>NC_080024.1:36232500-36883333 GCF_030020395.1 Manis pentadactyla
TAAGCAGCCTGCCATTCATCCCCCCAGGAGCAGCCATGCCACAGTGGTCAAGCAGCCAGAGAGTGGCTGCACCCACAGCAGCTGCCCAGAGTCTCCTCCCAGCACGCAGCTGCCTGGGCCAGACCCAAAGGCCGCCGTCGGTGCACAGCTGCCCGGTGCAGGGAGAGGAAGCCAGGGAAAGGTGGGAAGGGGTGCTGTTCTCACAGGGGAGCACACCCGGCATGCCTGCCACTCCCTGCAGGGCTCCGGGCTACACTGATGGCTGCCCCACATACAGAGGCTCAGGGGATTAAACCAGATGCTGCTCCTGGTGTGCAGGTAACCAACACAGGCAGTGGACAAGGGCAAGGTGACCAGCAAGCAGGAAGGGACTTTGTTTTCCCAGCTGACACACATGCCACCTGCCTATGAGTACCTCTATCACCATGAAAAGGCAGAAGTATTTCATTCAGTCCAGAATTACCCAGACAACCCCCGAGAGAGGGTCTAGGGAGATAGATATAACCAATCTTCCTGAAAAAGAATTCAAAATAAAGGTCAAAACCATGCTGATGGACTTGCAGAGAAATATGCAAGAGATAAGTGATCGAGTCAGGAGGGAGAATACAAAACTAAAAAAATCTCTGGAAGGACTTAAGAGCAGACTGGATGAGATGTAAGAGGCCATTAATGGAATAGAAATCAGAGAACAGGAATACAGAGAAGCTGATGCAGAGAGAGATAAAAGGATCTCCATGAATGAAAGAATATTAAGAGAAATGTGTGACCAATCCAAACAGAACAATATTCACTTTATAGGGGTACCAAAAGAAGAAGAGAGAGAGAAAAGGATAGAAACAGTCTTTGAAGAAATAATTGCTGAAAACTTCCCCAAACTGGGGGAGGAAATAGTCTCACAGACCATGGAAGCACACAGAACTCCCAACACAAGGGACCCAAGGAAGACAACAAGGCACAAAATAATTAAAACAGCAAAGATCAAGGACAAGGACAGAGTATTAAAGGCAGCCAGAGAGAGAAAATAGTCACCTATAAAGGAAAACCCATCAGGCTATCATCAGACTTCTCAACAGAAACCTTACAGACCAGAAGAGAATGGCATGATATATTTAATGCACTGAAACAGAAGGTCCTTGAACCAAGAATACTGTATCCAGCATGATTACCATTTAAATATGAAGGAGGGATTAAACAATCCCCAGACAAGCAACAGTTGAGGGAATTTGCCTCCCACAAAACACCTCTACAGGATATTTTAAAGGGAATACTCTAGATGGAAGCACTCCTAAGGCTAAACCAATGTCACCAGAGAAAATAAAATCACAGCAAAGAAAGCAGACCAATCAAACACCAACTAAAGGCAAAAAATAAAATCAACTAGTCACAAAAGCAGTCAAAGGAAACACAAAAGAGGACAGAATAAAACACCTAACATATAAAGAATGGAGGAGGAAGAATAAGAAGGGAGAGAAATAATGAATCATCAGATTGTGTTTATAATAGGTTAATAAGTGAGTTAAGTTAGATGGTTAGATAGTAAAGAAGCTACCCTTAAACCTTTGGTAACCATGAATCTAAAGCCTGCAATAGCAATAAGTACATATCTTTCAATAATTACCCTAAATGTAGATGGACTGAATGCACCAATCAAAGTCACAGAGTAATAGAATGGATAAAAAAGCAGGACCCATGTATATGCTGTTTACAAGATACTCACCTCAAACCAAAAGACATATACAGACTAAAAGTCAAGGGTTGGAAAAAGATATTTCATGCAAACAATAGGGAGAAAAAAGCAGGTGTTGCAGTACTTGTATCAGAGAAAATAGACATTAAAACAAAGAAAGTAATAAGAGATAAACAAGGACACTACAAAATGATAAAGGGTTCAGTCCAAAAAGAGGGTATAACCATTATAAATATATATGCACCCAATATAGGAGCACCAACATATGTGAAATAAATACCAACAGAATTAAAGGAGTAAATAGAATGCAATGCATTCATTCTAGGAGACTTCAACACACCACTCACTCCAAAGCATAGATCCACCAGACAGAATAAGTAAGGACACAGAGGCACTGAACAACACACTAGAACAGACATACCTAGCAGACATCTACAGAACTCTACACCCAAAAGTAGCAGTATACACATTCTTCTCAAGTACACATGGAACATTTTCCAGAATAGACCATATACTAGGCCACAAAAAGAGCCTCAGTAAATTAAAAATGATTGAAATTCTACCAAACAACTTCTCAGACCACAAAGGTATAAAACTAGAAATAAATTGCACAAAGAAAACAAAAAGGCCCACAAACACATGGAGGCTTAACAACATGCTCCTAAATAATCAATGGATCAATGACCAAATTGAAATAGAGATCAAGCAATATATGGAGACAAATGAAAACAACAGCACAAAGCCCCAACTTCTGTGGGACACAGTGAAGGCAGTTCTCAGAGGAAAATATATAGCAATCCAGGCCTATTTAAATTCCAAATGAATAGTCTAAAGTAACAATTATCAAAATTGGAAAAAGAAGAACAAATGAGGCCCAAAGTCAGCAGAAGGAGGGACATAATAAAGATCAGAGAAAAAATAAATAAAATTGAGAAGAATAAAACAACAGAAAAAAAATCAATGAAACCAAGAGCTGGTTCTTTGAGAAAATAAACAATATAGATAAGCCCCTAGCCAGACTTATTAAGAGAAAAAGATAATCAACACACATCAACAGAATCAGAAACAAGAATGGAAAAATCATGATGGACCCCATAGAAATAAAAAAAATTATTAGAGAATACTATGAGAATCTATATGCTAACAAGCTGGAAAACCTAGAAGAAATGGACAACTTCCTAGAAAAATACAACCTTCCAAGACTGATCAAGGAAGAAACAGAAAATATAAACAAATCAATTACCAGCAATGAAATTGAATCAGTAATCAAAAAACTACCCAAGAGCAAAAAAGCCCTGGGCCAGATGGATTCACTGTTGAATTTTATCAGACATATAGAGAAGACATAATATCGATTCTCCTTAAAGTTTTCCAAAAAATAGAAGCAGAGGAAATACTTCTAAACTCATTCTATGAAGCCAGAATCACTCTAATACCAAAACCAGGCAAAGACCTCACCAAAAAAGAAAATTACAACCCAATAACCCTGATGAACATAGATGCAAAAATACTCAACAAAATATTAGCAAACCGAATTCAAAAATACATCAAGAGGATCATACACCATGATCAACTGGGATTCATCTCAGGGATGCAAGGACGGTACAACATTCGAAAATCCATCAACATCATCCACCACATGAACAAACGAGCTAGCAGAAAGAGAAATCAGGAAAACAATTTCATTCACAATTGCATCAAAAAGAATAAAATACCTAGGAATAAACATAACCAAGGAATTGAAAGACCTATACCCTGAAAACTATAAGACACGTCTAAGAGAAATTAAAGAGGATACTAACAAATGGAAACTCATCCCATGCTCTAGGCTAGGAAGGAATTAATATTGTCAAAATGGCCATCTTGCCTAAAGCAACCTAAAGACTCAATGCAATCCCTATCAAAATACCAACAGAATTCTTCAATGAACTGGAACAAATAGTTTTAAAATTCATATGGAACCAAAAAGACCCTGAATAGCAAAAGCAATCCTGACAAGGAAGAATAAAGCAGGGAGGATCTTGCTTCTCAACTTCAAGATCTACTACAAAGCCACAGTAATTAAGACAATTTGGTACTTGCACAAGAACAGAGCCACAGACTAGTGGAACAGAAGAGAGAGTCCAGATATTCAACCAAACATACATGGTAAATTAATATATGATAAAGGAGCCATGACATACAATGGGGAAATGACAGCCTCTTCAACAGCTGGTGTTGGCAAAACTGGACTACATGTAAGAGAATGGAACTGGATCATTGTCTAACCCCATAAACAAAAGTAAATTCAAAATGGATCAAAGAACTGAATGTAAGTCATGAAACCATAAAACTCTTAGAAAAAAACATAGGCAAAAATCTCTTGGACATAAACATGAGCAAGTTCTTCATTAACATATCTCCCTGGGCAAGGGAAACAAAAGCAAAAATGACCAAGTGGGACTATATCAAGCTGAGAAGCTTCTGTGCAGCTAAAGACACTACCAATAGAACAAAAGGGCACCCTACATTATGGGAGAATATATTTATAAATGACAGATCTGATAAAGGGTTGACATCCAAAATATATAAAGAGCTCACACACTTCAACAAACAAAGAGCAAATAATCCAATTAAAAAATGGTCAGAGGAACTGAACAGACAGTTCTCCAAAGAAGAAATTCAGATGGCCAACTCCACATCACTAGTCATCAGAGAAAAAAAATGCAAATTAAAACCACAACAAGATATCACCTCACACCAGTAAGGATGGCCACTATCCAAAAGACAAACTACAACAAATGTTGGTGAGCTTGTGGAGAAAGGGGAACCCTCCTACACTGCTGGTGGGAATGTAAATTAGTTCAACCATTGTGGAAAGCAGTATGGAGGTTCCTTAAAAAACTCAAAATAGAAATACCATTTGACCCAGGAATTCCACTCCTAGGAATTTACCCTAAGAATGCAGGAGCCCACTTGGAAAAAGACATTTGCACCCATATGTTTATCACAGCACTGTTTTACCATAGCCAAGAAATAGAAGCAACCTAAGTGTCCATCATAGATGAATGGATAAAGAAGATACGGTACATATACACAATGGAATATTATTCAGCCATAAGAAGAAAACAAATCCTACCATTTGCAACAACATGGATGGAGCTAGAGGGTATTATGCTCAGTGAAATAAGCCAGGCAGAGGAAGACAAGTACCAAATGATTTCACTCATCTGTGGAGTATAAGAACAAAGAAAAAACTGAAGGAACAAAAGAGCAGCACAATCACAGAACCCAAGAATGGACTAACAGTTACCAAAGGGAAAGGGACTGGGGAGGATGGGTGAGAAGGTAGGGATAATGGGGGTGAGGAAAGGGGGCATTATGATTAACATGTATAATGTGGGTGGGTGCATGGGGATGGCTGTACAACACAGAGAAGGCAAGCAGTGATTCTACAGCATCTTACTACACTGATGGCCAGTGACTGTTTGACTGTAACTGGGTACATGTGGGGGACTTGGTGATGGGGGGAGTCTAGTATACATAATGTTCCTCATGTAATTGTAGATTAATGATACAAAAATAAAAATAAAAATGAAAAAGAAGTGAGACTAGGTTAAGGGAGCTCTGGGACAACATCAAAAGTCCTAATAATTAACATTATATGAGTACCAGAAGGAAAAGAAATAAAGGGGTGGAAAACTTATTTGAAACAATAATAGCAGAAAACATCCCTAACTTGGGGAAGGAAAGAGACATCCAGATCCAGGAAGCAAAGAGAAGATGTTACCAAACAAAATGAACCCAAATAAAGCCATATCAAGACACATAATATTAAAATTTCAGAGATCAAAGACAAAGAAAGAACCTTAAAAGCAGTGAGAGAAAAGAAATGAGTTACCTGCAAGGGAAAACCCATAAAGTTATCAGCTGATTTTCCACCAGAAACTCTACAGGCCAGAAGGGAGTGTCATGATACATTCAAAGTGCTGAAAGAGAAAGAACTATGACCAAGAATACTCTACTCAGCAAGGTTATCATTCAGAATTGAAAGAGAGATAAATAGTTTACCAGATAAATACAGATTAAAGGAATTCATCACCACTAAATCAACCTTACAAGAAATATCAAAGGGACTTCTTTAAGAAAAAAAAAAAAGACCATAAGTAGAGGCTAGAATATTACTAAAAGAAAAAATTTCACTGGTAAAAGTAAAAAGATAGCAAAGATAGTAGACCAAGCACTTAAATGCTAGTATGAAGGTTAAAAGATAAAAGTAGTAAAATCAGCTACTTGTAAAAATTAGTTCAGGGAATCACTAAATAAAAGATTTTAAAGAAGACATCTACAGAAAACATGTAGTACATTGAAAATGTAGTGCTGTTACATGGTGTGGGGGAGGTCATGGGGAAGACAGTGTAGCATAGAGAAGACAAGTAGTGACTCTGTGGCATCTTACAACATTGATGGACTGTGACTTCAGTGGGGTATGGGGAGGACTTGATAATATGGGTGAATGTAGTAACCACATTGTTTTTCATGTGAAACCTTCATAAGAGTGTATATCAATGATACCTTAGTAAACACATACACCCACACACACAAACACAAAAGAGAAAATGTAGTGCTGTTAGAATGTGATCCAACTTAAGCAACTGTGAACTTAACATAGATTGCTACATATGTAAGATGTCATATATAAACCACATGGTAACCTCAAACCATAAACCTATAATAGACACACAAATAATAAAGAGAAAGGAATCCAACCATACCAGTAAAGAAAGTCATCATGTACAAGGAGAGAGAGCAAGAGAAGAAAAAAATGACATTCAGGGAAGAATTCTCATTCAGAAAAGAGTGACAAAAACCACAGAAGACATTTAACAAAATGGCAATGAGTACATACCTATCAATAATTACTTTAGATGAAAATAGACTAAATACTCCAATCAAAAGAGAGAAGGTTACTGAATGGATGAAAAAACAAGACTGATCTATATGATGTATACAAGACACTCACTTTGGACCTAAAGATACACATGAACACATGGACTGAAACTGATGGGATGGAAAAGGATATTCCATGCAAATAGAAATGAAAAAAAAAAGTTGGAGTAGTAATACCTCTAACAAGCAAAACTATCTATTTTAAAAAAACTATAAAAGGAGACAAAGAAGGACATTATATAATAATAAAAAGCTCGATCCAGCAAGAGGATACAACAATTATAAATATTTACACATCTAACAGAAGAGCACCTAAATACATAGAACAAAGATTAACAGACATAAAGGGAGAAACTGATAGTAATACAGTAATGGTAGGGGGCTGTAACATTACACCTATGTCAATGGATAGATCATCCAGACAGAAAACCAATAAGGAAATAGTAGCTTTGAATGACACATAAGACCAAATGCATGTAACCAATATATACAGAACATTACATTCAAAAACAGCAGAATACTCATTGTTTTCAAGTGCACATGGAATTCTCCAGGATAGATCTGTTAGGCCACAAAACATATCTCAATAAATTTACAAAGATTGAAATTGTATTGAGCCGTCTTTTCCAAACACAACAGCATGAAACCAGAAATCAATTACAATAAAAAAACTGGGAAAAAACAAAAACAGCAGAGACTAAGCAACATGCTACTACACAATCAATGGGTCAATGAAGAAATTTAAGAGGAAATAAAAAAAAGTTGGAAAATAATGAAAATTGAAACACAACAATACAAAATATTTAGGATGCAACAAAAGCAGTTCAAAGGGGGGAAGTTTATAGCATTACAGGCCTACCTCATTAACAAGATAAATCTCAAGTAAACAGTCTAACCCTATACATAAAGGAACTAGAAACAAAGCCCAAATTTAGTAGATGGTAGGAAATAATAAAGATCACAGCATAAATAAATGAAATAGAGAGTAAAAAAAAGTAATGAAACTAAGACCTGGTTCTTTGAAAAGATAAACAAAATTGATAAACCTTTAGCTAATTTTATCAAGAAAAAAAGTGAGGAATCAAATAAAGTAGAAATAAGAGAGGAGTTAAAACTGACACTCCAGTAATACAAACAATTATAAGAGATGACTGTGAAAAACTATATGACAACATATTGAACGACCCAGAAAAAATTGATATATTCCTAGAAACATGCAATCTGTCAGGACTGAACCAGGAAGAAATTGCGAATCTGAACAGACCAATTAGTAGTAACAAAATTGAAGCAGTAATGAAAAAACTCCCAACAAACAAAAATCCAGGATCAGATGGCTTCACATGAGAATTCTACCAAATATTTAAAGAAGAGCTAATACCAATCCTTCTAAAACTATTCCCAAAAAATGAAGAGGAAGGAAAGCTTCCAAATTCATTCTATGAAGCCAGTATCACCTTGATACCAGAACCAGAAAAACACACTGTAAAAAAAAAGAAAATTATAGACCAATATCCTTAATGAACTTAGATGCAAAAATCCTCAACAAAATATTAGCAAACTGAACTCTAAAATATATTAAAAGGATCATTCCCCATAACCAAATGGTATTTATTCCAGGCATGCAAGGATGGTTCAATATCTGCAAGTCAGTAAATGTGATATACCACATTAACAAAATGAAAGATAAAAACCATATTTGAAAATGCATTTGATAATATTCAGCATGGATTCATAAAAACTTTCAACAAAGTGGGTATAAAGGGAATGTATCTCAACATAAAGGCCATATATGACAATACCACAGCTAACATCACATTCAATGGTGAAAAGCTGAAAGCTTTTTGTCTAAGATCAGGAACAAGGATGTCCATTCTCACAACTTTTATTCAACACTGTACTAGAAGTCCCAGCCATAGTAATCAGGCAAGGAAAAGAAGTAAGAGGCATTCAAGTTTGTAAATAAGTATAACTATCACTATTTCAGATGACATGATACTACAGAAAACCATAAAGACTCCTCCAAAAATTTAAATTAATGAACTTATTATATACAAAATCAATATACATAAACCTGTTGCATTTCTATACACTAAAAACAAACTAGCAGAAAGAAATTGAGAAAACAATCCCATTTACAATTGTATCAGAAAGAATAAAATACCTAGAAATAGATCTAATCAAGGAGGTGAAGGACCTGTACTCTGAAAACAATAAGACACTGATGAAATAAATTGAAGAAGACACAAATAAGTGGAAATCTAGCCCTTGCTCATGGATACAGGAATATTGTCAAAATAGCCATCTACATATACAATCTAAAGATTTAATGCAATCCCTATCAAAATGGCATTTTTCAAAGAACTAGGCAAATAATCTTAATGTTTGTATGGAATCACAAAAGACCCAGAATAGCCAGAGCAATTTTGAGAAAGAACAGAGCTGGGGGTGTCACCTTCCTTGATTTCAAGATATACAACAAAGCTACAATGATCAAAACAGTATGCTACTGCCACAAGAACAGATACAGAGATCAATGGAACAGAATAGAAAACCCAGAAATAAACCCATGCCTATATGTTCAATTAATATATGACAAATGAGTTAAGAATATACAATGAAGAAAGGACATCTTTTCAATAAACAGTTTTGGGAAAACTGGACAGATACATGCTATAGAATAAAACCAATCACTTTCTTATACTATACACAAAAATAAACCCAAAATGTTTTAAAGACTTACATATAAGACCTGAAACCATAAAACTTCTAGAAAAAAATAGGTAGAAAATTCTTAAACATCCGCATTAGTAATATTTTTCTGGATATGTCTCCCCAGGCAAGAGGAAAAAAACAAAAATAAACAATGGGACTACATCATACTAAAAAGCTTCTGCATAGCAAAGGAAACCCTCAACAAAATAAAAAAGCAACCTACCATATGGGAGAACATATTTGCAAATGATATATCTGATAAGGGGCTAATATCCAAAATATATAATGAAACCGCACAACTACACACACACACACACACACACACACACACACACACAAAAGAGCCAAAACTCTGTTTAGAAAATAGGCAGAGGACCTACATAGACGTTTTTCCAAAGAAGAAATACAGATGGCCAACAGGCACATGAAAAGATGCTTCATATCACTAATCATTAGGGAAGTGCAAATCCAAACCACAATGACATATCACCTCACACTAGTCAGAATGGTTAATATCAAGAAGACAAGAAATAAAAAGTGTGGGCAAGGATGTGGAGAAAAGGAAACACTTGTACACTGCTGGTGGGATTGCAAATTGGGGCAGCCACTATGGAAAGCAGCATGAGGTTTCTCAAAAAACTAAAAATAGAAGTATCATATGACCCATCAATCTCCACTTCTGGGAATCAACTGAAGAAAACCACTATTCTATATTCCATATATATATACACTCCTGTGTTTATCACAACCTTATTTATAATAGCCAAGATAGGAAAACAACCAAATGTCCACCACTAGATGAATGGATAAAGAAAATGTGGTCGATATATACAACGGAATATTACTCATCCATAAACAAGAATGAAATCTTGCCATTTGCAACAACTTGGATGGACCTAGAGGGTAGTATGTGAACTGACATAAACCAAACAGAGAAAGACAAATACCATATGACTTCATTTATATATGGAATTTAAACAAACAAAAAAGACTCACAGAAACAGAGAAAAGACTGGTGGTTGAAACAGGAATGGGGTGGATGTGGGGGTGAAACAGGTAAAAGGGGGAAAAATTATTGAGAGTGTTTGGTATCTTGATCTGAGTAATGGCTACATGAGTGTATACAATGTCAAAATTCATCAAGCTGTACACTAAGATTTTGTATTTTATTTTATGTATCTCATTATAAAAATTGTTTAATGTAACCAAAAAAATAATTTTAAAAAATGACATTGCACCATCAAAGAATAGAATAATTGAACATTGATACAGAGATCAACATATTGTTAAATCATGAAATTTTAAGTATAATTTGACATATTTTTCACTAATGCTACTACTTAAAATTAGCTTACTCTAACTCTGTTCATATCCTCTGACTGAAACAGAATTTTGGATAGTCACCCTAAATCCACATCCTGAAGGAATCGTAGCCTTCCTAGAGAGGTTATATATTTTGTTAGCTCAAATTACTTAGCTATGGTTTCCCAACTTCCTACCTATCTCATTTTCTAGCAGGTGGAAGAAACTGCTGGAGAGGATAAGAAAGATATTATTCTCTTTCTTTTATCGTTCTCCTCATTCTTTTGTGAGTTTACTCACAATGAAATCAGGCAGAGAGAGGAAATGACATTCCCCAAGGTCAAGGATGGCTTTGGCAGAGAGAATATTTCTCTTTCCAGACTCCTAAACTGTCCTCACTGTTGAGTGCAACACTTCCTGTTTTCAGAGAGAAGTTACTTTGCTCTATATAGGTAGTTTGAGGTGGCAGACAGAGCTCTGGCTTTGAGTGAGAAAAACTTGGTTTGAGTAATTATACTATCACTCACTGAGTATCTATTACTATTTACTTGCATTCTGAGGCTCAGTTTTCTTGACTATAAGATGGGAATAATACAATATAGCCTTACTGTTTCCCCCATATTATTGTAAATAATCAAAATAAAACATATGATGGAAACAAAGTATAGAACACTGCATAATAAGAGGTATTACAGATTGGAAAATGCCTCAGAGGTAAACAGACCAAACATGGCTATTTTTCTGATTCTGAGTGTTTAATAATTAGTATGCAGATGAATAAGATCTTTACAGTGAAAAAACTTTTAGGTGAGAGGGGAAGATGACAAAATAAGAAAACACCTCTCATCTGTCTCCCTAGCTAGACAGCAATTGCACTTGCAGAATCTTTCTGATATAACTGCTTGGGGATTGCAGAGTATTTTGAAGCCTTGAAACTTCCAGAGAAAGGCTTGGATGGTAATGGTAAATTGTAGTTACTTTTGGATAATTTTAGCCCTTAGCACAGAAGCAGCTACCCTTGGACCACCTCTCAGATCTGTGGCAGGCAGCTGTGCACATGTTCCTGGAACAGCTCTCATGCTTGCCAGAGCCAGAGTGCGGGGAATAAAAGAATCTCATCCTCCAAATATCCAATATCTGTTCTCTGATTGATGTTCCTGACCACAGAGGTACAAAGAGGTGTAGTCATTGTTGTTGCACCACCCTCATTTTTTCAAGGCCCTCCCCCCCTTTGATTGGAGGGACTTCCATGGATTTAAAGGGCTGACCCTTTTCTCTTCCTTTATTTATTTTCTCTTTGAGAGCCATACATTAAAGACTAAGACAGTCAAAAGTAACCACACATACAGATTAGAAACCAGATACCCAGGCAAAGGCACAGGCTCAGAAAAGGCCTGAGAAGATCTTAAAGTATTTCTTTACACATTGGGCTATCAGAATAGAGAGAGCAAAGCAAACATACAAACAACAAAAAGAACCCCAGCAAACCATGGGGTTGGGGGAGAATCTTATGTCCAGAGTTACCAAATTATTAGATCCAAATATCCAGTTTTCAACAAAAAAATATCATGAGGCATACAAATAAACAGGAAAATATGGCCCATTTCAAGGAAAATATAAACCAATAGAAACTGTCCCTGAAGAAGACCCAATGGTGAATCTACTAGACAAAGACTTTAAAACAATTGTCTTAAAGATGCTCAAAGAGCTAAAGGAAGTCATGGAGGAAATCAAGAAAATTATGTGTGAAAAAATGGAAATATCAATAAAGAGATGATAGGGATTCCAAGGAAGATTTGAGCTGGCAGAAGAAAGAATCAGCAAACTTGAAGACAGCAATGGAGATTATCAAGCCTGAGGAACATAAAGAAAAAGATCGAAAAAAAGTAAAATGATATAGAATATACACAAAAGGAAATGACTAAGGAATTTAAACATTTCACTACAAAACAATCAACTAAACACAAAAGACAGACAAGCAGGAAATGAGGGACAAAAAACCAATAAAACACATAGGAAACAAATAGCAAAACCATGCGAGTAAGTCTCTTGTCAGTCTTAAAAAGGAAGGAAATTCCAACATATTCTCAGATATGTGTAAAACTTGAGGACATTATGCTAAATGAAATCAGTCAGTCCAATAAGGACAAACGTATGATTATTTTGTTCATTTCTTTATGTGTTTGTTGATGTTTCTATCTCCATATAGTGTGAGTTCTTTAAGAGTGGGATTTTCCTGTGTTGTTGACAGCTGTTTCTGCAGCACAAAAAACATGCTGGCATATGATAGGGATTCAAAAAATCAATTGCTGAATATATTGTAAATGAAGACCAAATGTGATTCTATTGCAAGATTTAATATCTCTCAATTTCGTACATACTTAAAGGCCCAATGACTCTGACTTGTCACCTTGTTTTATTATCCTTGGCTTAGGAGGAAAAAAGTGTTTTATAGATCAAATCCTGCATTTTGGGTCTTAATTCACAGGGCCAGATTCCATATAAAATTTCTAATCAACTACCTTTCTCTTCCAATATTATTATCAAACCTATGAAATACTTGAAAGAAAAATACAAAAAGCACCTATACACTCTACACCTAGATTCAATTTTTGACATTTTGCCACATTTTCAATCTTTCTCCTTCTCTCTTTCTACACACACACATGCACATACACAAATCTAAGTAAATTATTATAGTGATAATTGTAAAATGGTAATTTTCTATCATTCCCTCACTGCTTATTATCAAACATTACTCATAACCAACAACTTCTTGACACTGGAGCATATAGAGGCAGGTTGTTATTAACAGTGAAGTAGATTCGGAAAATAATCTATTGAAGTACTTTTGAACCAACCCTTTTAGTACAGTCCCCAAACAGAAAGTGCATGGAGCTCAAAGCCCTGAATACTAAAACTTACCCATGTCAGAAAAAATGAAATTTCAAAATACTCATTATTTTCCTTTCAGTGTAACAAATATAAAAGTGTCCCCATGTTATTCCATTTTTTGTTATCCCCATCTGGTCCACAGACATTTTAAGCATTCTGTTATTAAAATTAAGCAAAAAAGGAAAGAAATTGATAATGTGTTTGATATATGAGAAATATTTTGAAATTGAAAGAAAGTTTATTTTAAATGTGTAGAACATTTTCAAATGGCCCCAGAGAATTGCAGAGGAAAATTCAGAATCAGCATTTCATTACTGTCACAAATGCAGTGAGGCACAATACATGATTGCTTCAATGCATTTATATTTTTGCACAGGTTAATATTAGAACTGATTGACTGGGAAGGTTGTCTGGAACAGGAGTCAGGAGGAATCAGTCTGGAATTTGAAATCCTATATAGGTAATCTATAAGAAAACTACAGAAATTACTTCTTTTCAGGGTTTTAATATTGGATTTGACACTAATCAAATGATGTGAACTTGGATTCCTTAACTAGTGAGATAATTTCAATTAGTTCTAAAATTCATTCATTCATTCATCAAACATGAGTAGAGTTCCTCAACATGCCAGCTACATGCTAAGTACTGGGAATCCCTGTGTGAAATAACAATAGTTTCTGCCATCAAGAATCATCAGACTCCTCTGGCTCTCAGGAAGTCTCTAAGAAAGCAGGATGGGTGGGAATGAATGCAGGAACAGATGAAAAGGGGTCAGAATAAAAGAATGCTGAGGGATCAACAAAGAGTCTAGGCAATATAAAAATTAATAGAAAATGCAGATGGACTTTATTGGTGAGAAGTCTTGGACTACAAGACATAAGCAGGACCGCCACAGACCAACAGCTTTTTAGTCTGACCATTATATAGAAACTTGATGGAGAAGCCAGGAGAACTGAAATCCAGACCCAATTTCACTCATCAAAACTTTCCCTGGAGGAAGATGGGGAAGGACTTTAACTGCCCTTATAAACTAAGCACCTTTTTCTAATTCACAAAAATACATTGCATAGGCTATCTGTGTCCCTGAATCCAAAGGCACACCTTAAAACTAAAAATATTAAGGTGAGTGACAGTTGGTAGTGCTGATACTCTGCACAATCAAAGGTCTTCTTAAAATTTTTTCACATGTACAGAATTCAAGAGTATAGTTTCAAGACTTCCAGGTGTGCATCTCAGGCTTATAAGCTATAGCAATAGATTTTTTAACATGAAGCTTAATTTCTTCAAATACTTTAAGATTGTACATTAGGAATATGTGAGATATAATATATTAAATAAAACAAAATATGCATGTCTTGTTTACCTTTGTATTATAACATTTTAAGAATCATCTTATTATTATTAATGTCATATTACTTGAGAAAACCACCAAGGTCTAATATAAACTATGGTCATTTATTATCTGAACAAGATTATTTTCATTTACATTGCTTTAAATCTTAAAATTTGTGGTTCTACATAAGACAAGAAAGTGGTCTAATCTTTTTTAATATAGAGTGCTAATGTGAAGTTTAAAGTTCACTTCATCTTTATCCAGTTTTTGATTTCCTCCGAAACATCAGGAAGCATTCCTCATGCTTAAAGAAAGCAGTTTGTGTGCTAATGTTCATAAAAACTGTACTGTGAACTTATAACACAAGAAGAAAACATTGTGTGGGTGTGTATTTTATTGAGCCTACAATTTGATGGCTTTTTGTCAAGCTGATCTAAGGTAAAGTATTTTTGATCTTTAAGTGTCAAATTTTACTCTGTGTTCATTATGCAGAGCACTGTGGAATTAAACAGGTAAGAGAAAAGATATTATTTCTGCCTTCAGAGGTATAAGGTTATTTTGGCCTTGAAATATTTCCTTTCAGAAAGCTTACAGCAATAGCAGTATGGGTAGAATATGGGCAAAATTGTGTAGTTGCTGTCTCCTGTTTTGATCTGTTTTTAAGGAACCCAGTAGCTCTGGTCTCCCAGAGTCCCTCATGGTTCACTTCTGGAAATTCTCCCCATTCCAATTCATTCTTTTATTATACCACTATCACAATTACTTGCTTATAATGTATTTTCTTAAAGACAAGTTGCCAAAGTGACACTAGCTAATCTGGTAAACTAATCTATGCTAAGGTACATTCTAGTTTTATCCCTTCAAGTAACATATTTAAATTTTACCCTCTTTTTGCAGACAATATCTTAATGCATAGGAGTGACTCTAATGATGGGGGTTTCCATATGCAAGATGGGTCTTTCAGTGTCCCTCAAATAAATCATTTGAGAGACTGACAACACAGTCTCTGTCCTGATGGGCTGTCTTTATGTTGTAAGAGTTCCTAATAGCATGCTTACCAAAACCCATGGAAGGCAGATGGTTTCTTCCCCCACCTTTATAGAACCTTCTGTCTCAACAAGCCCAGCCCAGTTTTCCACAATTCCTATTGGAAGAAGGTATATTTCTCAAAGAATGGGGTGCAAGTGGCATTTTGAAAAGGAAAATTCTTTGTATAGAATAGTATTAAACATGACAGGAAATTTTAGCATCCCTAGTTTCAAGCTGCTAAATTCCAATGGCATCTCCTCTGCCACCTCATCTGCCTAGGTACTGTGACAACTAATATGCCTCCTATACAGTTCCAAATGTGTGGAGCGCACTTGGTGATGACAATTAGCTAACCCTTTTAGAGCCAGTTAGAACCTTCTCCATGGGAAGTACAACATGTGCCATCAGCAGCATCCTCAAAGGGGTTGAATGGCCTTAGACCTCTGGTTGACCACATCTCTGTTCAGGAATACATGTGAGTGGGAAAATGCAGACATGAACTTTCCTTTCAAGATCCTCAAATTAATTCCAGTTGGCTGTCTTACCATGAGTCAGACATTCAGATTAGAAGGATGGGAAATTTCTCTGAAAGTTAAAGCTTTCTTTTCAATGGCAGCTTAGTGAGGAATCATTTGGCAGTTTGACATTGATCTGTCTAATATTTTGACAGCATCTCTTAAAGAAAATATTCACTTTAGGGGTAACATAATTTCAGAATTTCATCTAACTACAGTTGAAATCACATTTGGTCTCATTCAAAAGACCATTTTTAAAGAATCAGTATATAAGGAAAAATGAGAATGAAAGTTCCCTTTCAAATGTCATGGTAACACACTAAAATAATGAGTTTAAAAAAAACTTATTTACTTAATACAATTTTAGTAAGTCAATTTTTATTAATTTCACTAATTTTTCACAATTTTAGGATTACATGACTTAAAGAATAAGAATGACATAACATCATAGCAAAATGCATTTCTAGTTTACTGTGAGTAAATCAAAGTTTCAGGAATCATAAAGGGTTTCGTTGGGGTAGTAAAGTCCTTTTGTTTTCCTACAGACACATGTGTAAAAGTCTTGTGAATGGCAATAGTGTTGTTTTACTTAAGTGATTGACAAGAAAATTACATGGAAAATATATTTTTAAATTATTTGAAAGTAAAATATATATAATCTGTGGTAGCTTTGAAAGGATGGAAGGTAAGGACATGGCTTTTGAAAATATGAACGTGTTCTTGTAGTATTAATGATTACTCCCAAAGTAAAGTTTAAGATTGGCTTCCATTTTAAGTAATGAACATTTCATACAAAGTGATGCTGATTTAGTGTGATATAGGTGGTTAAATTGTTGGGTATGTTGATAAGAAAGTTAATTATAGTTCTTCCTTATGGTCTACATTTCTCCCCTGTGGTCCATGTGCTGGTCAGATGCCAGCTTAGGAAAATAAAGTCATTCAACTGCAAGTTCCAAGAATGCAGGGATCATATTGGTACTGCAATATTTGCAGTGCGTGGGTATGCATCTAGCACACAGAAGGCCATATAAGCACACAGAAGTGAATGAATTGAAAAGCATTTACTCCTTTTTCCTAGTGTTAACAGGCATAAGCCCTCTGTGATTCTATCCTTAAACCATTCTCAATACGACCACCTCTGACTGCCAATAACCCTCATCATTTTGCATTTATTATGTGCCAGGCACATGATGGCCAATAGTTTATTTAATTATTAAATCAACCTCATGGCATAGGCATTATTATTAGCATTTTCACATAAAGAAGCTAGATGTTAAGAGAGGTCAGTAATTTGCACAGAATAAGATGGCACTGAAATGGAAACTGAAGTCTCTAAGATGTGGGTCTGTTTGTTGAGTGCCTTTTATGACTGAGGTTGTACTAGGAGATAAGGTTAGAGATACCCGAAAGCTGAGCCTCTGCCCTCTAGTGAGGAAAAGAGCCATGTGAACAAGTCATTCCATTCACTATTAAATGGGCTTTAATAGAAGTAACAGGCAGCTACTAGTAGAATTTAAGGAGGGTGGAGTAACCAACTGGGTTTAAAGATATTGCTAATCCTATGACGATAGGAGAATGACAGGATTTATATTTTGGCTCTCTAGATTCCCAGAGGCAAATAAATTATGGAAGGCAAGCAAAACTAGCACATCTAGATGTCAAACAATCCTGTTTCCAGGTCCTCCTTCTCTTCAGGCAGCTCTGCACAGTGGGCCAGCCACTGTACGTTATATTGAACAGTGCTGCTGAGACTGTACAGTGCTTACCTCAAATGGACCCCAATGTAATTTTTGTGTAATAGCTGTACAAGCCACTCCCACTAACTTGAAAAACTTCTCCCTGATATATTTTTAAATTTTTTATTAAGGTATTATTGATTTACACTCTTATGAAGGTTTCACATGAAAAAACAACGTGGTTACTACATTTACCCATAATATCAAGTCCCCACCCATGCCCCAATGCAGGCACTGTCCATCAGTGTAGTAAGATGCCACAGATTCACTATTTGCCTTCTCTGTGCTACACTGTTTTCCCTATGATGCCCCATACCATGTGTACTAAACACAATACCCCTCTCCCCCCTTCTCCCTGCCTCCCCACCCACCCTCCAACACCCCTCCCCTTAGGTAACCACTAGTTCCTTCTTGGAGTCTCTGAGTCTGCTGCTATTTTATTCCTTCAGTTTTGCTTCATTCTTTTACTCCACAAATGAGGGAAATCATTTGGCACCTGTCTTTCTCTGCCTGGCTTATTTCAAAGAGCATAAGGTCCTCCAGCTCCATCCATGTTGTTGCAAATGGTAGGATTTGTTTCTTTCTTATGGCTGAATAGTATTCCATTGTGTATATGTACCACATCTTCTTTATCCATTTATCTACTGATGGACACTTAGGCTGCTTCCATATCTTGGCTATTGTAAAAAGTGCTGGGATAAACACAGAGGTGCATATGTCTTTTTGAATCTGATAAGTTGTATTCTTTGGGTAAATTCCAAGGAGTGGGATTCCCGGGTCAAATGGTATTTCTAATTTTAGTTTTCTGAGGAACCTCCATATTGTTTTCCACAATGGTTGAACTAGCTAACATTCCCATCAGCAGTGTAGGAGGGTTCCCCTTTCTCTGCATCCTCGCCAGCATTTGTTGTTCTTAGTCTTTTCGATGCTGGCCATCCTTACTGGTGTGAGGTGATATCTCACTGTGGTTTTAATTTGCATTTCCATGATGACTAGTGATGTGGAGCATCTTTTCATGTGTCTGTTGGCCATCTGAATATCTTCTTTGGAGAACTGTCTCTTCATATCCTCTGCCCATTTGTTAATCAGGTTATTTGTTTTTTGGGTGTTGAGGCATGTAAGTTTTTATATATTTTGGATGTTAACCCCTTGTTGGATATGTCATTTACAAATATATTCTCCCTACTATAGGATGCCTTTTTGTTCTGTGGATGGTGTCCTTTGCTGTACAGAAACTTTTTAGTTTGATGTAGTCCCATGAGTTCATTTTTGCTTTTGTTTCCCTTGCTCAAGGAGATGCACTCAGGAAAAAGTTGCTCATGCTTATATTCAGGAGATTTTTGCTTATGTTCTTTTCTAAGAGTTTAATGGTTTAATGATTTACATTCAGGTCTTTGATCCATTTCAAGTTTACTTTTCTGTATGGGGTAAAACAATAATCCAGTTTCATTCTCTTGTATGTAGCTGTCCAGTTTTGCCAACACCAGGTGTTGAAGAGGCTGTAATTTCCCCATTGTATATCCATGGCTCCTTTATCATATATTAATTTACCATATATGGTTGGGTTTATATCAGGGCTCTCTAGTCTGTTCCATTGGTCTATGGGTCTATTCTTGTGCCAGTACCAATTTGTCTTGATTACTGTGGCTTTGTAGTAGAGTTTGAAGTTGGGGAGCATAATCCCCCCAGCTTTATTCTTCCTTCTCATGATTGGTTGGCTATTTGGCATCTTTTGTGGTTCCATATTAATTTTAGAACGATTTGCTCTAGTTCATTGAAGAATGCTGTTGTTATTTTGATAGGAATTGCATTGAATCTGTAGATTGCATTAGGCGGGATGGCCATTTTGACAATATTAATTCTTCCTATCCATTAGCACAGGATTTGTTTCTATTTATTGGTATCTTCTTAAATTTCTCTCAAGAGTGTCTTGTAGTTCTCAGAGTATAGGTCTTTCACTTCCTTGGTTACGTTTATTCCTAGGTATTTTATTCTTCTTGATGCAACTGTGAATGGAATTGTTTTACTGATTTCTCTTTCTGATAGTTCATTGTTAGTGTAAAGGAATGCCACAGATTTCTGTGTATTAATTTTGCATCCTGCAACTTTGCTGAATTCAGATATTAGATCTAGTAGTTTTGGAGTGGATTCTTTAGGGTTTTTTACGTACAATATCATGTCATCTGCAAACAGGGACAGTTTGACTTCTTCCTTGCCAATCTGGATGCCTTTTATTTCTTTCTGTTATCTGATTGCCATGGCCAAGGCCTCCAGTACTATGTTGAATAGAAGTGGGGAGAGTGGGCATCTTTGTCTTGTTCCTGATCTTAAAGGAAAAGCTTTCAGCTTCTTGCTGTTAAGTATGATGTTGGCTGTGGGTTTGTCATATATGGCCTTTATTATGTTGAGGTATTTTCCCTCTATACCCATTTTGTTGAGAGTTTTTATCATGAATGGATATTGAATTTTGCTGAATGCTTTTTCAGCATCTATGGAGATGACCATATAGTTTTTGTACTTCTTTTTGTTCATGTGCTGGATGGTGTTGATGGATTTTCAAATGTTGTACCATCCTTGCATCCCTGAGATGAATCCCAGTTGATCATGGTGTATGATCCTCTTGATGCATTTTTGAATTTGGTTTGCTGATATTTTGTTGAGTATTTTTGCATCTATCTTGTTCATCAGGGATATTGGTCTGTAATTTTCTTTTTTGGTGGGGGTCTTTGCCTGGTTTTGGTATTAGAGTGATTCTGGCTTCATAGAATGAGTTCAGAAGTATTCCCTCCACTCTATTTTTTTGGAAAACTTTAAGGA
This sequence comes from Manis pentadactyla, assembly GCF_030020395.1. NCBI lineage: Eukaryota > Metazoa > Chordata > Mammalia > Pholidota > Manidae > Manis > Manis pentadactyla. The sequence goes on from NC_080024.1 coordinate 36,253,456, forward strand.
CAATGGATATTATGTCTTCTCTATATGTCTGATGAAATTCAGCGGTGAATCCATCTTGTCCAGGGATTTTGCTCTTGGGTAGTTTTTTTTTTTTTTTTTTTTTTATTAAGGCTAATTCTCTATTTATTTTCAAAATGTTCACTTCCATTTTTTTTTTTAAATAATTATTTTTTATTGAAGGGTAGTTGACACACAGTATTACATTACATTAGTTTCAAGTGTACAACACAGTGGTAGAACATTTATATACATAATTCTAGGTTCCAGCTATCACCCTACCAAGCTGCTACAATATCTTGACTATATTCCTTATGCTATACATTACATCCCGGTTACTTATTTATTTTACCATTGGAAGTCTGTCCTTTTTTTTTTTTTTTTTTTTTTTGTGAGGGCATCTCTCATATTTATTGATCAAATGGTTGTTAACGACAATAAAATTCTGTATAGGGGAGTCAATGCTCAATGCACAATCATTAACCCACCCCAAGCCTAATTTTCGTCAGTCTCCAATCTTCTGAGGCATAACAAACAAGTTCTTACATGGAGAACAAATTCTTACATAATGAATAAGTTACATAGTGAACAGTACAAGGGCAGTCATCACAGAAACTTTTGGTTTTGCTCATGCATTATGAACTATAAACAGTCAGTTCAAATATGAATACTCATTTGGTTTTCATACTTGATTTATATGTGGATACCACATTTCTCTCTTTATTATTATTATTTTTAATAAAATGCTGAAGTGGTAGGTAGATACAAGATAAAGGTAGAAAACATAGTTTAGTGTTGTAAGAGAGCACATGTAGATGATCAGGTGTGTGCCTGTAGACTATGTGTTAATCCAAGCTAGACAAGGGCAATAAAACATCCACGTATGCAGAAGATTTCTCTCAGAACGGGGGGGGGGGGTGAGGTTCTAAGCCTCACCTCTGTTGATCCCCAATTTCTCACCTGATGGCCCCCCTGCGACTGTGCCTGTCTTAGGTTGTTCCTCCCTTGAGGAATCTTACCCGTCTCTGGCTAACCAGTCATCTTCCGGGGCCATACAGGGAAATGTGAAGTTGGTAAGTGAGAGGGAAGCCTTATTGTTTGAAAAGGTTAGCTTTTTACTTCTTTGCATATTTATGCCCTGTGGCTTCTATGCCCAGCATTTGTCTTGAGGTATCTTTACCACTTGGAAGAATTATGATACTCGGTAAATTTGATATGAGGCACGAATTCTATTTAAGGGTTGTAATTAGGAAGGAAGAAGAAAAGCTATAGAAGTAGCAGGCGAAGAAAACATGGGAAGATTGATTATTTCTTTGACATATCTTCTTGTGGAGTAACTTCAGCATATATAGGTTTTAAGCTACTACTTAAATTGCGCACACACATTAACATAATAGGAGTATAGTTACATAACCAAAGCATATCTGTAATTACCAGCCATCTCCAGTGAAACCAAGAAAACCAGTTAGGCACCTTAGGCTTGGGTAGTTTTTTGATTATTGGTTCAATTTCGTTGCTGGTAATTTGTCTGTTTAGATTTCTGTTTCTGCTTTGATCAGTCTTGGAAGGTTGTATTTTTCTAGGAAGTTGCCCATTTCTTCTAGGATTTCCAGCTAGTTAGCATATAATTTTTCATACTATTCTCTAATAATTCTTCATATATCTGTGATGTCCATAATGATTTTTCCTTTCTCATTTCTGATTCTGATTATGTGAGCAGACTCTTTTTCTTAATAAGTCTGGCTAGAGTTTATCTATTTTGTTTATTTTCACAAAGAACCAGCTTTTGCTTTCATTGTTTCTTTCTATTGTTTTGTTCTTCTCGATTTTATTTATTTATGCTGTAATCTTCATTTTGTCCCCCTTCTACTGACTTTGGGCCTCATTTCTTCTTCTTTTCCTAGTCTCATTAATTGTGAGTTTAGACTGCTCATATGGGATTGTTCTTCTTTTCTGAGGCAGGCCTGTATTGTAATATACTTTCCTCTTAGCACAGCCTTCGCAGCATCCCACAGATTTTGTGTGGTGTTGAATTATTGTCGTCATTTGTCTCCATATATTGCTTGATCTCTGCTTTTACTTGGTCACTGATCCATTGGTTTAGTAGCATGCTGTGAAGCTTCCATGTGTTTGTGGGTTTTTCATTTTCTTTGCATAATTTATTTCTAATTTCATACCTTCGTGGTCTGAGAAACTGGTTGGCACAATTTCAATCTTTTTGAATTTACTGAGGCTCTTTTTGTGGCCTAGTATATGAACTATTCTTGAAAATGTTCTATGTGTACTTGAGAGGAATGTGTATTCTGCTGCTTTTGGGTGGAGTGTCTGTTAGGTCCATCTGTTCTAATGTGTTGTTCAGTGCCTCTGTCTCCTTACTTATTTCTGACTGGTTGATCTGTCCTTCACAGTGAGTGGAGTGTTGAAGTTTCCTAGAATGAATGCATTACATTCTATTTTCCCTTTTAATTCTGTTAGTATTTGTTTCATATATGTCAGTGCTCCTGTGTTGGATGCAGAGATATTTATAATGGTTATATCTTCTTGTTCAATTGACCCTTTTATCATTATGTAATGTCCCTCTTTGTCTCTTGTGACTTTCTTTGTTTTGAAGTCTATTTTATCTGATACAAGTACTGCAACTCCTGCTTTTTTCTTCCTATTAGTTGCGTGAAATATCTTTTTCCATCCCTTCACTTTTAGTCTGTGTGTGCCTTTGGGTTTAAAGTGAGTCTCTTGTAGGCAGCATATAGAAGGGTCTTGCTTTTTAATCCATTCAGTGACTCTATGTCTTTTGATTGGTGCATTCAGTCCATCTACATTTAGGGTGATTATCGATAGGTATGTATTTATTGCCATTGCAGGCTTTAGATTTATGGTTACCAAAGGTTCAAGGTTAACTTCCTTACTATCTAAGAGTCTAACTTAACTCGCTTAATATGCTATTACAAACACAATCTAAAGTTTCTTTTTTTCTTTCTCTTCCTTTTTCTTCCTCCTCCATTCTTTATATATTAGGTATCATACTCTGTACTCTTTGTCTATTCCTTGATTGACTTTTGGGATAGTTAATTTTGCATTTGCTTAGTAATTAGCTGTTCTACTTTCTTTACTGTGGTTTTATTACCTCTGGTGACAGCTATTAAACCTTAGGAACACTTCCATCTATAGTGGTCCCTCCAAAATACACTGTAGAGATAGTTTGTGGGAGGTAAATTCTCTCAGCTTTTGCTTATCTGGAAATTGTTTAATCCCTCCTTCAAATTTAAATGATAATTTTGCTGGATAAAGTAATCTTGGTTTGAGGCCCTTTTGCTTCATTGCATTAAATACATCATGCCACTCCCTTCTGGCCTGTAAGGTTTCTGCTGAGAAGTCTGATGATAGCCTGATGGACTTTTCCTTTGTATGTTATCTTATTTCTCTCTCTGGCTGCTTTTAATAGTCTCTCCTAATCCTTGATCTTTGCCTTTTTAATTATTATATGTCTTGGTGTTGTCTTCCTTGGATCCCTTGTGTTGGGAGACTTGTGCATCTCCATGGCCTGAGAGACTATCTCCTTCCCCAGATTGGGGAAGATTTCAGCAATTACCTCCTCAAAGACACTTTCTGTCCCTTTTTCTCTCTTTTCTTCTTCTGGTACCCCTATAATGCATATGTTGTTCTGTTTGGATTGGTCACACAGTTTTCTCAATATTCTTTCATTCTTAGAGATCCTTTTTTCTCTCTGTACCTCAGCTTCTTTGTATTCCTCTTCTCTACTTTCTCTTTCATTTATCATCTCCTCCACCATATCTAAACTGCTTTTAATACCCTCCATTGTGCTCTTCAACAATTGGATCTCTGACCGGAATTAATTTCTGAGTTCCTGAATATCTTTCCATACCTCCATGAGCATATTAATGATTTTTATTTTGAACTCCCTTTCAGGAAGATTCATGAGGTCGATATCATTTAAATCTTTCTCAGGAGTTGTATTAATAATTTTACTTTGAACCAGGTTCCTTCGGCATTTCTTATTTGTGTATGGTGCCCTCTAGTGTCCAGAAGCTCTACTCTATGGAGCTGCTCAGCCCCTGAAGCAATTTCGGGGGTCACAGGGGAGTGGTATTTGTGCCTGGGGGAGGAAAGAGCTGTTTCCTGCTTCCCAGGTGCTATGCCTGTCTCCACTGCCTGAACCAGTGGGTCAAGCACACAGGTATAAGCCTCTATACTTTGCATTTGTAGTTGCTGTAGACACATCTTCCCTCTGGCTGGCCTAACGCCAGGGTAGGGTTGGCTGGTTTGCGAGCCAGTTGGGGCTGGCTGGGAGGAAGGTGCAGTAGGCTCCCTATCATGGAGGGGGTCCTTGGAGCTGTGTAGCCAGCCAGGGAGCTGGAGCACCTGAAGATTGTGAAAGCTCCCAATCTTTTGGGCAGAGTGCACCCAGACAATTTTGTCTATCTGTTCTTTCTCTTGAGCAGTAAGCTCTGTGCCATCCTTGCCCCTTTAGCAGCCCCCTTGCTAAGGGCATCCTTGTTAGGAAGTGTCTCAGACTGCACCATTTTCTTTTGTCCCAGAGCAGGTGGATATGGATCCCTGCTTTCCACAAGTGGCTGGAATCTCAGTCTCTCCAGGAATTCTGCCTGCCTTAGTTTTCCAACCCCCTAATCACAAGAATACCATGCAAGCACCATGAAAAGTAGGTTTGTGCTCCCAGACAGATCTCTGGAGTTAGGTATTCAGCATTCCCAGGCCTCCACTCCCTGTCTGCTCTGTTTCTCTTACTCCCGCCAGTGAGCTGGTGTGGGGGAAGGGCTTGGGTACCACCAGGCCACAGCTTTGGTACATTATCCTGTTCCATGAGGTCTGCTCTTGTCTACAGGTGTTTACAGTCTGGTACAGTCCTCTTTCCTGTTGCTCTTTCAGGATATATTTTCATATTATATACAGATTTAGGAGGAAGCCTGTGTCTCACCTCTCATGCCGCCATGTTTTCCCTGAAATTTCTGAGAGTCATTGAAGCGGTACCTCCCATATAGAGGCAAACCAAGTCCTTCCCTCTTGGGTGCCCTCTTGCCAATGTCTATTTCAACTGAAGCTTCCTTAGGAACCTGCTGCCACCATGACTGTTAAGCAGTTTGTGATGCATGTTAAGGATGTCCACTCCTAATTCTGCCTTTACCCAGCAGAGCCACAGGAGATGGGAGGAAGCTCCCCTCTGCAGTCAACTGGACTCCAAGACCCTCTGCTGGCACCCAGTGTCTCTCATATTAGAATGTCTTCTGTTTACCATCTTTTAGCAAAAATTTGTCTTCACAGGAATAAGCAGCAATAGCTCTTGTGTGTTCCCTATTCCATTTGTATACTTCTAAGAAAAATGCTTTCTTCCCCTACTACTGAAATACAAGTAAACATATATACACATACACTCACACAGAGCACCTGAAGATAGAAATCTAGCCCAAAGGTACACAATCAACCATTTCCCTTGCCAAACCAGAATGCTTAATACACCATTCAGGTTAATGGTACTTAACATTTGTGTAACTAACTTTTAGTTATCTATCACTGTAGGGTGTTTTTTTCCCCCTAAAACAAAGAAACAGTTTACATTAAAGATGAATGGATATATACTTGTAGAGAACAAAAAACACAAAGCAAAGTTCATAAATTTTAAAGTTCAGTCTCAGCCATCTTATTATATGTAGGTGAAGAAATCTGGAGTAGAGAATATTAAGTTTGGTGATTAAAACCATACAGGTAGAGGCAGAGCCACGGTTAGAATCTTGGTTTTCTGACTCCCTGTCAAATGCTCTTTCTTGTGGAAGGGAGGGAGAAATGAGGTTAAGAGAGGTGTAGTTTAACACTTTTTTCCCTCTAGGAGAAAGAATGGACTTCTCTGTTCTCCCTAAGTTAGTTTTTGGTTCATTTTTGGTCATCTGCTAGGTATGTGTCATTTTTGGCTTTTGCATTTTCAACACAGTCAACTCTTCTGTACTGAGTTCAGAGGCCCGAGGTTTTCGGGAATGCTCAACATGAGGCACCCGCCAAAGGGAGAGCTGGATAGAACTCCTCATTTAAAAAATGTACCGTCTTGTTTTGGTTGAAATGGTTAAATCATTATTAAGACTTGTTTTAGTATAGGTTGAATTGTGTCTAAACTCCTTTCACTGTTTTCCTTTCAACTTTCTGTGTTCTAGTCTACTTTTCCACGTTTATGTTTTTATCTTTTGAACAAACTAACCATGATATGCTCCATGTAGCCTAGAATCACTTACTTACGCTTTGTAGTAAACAATTTTCTCCAGATTGACATTAATGTTCCATCTTTTTCCTTAGTGTGGTTGCTTACATATAATGCCAGAGGGCCTGGGACATAATTTCACCAGCACCAAGTGCGATATTATTATTCTGCTCAGTCTCTCTCTTTCTGGTTCAGGGCATGGATCCATTTCCTCATCTTCATCAGGAAGTAGAGACCTAAGCATCTGCCAGCTTTATAACACTCTTGGCTGCTCTAAGTGTGATGTGGGAAAAAATGTTGGGGGTAGGTTTGTGGCAGCTGTTTTACCACATTCCTGTGAAAATGCCTGCAGGCACAGACTGCTCCACTCAAGACACAAAAAGGCCTTCTCCAGCCCTAAAAAAACCTGCCTTCACAGATCCCTGTTAGAATGCAGGGTCCCAGACTTTAGTATGCATAAGAAACAGATTCCTGGGATGCACCCCCAGGCTCTAGGATTCTGTCTGTCTAGGGTAGAGCTTAAAGAAACTTCAGCAGCATTCAGGGAATTCAGATGCAGGCTGTCTGCAGAGCATTTTTTTTTTTTTAGAAATACTAGGGTTTTAGAATTAGGCTCACTATTTCTTTTAAAAATCTTTTCCTTAATACTATGGCTGGATGGCCAGTTTTGAAGAATGCTATAGAGGGGATTACAAACAGATGGGGGACTGAGCCAGATTTCTAAAGTCCCTTCCTTCCAAGCTCTTTGATCTGTGATTTTGCACTTTTTTGGATTATATAATACATTTAATTAATGGAATATAGGCTCAGTATGGAGAGATTTCTTGGCATTTTTTTCTCCCTCCTGAGCACTCTGCAACGGAATGGTTATGCTACAATGTAGAAAATGTATGTTGAGAAGTTTTGGTGACTTTTTGGAATTATTCTTTGCTAACTAAGTAAAACCACAGCCTATAGTCTATGGTCTCTCCACATTCTCACCTTCTGGACACAGTGCTTGGTTTTACAAGATTGGGAACTGAAGTAGATATTTTCTGTAAATAGGAACAGAGGAGGAATGTGCCCTAAGAATTGAGATAAGCCTTAGAATCTGAAGGGAAAGGTTTTGAATGCTGGTAGATAGCAGGGCTCTCTTACGGGTAGAGCAAAGATCTTCTGTTGCGTGACTTTAGAGGAGACAAGGGCACTTCAGTATAAAATTTCTTTACAGGGGTTAAGGTGCTAGGGTGGAATGCTGGAGCCTCACAGTCTGTAATGATAAAACTTAAAGATACATGCCTGGAAAATTATTTCTTAAACTCACACTATTATATATAAAGGATTTCCATTAAAGTTTCCAGAGAGCTGTTTTTAATGTGGAGGGGGAAAATTGCCATAGAAAGTTGGAATGATTGGGGAAAGAATGCAAATGAAGTAGACTGTATAAAAAGATTGTTTGTACCATGGCCAATCTTATTCTGTTTATCTTATTCAGTAGAAATGGCATACAATACAATTCTGGAGAAAAATACTTGACTACGTGGCAATCTCAACTAATGGAAGGACAGAAATTCTGAGTAAACCTAAAGCACAAAGGGCCCTGACAAAAGCAGATGCCACTGTCTTCTCATACTTCAGAGGGAGAGCCTCAGGTCCTCACTCAGAGGCAGGCAGCCTCAAGTCTGGCTGTTAAAAGTTAAAAAGACATTTATAAACACAGACATGGAAATCTCTCCAAGAACTTTCCTATAAACTGTCTTTCACCTTTGGGGTTTCCTAACAGGGATCATCAAAGGGAAGATGGGAGACTGGGCTGGGGAAAGGAACTTTAAAGAAAATCAAAACAAAATAGGAAGACTCAAAGTGGACAAGAAAATTCAGGAGAGACTATCAATCTAGACAGACTACAAAGGCCAGAGAATGCCAACGGGATGGTACCTAGCACAGTGCTTGGTACTTAGACCCATTCCATAAATAGTTATGGAAGGAAGGGAGAAGACACGTTCCTAGTAAAAGCTTCCTAAGTTATTGGAAGAGGTGGTGGGCTACAAAGTATGTTGTGCCAACTCAAAAGACAAATGGGACTAAACCTAGAATCCAAACAGAAAAGGGCATTAGTACTTTCTTTCAGAGACCAATGCAGAAGCACAACTGAGGAAACTAAACCAAGTGGCTTAGCCCAATGGTAAATGATCCAAAGCACATGTGACACAGACTAGAAGTGATGTGCAAAAATTTGCCTGGCTGGGACATTTCTGCTGAGAGCTCAGGCGAGAGAGTGCCTTGAGGCGGTACTTGCGATTTATCTCCTTTCATAATTAGTCCCCTGCACTTCCTCCTTCTCAAATCCTTCTTTTTACATAAAGTTTAGTTCTGCTCCAGACTCTTTTGTGTATGTTGAAATGCAGTGGACAGGTTGTAAGAAAGGAAGTGAGTTAAAGAGGAAGTAGGAAGAGGCCAGGATACAAAGGTCTTTGATGGAGGCATTTTCTTTCTCATTTGCTCCTGGATGTTGGCTCAAGGACCCCCAAAACTTGACATCAGGTTTGCTGGTGTAATATTCTCCAGTTTTTCATGTGTGTTTGGGGAAGAGGTCTCTCACTATATCTTCAGGTGGACTTTATTGGTTAGTAAATCTTGAGCTCCAGCAACAGGCTTTTTCCTGCATGCCTTCTCTATGCCGGACTATGGCCATGAGAGAGGCTGCCATGCTATCTTGGCTGTTATGAACCTTATAATCCAGTAAAGAAATAGTCACACAGGATTATTCACTTGGTTGAAAGAAAAGAACAGGATTTATGAGAGTTCTTAACAAGGAAACTTATTAGAGAAGGTGACATTTAAACTGAGACCTGAGAGTAAGATTTAGCCAAAAACAAAGATGAAAGATGAGGGAACACCATGTGCAGAAGCACTGACAGTTCCCTAATCACAAATTGGGAGGACCTTAGAGGTAGTAATTTGACTCTGAGTGGTGGGCTAGAAGTTGTTCTTACATAAGATTCATAAAATATCAATTGTGCATATCAAAGAAAAGATGGGCTTGATGCATATTATAAGAGATAAAGCACCCCAAAGCTCCCCTATGCTACTACCATGCAGGAGCCATAAGTCTGGCCTATTTGAAGACCTGAAAGAAGGCAACTATGGCCAGAGCATAAACCTCAGTGGGAGATTAGCTAAAGATACAACGACAATGTAGGCAGAACCAAGGAGGCCTTGTAGGAACATTACACATTTTTAATTTTACCTTGAGTCATGAGAATACATCAAAGGTTTTAAGCTGGAGATAACATGATCTGATTTATAGTTTAAGAAGATCACTCTGGCTTCTTGATAGAAATGGATTGCAAGGGCCAAGGAGCTAACTGTCTGTTGAGTTCCTGTGGGGGCTTTTCTCTAAACAGTACACACCTATTACTCATTTAATCTTCACAAAAGCCCCCAAAAGTGGGTGTTATTATGTTGACTTTGCAAGTGAGGAAACGGGCCCTTTGAGGTTTTAAAAATTGCCTAGTGTGGAGAGGAAAAGATGGTGGCATGAGTAGGGTGGCAGAAATCTCCTCCAAAACCATACATATTTTGAAAATACAGCAAATACAACTATTCCTAAAAGAGTGACCAGAAGTTACAGTACACCAGCCAGTCTACATCCTAGAGAACCCAACATCTTATGGAAAAGGGTAAGGTACAAAGCCACGACCCAGTGGGACCCAAGCACTCCAGCACCCCAGCTCACCAGTGGGAGGAAAAGAATCAAGAGTGTAGAGGAAGTGGAAGCACAGGGATTGCTACATAACCAGTCCTAATAATCTTCCCCAGAATCACAGACACATATTGCATGGGGCTCTGGATATTACAGGAGTGGAAAGCAAAATCTGAGCCCAGGACTGTGAACAGGTTCCCACAGCCGGCTGTCCTGGGACAAGAGAAAAGTAGGTGCTTTAAAAGTCTTAAAGGGACAAGGGATTAACAGGTGGATGAAACTGTCCTGGCACACTCATCCCAGCAGACTGGGAACTTTAAGGAGCTTCAGGTGCCCTATCCCCCTGGTTGTTAATGCAGCTCCAAGGCCCATCACTGCAATAGGCAGCCTTCCGTTCCTTCCTCCCTGCTAGCACCTGCGAGCAAACCAGCTGTCCCCACCATTGCTGTAAACCAGCCAGAGAGCAGCCCCACCTACAGAAACCACACAGTTTAACAGAGAGGATTCTCCATGCGTGGGGCTAACAGGCCCAGACCCAGAGGCTGCTCCATGTGCACAGTTGACAGGCACAGACAAAGGAGTTGGGCGTGGAGACCAGGAGGCATGAAGGGGCCTTGTTCTCACAACAGAACATGCGCAGCTCACCTGCAACCCCTGCCAGTGCACTAGGCCAACTCAAGGGCCACCCCGCCAATGGCAGCTTAGGGGACTGACCCAGAGGCTGCTCCCAGTGCATGCTTGACCAGCACAGACATAGGAGACAGGTGCGGAGACCAGGAGGGCACAGACACCAGGAGGCATGAAGGGGCCTTGTCCTTGCAGCAGACACATGCACTGCTGGCCTGTGACCCCCACTAGTGCCCTAGGCCATCCCGAGGGCTGCCACACCCACAGCATTCTAGAGGCTGCCATGTGTGCAGTTAACCAGCACAGACAGCACAGACAGGCAAGGTGGCCGGTTAGTAGGAAGGAACATTGTTCTTTCAGCTGACACAAGTGCCACTTGCCAGCAACCACTCCCATCACCATGAAAAAGCAGAAGAACCTTGTTCAATTCAAAATTCCTCAAACACCAGAAAGAGGGCTTGGTGAGACTGAAATCACCAATCCTCCTGAAAAAGAATTCTAAATAAAAGTCATAAGCATGCTGATGGAGCTACAGAAAAATACTCAAGAGCTAAGGGATGGATTCAGGAGGGAGATAACAAAAATGAAACAAACAATGGAATGATTTAAGAGCAGACTAGATGAGGTAGAGGAGACTGTTAATGTAATAGAAACCAGAGAATAGGAATACAGAGAGGCTGAGGCACAGAGAGAAAAAAGGTTCTCTAGGAGTGAAAGAATATTAAGAGAACTGTGTGGCCAAACGAAATGGAACAATATTTGCATTATAGGGGTACCAGAAAAAGAAGAAAGAGGAAAAGGCATAGAAAATGTCTTTGAAGAAATAATTGCTGAAAACTTCCCCAATCTGGGGAAGGAAATAGTCTATCAGGCCATGGAAGTCCACAGATCTCCCAACACAAAGGACCCAAGGGAGACAACACCAAGACATATAACAATTAAAATGGCAAATATCAATGACAAGGACAGAGTATTAAAAGGAGCCAGAGAATGAAAAAAGATCACCTACAAAGGAAAACCCATCAGGTTATCATCAGACTTCTCTGAAGAAACCATAAAGGCCAGAAGGGAATGGCATGTTATAATCAATGCAATGAAACTGAAGGGCCTCAAACCAAGAATACTGTATCTAGCAAGATTATCATTTAAATTTGAAGGAGGGATTAAACAATTCCCAGATAAGCAAAAGTGGAGGGAATTTACCACCCTCAAACCATCTCTATAGTGTATTTTAAAGGTACTGCTCTAGATGGATGTACTCCTAAGGCTAAATAGATTATCACCAGAGAAAATAAAACCACAGCAAAGAAAGTGGACAAACCAAATACTAACTGAAGGCAAAATAAAATAAGCTATCCACAAAGTAGATCAGAGGAAACACAAAGAGTACAGAATAAAACCCCTAACATATTAAGTGTGGAGGAGGAAGAATAAGAAGGGAGATAAAGAAAGAATCATCAGACTGTGTTTATAATAGCATAATAAGTGAGTTAAGTTAGACAGAAAGTAAAGAAGCTGCCCTTGAACCTTTGGTAACCACGAATCCAAAGCCTGCAATGGCAATAAGTACATATCTATAGATAATCACCCTAAATGAAACTGGTCTGAATGCATCAATCAAAAGACACAGAGTTACAGAATGAATAAAAAAGACCCATCTATATGCTGCCTAAAGGAGGCTCACTTCAAACTCAAAGACATACACAGACTAAAAGTGAAGGGATGGAAAAAGATATTTCATGCAACTAATAGGGAGGAAAAAGCAGGAGTTTCAATACTTGTATCAGACAAAATAGACTTCAAAACAAAGAAAGTCACAAGAGACAAAGAAGGACATACATAATGATAAAGGGGTCAGTCCAACAAGTGGATATAACCATTATAAATATCTATGCAACTGACACAGGAGAACTGACATATGTGAACCAAATACTAACAGAATTAAAAGAGGAAATAGAAGGCAATGCATTCACTTTAAGGGACTTCAACACATCACTCACTCCAAAGACAGATCAACCAGACAGAAAATAGGTTAAGGACACAGAGGCACTGAACAACACATTAGAACAGATGGACCTAACAGACATCTATAGAACTCTACACCCAAAAGCAGCAGGATACGCATTCTTCTCAAGTGCACGTGGAACACTTTCCAGAATAGACCACATACTGGGCCACAAAAAGAGCCTCAGCAAATTCAAAAAGATTGAAATTGTACTAACCAACTTCTCAGATCACAAAGGTATAAAACTAGAAATAAATTTCACCAAGAAAACAAAAAGGCTCACAAACACATGGAGACTTAACAACATGCTAATTAATCAATGGAGCAATGACCAAATTAAAACAGAGATCAAGCAATATGTGGAGACAAATGAAAACAACAGCACAATGCCCCAAATTCTGTGGGATGCAGAAAAGGAAGTTCTAAGAATAAAGTATATAGCAATCCAGGCCTATTTAAAGAAGGAAGAACAGTCCCAAATGAATAGTTTAAATTCACAATTATTGAAACTGGGAAAAGAAGAACAAATGAGGCCCAAAGTCAGTAGAAGGAGGGATATAATAAAGATCAGAGAAGAAATAAATAAAATTGAGAATAAAACAACAGAAAAAATTAATGAAACCTAGAGCTGGTTCTTTGAGAAAATAAACAAAATAGGTAAACCCGTAGCCAGACTCATCAAGAAAAAAAGAGAATCTACACACATAAACAGAATCAGAAATGAGAAAGGAAAAATCACTATGGACACTACTGAAATTCAAAGACTTATTAGAGAATACTATGAAAAATGATATGCTAACAAACTGGATAACCTAGAAGAAATAGACAACTTTCTATAAAAATACAACTTTGCAAGACTGACCCAGGAAGAAACAGAAAATCTAAACAGAACGATTATCAGCAATGAAATTGTATCAGTAATCAAAAGAACAAAACTTCTGGACCAGATGGATTCACTGCTGAATTTTATCAGACATTTAGAGAAGACATAATACCCATTCTCCTTAAAGTTTTCCACAAAGTAGAAGAGGAAGGAATACTTCCAAACTCATTCTATGAGCCCAGCATCACCCTAATACCAAAAGCAGGAAAAGACACCACAAGAAAAGAAAACTACAGACCAATATCCCTGATGAACATAGATGCAAAAATACTCAACAAAATATTAGCAAACCAAATTCAAAAATACATCAAGAGGATCTTACACCATGATCAAGTGGGATTCATTCCTGGAATGCAAGGATGGTACAACATTTGAAAATCCATCAACATCATCCATTATATCAATAAAAAGGACAAAAATCACATGATCATCTCCATAGATGCTGAAAAAGCATTTGAGAAAATTCAACATCGATTCATGATAAAAACTCTCAACAAAATGGATATAGAGGGCAAGTGCCTCAACATAGTAAAGGCCATATATGATAAACCCACAGCCGACATCATACTTAACAGTGATAAGCTGAAAGCTTTTTCTCTAAAATAGGGAACAAGACAAGGATGCCCACTCTCCCCACTTTTATTCAACATGGTTCTGGAGGTCAGAGCCACAGCAATCAGACAACCAACACAAATAAATAAAAGGCATCCAGATTGGTAAGGAAGAAGTCAAACTGTCACTGTTTGCAGATGATATGATGTACATAAAAATCCCTAGAGAATCCACTCCAAAAATACTAGAACTAACATCTGAATTCAGCAAAATTACAGGATACAAAATCAATACACAGAAATCTGATGCATTCCTATACATTAAAGATGAACTAGCAGAAAGAGAAATCAGGAAAACAATTCTGTTCACAATTGCATAAAAAATAATAAAATACCTAGGAAAAAACCTAACCAAGGAAGTGAAAGACCTACACCCTGAAAACTACAAGACACTCTTAAGAGAAGTTAAAGAGGACACTAATAAATGGAAATTCATCCCATGCTCTTGGGTAGGAAGAATTAATTAAATGGCCATCCTGCCTAAAGCTATCTACAGATTCAATGCAATCTTTATCAAAATACAAACAGCATTCTTCAACAAACTGTAACAAATAGTTCTAAAATTCATATGGAACCACAAAAAGCCCCAAATAGCCAAAGCAATCCTGAGAAGGAAGAATAAAGCAGGGGGATCTCACCTCCCAACTTCAAGTTCTATTACAAAGCCACAGTAATCAAGACAATTTGGTACTGGCACAAGAACACACCCATAGACCAGTGGAACAGAATAGAGAGTCCAGATATAAACCTAAGCATATATGGTCAATTAATATACAATTAAGGACCTCGGGATATACAACATGGAAATGACAGCCTCTTCAACAGCTGGTGTTGGCAAACCTGGACAGCTACATATAAGAGAATGAAACTGGATTACTGTCTAACTCCATACACAAAAGTAAACTAAAAATGGATCAAAGACCTGAATGTAAGTCATGAAACCATAAAACTCTTAGAAGAAAACATAGGCAAAACTCTCTTGAATATAAAAATGGCAATGACCTGAATGTAAGTCATGAAACCATAAAACTCTTAGAAGAAAACATAGGCAAAACTCTCTTGAATATAAATATGGGCAACTTTTTCATGAACATATCTCTTCAGACAAGGGAAACAAAAGCAAAAATCAACAAGTGGGGCTATACCAAACTAAGAAGCTTCTGTACAGCAAAGGACACCATCAGTAGAACAAAAAGGCATCCTACAGTATGGGAGAATATATTCATAAATGGCATATCCAATTAAGGGGTTCATATCCAAAATATATAAAGAACTCACACACCTCAACAAATAAAAAGCAAATAATCCAATTAAAAAATGGGCAAAGAATCTGAACAGACACTACTCCAAAGTAGAAATTCAGATGGCCAACAGGCACATGAAAAGATGCTCCATATCGCTAATCATTAGAGAAATGCAAATTAGAACCACATGAGATGTCACTTCACACCAGTTAGGATGGCCAATATCCAAAAGACAAACAATAACAAATGCTGGTGAGGATGTGGAGAAAGAGGAACCCTCCTACACTGCTGGTGGGAATGTAAACTAGTTCAACCATTGTGGAAAGCAGTATGGAGGTTCCTCAAAAAACTCAAAATAGAAATACATTTGACCCAGGAATTCCACTGCTAGGTATTAACCCTACGAATGCAGCAGCCTAGTTTGAAAAAGACATATGCACCCCTATGTTTATCACAGCACTGTTTACAATAGCCAAGAAATGAAAGCAGCCTAAGTGTCCATCAGTAGATGAATGGTTAAAGAAGATGTGGTACATATACACAACAGACTATTAATCAACCACAAGAAGAAAACAAATCCTACCATTTGCAACAATATGGATGGAGCTAGACGGTATTATGCTCAGTGAAATAAGTCCAGTGGAGAAAGACAAGTACCAAATAATTTCACTCATCTGTGGAGTATAAGAACAAAGCAAAAACTGAAGGACTAAAAACAGCAGCAGACTCACAGAACCCAAGAATGGACTAACAGTTACCAAAGGGAAAGGGAGAGGGTGGGTGGGAAGGGAGGGATAAGGGGAATAAGGTGCATTATGATTAACACACATAACATGGGGGGAGGAATGGGGAAGGCAGTATAGCACAGAGTAGACAAGTAGTGACTCTATAGCATCTTACTATGCTGATCAACAGTGACTAATGGGGTATGTGGTGGGGTCTTGATAATGGGGGAATCTAGTAACCACAGTGTTGCTCATGTGATTGTATATTAATGATACCAAACTAAAATTTTTTTTTAATTGCCTAGGGTGACACCTGGGGAAGAAAGGAAATGAGTACAATTCATTTTGTTATTGCACAATTAATGCATGGGACATACTATACACCCAGTAAAATCTCAATGATTTTCTTTGTTATAAAATTCTGTAGGTAGGTGATGGTCATATCCAAAGCAGTGACCATAGAAGGGTTAATAACTGTTTTGGCAGCAAGGAAGATTCTGACCTTGGCTGCTCATCTGAGACATACTGGTACAGCCCTGTATGATTGAAGCTATTATAAGATTTTGCTCTTAAAACTTCTCTTATCATTGTTAAATGTGCAGAAGACCTCTTTTCACTGTTTTGATCTTTTTGTCAGGTTGTTTTCCAGGAAGTGGTTGCTAGGAGTGAAAGAGTTTTATTATTTAGAGATAAGTGTAGCCTAGCTATCCCATCCCCTTAAAAAGTGCAAAAACAAAAAAAACAAACCCTACAGTAATTGCCTTGAAAATGATTTTTGCAAAACCATTTGTACCAGTCCACCTGCTTTCTATTTACTTGCGGTTATCTCCTTTCGCTAATGATTCTCTGAAAGCACACACTAAGGTTTGCATCAAAATACTGTCCTGGAGACTACTGGAGAAGTCTGACTGTTAGGACTCTTCAGAGCCAACAGCTGCCCCTAATGACAGTGAGCACGTGCACACTGAGTGACTACAGAGTCCTCTGCCATGAATATGAGTGCCATCCAGCTGCACAGTGCATGAATTGCCCTCTAATATAGTTGCCTTAATATTCTGATAATGTTTACCACTGTAGGAAAACCCCACTGACATTAAAGTTGTACCAACCAGTTACAGAGACACTTGGAGAAGTTCTCCCCCAGGGCCTGAGGTTCTTGGCTGTGAATCCCTTTGGCCCTTCTCATACCATCCCTTAAAAGTACCTTTGATTATTAATCTAAAGGTGTGTGTACCTTTCTGCTCTTGCAAAGCTGCCATATGCTAGGCTATTTATAGCTTTTGTCTAGTCACTGTACTTAAAATGTTCTTTAACCTTGTTTGATATTTACAATGCATTACCTGCAGATCCCATAGTAACTGTTAGAAAAAATTAACACAAGATGTCCTCAGTACTAATAGCTAAAACTGCATGTAACCAGTACTCAGAATCAAGGTTCAGACTCAAACAGCACGTTTAATGTCACTTAGGCCAAGCTTCCATTTAATAAACAAGGGAACTGAGACATTGACAGGCCAAGGGACCTGCCCAGGTCAGCCAGCTAGGTAATGGTCACACTGGAACTAGAACTCCCAGTTCAGAAAGTCTTTAGAGATCTATATACATTACTAAACTTTTAAATAAACAAACATAAATTTAGTATGCAGAATTCGATGTAAAATTTATCTATTGGATATTTCATTCTATAAGGACTTGATTTTTCCTCTCCACATTTGAGCAGATACTAGCAAGTGTACACACTTAAGGCACTTTCCTTGGCTGGTTTCACAAATCATTTGAAATACAACTACAGTTATGAAGGAGACTAAGTCTATCTCCAGAATCTCCATCTCTTTGTTCCCATCCTTTCTTCTTCCTTTGGTATTCCTCTCAGTGTTCCTGGTATCTTAAGATATGTATCACAACCTGTTCATGGGCCCTTGGCTTTACATGCTTATTATAATTTAGGACAACCCTTCGTGTCTAGACCTTTCCTTATTTCACTTCCTCCTCTGCCTACATAAATTTACCTATGTAGTATATAGTATCCTCTTAGCTCCTCCTCTCAGGTAGGATGTTAGCAAAGCTTTTGTGCTAATCAAAACAAATGTTCTCCTGTTTTTGCCTATCACAAGATGTCAAGTTCTCACTGTTTCAGTCACTCTCTTATATTAAGACATTATTTCTAGAAACCACCATTAAACTGCAATGAATGTCAGCTGCAAAGGTAAAATCCATGAAGACAGTACACCCTGCTGGAATTAAAATCTAAGCCTATCCCTCTCCAAATTGTAAGCATTTTCCTTTGTATCATGCCTCTTTCAGTAGAAATATAGTGGCATTTGGTGCTCAATACCAAGTATAGCTAATATATACCAAGGCTGAAGATGCCTCTGGATACTTTTTCTTCATCTGGAACATATGGTCAGTGACTATGTAATTGTAAGACTGAATAAAGGATGGAGTATGAAGACATCTTTTTCTTGACTCAAATTACATTTATCAGCTTTGCAGTTAAGTGTGGAAATAAGAACAGCTAGTCAGAAATGGCATTCAATTGAAAAAGCATAAAATATGTTTAATTGAATTCACTGATTTAAATATTTTAGACACACATTTTTAGGTAAATAGTCATTTTATAAGCTGACTTTTAGCTCTGAAATCACAGAAGCTTAAAATAATAGTTTCTTTCTATGAACTTGGAGACCCAGGTAGACAGAGCAGACACCAGTTTTAAGCATTAACAGCTATAATAGCATACAGAAAGAGAGAGTAAAGTATAACTATATTTCCCCAACCAAAGCAAGTTGTATGGATACATCGAAGAGCTGGGACAGGCAGGAAGAGACTGGTAATATTTAGTGGAGTGTGCTCACAGTAACACACCGGATTACTTGTGATTCCCTGAATCTACCATTTAACTTCACTTTTTTTTTCTTGAAAGAATGCCCTTGTCTATCTTATACACCTGGATTTCTACCTAGCAACTGTCACCTCCTTTCTAGAATATTCCATAATCTCCGTGATAGAATTTAGTTCTCTATCATCTTTATTCACTGAATACACACATATATGTAATGTTTATAGCATCAGAATATTGTATTTCAATGTATCTGTGTTTCATCTACTTCTTCAAACCAAAAGAACTGTCTTATTGTCTAATTATGACTTAACTCCCACCACGGTAGTTGGCACAGGCAGACTGTCACCAAAAACAAGGTTACAGAAAGTCCTTTTGCAGCTTAAATATCTAATAAATTTCCTCCTTTCTGTGAAATATAATAGAGAAGACATTTACTCAAGATTAAAATAAATTGATAAAAGTTCATTTGTTCTACTATATTTATTTAATTTTCCAGTTAATAAACTTCTATGTTACATTACATCAATTATATTATTGAAAATAGTTCAAATAGTTCATATCTATCACCATTCAAAATGGTGGTAGATATGTTGAAAACTAAAAAATCTAAATCTTCCTGTCTAGTTGGAATAAAGACACATACAAATAATTAAAGTAATACAATAAATGAAGATAACACCAAATAAGCCCTGATACAGAGAGGAAGAACCCTTTACCTCTGCCTGGAGAGGTCAGAGAAGGCTTACCAGAGGAGATGACATTTAAACTGAGTTCTTAGGGAAGAGTAAGTATATATCCAGATGGGACTGGTAAGGGCAACGGGAGGGGTAAAAGCCATACAGTCAAGAAATATGTATTACTTTTAAGGCAAGTCACTGAAATGTCAAACAGATTGTTTAAAGTTTCTGTGTCAATTTTATCATCTGCAAAATGAGGTTGTACCTATCTGCCTATCTCAAATGGCTGTTATGAGGGTAAAAGTGCTGTTATATAAGAGATTGGAGAACACCAATGATGATGCAAGATAGGGACCCTGAAGGGTCAGTAGAATTTTGGTGAGTAGAGAAAGGGCCTTAGGACATAGAAGGTGGTAAGAATGGTAGAAGCAAAGACTCTAAGGAGGTTGGTTAGGTGAAGGAAAATTGATCATTTTGGCAAGAATGGAGGACAAGTTAAAGTCCAAACACTGATTAATCAGACACAAGTTCAGAAGTCTAATTTAGTAGAAGGGCAAAGCTGATTGTCTTAATACAGCTCAATATCTTTTGTTGGGAGTGAAGGGAAGCAAACCTAGAGTTACAGTAATATTTCAGCTTCCAAACTGAAGGTTGAGGCAGGCTTCTTAACACTTACTACATCTCCAATATTATCCCTTTATTTTTAATCATGCTAGGCTATCTTATTTGGCTCCCAAACAACTGGGGAAGTCATACAATATGAATATAGGTTAAAACATAGATATATGTATAACTTAATGGGATTACAAATGAGAGGAAAAGAATGTAATAAATTGTATTCAGGGCAAAGAGGAAGATAGACAAAAAGAATATTCTATAGCATGATTTTGAATCAGTCAGGATGTCTTAATGGAAACCCAAATCAAAATTATTTAAATAATAAGGAAATGTATTGAGTGTAACCAAGGAAAGAAGATGCCAGAATTGGTTGAGTCAATAGCTCATGAATGTCATGGAGATTCCAGATTCTGTGTCTCCCACTCTGTAGTCCTTAGTGTGTTGAGTTTGCCTTAAGGCTGGCTCCTTCCTGGTAGCCAGATAGCTGCAGCAATTTCAAGGGGAATGGGATTTCTATATCTCGCTAGGACTAATGATCTGGAGAAGAATCTGTGCCTGAGAATACACCTCAGAAAATGTTATATTGCGATCATCATGTGACTGTTCAGGGTACATTTGCAAAAACATGGTGGTCCATGGGCCAAATTATTCTTGCAGATATTTTGCTTGACTAGTATAGTGTTTAAAAATGTTGAATGAGCTGCTTATATTTAAATGCCAGAGAATTTTATTTATTTTTAAAAATCATATTTCTGTATTATCTTAAAGAATCTACAGGTCTAGCTAACTGCCTGCATTCTGCTTAGGTAAAATTTGGCTGTAGTGTATTAACTACTTCCCCTTTAGACAGAGCTAATTCCAATTTCTGGAGTCTTATCATTTCCTAACACATCATAACCTGGTCTGCTTTGTCAAGTTACCTACTGAGCCTCTCAATGAGGAAATTACTCCCAAAGATTTTTAAGAGCCTTGTGGTGTTTTTACACCCATAAACATGTCTCTTGTAGGCATATGATCCATGGTTCCAAAGAAGAGAGGGGAAGGGCTACATTTAGCTGGAGATGTGTCTTTGCTAACTCTATTATTAATTAGCTATGTGACCTTTAAATTAGAAGTTCTACAGCAATAAAAATTTAGCAATTAACACTTGTCCCCAATAGGAATGCTACAAAGATAAATAGCCTCTTTAACTTCAAAGGAAGGGAGGATATATATTTTATCCATAGTTTATTATATTTATATTTATATTTATATTTATGTTTAAGATAACCAAGAACCAAATAATTCTTTCTATATGCTTATCATTTAAATATTAGGCTTTTGCAAAGGATATTTTCTGTTGGTTGCACTCTTGAAATATGTTTAGAGGGTAGCTATATTGCTTGAGTTGTATTACTTAGCATTGGTTAGGCAAAATTAAAGCTTAAAAGGATCTATTAAAAATTGAATATTGGATGATTAGAGAAAAGTAATGGTTTTAAACATCATAATAAAGCTTCTTTTCATTAATTATGAAATATTTCAAACAGAGAAAAAGAAAAATATAATAAACACCTATGATCAACTATCCAGGTGCCAGATTTTTAATTTACTTCATATTTTTAAAATTATTTTTTTTAAAAACAATCATTACAGATACCATTGAAGCTCTCTGTGTACATCTCTCCAATTCCATTCCACATTATATATACCCAAAGATAATAACCACTACACTGAATTTGATGTTTATCATTCCTATGCACATTTGAAACTTTTAAACCACATATATATAAATCTGTAGGTGATATATTGTTTTGAAGATTTTACAATTACAAGAATCATGGCATCATAATATATATATCCATCTGTAACTTGTTTTTTTCCCTCAACATTGTTTTTAAGACATCTATTTTACTTTAGTACATACTTGGGATCATTAATTTAAAATAATGTATGTTACCCAGTATATGGAAATATCACATTATTTTCATTTATTCTTCTACTGATAAACATATAGGCTGTTTTTACAGAGTTTTTTTATATATCAGTTTGTTGTACTATCTGGAGTACATATTAATAAAGTTCTGCCTCAGAACACACCCAATGGCACTGTCATTATGAGAAGCAGGTCAATCACAGATCAACCTTATTTGTAGACTTGCTTCTTGTGAGTTATAATTGGATAAAGGAATCACATGCTAACTGCAAATGTCAGATGCTTGGAAAGTAAAGATAAAATTTGAAGGAAACTGTGCTACCCAGAGGATGAATACTTAACTCCTATTTGCCCTGGAATATCAAAATACATTACTGTTGACTGATCCTTTTTTTTCAAATGTCTGAATTTTGGATTTAGCTCCATGATTTCAGTGGAGTTCAGTAATTGGTTTCCAAATTGGTAATATGATCTTACCATTGGATGAACATAAGTAGATAAAAGTCCAGGCTCATTTTTCTTTCTCAGGGCTTAGAAAATGTAACAAATTTCAGATGTTTAATCAATATTAGATTTCATAGCACAAAAACAACATAGCATTATTGATACGGAGCTCATACTTCAAACCATTGCTAATTTTCCCCAAGTGTCCAAATATGTATGGCATATTGAAATATTAATCAAACATTTCCTACCTGAACTTTGGTTTTAATCATCCCTGAAAGAGAATGCCTATTATGACTGTCCTCTCAGTGATACTCAGCTTCAAGTACTCTGGAAGCTGACTGCCTATCTGGTAGAGTTCTCAAACACTCTTTGTAATCAATATTAGTGTCATGGCTACCAAGTCTCCTTCTGTCAAGTTATATGATATATCGGTCAACCCAAGTTAAGTCATTCCATAATAATAACCCCCAACTTGAAATTACTTACAGTAAGTTTTATTTCTGTTCATGTTAATTGTCAATCACTGTCATCTCAGCTTTGTTGCATTATTCTGGAACCAGGTGAAAGCATTCCCTCTTTGGGCCATGCTGTTCTTTGTTGCAGAAGAAGAGAGAGATGACAGAACCAAGCAATGACTCAAAGTTTCTGCTCAGCAGTGGCATACATCACTTCCTTTAGCATTTTAATGAATAAATCAAGGAATAAGGTCAACACTACCATTCAAGGAAGTAGAGATAAAGTCCTCCTATTGAGAGGGACAAAAATATTTGGTAACAGTAATACAATCTATCACAGATGTTTCCTTCTCAAGCAGGTATCCCTTTTGACTGACTTCTGGACTATTTGTAAGATCAAAAAATTTTTAAGTTTTGCTAATATACAAGAAAGACTTTCTTATCTCTGAGATAGGATTTAGTCCAATTTTATATTTTCTATGAATCTTAAAAAAAAAAAGAATTAAAATCACTTAGAAAAATCAATAAATATCTGGAGGCTCCATACATAAAATTGTGATCTAAGTATAAACAATATTAACTTATAAACTGAACTAACCAGTATCTTTACCACATCACTCTGAATAAAAGAAAATAACTGATTACCACTCCATTCCCGTTCTAGACATCAGAGGACCCTTGAAAAGAATTCCATGTAGTTAGTATTTTTAATGAAACCATTCAAATAATCTCTTTAAATGTGATGAAAATCTCATTCACCTTTTTCATGTGATGTCACAAGGAACAGAGGCTTGCTTTAATTCACATAGATGGCAAATTATAAGATTTTTAGATTTAATTGTATATTATATTTACATTCAGGCCAGCTTTTTGTTTGTTTATCAATTCTTTCTTTAGTACTTTTTAAGTTATTTGTAAATAGCTGGTAACTTCAGCACTGAGCCCATCTTTGTTTAATCTGTTTTTGCAGCAGTCTGTTTCTATTTCAAGGTACTTTGGAAATTACCGGTGTGCTTTCTAAATATGAAGAAAGTAAATGGTCTCGTTTTGGCGAGTTAGTTTCTTCTTAAATGATACTTTATGATTACATGGCTTAAAACAATTCCCAGTTTGGTTTATCAATAATAGATGTGACAACTAATCACATTGTACAACAAAGTTTATTCACTCATGGAATAATAATTATTATTATAGCTAACAAAGAGGGCTATTGGCATTGTTCAAAGTGTTTTACATGTATTCATTCATTTAATCCTCCCAACAACCTGTGGGATAAGATCTGACATCCTCATTTGATAAATGAGGGTTTTATAATACTTTCAATATAGATCTAAATTCAGCTTTGAAAAAATAAGTCCTGTTTGGCAGGGTTTATCAGCAAGGCTGGGAAGTTGCCCAGTTTAAAGCAGGAAACCAACAGAAGAAAGGGAAGTAGGAGAAGATTGCTTAGAGGTTTCCTGAAACTTACTCTTCTCTAAATAGGAGAATTTCAAACAAACAAAAAAACTTAGGCAATTCTTTTAAACTGTTAGTCAAAGGAGAATTATTTTCTACTTAGATATAGGTCAACAAATAATCTGTAGTTATTGTGAAAGGAAAGATCTGGAACTTATATACAGGTGACATTAAAATCTTGAAACATTAGCCTTTCCAATCTTCAAAAGAACACAGCTCAGGAACTGTTCTTCCAGTAAGAATAGAAACAAAGCGAGTAAATTCCAATTTTTCCTTTCAATGGTTGATTACCTTCCCAATGGCTATTGGGCCACAGACTGTGGTAGGATAGATAGCTGCACTTATCTGGTAGCAAAGAGGAAGTCTAAGAGCAGCTCAGACAACCCAGTCACATTTTTATCTGGAGAGCCATTTCTATTTGTTAATATTTTGGTGCGCTATTATATGTGTCTACAATGTTTTTATAGGGATAGATTTTCTCTGTGATATAATTTAAAGGTGAATAACCTAATGCAAATGGTCTAACTATTTAAACCTGATAGAAACCCATGGAAATAGATTAATTCCAGTTCATGACTCCAAAGTTGTATTTGATTTAAAACATCACTAGAGATTAAGCAAATTATGTAAAATGAAGAATCAAATAAAAGTATTAACGAGTCACATTTTTATTCTGTTTATAGTAGCTTTAATTTGTCTATAACTTTTTCATTGGTCTTCTCAAAGAAGGTGTTAAATTTCAGTAGACTCAGAAGTTCTTTAAAATGTTAGGAATAATACCTGTCCATTCTCAACAGTTCATCCCAGAAAGTAGAAACTCTAGAAAATAATATATTACTAGCATTGCTTTCTCTATTTGTTAAGTATACTATAAAGTATTTAAACCTTTAAGTATTGAGAAGAATTTTTATAGGAAAATTAGAGAAACTAAGAGAAAAAGCAGGAGGAAAACAACAACTGTATTTGTCAATAGCTTGGATGATGTGGTTGAGAAAAAGGAGGTAGTTAAAACTGATAACTAGTTGAATCTAAGAGATCCAACAAAACTAAAATATGTCATTTATAATACACACTGGAAAGGCCAGGCAGACATAGTATTTGTTCCTTTACCTTCCAAACTGGATGTTCCTTTTCCTCAATATAACATTATTTTGACTCTTACCAAATTTTAGTGACAGGTAACATTAAGTAATAATAAATTCCCTCTAAATAATTTTCAATTGCCTTAACTTTATTTTTATTTATTTATTTTTTTGAGAGGGCATCTCTCATATTTATTGATCAAATGGTTGTTAACAACAATAAAATTCTGTATAAGGGACTCAATGCACAATCATTAATCAACCCCAAGCCTAGTTCTCAACAGTCTCCAATCTTCTGAAGCATAACGAACAAGTTCTTACATGGTGAACAAATTCTTACATAGTGAATAAGTTCTTACATGGTGAACAGTGCAAGGGCAGTCACCACAGAAACTTTCGGTTTTGATCACGCATCATGAACTATAAACAATCAGGTCAAATATGAATATTCGTTTGATTTTTATACTTGATTTATATGTGAATCCCACATTTCTCCCTTATTATTATTATTATTTTTAATAAAATGCTGAAGTGGTAGGTAGATGCAAGATAAAGTTAGAAAACATAGTTTAGTGCTGTTGCCTTAACTTTATTTTTAAAAGGTGATTAAATGCTTTCTTTACACATGACAGCTTCTTCCATGTTCTTCCGGTTAAAGAGCTGATAGGAAAAAATTTAAACATGGCAAGACTGTGACATGTCAAAGGTCACATAACCTGTAGGTACAGCCAGATCTCCTAATTATTAATTTAATGCAATATTTTGAGATTAATTACTAAATCTGGTGATCAGTTAAAGACTCACCCAACATGCACCACTCCCATTTCATAAAAATCAACCCATTAACCTTTGTAGATCTATGTAGTTAAACCTAACTGTTTCAAGAAATAGTTTAAAAACATTTTTGTTGTGGAGTGGAATGTGTATGCTGGCTCGGAGAAAAACTCAGTTTATCAGATCCTTGGCTCTTTTTCTACGGGTCCAAAAGGATAAATGGATCAAGTGATACTGGCTGAAATGATTTAGGGAATCAGCATTTGGATTCTCCTATTTTATGACGAGGCAGCCTTTAAAATAGAAAAGTACAATTTTGCTTTCAAGCAAACTACTGTTAAGGGAAACACTTGTTCAGAAATATTTTTGAGGTATCGTGTACATTAAAAAAAAATTTTTTAAGGAAAGCTGTCGAATTCTGGAATTTCCCCTTCTTTTCGCCCTCCCCCGAACTCCAACCCTCCAAATGGCTTAAGTTGCAGAGCTAAGAGGATTTTCCTCATTTTTTCCAAAACACTTCACATCTGGGTAGTCGCCAACCATGGAAAGTTTCAAACAAATGTAACATTTGGGAGAAGGACGAAGCTCGTCCGGGGCTGCCTTCTCGGTACTGCGGCCTCCAGAGGCGTCACCACACGCCCTTACCCGACAGCCGGCGTCGGGGGGCGGGGGGCCAGTTGCAAGCATGGACCAGCTGAGCTCCCACCGCCGGCCACACACCAACTCCGGTCCACCCCGCTGACTGCCGGCCCCTCAGCCGCAGGGACTCTTGCCCATCAGTCTCTTCAACAGTTTGAGACTCCAGAGTCCAGGAGTCAATGCACTTCGTGAATGTCGAGAGCCCAGCGTCTTCAGTTTCCAACTAGGGCGGTTGGCGAGTCGAGAGAGAAGGGGCTACTCCGCAGCCCAGCCCGACTCCCACGCCTCACACGTCAGTTTGACTCTTCTCCCCGCCCTCCTCGAGTACCCCGCCCGTCGCTCCGCGTACTCGGCGCCGAGAGAAATTTGACTGCTCCAGCCACCAATCAGGAGAAAGGTCGAGAATCTGAGTCAATTGCAGCAAGTGAAGGGGGCAGGCCGAAGGCGTCGTCCCGCCTCCGGGAAAGTGAGCGCACAAAATCTCCAGCCCTACCCTGCGTTTCAGCCTCAGTGCGGAGCCCTCGGCGGCGAGAGGAGGATCGGCCCCTGGCGGGCTTCGGGAACAGCGACCGCGGCTGAGGAAGCCGGAGCCTGAACCACACCCAAGCCGCTGCCCTTGGCCTCTTTTACCCTCTTGCCGTCTTGCCAGATACCGTGTTCCCGGTGGAAAGCAGCCGCCCACGCCCCGAGCATCCTCCCTTGTTGAGTGGGCGCGGACGGACCCGGCGGCATGATGCGTCTGCGAGGCTCGACGACGCTGCGGGACCTGCTCTTGCGGCCGCCTGCCGCCATCTGTGCGGTTCTGAGGAGAACGCAGCCCCTCGCCACCCAGTGCCAGCGCCCCCAGAGCGGCGGGCAGGCGGCCGCGGGCTCAGCGGCCGCCGTGCGGCTCTACCCCTGGTGGGGTGGGGGCGGCCGGCCAGCGGGGCCCTTCGCGCGGGGACTGTCCAGCTCCCCCTCGGAGATCCTGCAGGAGCTGGGCAAGGAGGGCACGCAGCGACAGCAGCAAACGGGCGCGGCGACGCCTGCGGCCCCGCCAGCGCCCAGCCCCAAGGACAGCCCCGGGGAGACAGGCGCATTCGGCAACAGCGAGGGCAAGGAGCTGGTGGCCTCGGGCGAAAAGTGAGTGTCTCCGCTAGGCGGAGGAGGCCTCGCCCCGCGTGGGGGCCGGGGCTCGGGAGGGGCCTGCAGTGGGGCGGAATGGGAGCGGAGGTTCGAGAAAGAGAAAGAAAAGGAGATGCCGAGCGGCCTGCGCAGTCTGCGCCATGTGATTAGACCCGGCCCCGCCCGCGCATTCCCCGTCCGCGCCCCTGGCCTCGGCGTCCTCTTCCCTTTCCCGCCCCCGGCACAGGCTGCCCGGGAGGAGCCGGAGGGGCGGGTCTGGTCCCCCACCCAGCGCTGGAGCTGCGGCTTCCTGGCGTGTTCCGCGAGCTCCGTGCCCCGGCCCCCCGCTGCAGCGCCTGGCCGCCCGCCCAATCCTTCGTGGTTGATGCACACGAACATCTCCGCCGAGTGACATTGAGGAGTCGGGCGATGAGCATTCCCAGTGCCTCCCTGACTCGTCGCTTTCCCTGGCTCAGGTTTCCTCGCAGCCTGCCCTCTTCAATCTCTGCCACCGTCTCTGGAAGCCTGATGAGGCCGAGTGTTCTTAATGTTTCTGTAGTGGCTCCTCCTCACCCATGTAGAGCCATCTAGGGTACCGGAAGTAATACTTTCGAAATTAGGAAGAAAACAGTCATGTGGCCGAGAAGATGGGGTCAGACCACCTGTTTGCCTTGGGGACCAGCGTTGGCTTATCTAATGTCTAACATGAGATGGGCGAATTTTTGAAAATAAAAGTCAAAGTAGACGGGAAATGTGACGGGTAAAACACTAACTCTGAAAAATCCAAATTCAGTAGCTTTTGTGTTTAAATTGTGATAGGTTGTTAAGTCATCTATACCGCACAGTAGTTTAGTCTTAAAAGAAAATTGATTTTTTTTACACAAGATATGAAGCAGTTTCCTGTATATTAAATTAGGTCTTGTGTAATAAAATGGACACAAAACTTTGATTTCCCAATGTGGGTAAAATTCTACCTGTCTGCTTCCTTCATGCCCTACTTTTACCTGATAATTGTACTGATGTTATGTGACCTGTTTTGCCTCCCTTTCTCTTAATGTTACTGTCTCCAACCCTAAAGCACCTTAAATGAAACTGGAAGTTTGATTCTTAAACATTCAATCTTAGGCCTGCTTAGTATTTCCCGTAATTGAAGTTGACACTAACCTAAAACATTTCAAGCTGAACTTGTTTTCCCAGACTGAGAAGTATATACATTTTTTTAAATCACTTGCCGATGGGCAAAATTTATTGTATTCTGTGATAATGGTTTTGTGCCCCAAAGTAGTTTTATGACCACGTGCAGGTCATTTAACATCTTTGGTTAGATGATAAACCCTTTCAAAGTCTTAAAAAGCTAGACTTACTAAATTTCTACTTTTTCTGATGTTTTTAAGGGACTGGAATATGTATGCTTAATCTCACCTGGTATCTACCCACTTTTCTCTTAATATCATCTGGTTTTACCAGACAAGTAACTAGTTTAAATACCTGTGCCTAGAGTTCAGAATGGCAAAATGCAATTACTAACACTTAAAAGTTCTTCTTTAAAGGCTGTATCATTGGAAACTACTTCCTATTGAAATTGTCTTTCAGCCTGTGTCTCTTCATTGGCTTCTTGTGTCCTCTTTTTTTTCCATTTTGTCAGATTGGAAATCGAGCTCCTTTGGTGATTTACATATTTTCCAGAAGCTTCTAGCTTCATTGCCTTCTAAATAAGAAATCATCTCTTAGACACTGTTTGACTAATACTTATTGAGAACCCTACATAAAAATATGTCCCGTCCTGTCCCACTAACCAAAGAATACCAGTCTAGGGAGGGAATCCTTCAAGAATAGTTGCTTAGATGCCCTGGGAGTTTGGCCAGTAAGATAACTATTTTTACTTTGGTTCAAAAGAGTTTGCTTTTTTTGCCACCAAAGTTTGGAGTAAAAGCTAGACTGGTTTAGGAGCCATCCAGGTTTATATGTTAATCCTGAGACTTTTGGTCAAGGAGTTCAAGAGTGAACCCCGGCTGTTTCCAATTTACATATAAGGTGAAGAGCACTGACTTCAAAATGGTGAAAAAAAATTTTAAATTTGGTTGAAGAGTCTATTTCCTGATTGATCTCGTTTCCAATGTAGCTTTTCTCCTTTGACTTCTCTCATTTTGCCTTTATGTAATAAACATTTATTATTCTGGGAGGTAAGCTTCCAGTTGATCCTATTATCTTTCTTGGTTTCCAAAGCATTGATCATTCCTCAGTGAGCAAGCCACTTGGAATGCCAGCACTCACTCAGGACTCTGCCAGGTTTTATAGAGGATTAAAGGAAATAGCCACATGAAAATTAAATGAGTTAACATTTTGTAAAAGACTTAGAACAAAATTTGGCATGTGTTATATACTATATAACTTTATTAAATAAGGATAAAATTGCATCATTTATTGTAAAACCCGACAAGGTCCTTGAACTTTAGTCTCGCACATGAGATACTTCTTTTTGTTTTTATAGTTACCAGAAAAATTTGCTCTTGACAAATCATACTTCTTATTGGAACTGTGTGATATGCACTGTTCACCTTTTTCTCTGCTTACCAGTAAACTCAGAGATTGAATTAATTTTATTAATTAGTAAATTTGCTTTTATTTGGGGATATTTGCTTGAACTTGATCTGACATTATATTTTATTAGCCTCTACCATGTTACATTCTGGAAGAAGGTAGAATATAAGCAATTTTACCAACTTAGCTTTTCTCCATAGTCAAATTCTTTGAACCATACTTATCCTAGACTGTGCCATCTCCAACCAATTTCAGTTCTGGTGAGGTTCCTGGTTTAGGTTAAGGATTTCACTTTTATCTTAAATATCTTATGGAAAAATGTAATGAATTTTCGCTGTTTTCCCTGTAGTGCCCTTATTTAATTTTGTTACTGTGTCATTCTGTCATTTTGAAAGCTACTTTCAATGGCTCTCTTCATTACTAAAATTGTTCTCTCTGCTTTCCTGGCTTTTCTTTTTTGGTTTGCTCTCTGGGTAAATCTTGAAGCTGAGGCCTCTTCTTCTTTCCCACTTGCCTGCCTTCTCAACAGCATATCCCTTCTCCCAGCTTTGACTCTCATCTTTGTGTAGGTAGTATTTCAGTTCTAATCCAGACTCTTGTCTCACATCTCCACAAGACGACTTCAAATTTAAAATCTATACCCCCATATCCATTGTTTTGTCTCATTTCAATCTATTTTGCATATTATTTCCAGATTGATTAGTTAATTTCAAAATATCATTCCCCTTCTAGGATACCAATATGGACTAGAATGAGCCTTATGCCAAAGTCATAAACCATGCTGTAGCAATTAACATTCTATATTAACTTTTATGCCAACACTTATCCAACATGGACATTTTTATCACTGTTTATTCTGTGTTGAGCATGCCATGCTGCATTTCTGTAAAGCTGGGAAGTCGTATATCCTATCTTAGTGAAGGATCCCTGGGAAGGGTTGGCAGGTGGGGATGGAAGGGCATTTTTAAGTTACTTTCTGTTTGAGCATTTTAGTGCTTAATTAGAAAGGAAAACAGAGAACAGAGAAGGACTTGGCTGGGAAAGTATCAGCACATGTAGAGAATAGGTGGTTCATCCAGGATACCATATTAAAAGTATTCTATTAAAACAACATTTTTCCCCCATCAGAGTGGCAGGTGTTACGTTAAATCAACTGATGCAAAGGATGTGGGAAATAGGGACCTCCTGCATTGCTAGTGGGAATATAAATTAGTTAAGCTATTTTGAATGATAGTTTAGTAGTATCTGTTAAAAACTGCATGCCCGAGGATGCAATTATTGTACGTTTCCTCACCAAAAAGTTTTGGCATTTAAAAAATTCATTTTTAATTAAGTACAGTTTAAAAAAGCAAAAATTATTTCAACTAGCTTCAGATAGTATGACTGTTTTGGTAACTCATATTTATCTTTACAAAATGGAAAGTGATCAAAGAATCATTAAATCATATGCTGTGAGAATTGGATTTCAAACATTAAATATTGCATTTCAGCAAACATTGAATTAGGTCTATAGAACAGTATTGATAATGATTTTGAGACAGTATTTGTCAGATAAAGATAATATATTTTGGAATTGAACAACAGAATCTCCTGAAATAGGTGACAAGTTCTGTTATCCTTGAAAGTATATTTAATTTTTGCTTGAGCTTCTAAATGAAATTCTGTCACTATTTGTGATTTCTTCAATATTAACTTTTTTTTCTAGGTTACAGTTATCAGTAAGTTTTAGTTTTGTACTAATGGCAAGTCATAGATCAACAAGTTTTGCTGCTTAATGTTTATATTAAATGGTATGCATCTATTTAGCCATAAACATAATCTGCATATGGTCTGTAATTAACAAACTGCTTGCTACTTAGGAATATTTGAATGAAGTTCATTGAAAGAGCATGAATTAGATCCTGAAGTTTAGTCTTCTTGGGTTTTAGCTTCCTGTTTCCAGGCTTTACTGTTTTACAAAGAGGTCTGCCTACCTCAACTAACTCAGGAAATGACTACTAACTAGAATTTAGTCTTTTTTATGAGACTCTATGTTGGGAAATGAATGCAGGAGGGCTGCATTTTAGTTTGAAAAAGATAAATGTCACCTTGAAGAGAAATTTTTTGAAGGTATTTGTGGGTTTCTTTGAGTTTTAAAATTGATTTAAAGTCAGTAAAGAAAGTTACACTACCCCCTTGTGCTACTGAGATGAAGGAAATTTTCTGTAGAAACTGAAAATCTAACTGTAGGTTTGCATTTTTTAAGAAGCTCAAACTTTAAATCCTTTCTAACCAAGGAGTAACCTGTCGTGCTTCTTCCTTTTAAGTCATTTGTTAGTAAGAGGAATGCTTAAGAAAGCTGAGCGAACAGATATATTTATAAAAAGTTACTAAATATTAATATCTAAGTGAGCTATATAGCTTTCAGGTAGAGACACTGTTACCTATGATTTTACCCTGGAATTTGCTTGGGTATAAAATTGCTTTGGTTATGGAACACAGTGCTTATGACTGATTACTGCTCTTGGTGATTTTTTGGGCCCTTTGCAGTGTAGTAGAAGCAAAATGTTAAATGTTTCTTGGCTTTCTTTGGGAAGTATTCTCTGGTTAGTATGTAACAGTATTGTTTACTGATTTTTAAAGAAATATTTATAGTGAATACTAATTTTAAAACATAGAACTATTGATATTACATAATGAACAAAGAGTTGAAAGCTTTCAGGATTTAGAAATGTATTTTTACTTACTAGTTTTTGGTACAGGCCTCTAGAGAAGATTTTACAATTGTCATCTTGAGGATATTTTGAGTGACAGGTACTTCCTTACATTCTTGGTGGGAGTTACTAAAAGAGTACAGACTGCCTGAAGAACATTTTTTATACTGTATGCAGAACTTAAAATGTATTCATACCTTTTTAGGAATGTTGGCTAACAAGATAAACTGAGGCGTAGAGAGATTTATTCAGTTTTTTTGGCATATTAATTGCATATTAGAGAAAAGTGGGGAGAAATTTGTTTCAGCACTTGTGGAATGGTTAAGTAAATTAGGGTACATCCATATGAGTTTTATTCACTTATTTAAAATGTATACAGATACTTTTTGGGGATATAAGAAGAAAAAATTTTAAGCTAAAAGTCAGAATACAAAATTAATAAAATTTTCTGTACAGTCTGATGTCAAGTGATCTTAAGCTTTTCGGTTGGAAAAAGTAATGGAAATAAGCTGAAATGGTAATAGCAGCCGTGGTTTGTGAGAGTGAACATTATTTTTCCTGTCTCCTTACAGTTACTTTTAAAATTTCCTTTATGAGTATATATATATATATCACTTATACAATCAGAGGAACCACATCTGTTTAATTTTGAACTTGTAAATTACTCTGTTGTCCCATTCACTATCCTAATATCCT
This sequence comes from Manis pentadactyla, assembly GCF_030020395.1. NCBI lineage: Eukaryota > Metazoa > Chordata > Mammalia > Pholidota > Manidae > Manis > Manis pentadactyla. The sequence goes on from NC_080024.1 coordinate 36,287,394, forward strand.
GTGTCTGGTATGTATAACATTGAAAAAAGTTATGAAGAAAGATTTTGAGTGAATTAATACAGCTCCTATTTATCAACATTCTCCAGTATATATCCAAAGTATTCACTATTATCTAAACATCAAGTTTTTTTATTTCTAAACTATTCTTGGTTTAAATCTGCTTTGAAAATGTATATTTTTTGCTGCATTAAAACATTATAATGAGAGCTTAACATTTCTTGTTCAGCTTACGGTTACTATGGAGGAACATTACTGTGCTAAAATGCAGTGATGCTCTAAGTCAAGTGTTAGCAAACTTTTTCTTGAAGGACCAGGCAGTACATATTTTTGGCTTCACAGGCTAACTTGTCTCTGTTAAAACTATTCAAATTAGCTATTGTAGCAAAGGAGCCATCAACAATTGGTAAATGAATAAGACTAACTGTCTTGCAATAAAACATTATTTACAAAAACAGGTATCCCCTGCTACAGTTTGCTGTTAGTGGCCCTTGCACTAAACTGTGTTTTGTTGTGAAGGTGTTCTTTCATACTGATTGGTTCGGCTTTGAATGAGTTTGTTCTTTTGTGGATTTCTATATCTTGTATCCCTTACTGCATTTTGCTCCCACCCTTCATATCTTCACGTTAGCTTTTTTTTCCTCACTCCCACCTTTTATACCCAGTTCCCCTTAGCTTTTTAAAACAAAATTTTGGTAAAATACACAGACCATAGAATTTCTGCTTTAACCATTTTTAAGTGTACAGTTGAGTGGCATTAAGTACTTCCCTTACCTTTTTAAAGAATCCAGATAATTAAGCTTTATGTGTAAAACCTATGTACATAGGTCCTTTATGTGTATATGGGTCCTGAGTAAGTAAATTTTATGATCTTTCCTATAGGAATTTAGGAGGACATCTATTTTTAGCAACTCAGAAACTGACAAATATAGTTGGAAGTGACTTTAAAGACATTTACTTCCACCTTACTTTACATATTTTGCAAACTGGCCACATTCTAAATGACCTAACCAAGTTCATATAATATTAGGGACTTACTTTGTTTTTTTCATCCAATATTAGTAGATTAATAAAATACTTATTGAATTGATTACTTTTTTTAGGTTCAGGATGGAAAGAGGCTTTAAAAACCCATCTCACCAGCTGATGTTTTTTTTCTCTTATATTTCCTACAGGTTGTTATTCATCTCTATTTGAATCTTCACAAGAGTTCCCTCCCTTAGAAGGCAGTCCATTCCATTTTCAGAGCTGTTTTGTTTTTCCTTACATATAGCTAAAGTCTGCTTCTCATTAACTTCTACTTATATATTTTAGTTATTTGGAAGCTGTCATCTCCAGTGTGGTATAAGGTATAAGAGTGATTGAGGTGACAGAATTCATGTAATACCTGTATTTTTACAACTAGAATGACGTATTAGAGGATACTTAATTGAAGGAATACGTGGTTGGAAGGACTATAACAGACTGGACATTAGGGAGTTAATCTGCCTAAGTCCTCTCCTCCCATCAGAGAAGCGTGGATTGTCCCCGACCACACCCCCCAGTTATACCTTCAAAGCTGTACATATGGACAACTTGCTATCAACTGATAGGTACAGCCTGGCCACTTCCTCATGTAAAGCTGGCTTTTGTGCTTAGTTTGACTTGCTCTTGTATAAATTTCAGTAACATCCAATCAGAACAGCAGTCCTAATTCACTATAATCTCATCCTTGTGTTGTACAGGATACAGTTTTAACAAGGCAGAATAACAATTTAGTCATCTAATATAAGTAATACCCCTGTTAGCACTTCGGTTAAAAATTCTTCATGTAGTGTGTCTCATAATTCATTCTTAACGAACTATAGGTATTCCTCCTAAAATGGAGTGCTAACAGCTCTGCACAGGTGGTTTGGCATAGCAGGAAGAATCCAGGACTAGGAGCCAAGGACCAGCTTTCTAGGACTAATTCTGGTCTAGCCACGTAAGAGTTGTGTAACATTGGACATGTTGCTTGCCTTTGAGTCTGTCCTCATATGTAAATGGGGGACAGTTTACTCACATTGTTTTACCCCTCAAGGTTTTAATATAATAGAAATTCCTTTTTTAACAGCAAAGCCATTTAAAAATGTAAGATTTTTTTTTTAATTCCACCAATAATTAGCCTTGGGACAAATGACTTGGAGGATAAGCAGAATTTGTCACTTTGTCAGACTTATAATGGTGTATGATCAGCCACTGTCCAATCCGCTTTCAATCCTACAGGTTTATTTTTATTTATTTACTCATTTATTTTTATTTAAGTATAATGGACAAACCATATTTTATTAGTTTCATGTGTACAGTATAGGGATTTGACATTTGTATACATTGAGAACTGATCACTACAGTAAGTTTAGTTGCTATTTGTCACCATACAAGGTTACGATACAGTGCATGCTGTACATTGCATCCACATGACTTATTTTTTTTATAAGTGGAAGTTTGTACCTCTTGATCCTCTTTATCCATTCTGTCTCCGCTCCCACCCTCCTTCCATCTGGCAACCACCACTCTGTTCTCTGTACCTGTAAGTCTCCACCCACTACAGGTAATACGCTAATTTGCTGGTGTTGATGGACACTATCAATTACATCATTCTTACATTCAAAATGATAGAATGATTTTTAAAATAATGTCAGATATTCTCATAAAGATCATTGTCATAAAATGACGTAAGTAAAAACACCAAAACATTCTTCTGCATTCCCTTAGTAGGGTTCTTTTGTCACTTAACCTAGTTAGGAAAAAAGCTCATTTGATAGGTGTACTGTACTCTACTCTGAGTTACATGGGGTTGAAACCATGCCCCCCACCCCACCCCTGCCAAAAAACAGAAGCTATTATTCCACCTTTGAAGGTTATAGTTCAGAGAAGTCAGGTAAGATGAAATGTTAGTTAGCTAATAAGGCTGTATAGTTGGTTTCAATTTTTGTTTTCCTCTTCTCATTATGCAGTTTTTAGTAAAGACTTGCTCTTCATTTTTCTTTCATTTGATAATAGAGTTTCTTTTATTTAAAATTTTGAACTTATGAGGGTGCATTTAGTGTTTCTCCTAATTACAAATTATAAACTTAAATTTTCCCTGCCCATCAAGGCAAAATTGAATGCTTCCTTTGTGCTTCATTGTAGTACTTCTGTCTTAGTACTTGCCACATTCCTATAGTCTTGGTTCCCCTAGGCAGCAACCTTACTTTATTCCTTATATCCCCAATACTTGCATGTAATAGGCAGTATTTTTAGAAGTACAAAATTTAGTGATGCAGCCAGTGTATGCTAAAAAGAGTATAATGCATCTGGTTGGGGAAAGCCCTCTGAGACAATGGGAATAATCATTGGTAAAGTTTTGGGAAGAGGAAGGTTATAAACAGAAAACATAGGTAAAAAGGTGAGATAGCAGGACTTATTTACAGGTCAGGGAGTCTAGTCAGTTACATTGGTGAATTGTAAGTGATGAGTTGTGAATAGATAGTACCAAGCTGTATAGAGAACTGAATACCAGACTGAGGAGGTTTAATTGTTCGTTGATACTGGGAAACTGGTAGATCAGTAAACACAGTGCCTCTTTTCATGTTACAGAAATTGGCCCTGAATTTAAACTCAGTAATAAGTTTTTAGGATGTAGTCTTCTCATTTATTGACTGATTTATAGAAATCTCTTTAAACTCTGAAAATCAGGTATTTTAACAGCTCATAGGTAGAAATGGGCACAGGCACTTGAATTCATTTCCTGTGCTTAGCTGTTTGCTGTTCTTTGTAAACACCCAGTGAATGCTCATCTTCATTGCTTTGGTCCTTACAGTTCCTTTGCTGGAAATCCACTGCTGCTGCCATGTTTCCAGCTGCTACCCATCTATCAAGTCTAGCTCAAATTCCACCTCTTCTAAAAAAGCCTTACCTTACTAGTCCACAGTGAAGTAATTTTTCAGTGATTGGATCCCATAGTTCCTTTCTTATAATTCCTTGTTATTGTATGTTTTCCATTTCCTACTTAAACAGCAAATAATGACTAATATGCTGTACATGTCGTAGATGCCAGTTAAATAAATGGGATTTTTTTTCATTTTTTGAAAGAAATCACTTCTATTTTAGGTATTTTGTGAGGATGAAGTAGGGGAAGGAATGAGTAAATGAAGGAATAAAATGATGGTGAAAGGATCTTAAAAGCAGAAATTAGAAAGGGACTGAGGGAGAATGACAGTGAAGGAATAAAAAGGTATGAAACAGGATTTTTCTTTAAATTTACTAATCTGTATATATCCTATTTTAGTTGCTGAGTATCATAACCATTGTTTTCCCTAGGGAACCTGGAGTTTTATCAGTACTTGTTGATGTTACTATTTGAAAGCCTGCTATAATATATCTTTCTGTCATTAAAACTTAAATACTTCTCAAAGATTTCCTAGTTACCATTTAGTTACTGAAAACTAACTATTGTTTTTAAATTTTGAATTTTAATAGCAAAATGCATTATTGTGAATTGTTGCCACAAAGCCATATTAAATCTGGGAAAGGAAAAAGGGGTAAATGTCAGGGAAAATCTTTGGAGTAATTTCTACCTATTTTAAAGTTTAGGGAAAATCTTTGCATTTATTTGTTCACCAGACTGTTGAAGCTATATGCAGATCAAAGTCTGACCTTTTAAATGCTGAGATATGTAATTTTTAAGTCAATTTTACCCATTTATTTTATGAGCACATTTCTTAGAGATAACTTAAATCTCTCTCCTATGGGTAAGAATTAGTCTCTTGTCCAAAAGCAAGTAAATATTTTATCTTTTTTTTGCTAGCTGTGGCAATAATAGATTCATTTTAATATTTTTGCACTATGTACCATAAGCTAAAGAAGTGTATCTTTTGTGTTATTTACATAGCTTTTAGGCAAAGCAAATACCATTTACTGGTGTGTTAAATACATAGAAAGCTTATTCTGCAGTTTTTAAAAATGATAAACTACCACTATCTAAAGTTTATTTGACAGACCATTTTCTGTAAATAATTGGCATATTATTTTCAATGGATTTTTTGACAGCTGGCTCAATTTTTCTTTAAATATTAAATCATCAGTATTGTTGAATGCTGTTTTTAATGGTTTTAGATCAGGGTAAGACCTAGAAAAATTGTACCTTATAAAAGTAATAATTAGCTAGTAAGTTTGAAAGCCAGTATACTATAGTGATAAATAGTTTAGATTCTGGATTTAGAGAAACAGGGACTCTAAATCCATCTCTACCCTGTGCAGTCTTAGGAAGTTTCTTGATTCATTTGAGCTTTTGTTTCCTTATCTGTGAAATGGGGATAAATTCATTAATTTTTTTAAACAAATAATAAATATATTGAGCTCCTACTGTGTACCAGGAGCCATACTATATTTTGGATAATAATAGTACCTTCTGTCAGAAGATCATTGGAGGGATTAAATTAAAATGGATGTAAAACACTTGGAGTATCTAGAACATAAGTAATCAGTAAATTTTAGCTCTTACTATTAAAATATCTCAAATATTTTTCATAATTTCTCTAGAAGCCAAAATGTTGTAGTGAATAATTACATATCCAGGATATGCCAATATAATCCTATGTGTTGGTGTTTTTAGAACATTGCCATGAAATTCACATATTTTAGGTTGACTTTAAAAATTAAAAGTTGGTTTAACAACTTTGAAAATAGGTAAAAGTGATATTAATACCAACATTAATGCCTAATATGTGATGTGTAAATATACACATTTTGTGAACCAAGTCTATATTCTGTTATCTTTAAGATAGAAACACATGGATCACTAAAATAGGGAAGTAATTGTATTAGGAAATAACTAAGTACATGTGGTCTTATTAAAATATAGACATTTTGTATGATCTTTGGGTAATTGAGGAAGTATGTGGACCCCTAAATAAGCTCTTTTTAACAATACAAAAACAAAATTGTAGAAAGACTTAACGCTTTGTGACAATTTATGTTACAAAAGTAATGTATACAGTTTTTCTATGGAAGTTGTCATTATACCTAGTCTAGAACTGACTATAGTAAGTTTTGAATTTCACTTAAGAAAATGAGTGTTCTCTCTTCTTTCTAATTTCTCTCATTTTCTTGAAATACAAGCAAATTCCTTTACCGAATATTATACACATCTTTATGTATATACATACGTACATACATATATAGTTCTTCCTCCCATTTTAATAAGTAGTGATGTATAGGGAGAGAATTGGCCTGCTTTATATCTGTAATCCTTATCACTGTTACACTTAACGACAGTCTTGCTGTTCACAATAATGAGACGTTAATTTCAGTTTCAGAGCCAAAAAAAGAAGACACTGAATTAGGTTTATTATAGTTTATTTACTTGAAAGCTTTTCAGTGGATAAGAAAAAGTTTCTTTCTTGTTTAAAAGTTTGATTAGCTATAGCATCTTATTAAACTAGTTATTAATTTTTAATGTATTTTTATGGTAAAAGCTTTATTCTAACAGTCTTTGTGATTTGTGGCATTTGATCTGTATATGTAAGCCTAGATCACTTTAGAAATAATAACTATAACCACCATCAGAGTATTTATTCTTCCAGGCAGTGTTCTGAGGGTATTGATTAGTCAACGGATCCTCAGAACAACCTGCGAGGTAGGCAGCATTATCTCCCATTCTCAGATGAGGAAACTATAACTGAATCACAGAAAGGTTAATTAATTTACCCAGGTGACTGAGCTAGTATGTATTACAGCCATGATTCAAGAACTTGTGCACTATTCTTTACTGTCCAATACTTAATTGCTATTTCCTCCAGATTATAATCGGATTAAGTATTTGAATAATACATAGATACAGTCATTATTTAAAAAAAAAGAACAAGGTGTTGACTTTTACCTGAACTTTTGTGAGCTCTGTAATTAGTATTGGGTGTTGTATTAGGCTGTAACAGGAAGGTAATGCTATAACATATGGCTAGGTATGGCATTACAAGAAATGGTAGTCAAGATTTCAAAACTGGGATTTAAACATACCTGGATTCATTAATTAATCATCTTTACTTGTTTTTCAGTGTGATTTCAGTAATACTGGTTTGATTTTGATAGATCACCATTCATTATGACAATTGTATTGAGTAAGTAGATCAGCTCAGCTATAGTCTGGTTCAATGGTTATTTAATGATGGATGTAACAAAAATCCTTAAAATGTTCACGCAGGATTAATTTTGTCTTCTTTTTCCCCCTTTAGTAAAATAAAACAGGGTCTGTTACCTAGCTTGGAGGATTTGCTGTTCTATACAATTGCAGAAGGACAAGAGAAAATACCTGTTCATAAATTTATCACAGTAAGTTTGTATACTTTTCTATCATAAACTGTATGATAATACAGTAATATTGACATGTAGTCTTAAAGGTCATCTGGCATGTAGACTGACTGACACTGTTTCTCTATTATGTTTTCAAGTTTTCATCATGTTCATTTCAAGGTAATCAGTAAAAGAAAATGAAAGAAACAATGAGAAACTTGTCCAGAAAAGTGTTCAGTAGTAACACAAATACCATATACATATTCAGGTCCTGGGTAGAAGTTTTTATGTACAGGAATAAAACTTGTAATTGGAATAAGCATATACATGACTTGCTCTGTATATTTACAAACTCTTATTTTTTTAAAAACAGGCACTCAAATCTACAGGATTACGAACGTCTGATCCCAGGTTGAAAGAGTGTATGGATATGTTAAGATTAACTCTTCAAACAACATCAGATGGTGTCATGCTAGACAAAGATCTTTTTAAAAAGTAAACATTTCTGCCAAACCTTTAATGGTGATTTGCTATGCTCTGTGGTGATTTTTCTTTTAAAACAAATTGCATCTTTGAAGGCCAGTGCCTCCTGTGTTACTGAAAACAAGAAAGGGATTTGTAAATATCAATTGTTTGAAGAACTTAGGGCACATTAAGACTCTGTACTACACTGAGGTTAAGAGTATACTTTCTTTGAAACTGCTCTAAGAAATTGTAATTACAGATGTTTCCAATTTACAGTACCTGGAGATGTTGGGTTTGAGTAGAACACACTCTTTATCCTATCATGGCTTAAATTGATCTCCAATTCATCTGCATGTCTCACAGGCTTTCTCAGAATGGTCTCTTTTTCTTTCTTACAAGGTGATTTAGGTGACATCATAAAATGAGAAGGCTTCTGACAGTCTGTATTCTTAAATTTACGTATTTCCATTGTCCGCTTCTCTCTTCAGACATACTAATACATAGGCTTTTAATACATAGGCTTTTGACTATTTTTATTTCCCTTAAAATATTTGGAAGCTAAAGACAACTTTGGAGATTAATACCTTGATTTAGTTGAATGAGATACTTACTTTTATTTTTCTATATTTGCCTGTTTATTATTCATCTTCACTAATGTATTCCTCCTAATTTGATTACTTAATGATATAATGGACAGCATTTTTGTAGTAGATCCCAGAAAGGTAGATGATATTTTATTAATTGCAATTGAAGACTATTATAAAACTGTAAACTGCTGTATGACAATGGCTTCTTGCAGACTGTAGACTTAGGTTGAGATAAATCCAAAGAATTCCTGCATCTACCTTGAAAGTTCATTTGTATGTATTTTTGTGTTTTTTATTTTCTTCTGGGGGTGAGTGATTTGTTCTAGATACCTCCTAGGAATATCCTGGAGTATTAAGTCATCTGAAGGTATAAGTATTTAACTGAGGTCCTCTTAAGTTTCCTGGCATGCTCTGAAGCACTGCTGACAGTTTAGGATTCTTAACCTTTTCACCACAAGGTTCTTGATTTTATTAACTTAGCTAACCTTACTAAGTAGGTTTTAGGTCTATGTTGGAACTAGTGTTAGGAATTTTGAGTCTTTGGAACCTGTTTTTTTGTGGAGAAAAAGAAATCATTTTTAGTTAGCTGTGCCTTTGCAGTAAGGATTATTTAATTTTTAGTGTTCATGAACTATCTATGCAAAGTACTCTTAATTGTGGATCTTTCTGGAGAGTTGTTTTGGCTGATCTGAGAATGAAGTTGTCAAAGCGATGATAGGTAGATCAGTTGATGAAATTCCAAATTCATATCTATTAAGTGAAAGCAGTATTTTATGTTTTTTAGTACTGCTTAAATTTTTTTGTGTGTTTTATAAAATGCTTCTATGTTTAAACATGAAATTAAAAGTAGTTTAAATATATTGATTATAAAGCCAGGAAACAAAATTTTCTTCCCATTATTATAAAGAAAAATAACAAATACTGTTATTTTAAACACTAATCCAATTTTTAAAAATAATTGATTGTTGTACTATAGGCAGTTCCCAACTTAACAAATGCCTAGTGTTATATGAGCAGGCAGGAGAAAAGAATGTCTGTAGGCATAATTTCTCTTTCATCCACAGAATGAGGTGATTTAAAATCTCTTTTCATGTCACCTGGAAGGGTGATTACTCCCAAGAAAATACCTCTGTTTTCAAAGTAAGTTTTTTGGTTAGTGTTGCCAGAAATAAACCATCTCACCTCCAAGCAGGGGATAAGACTTTAGAGTGGAATTCATTTTCCCAGAGAAGTAATTTATAAAGGTATGATTGAAGTCAGTGTGTTAATATTTAAACTACAATACCTTGTTGGTTAACATATATAGCCTTTGAGAGTAATCTGAGAAACAACTATCATATATGACATTTTATAATGAGTTCTAAACATACTTTGTTGAACATAATCTGTTTGAAAGTTGGAGACTGCCTATACTCACCTGGTCACTGTTTTTAATACTAATAACCCTTAAAACTAACAAAAGTAGAAAATTTGGTTGAAAACCAGTGCATTATTTATACATGCATTTTTAACCATATAAGTATTAGAAATATTTTTATATGTGATCATAATCTTTTGGTCTTTTCTGTTGGGGGATAAATGAATGGCAGTCTTCATATTTGTATATTGTTTGAGTTTATTAAAATTCATTTCCATATATGTTATTTTACTAATGAAAAATGTGAGATATTGTGTAAAACACTGATATGCATTATGTTATTTATTTATTTATCTATTATTAAGGTATGATTGATATACACTCTTATGAAGGTTTCACATGAAAAACAATGTGGTTACTACATTTACCCATATTATCAAGTCCCCACCCATACCACAATGCAGTCACTGTCCATCAGTGCAGCAAGTTGCCAGAGATCCACTATGTCCCTTCTCTGTGATACACTGTTCTCCCCGTGATCCCCCACACCATCTGTACTAAACATAATACCCCTCAGTCCCCTTCTCCCTCCCTCCCCACTCGCCCTCCCACATCCCTCCCCTTTGGTAACCACTAGTTCATTCTTGGAGTCTCTGAGTCGCTGCCATTTTGTTCCTTCAGTTTTGCCTCATTGTTATACTCCACAAATGAGGGAAATCATTTAGCATTTGTCTTTCTCTGCCTGGCTTATTTCACTGAGCATAATGTCCTCCAGCTCCATCCATGTTGTTGCAAATGGTAAGATTTGTTTCTTTCTTATGGCTGAATAGTATTCCATTGTATATATGTACCACATTTTCTTTATCCATTCATCTACAGGTGGACACTTAGGTTGCTTCCATATCTTGGCTATTGTAAAAAGTGCTGCGATAAACATAGGGGTGCATATGTCTTTTTGAATCTGAGAAGTTGTATTCTTTGGGTGTATTCCAAGGAGTGGGATTCCGGGGTCAAATGGTATTTCCATTTTTAGTGTTTTGAGGAACCTCCATATTGCTTTCCACAGTCGTTGAACTAGCTTACATTCCCACCAGCAATTGTAGGAGGGTTCCCCTTTCTCCCCATCCTCACCAACATTTGTTGTTCTTAGTCTTTTCGATGCTGGCCATCCTTACTGGTGTGAGGTGATATCTCATTGTGGTTTTAATTTGCATTTCTCTGATGATTAGTGATGTGGAGCATCTTTTCATGTGTCTGTTGGCCATCCGAATTTCCTCTTTGGAGAACCGTCTCTTCATATCCTCTGCCCATTTGTTAATCGGGTTATTTGCTCTTTGGGTGCTGAGGTGTGTAAGTTCTTTATATATTTTGGATGTCAACCCCTTGTCGGATATGTCATTTACAAACATGTTTTCCCATATTCTGCCTTTTTGTTTTGTCGATGATGTCCTTTGACATACAAAAATTTTTTAGTTTGATGTAGTCCCATGAGTTCATTTTTGCTTATGTTTCCCTTGCTTGAGGAGATGGGTTCAGGAAGAAGTTGCTCATGCTTATATTCAGGAGATGTTTGCCTATATTGTCTTCTAAGAGTTTTATGGTTTCATGACTTACATTCAAGTCTAATCCATTTTGAGTTTACTTTTGTGTATGGGATTAAACAATAATCCAGTTTCATTCTCTTGCATGTACCTGTCCAGTTTTGCCAACACCAGCTGTGAAGAGGCTGTCATTTCCCCATTGTATGTCCATGGCTCCTTTATCATATATTAATTGATCATATATGGTTTGGTTTATATCAGGGCTCTCTAGTCTGTTCCATTGGTCAATGGGTCTGTTCTTGTGCCAGTACCAAATTGTCTTGATTACTGTGGCTTTGTAGTAGAGTTTGAAGTTGGGGAGTGTAATTCCCCCTGCTTTATTCTTCCTTCTCAGGATTGCTTTGGCTATTTGGGGTCTTTTGTGGTTCCATATGAATTTTAGGATGATTTTCTCTAGTTCATTGAAGAATGCTGTTGGTATTTTGATAGGAATTGCATTGAATCTATAGATTGCTTTAGGCAGGATGGCCATTTTGACAATATTAATTCTTCCTATCCATGAGCGCGGGATGTGTTTCCATTTATTGGTGTCTTCTTTAATTTCTCTCATGAGTGTCTTGTAGTTTTCAGAGTATAGGCCTTTCACTTCCTTGGTTAGGTTTATTCCTAGGTATTTTATTCTTTTTGATGCAATTGTGAATGGACTTGTTTTCCTGATTTCTCTCTCTGCTAGTTCATTGTTAGTGTATAGAAATGCCACAGATTATGTTTGTTAATCATAAATACTTAAGCAGGAAAGAAAAATTACTATTATTTCCAGTTTATAGATTAAACAAAGCATAAGAAAGATGTGGCTTGCTGAAGTAAGCACTTCCTCCTCAGGGTTCATTTTATATGACTAAATATTTCTAGTTAGATTCATGACATCTATATTAAAATAACTCCAAATAGAAACATTTATTATTTGGAATGCTTGTCATTGTGCGGTTAGACACTTCTGTGCGGTTAGACATTTCTGAGTGGTGAGATTGCTTTTTTGGCCACAGTAATTCACTAGTGAAGGCTGTTGTTACCACAGCTTTACCAGTACCTTCTGATAGAGCCAAAAAAAAAGTTTCACTGACTGCACAATTTTTTTATTTCTAAAGCCTCCTTTACAAAGTGCTGATTAATTTAAAATAGTTAAATATTAGTGGTGGGTTAATAATTTAAATTTGTTCAACAGTCCTCATAGTTTCTCATGTATAACTTATTAAAAAATAAGGATGCGGATTTGACTTGATACAGATAAAGTGATTTAAGATCAGGAATTATCAAACTTTTTCTGCTGAAAAATGTGTTCTTTTATATATATATATATATACATATATATATATATATCGCAACTCTCATGTATCCAAGTTGAATTACTGTTTGAAACATTAAATATTAAATGGCAAAAGTTAATATTTTTAGATTAACAGAACTCTGAGAAAACAGTTTACTGGAATTTATTGAAGTAAATATTTGTTATCTCTGGGATATCAGTTAACATCTTTAGGACCATGATTTTTTTTCCTGTGGTTTGGGCATATCTTTGTCACTGAAAATAACCTATTTTATTTTAGATCTGTGTTATAATTTTATGTTGACCAAGTGATATATTCTGAATCTTTATTAATAGTTTAAATGTGAAATCTGGCTTTTAATTTTTATTTGTTTAATTTAGTACAACTTGAATAAAAACTTTGAGCTATAAAAATTTCGCATTTACCATGGACTAAAAAAGAAATACTGAGTATCTACTTTATTACTCTAATTTATAGCTAATGCAAATTACTTAATTGCAAGTTATTCATAGTTTTCTTATCTGTGAATTGAGGAAATCATCCTTTTCAAAGTGTTGATGTTTTGAGGATTAAACAGGCTTAATCGTATTTGAAACTTACTACTTTTTAAAACAATGCCAATTTGGATTTTTTTCTCTTCCCCAAAGAAACTGCTAATATATAATATCACATCACTTTGCTTTGAGGAATCCAATTATATAAATAACTTCATATAGTTAATGGTTTGCCTTTAATACTTCAGCTATATACGTTCCAATTTTTTTTGTGTTAAGGAGTTAGTCTTAAAGTTGGTCATAGGCTTGATGCTCATGTCTAGTAGTCTTCCTTTAACAATTAAGTATTCTGTTACCGAGTCTCAAGGTGAGCTTAGTTAGAGTAAACCTATTTACAAAATTCTTCCTTAAGGTTATATTCATATATTGATTTTATGGCTTAATTCCTTTTTAGAACAAAGCAGAATGCTGGTTCTAATTATTAGATTTCATGCTCTCCAAACCCATTGGGGTTTACTATATCTTTTAAATTGTTTTTAACAATGAAACATTTTTATATTACAATGTATCACATAACTTACAGTGAATAGAATAATGTAATTTAACATTTTTGGTGATTCAAATAATATAAAATTGGTTATTTTGCTACTTTATAACTTATTTAAAATTATGCATTAGTTTTACAAGCATTTGAATGAGTATTTCATTTAAGAGACATTAACTGAATAAAATTGATTATATCTTCACTTTTTTAGCTTAGACACAAATTTTTCATAGTGTAATTAGGGAAAAGTATGTTAAAATACAAAATATTTAGTGTCTGTGAAATACTAGTAGTAGCTTTATAGAAACTAATGGATAGATGTATGATGTTACTTAGTGGAGAAATAAAACTGATACATTAGTCTGATTTTTGTTAACCAAATGTCATTCTGAATTTTTTTCAGTTATGTTAGGCTAAGAAACTTGATTTTAGATGGTCTTGATACTTAGTGGAATGCTCAGCTATTTTAATCTTTGATATATTTTTTAGGTAATCTAATTTATTTAACTTGTTCAACAGTTTGCAAGCAACTGCATGCAAGGCTGCATTAGAAGGAAAAAAATATTGTAGAAAGAATGTAACATAATTTTGTCGCATAAAGTATTTCTGTTGTTTAAATGTTCTAATTAATATTGTTATCAAGTACTAGTATTTGAAAGACACCCAGTCTATTAACTTTTTCTCGCATTCCACAGATGTGTTCAAAGCAACATTGTTTTGTTGACACAAGCCTTTAGAAGAAAGTTTGTCATTCCTGACTTTATGTCTTTTACCTCTCACATTGATGAGTTATATGAAAGTGCTAAAAAGCAATCTGGAGGAAAGGTAATGGTTTTTGATGTGAATATTTTCCTAAAACAATCACTAAATAAATCCAGCTCAACCTGAAGTATAGAGAATAAAACTGTACAGTTTTGTGGTGTTTTGCTAATGAAATTTTAAGTGAAGCCACTAGATTAAGTACTTCTAAAATACTTTAAATATTTAACTTGAATTGTTATTTTAGCTAAAAAGAAACCTAAATTTAAGAATTCTTTTTGGTTTTCAAATGATTGTTACTGCTTTTAAATCTTTAATAAAAAAGTAACTTTACGGGGAATTTCTGCAGATAACAATACCCTTGAACATTAAATAAAATGTTTCCCATTTTAAAAACCTAAGTGATGCCAAGGGCTATTTTATTTCTTTTCCATATTGAATACTTTAGGAAATCCTACCGTTATTAAATCAGTTCTTTAGTTGTTTCCCTTAAAAAAAGTATCAAGTCCTAGTTCCTGTTTCAGACTGCTTTTCTAGGAAGAGAGAATGCATTGGAAAACAGAGGATGATGGAGACTGAGAGAAGTCATTCTCACTTGTAATCCTCAAGTTTGTTGTGCTCCTAGTTTTTATGAATATTGTTAGAAGATATAGAATACAAAGCCAATGAGTACTATGAAATAACTTCATTGGTGGAAGCTAAAGTGAGATTAATTTTTTGGTTGAAGAAAGTATTATTTGCCTATATTATATCTGTTAATTTCTTTCCAATATTTTGGATAGGTTGCAGATTATATTCCTCAACTAGCCAAGTTCAGTCCTGATTTGTGGGGTGTGTCTGTTTGTACAGTAGATGGACAGAGGTAAGTTTATTTCAAATTCATGAAAACCAATGCTAAGCCTTAAATTTTGCATAACAATGAGCATGAGGTAGAGAGGAGCATCTTCTATAATGGAAATTAGCCCTAAGGTGACTTGAATTAACAATGCAATTAAGTTTAGATTTTAATTTAATTTTAAAAACTTAATTGAAACAATAACCTTACACTAAAATTTATGAGGCATTTCATCTGTCTTATTTACAGTTCTAGTCTTATTTGAGTATTTATTGTTCCAGTAGCTGAATTACAAATTTGCTTAAAAAAAGACTTGCCAAAACATGAAGTTACTCAGCAATGAACTGACTACAAGAAAATAAGTCCCCATTTCTCATCTTAACATTGGTTCATTGGTTACATATTATGTTATTATCTTTGTTCCTCATGCTCCTGATATGATTAACATCATTGTTAAGACAATACATCATAACATAGACTGTTATCTATCAGGCATTTGCAGAGTGAAAAGTCACTTCAAAACATGAAGAACTTCATGAAGTTCATGAAAGCTGTCTTTGGGAAGTGTACACACTGTAGGTCTAGCTCCTGACAAATAGGGATCTGGCAGAATTATAAAAAGGATAATGATGTGAGGGTACTTAAAAGAGGAGGATTTGATTTAAAAAATCAGTAAATTCAGAGAAGCCTTTGGAAAAATGGATCAAGTTCTAGAATAGTTTTTAAGAATGACTCTCTTTATTATGCTGTGAGTCAGACATAAAGATTTATTATGTTGCAACTTGATTTTGTCAGTTAAAAAAATTAAGCCAAAAAAGAAAAATCAATTATTTTTTAATTCATTTAGATTTAGCTCAGAGGTATAATCTTTCTTCTTTTTCTTTTTTTTACTGAGGCAATTATTTCTTTTTTTAATTAAAATATCACATATATAAAATCAGTTTTACAACCCGTGAGTGGATACAGCTTTGATGAATTTATATCAGAGATGTAATTTTATCCTAAATTTTGTTAAAAATATAAATCATTTAGCCTTACAATTTTAGGTTTTATTTTTCACAATGTGCCCATTAAAACTTTTTCCCCCATTTGTTAAATTTTGATCTCTTAAGTGCCTTCATCCTACATGATCTTTTTATTTTTTACTAATTATCCTCAAGTATTTACAGGAAAAAAAACATGGTTTAGTCCATTAATTCTTAAGATAAGGAATCTGAGGCCCAGAGTTCTGTATAATCCTGACAGGTGAAACCAGGATTTGGGGCTCTTAATTCCTAGTCTGTTGTTCTGTATTATGACCATCTTTTATCCTCATTTGGGCCTGTAAAATGTAGTAAACACTTAACTGTGTTGAATCAGATGTTAGGTGCTATGAACAGATACAAATATAGAAGACACGGCTTTATCCTTAGGGAGCAAATTGTAGTAGTGGATGATATTCCTATTTTTGTATTTGGAAGAATCATCATGTAATGGAAATGTTTTTATTTGGAGGAAATTATTATGTAATGCTGGCACATGGTTTTTCTCTTAAACATTTTCTGTGTGTAGAGGTGATTCTTGTAGTTTAGTTTTCATATCTAAAAAATTTTAAAGTTGACTTTGGACTAGAACCATATGTATTTTTAAATCTAAAATAGTAAGACAGGCTTTTGTCAGGTTTTAGAATGATTGTCAAGTTGAAGTTATAGTAGTCTGAATAAGAAATTTTAAACAAATGTGATAGGAAAAATACTATATGCTTTTGCTACGTATATGTACATATGTATATTCTGTGATACACTTAGAAGTAAGGTGGCCCTCTGCTGTGTCTTTGCCCCCCTACATCTCTGTTAACCTGTTTGCCCCAGAGGTAATTAATAGTGCCCAGTTTTACTATGAATGAATTTCACTCTGAATGAATGAGTGTGTGTACTGTGTTGGAACTTCAGGGCAACTGGAATACTGCCGTGAGTGAAAGATCTCTACCCTTGTGTGAAGCTTACATTATAAAGGAGTCAGTATTTTTGCATATTCAAACCTGTTTACTGCACGTGCATCTCAGTTTGGTAACATATAAAGTGTTCTTTTTGTTCTTTTGCTTATCCATATGGTGGTAATGGATGCTATTAGTGCCACCTCTTGTCAGGTTTATAAAATTGGGTGCTATTTCCTTTAATGGGGCTGGAATTGTGAGTAGATATGGTTCACAAGATGAGTCATTTATCGTCAATCTCAGAATGGTATTGAATCTAAAGTGAGCTTCTATAAAGACTACAATTTAGCCGTGATTAAAGTTATGTGCTTTAAAAATGATAATTAAATTCTAAAAGGGCTAGTTCATCTTCTATAATTGAATCAGGATAGGAGTAAGGAGGACCATACCCTCTTGCCCTAAAAGGAAAGCTTTCACATTACTTAATTATTTATTGCTTAATTTTGAACCATTCTGTTACTTAACTTTTAAGCTCTCTTGCCCTTTTTTGCAGTATCCCTATTAAAATAAACATTCAATCTTTAATATCCAGGTAAAACTTGTGGTTGAATTTTGGGAAAACTGTTATAAATTATAATTGATTAATGTGAAAATAACAACACCAGTTATTCAGTCAGATTTTTTTCCAGTTGATCTTAATTTTATTTTAAATCTTCTTTTAAACAGGCATTCTACTGGAGATACCAAAGTTCCATTTTGTCTTCAGTCCTGTGTAAAACCTTTGAAATATGCCATTGCTGTTAATGATCTTGGAACAGAATACGTGCATCGATATGTTGGGAAAGAGCCAAGTGGATTAAGATTCAACAAACTGTTTCTAAATGAAGATGGTAAGAATTACATAAAAGTTGGTTGGAAAAAGAAATGCTTCATTTTCCTATGTATATACAAGTATTTTTTAAAAACTTTTTTGAAGAAAATTAAAAACATTCATACTTATTTGCATTTTTTCATGGGATTTCTGTGAAACGACATATAGTTTAATCACCAACTTTTAAAAATGATTATTTTAGGCATTGCATACCACTGAAAAGTGGACTATGAAGAAGATGGGGACAGGGAGTAAGATTTTTTTTATAACCACTATACGTCAATATTTTGCAGTACAATTTCACAATATTTGGGATTTGCTTTAAAATAGTTCAGTGGAGTACAGCTGGGAATGCTGGATGTGATAATTACGTATTGGTAACTTGAAGCTAAATAATGACACATGGGTATTTATATTCTACTTTTGTATATTGTATGTACTTGAAAACTTCCGTAATAGTAAGCATTTATGGGTGGCCCTGGCTAAGATAGTGGTTTTGCTTTTTCTCATCTTAACATTAAATAGTGGGATAATTACAGGAATCTAAAAGAAAAGAGGACAGAGGTAGTTAGCACTTTTGATCTTACAGAGGTTTTAAATCTAAACACAAACCATATGAATTGGTTTCTGTTCTTTACTCTTTCTGGCATAAGCTAGGTTCTCCTCATTGTATAGTGAATTAAGATAGAATCGAAGAAAGCAAGAGTGAATGAATCCAGTGATTGAAATAATGGTTGTGAGAAATGTACTTTTGTATTTTTTCTTTCTGCTGGATAAAAAATAAAATGTGCCTTATACTCATTATTGTTTCATTAGTCTTTTAAATGAGTTATAAGTCTGGTTATTTTCTTATATTTCCCTTCCTGTTTGTTGTGAGAGCAATTACATTTTCTTACCCTATTTTACCATAACCTTTCTGTCCTGAAGCTACATTTGATTCTATGGAGATTACCACAATCTAGCAACTTCAGTAAGGACATCATATGCAAAAGTACCTTATTAGTTAAACTCACTGACATCTAAATATAATGTGGGAAGAATTAATATTTTTGTTTTAACAAGATTAAACTTTTTATAAGACAATCTATGTAGATTAATCTGGTGAATTGATTGATTTTGAGAGTTAAAGAACAGAAATTGACAAATATAGGAATTGGAATGTGAAGTATTTGAGAAACAAAAATAAAATGGACTTGAGGTAAAATGAACTTAACATTATAAGTAATATAATTTTTTGCCATGTATATTTTAGAAATTATAACTTATTAACATGGTAGTCTATAAGAAAAAAATCATAAGAGCTCAGGAATTTAGCATTGGTTTATAAAAGCTGAAATATAAAGTTTAACAGGAGGCTTTGATACTCTTGTACTTTTTCCAAACCAATACTAGGAATCTTGGAATAAATGGAAAAATGAAGGCCTCCCTTTGCCATTCCTTCTTGAGTTCTGTATGGATTCTGTGCTGTAGGGTCTTGGTTATAAACTCGCTCGAGCAAAAAACAACTTAAGGGGATTTTTCATATTTAAAATTTGAAGGGTGGATTTATGGTGGAACTAATCTGGTGTGTGTGCATGTGTCTATGTATCTAACTTTACAAAATTAAAGTATTAACATTGTTCTAGATTTATAAAGTTGTGATGATACAATAATGAATAGATAAAGAATTTATAGGAGTTACTCTTTTAATATCAGTTTTTTTATTAAGGTATTATTGATATACACTCTTATGAAGATTTCACATGAAAAAACAATGTGGTTAGTACATTCACCCCCTATTATTGTGTTCCCCCCCATACTCCATTGTAGTCACTGCCCATCAGTGTAGTAAGATGCCAGAGACTCACTATTTGCCTTCTCTGTTCTACACTGTCTTCCCCTTGATCCCCACCACTAATATCAGTTTTAAAATGCTTTATACCATAAAAAGTTTTAGTCCTGTGTAGGGAGATGGCTGATATTTTCTATCATTATAAATGAGGAAATTAGTTACTTGTCAAAAATGTCAGTTCTGGAAACTGCCATCTCCTAATCTTCCTCTGCCTTTTAGTAGAAATTGGGCTTATCAACAAATATTTATATGTATATAGCATTTTTCCCATTTATTGTTAACAAGCTATGGGTGGTACATGTGCCTTGATTCTTGAGTAACTTACCTAGCTAAATAAAGGATATTAAAGGACAAAAAACAATTACATATATCCAAGACATGGAAAAAGAAGACAAACTAAAGCATTGCATACTGCTAATTATATTGAAAGTGTATAATTGACAAAAGCCATAATGTATATGTTGGTTTATATGTATAGAGGATTTGAGAAAAAAGAGGGCTTGAATTAGCTTATATGTGGAAGGTAAGACTGAGTTATATAGAAAGAACAAAGTTTGGGTGGTTGGGGAAGTGGGTACTGCAGGATTAAACCATATAGAAAATATTTTAATTTTTGTATGGCTCCATAGTATTCCATTATGATACTTAAAAAACATGTCCACATTAAAGGGAACGTTAATACTTTGTAGTTCTTTTTATGCACTAACAAACTTTGTCTAGATTTATTGATTTATGAACCACATCTTTGTAATGTTCATGTGCTTAGTAGTTTGAAAAGCTTTTCCCTAGTATAATATGAAAGAACTTTCTGCATGTTTTATTTTTCTGGAGAGAATAAATACTTGCTAAAATTTATCAGTTTTGTGCATTGTAAGTGAAAACATGCCCATAGATTTCATATGTCGCCCATGTCCTTTTTGTCATTATGCCAAGCTAATATATTTTACTACTTCAGAAAGTAATTTTTCTAAATTAAGTTTGTTATTTCTGCTGTCATAAATATTCTTTAATGAAAAATTCTAGACTGAACCTTTCAACTCTTTCCTCCTACCTACAGCAGAGTGGGAAACAAGTAGATTTCACAGCACAGGTTTTAGCTGAGATTTTATACTGTAGTAATGCTCGTCTTATGTTTCAGTATCTCCGATGTATTTCCAAACATTCAGATATCTGGCTTTTGAGCCAAAGGCAGAGTGAGCAGTTGCTTACACTGGAAATTGCTCTGTCATGCCATGAAATGCTTTAGTGTTCTTTGAAAGATCTTGCATGTAGCTGATTTAGTATTTACAGAATATTTATGATTTAGAAAATATTAAATGCCTACATTTATTTGGTACTGTTTGGTATGTACACATTAGCTTCCTCCTCCAGTCCTTGAATCAAACCTGCTCATGTCAAAAAGATATGAAAGGATAAATACATAATTATCTATACACATGTAAGTCAGCTTGATTTCAATATTTTGTTCTCTGTCTTTGTGTGGTTTTCTTTCAGGTGGATAATACTGTAAAATTTTTGTTCCTTGGCTCCCTCTTGCAGGGTAGTATTTTTCTGTGACAGTAATTGCTTTCATTTTGTGTGATCTCAGAGAAAGCAAACTTCTCTTAGCATAATTTGGAATGGGCGAAATCTTGATTGCAACAACTCAAATATACTTTTAACGTTTGAAATTAGTCATAATCATGGATAACCCCAAGTTTACAGTGTTTAAAAGCATAGCTACTAAATCACATTGTTGATCCTATATTGAGGGAAACTGCTGGACTGTAAGGCAAATATTTGTACTTACTGATTTTTAAGTTTATTTTTTATTAAAAAAATTATTAAGAGCTTTCTTAGGTATAATTCACATACTGTGTAATTTATCCATTTAAAGTGTACTGTTTAATTATTTTTAATATATTCATAGAGTTGTGCATCTATCACCACACTGAATTTGGGGACATTTTTATCACCTCACAAAGATATCCCATACCCATTAGCAGTCAGTACCCATTTCTCTTCTATACCTGGCAACTAGTATTCTACTTCCTGTCTGTAGATTTGCCCATTCTGGACATTTCATATTAATGGAATCATGTAGTAGTTGATCTTTTATGACTGGCCTATTTTATGTGGCATAATGTTTTAAAGGTGTTTTCATGTTGTAGCATTTATCAGTACTTCATTTTTAAGTTTTTCCTGAATAATATTCCATCGTATGGATAATAGTACCACATTTTCCATTTGTCAGTTGATAGGACATTTCAGTTTTCACCTTTTGACTATTACCATAATGCTGCTGTGAACATTTGTGTGCAAGTCACTGTGTGCATGTATGTTTTTATTTCTCTTGGTTATATATCTGAGAGTGGAATTGCTGGGTCATATGGTGACTCTTTTATGAAGAACTGCCAGGCTGTTTTCCAGAGCTCAGAGTTGTTTAGCTATAGGCTCATCTCACAGAAGGTAACTTGCTTAAAGTTCGAGGAGACTGTTAATGTAGTAATAACTTAATGAATTCTGCTAGATTTGTCAAATTAGATAAGAATTTGTTCCCAAGGAAATAAATCACTGCCACAAACAGATAAATTAGGAATTATACTTTCAAATAAATTTTTCTGTGCACTCACAGTTTTGTGTTTGGCATTGTGCCGTGCTGTGAATGAGAATATAGTCAGTTCAGATTTGAAATTCTATTTATTTTAAGAATTAGGAGATGAGGGGGATTTTGGATGAACTTAAATTTTACTAATTTTTTAAAATTATGTAATAAATAACTTATGTGTTGTCAGGAAATGTAAAAAGCATAAAGAATGCAATTTAAATTCCCTATAATTTTTTTATCTTATGTGTATTACTTTTTAGTGTTTGTAGTTTCTTTTTCTTTTTTTTGCATATGTGTATGTACATAAACACAAAAATAAAACACTTTAAAAAATAAAAGTGGGTTCACCTAAAAGGTTATTTTTAATATAAATATTATTTAAGGGCTTAAGAATGTGCAACATATTTTCTAAGCATTTCATGTGTTTTATTTCATTCAAGCATTTCAGCTCACAGGTGTGGGTACTGTTACTACTCCCAATTTACATTTGGGAAAGTTGAGGCACAGTAAAGTTCAGTTTGTTACCCAGGGTCAGAGAGCTAGTTAACAGGAGAGTTAGGAAATTTGGATGTGCTCTTTACTATTCACTATCTTTCTGTACTTGAATATTTGACTGTAATTATTATAGCAGCTTCTAGAAGTGTATTACTGGTGTGAAATGTGACTTAAATGTTCTTTCACCCCTTAAAGTCGCCCTCAAAAAAAAAAGTGTAATAATAGCTTACATATAGAAAATAAATCTAAATAGATGTATGTTCATGGGAAGTACCTATGCATCACAGAAAATCATATCAAGTATTTGAAATAATGCTGTTACTTTTATATTTTACAGATAAGCCACACAATCCTATGGTAAATGCTGGAGCAATTGTTGTGACTTCATTAATAAAGGTAAAATGTTGACATTTCCTTTTAACCTAGTAAATTTTTTAAATTACTAAGGCATAAAGATGAATCTTGGATTTTTATGTAGAACTTTGAAAAGTTTTCTTTCAGTGTTAAAAAGACATTAATACTATGGCATAAGGTTAGGATTTTTATTTATTTCAGAATAAATAATGTGTTTCAAGGGCAAAATTAAAAACAGATGACTCATTGTAAATTCCAAGTTATTCTTGACCCAAAGATCTGGCAAAAATTCAAAAAGAATACTCTGCTGAATAGGCATAGAAGTTTTTCTTCTTAAAGTTTGATATTTTTTTCTTTCTCTTCTGGCTCTTCTAGAATGAACAGATGTAAACTGAATTAAAAGCATTTTACTGTTTAATGTTTGTCATCAGCATATATATATATATATATATATATGAACAAATGTTCTAGTACTTTGTGTTAAGGCAAAGTACTTTTACTCTTGATATTCTCAAGTCTTTTATACTCTCATGAGCCACAGTCATGATTTTCATTTGAACTTGTTTTGTTTTATGTAAATCGTATCATAACTATAATAAATAAAACTTATTCCAATTATTAAGTTATATTATTTTTCTTATGCTTTGGTTTGCATTGTATGTTTTTATTCTTTTTAAGTGTCTGGTTTGCCTTAATAATTGGAACTGCTGATGTTTAAAATAAGTATCTGAAAATGGTTCTATTGTGTGGTACTGTTCAGATTTTTAATTTCTAGTTATAAATTTCATTTATATCCAAATAAATTTCTTTTGTGTTTGAATCATTTATATACTTTCTTCATTAAGTATGTCTATCTAAGCTTTGAAAGAAACATAACTACATGGCTTTGTAGATATATTAGTGAGGATGGGATACCCTGGTTATACAAAGAATGTTTGAATATAAATTATGCCCTTGGCCCAGTTAATAAAAATTCATCCAATTTGTGTACTAGAAATCCTGTCTTTCATGAATTGTTTATGTTCATGAGAAAAAGACTTTAAAATAGAAGACTACTATCTTAATATATATGTTTATTTATTTTAGGGCAAATACTTCATAAGCAGTAGCCCACTTAATCCTTATAACTCTAGTGAGGTAGATATTACAGCTAAGTATTTTTAATGTAACTAATAGGCTATGGAAATTTTCATTTTGCCCATGATAACATCTAGTTATTCATGACTGTTTTACATAAAAGAAAAATTACCAGTTTGAGATGAAAGAAACCTTATTGTGGAAAATTATAATACAAATATGCTCTAGGCACAAGTCTTGCCTTCAGATACCTTACATTATAGTTTGGGGTTTACACAAATAAATGGACCCTTACAATGCAATTCAAATACTGCAATGAGAGAAAAGTCTCATTAATAATTGTTCAGATTTGAACAAGTAAATTCGAGGTAAGGAAAGTTATAATTTAGTGTATGTGTGCAGTGCTTGATGAGAAAACCACTAGAATGGTTCTGAATCTTTCAGAATATTCACATTGCGTGATTTTATATAAACTTCAGGAAGTTCACAGACCCTTTGAAGCTGATCCATGGATCCCTGTTTAAGAACTCTTGTATTGGGGAAAGATTAACACAGCACACCAGTATTTCCAAGAAAGGGCATATGTAAATGATTAAAAGAAACCTTCCTTAACTTCATGCAGTTAAACATCTTTTGTTTAATGATTCATGGGTTTAATATACTAAACTGAAATGCTGCATGTGGGAAATGCATGTCTGGTCATATCACAACATAATTTCATTAGTTTTACTTTCCATGTTCAGTCACAAACCATAAACTATACATTGAGCCACATGAATATTGGCACTTAGAAACAGAGTTTAAAAAAGCACATATACACAAGTGTTGTTCAATGTCCAGTAGTGCAAAAATTTAACTGAGTCATCTTTTATTTACAAATTTGATCAGTGATTTTAAGTGTATAAAAATGTAAAATTTACGGCAAAGTTAGAAGTGAGGCTTTGGGGGTATGGATCATATTTAATTTAAGATCACTTCTTTTGAATTTTGTTTTGTTTTTAGAAGGTGTTTCAACAATTTTTTTTTGTTTTTTTAAATGAAGTTCATCTAAATCTTGTAGGGGTAAGCCTCATGTACCTCTGTGTAAAACTGCCCTAGAATGTAATACTTTTCTTAGGCTCATTTTAAAAGAGAATTCAAAGCTCTTGCAAATAATCTGCATGTGATCTCTGCAGGTTGTATGATCACATAATATTTATGAGTTGGATATTAAAATTGAAGTAATAAAACCATAGCCAGATGGGTCTTCAAGTCCTGCCCTCTTTATGTAGGTGCTGTGAGGAAATTGGGACTAACAGCGGAATCAGGCTTGAGCTAAATTTCCTGAATTCTCCATTTGCTGTTCATTAAAATTCAGTCTGCCATAGTTTTAATATAGGTGTTTGCTGTTTCTCTTGGTGGTATGTTTCTCTTTACCTAGAATAGTTATATTATCCAAAAAGGAGATATTTTATTTTCTTAATTTTAACTTGTATGAAAGATACGAATCTTTGGGTTTAAAAGTCACATCTAATTTTCAGTGGTTGTATATAGCCGTTCTTTGGACATTAGACAGTACCTGTTATTTGTAAGAAACTAGGCCTCTTTTCTAAGAGCTTAAATTTGAGTACCCAAAGAGTGGATATTTTACCATGGCTACTAGATGCAAATTTTGTGTTTGAGCTCTTTCAGTTGATGACCTTAAGGCTATATTTCTTTTCTTTCAAATATCAAGACTTTATTATGATGTTACTGAAACATTCTCCTCATGTTACTCCCCCTCCCATACATACACACAAAAATAAGTAGAGTCTTTAGTAAGACTCTTTTTAAATTCATAATGTTGTAGTATTGATATTTTTTCCTTGTAGGATTGGTGGTGATCCTCAGGAAATGGGGGAAGAGGCAGAGCAAATGTTCAAAAGGATTAGCAGATTGTGGAAAAAAAGGAGGATTTGGACAGAAGGAACCTGTTGCATAAATTCTTAACTACTAAACTTATAGGAACACTCCAATATTTAAAATTTTAAACAAAGCTATATAGGTAAATACCTTCATAAAAACAAATGTCATTTTGTACTTAAAATGCACATAATAAAGAAGCCATGAAAGTACTATCCTTCCTCTCGTTTTCTCTATGGTAGCTACCAAATTTTTAAAGGAATACTTTTTGATGCAGTTTGTTTTATTTGATGATGATAATGTGGTTGCTTAATTTAAAGGAAAGAGTGAAAGTAAACTGAAAAGAACACAGTTATTTTGAATAAAATATAAGTATCATTGTGTAATTTTTTTCTTTGCAGTGGTAAATATTTCACCCTGTTTCAGTTTAAAAGTTAAGGTCTGGTGACAGCTTTAGGGTTAGGGTGGGAAAATGAGGACAGCATATATTACAGGATAATTACCACACTTCTGCTTTTATACTTTAAAGGCAAAGAATAACTTACCTTGTCTTTTATGTTTATGTCTCTCTTTGTTCTACTGGTAGTTCCCAGTTTTTTTCATTTGAAGAAGCTTGTTTTTTTTAAATCAGAACTATTTTGGTATTTAAATGATCAGTTATTTTTTCTTAAAAAAACATTTAATCATGCTTCATGAAAAACAAAAAAACAAGACAAATTAATGTTAATATGTAAACATCTATATAATGCTCAGTTTGATCATGTGAGCATTAATAACCTGTTACACTTGCAAATAAGCCACATTTTTTAAGGCTTTTGGCTCTGGGGAATTAAATGCCTTGGATTTCACAACATTCTTAACATTCGTAAAACAGGATTATATTGGTTTATTCATGTTTATATCAGTTGTATTTGAGGGTTATTTTAAGTGAAAAGCAAATAATTTATTGCTATCAGAATTTCACTTTTCTGTTACTTTATTTTTAGGGTTAATCTATGAAAATACTAGATTTAGAGCATTGTTTTTTACCTGTAATACTTATTTTAATCCTGCAAGTATTATTTAGCTTAATCGCATTTTCAATGGCAAAATTAAACTAGGAGTATTTTATAAACATATTTTCAGTTACCTCTTTTTGCCTCTTTCTCTATTCTTTCCTTTGTGATCTCTAATTTTCAGTTGGCTTTTACACCTCTGTACTTTATGAATGAAGTCAAGGGATTTACTTGCAAAATAACTCTGATTAATACATTGATTTTAAATAGTCATTTTTATACTAAATTTATTGGCAGATGTTGCTCTGAACAGTGATACTTTGACCTACATTTTAATGTATAATACAATTCAATTCACAAGTGTGTTTTTAAAAACAGTCTACAAAAATACTTCATATAGTTATACTAGTTCTTTTAATGGCTAGTGTTAAAACTCAGTGCCCCTTAATCAAATTTTCATAAAGTTTTCTTCAAAAGAATAGACATTCTTTAATTTGGTTAAGTATATTTATAGAAAAGTAAATCTGTATAATTTTCTAGTCTTAAGGTCTGATTACTACCCTTTTCAAACAAACCACATGGTTTGCCTTTTAATGGTCATTTGGTGAAAGGATTAGAAATTGGTAAATATATTTAATAAATTTTTAAAGTTTTCCTACTGTACTTACTACAAATAATAACTTTTTCAGGATTAAAATAGCACAATATCTAATATTTGTGCAGTGATTTAAAACTGGGATAAAAAAATCCCTGAGTATGGAATTTTTTTTCTAAGAGATAAAGGAGCAGTGATAGTTTTAAGCCTATCAGTTTCCAAATCTCAATTTTCATATGTGCCTTTCTTAAAATTAATCTGCCTTTGATCCAGGTTTCCTCCCATTTTTCAAAACAAAGAATACTTCTCATGTGTTTCAAATTTTACACTGGTGCACTGCTTCAGGTTATAAAAACCTCTTGGGCACCAGCAAAAGAGAACATTTTGAAACAGTAGAGTCCATGGTATTAAAGGATGTGAATCACTTAAGTGACTGGGAACAAGTCATCTTGAATACACCAAGTTGTTTGTAGGTTTTGGTTCAATAAGATGGAAAGAGGATCTAATTAACTCATTAATTAATAAGAGCATTCAGTGTAAATTTTGAGGATATGTGACTTCTGTATGTAATGAGGCAGATGTGTAAAAGTGACATTGCTATAATAAAACTTTATTTCCGTCTACTCATCTGTTGTCAACAAGATTTCTCAGCTGTACATCTGTAAAAATTTAGAATAGGAAGAGAATTAAACTCATTCTAGCAATAGAACATGTCCACAGATACATGAGCTAATTAAAAATCAAGTACTATTTCAAAGGGTAAAGACAATATTCTGAAAGAACAATTTTGCAAATTAGTGTGGAAAATTATTAGCACATAAACATTTTTCCTTTTTTCAGACGTATACAAAATGAGCAATAGTATAGCCATCCCTGTGTATCCATCCCTGGCTTCTATTTTCATAACTTCATCTCCTCCACCCATCCTCACCCCACTGCTGGATGATGATGGATCTTTTTTATATTTGTGTTTTTGCTTTCTTTGTGGGCAAAGGGGCAGGAAATTTACTCTTATTTTATATGTGTATGTATTTTTTTTCTAACATCTTTGTCAATAAACTTTATACTGTAATTTATAAAAAATTGACATAGCATCTTATAATGGATTACTAAACCCCATAAATCCCTGGGGTACATGAGAGCTTTCCAAGAGTTACAGGGGTAAATATATTTTGTTGACTTAAGTTAAATGCTATTTCCAGGGAAGATAATAAAAACAAACATAAATCCATGGCTTTTATATTTAAAAAAGGAAGTTTTGGGGAGAGCCTTTGAGTCAGTGTAATCAAATATTTTATTTTTCCTGTTTACATAGTGTGTCTAGGCTTTTTCAAGAAGCTTACCCAAAATGTAATATATGATAGACATTGGGAAATATCAGTTGTTTCTTAGAAACAATATAGAAGCAAAACTTAATTGTGCTTTAATTTAGTCATCTGCAAAGTATGTGATCACAGTCTAGAGTTAAAACAGGTTTGTTTTTTTTTAACTAAACATGACAAAGAAAATTTGTATTCATTTTGTAGGGCACAGTTTAGGTCAGAAAATAACAGTTCAGTGTAACCTGTTTATTTTACATTGATAAATTGTATAACCAGTAATTATCCATGTGACATCCCAATGCAAATGCTGACGTACTTTTCCAAGAGTTGGTTTTTTTGTGCTTTTTCAAAGGTTAAAAAGGTTTTTGTGGTTTAAATGTTGTTACATATTTTACAGATTTAGGATCTATGGAATATTTTAACAACTGCAACAGTTCAATGAAGTTGGTAATTTCTTCTTTTAATTATTTTTCATTGAACAGCTTTGGAGTTACGTTTCTACATTTTGATTTCTGGTGTATTATGAGGAAAAAAACCTTAAAATATGTCAAAGGACACTTTAGAGAAAATACGTAGTGATTACAATATGGCGGTAAATTATCATTATCTTGCTTAAGATTTGTTAACGCCTAATTTTGATGAACTAGTGTGATGTTCTTTCCAGCTACTGCCTGTATAGATGATTGCACATCCTTTCTCAGTAAGTTGATTTGTTAAGGTCTCGCAGATTATTAGTCACACCTATCCACTTGTATAGTGGAGAATGAACCTTGCTTTATTTAATTAAATCATACTCTGGTACAGGTTTTCCCCCACCATAATAAAATTTCAAAGTGATGTTTTGGATTTCTTGAGGGTAAAGTTCAAAATTTTTATTTTTACAACTTTAGTTCTCAAACTATTTTAAACCTGTTTTAAAAATTAGAGATGTAAAAAAAATTAGAGATGTATTGTTTCTCTTGGGTACATATCACCAATTAATACGTTTGATTTCAGATCTACAACTTACTGCTTTGTAAACTTCTCTGAGGTAAAATGAAACCATTTGGCTACTTGAACTGATCTACATTATGTAGGCTTTTCCTATTGACATTTGTGGTAGCTAATATGTCAGAAATAGAAGTGATGAAACAATACATCTTTCATACTCTGAATTGGCATAATCTAAATACAAATGTAGCTAATTTTTTAGGGACTATGAAATAATTTTTTTAGTTTATGTGTTGTTATAACAAGTGAGATTAAAGGTAGAGCTTTCTCTACATGTTAATACAACATAATCCAGAATGTTTGCATATACTAAAATTATAAAGGGTTAGTCTTACAACATAACTCATTTTTCTAACTCTAATATTGTTTTTAAAATATAATTAGATTGTTAATTGATATATACTTAATTATTTTCTAAGGGTGAAACTTCACATTAAAAAAAATATGTTAAATAGCATATGTTCTAGCAGATTATTTGTTGTCATGAAAGATAAGGGGACTCGGAGTAACTTGCATTTAATATTCTGTAACTTTGGGTTGGGTAATATATTTAAAGCATTCCCTTTGTAATTCAAATCCATTCTCAACATACTGGTGTTAATGAAAGAACGTGTAAAAAATTTTATGTAAATATTAAATTACTATAGAAGTATTTCCTAGATCTAAAAGTGTTAATGTGCAGTATATGAATTATAATGATAGCAGTTTGAAATTTTGATATTCACTTAAAATGTAACTGTGGTGGTGCCTGTATTAACATACTTATGTCTCATTTCTTTGCAGCAAGGAGTGAATAATGCTGAAAAATTTGACTATGTAAGTGCAATGTGGAATTCAGTTTTCATGCTACATTCTGTATATATTTGTTTTTTGATTACTAATGCATTGTAACTTTGGTTTATAGGTGATGCAGTTTTTGAATAAGATGGCTGGTAATGAATATGTTGGATTCAGTAATGCAACGTGAGTCTGATTTATGCCTTAGATTTTTATAATGGGTCAGGCCTCTTTAATAAAAAAATCCAGGTTATAGAACTTCATCTGAAACACTATTTTGTGACTCTCTTTCTCCTTCCTCCCTTTACCCCCAACCCTGTGTGTGTGTGTGTAGAATAGACTTCAGTGACTAATTATTTATAATTTTTAGAAGGAAATCAATGTAATCTGAATTACCTGAGGGGGGGGACACTTAAAATGCTTTAAGTAGTTTTAATAAACTTCTTGTGGGCAATCACAGAATTAGAAGGGGCGCCAGGTTTACCTCAAATTACTAACATTTTTTCAATTTTTTGCCTATAATACCTGTCTTACCTCTCTTATTCTCTCTGTGCATGGCTAACTTGATTTCTACCCCAGTTTTTTATTTTGAAATTGCAAGTCTACAGAGAAGTTTAAAGAATAAACAATGGGTATCTATATATCTTTCACTTATATTTTCAGATTAATATTTTGTCTCGTTTGCTTTTTCCTCAATCTCCTTCTTTAGTTTGAAAAGCATGTGTCTTTACATACACATATAAATATCTATATGCAAATATACATGTATGTGGGTGGGTTTTTTTTTCCCTTAACTATGTGAAATTAAATTGTAGACATCATGTCACTTCACCCTTAAATAACTTAGCATGTATATATTCATATCCTAAAAATGAGGACATTCTTCTAGGTAACCACAATACAATCAACATTAAGAACATTAACATTTATTTTTAAATTATTATATATAATAATAATAATCAATTAATATGTAAATGTCCCCAACTATCCCCTAAATGCATTTTATGCCTTTTTCTCTAGCAGCTAATCAAGGTTCATGCATTACATTTGTGATGTCTCGTCTTTTTAAAATAGAATAGTCCCCCTCCCCCCCACCCTTGCTTTTTAAGATTTTATTAAATGGATTTTTTTTTTAAGTGTGCCAACCTACTTGTTTCATAGAGCAATAATTAACTGACTTTTTCTGTGAAGGATCAGATAATAAATATTTTAGATTCGTGAATCATATGGTTTCTGTTGCAACTAGGGTTCTGCTGTTTTAGTAGGAAAGCAACCACAGGCAATATGAGGTTGTGTTCCAAAAAACTTGGTAAAAACAGGCTGCAGGCTGCATCTGGCCCATGGGCAGTAGTGGATAATCTCCATTTTTAATAGGTTTTGTTTGTTTCCTTGTGATTAAAGCTTAAACAGTTTGGGCATGAATAATAACTAGGTAATGTTTTGTACTTGATGGTTCAGGAGGCAAACTTAGGTTGGCTGCCTTACCAACGTTTATTCATCAGCTTAAGCATCTCTTCCAGAAGGTTTTCATGAATCGCATCTCACCTCTCTTCTTTGTATTCTTTGTTTCTCTCTGCCCCATCATCACCGTTAGACTCTGACCCCCTTAAGACCTGTATAGTGTTTTGCAGTTCATTTCTGCATGCCTCTTATCTGGCACATGATAGACAGTTGATAGAGTGTTTAGTTAACAGAACTATGTGCCAGGCACTGTGATAATTGCTAAGTAGTTCTTTATCTGCACTATGTTGACTTTTTTTAATATGGTAAGTTGACAGGTTTATTTCCAAGAGTCTGCCTTCCTATATCCAACACTGTTTTCTGACTACCAAAATACTAAAACATACAGCTAAAAGGGGCTGTCCACCCATGATTGATAATACAAAAGAGTGTCAGCCACAGTTTCTCTTTTATCAGCAGCCTTCTGGACACTTATAGGTCAGTCTCTCAAATCTACTGCAGATTAAATCTGTCTAAATCAAAATTCATTCTCTTCTCAAACTGTTCTTTACTCTAGGATCACCAGTTTGTATCTCCCTCCTTTCAGTAGGTTATGTTAGAAATCCAGGCTTTTGTATCACACTTCATTTACTCTGTTTCTCCTCTTCCCCATCAGGTTGTAAGACTTGCCTAACTGCCCTCATGATTGATTATACTTCTCCTTCCACTCCTATCACTGCTACTGAAGTTCAGGCTTTCTGTAGTGTCCTAAAAATATCACTCATCGTTTCTTTTTCCCCTCTCCCAAACTGGTGTTAGAGTTATCCTTCTAAAATGTAGATCTGACAGGGTAACTTGTTTGAAAGCCTTCAAATTGCATTTTTAGTGTTTATCAGTCATGATAATTTGTCCAGTCTCTTTTATTGGTTTGATGTTTCTCCATTCTTCTCCATGAACCCAGTCTCCCAGAGGCATCAGAATATTTGCCATTCTTCAATGAAGTCCTGTCTTTTATACCTTTATAACTTTGTTCATGTTACATGGAATTTGCCAGTACCTGGGCTTACCCCCTGAAATCTGTTACCAGTGAACGCTGTAAAGGCCATTTCATGTATCTCTCTCTCTGAAATTTTCATGGATTCCCTCAGTTGGAATTGACTGTACTTTTGGGGTACCCAGAAGATTCTGCAGTTTTTTGTATATTTTAATGGTGGCATATTTGATAATGTTAAAATTAGTTCTATTCACAAAATAAGAAGACTAGAAAAGCCTTAGTTCGTTTCAGCCCTTTTGTAGCTAAGAAAATTGAAACTGAAAGAATTGTCATTTAAATGACATAGCCTGTTGTCAGATGTGGAACTGGAACCCAGCAGTCAGGACTTTTAGGTCAGTGTTCTTTCTACTTTATATTGCACTGTGCTTTACAAATTAAACTATAGAACAATCATACTTCTACAGAAAGTAAATAGAGCAAAAAAAAAAAATATCTTCCATATGTTAAAAAAAACTTTTTTTTTTAGGTTTCAGTCTGAAAGAGAAAGTGGAGATCGAAATTTTGCAATAGGATATTACCTTAAAGAAAAAAAGGTTCTTAAATTTTTGTTTCTATTTCATGTTATTCTTTTGTTTAATAAATTACGTGAAAAAATGTGCTAAGAACTCAACATTTGCTTTTAAGCAACTGCCTATTACTGTGTAATGTGCAGAAGTTTTTGCAAAATAGTCTGAAGTTAATGCTATCAGTGTTAAAATTAAATCAGTTGTATCTAGCCCTTTTCAAATATTTGACTGATTACATTAATGCAAAATATGCTGAAGGATTAGTCTTCTTTTTCAAAAGTATAATGCCTGACTATTGTTGATAACACTTGTTTTTTTTTATTTTAAGTGGCTGGTCCATTTACATAGTTTATGAATTATGACTCAGTATCAGTTAAACTAGTATCTAGAAATCTTTATGTAATGTAACTTTGCTTTACTGTCCTTCATTTCATGTTTACAACCTTGTATAGGTTATGTGCTATTCTGTTCTTAATTAAAATGAAACATTTATGTACATTTTAAAGTTAATCTTCATATGTCTTTTACTTATGTGCATTTTTTTTCCTATGTGCTTATGTGTTTAATTACCTGTCTATTTTTTCAGTGTTTTCCAGAAGGCACAGACATGGTTGGTATATTAGACTTCTATTTCCAGGTAATTTACTTAGACTGCCTGAATTGTGTATATAAATGGCATGTCACATTTTATAGCATATAAATGTCTGAAATCTTGGCTATAAACCAAGAGGAAATACATTTCCCAATTACTTTCAAAAAAATGTCATGAAAGACTATCTTGTGTCTGTATCTCCTAAAAGGTCATGCTCCTCAGAATGTGGAAAATTTTTTTCTATAAAAACACTGTATTCAAGAAGTGTCAAAAATAATGTATGGTTCCAGAAAGTGGCTTCTCCTTTGTTAAATTGAGTTCTGTTTCCTTAGCTCTTGAATTTTATTTAGAGGATTGATTTGTCTCTTTATCAGAGTGTTCATATTAAGCATTTTAAAGTAGTTGTTTCTCAGCTGGTTTAGTTCATTTCTGCAGTGTCACATAGTGGGTTTTTTCTGAGTTAGAGTAGCTCTCCATGTTCATGGGGAGGAAGACCACTCACATACTCTGCTGTGGTGTAGTACTCAATTTAAACTAGCGACATATCCCTCTCCTCCCCCTATATTTTCAACTCAACTCATTTTTGCAAAATTAATACCATTGGTGCCTCTGATGGTTCTGTAATGTGAAGCTACCTAGTAAGAAGGTAGTTATTGTTGATTTCTAGTTTACCTTACATTTGCCTGTGTTTATTTTTGCAGATGCTTTAATTTTAACCTTTCAGTAATCTTAAAGAATATATAAGGGAAGCTGATAATGAAGTAGATTTTGATGGCAGTTTAGGTCACAGTTTGTAACCCGCCCAGTATGAACGACCATGAAGTGGGAATCTGGACTATCAATGTAAAATCAAGGTCTAACCTGGCCACCCTTTAGTCATGAGACCTAGTTTCAGTTACTGAGCCCTAGTTTCATTATCTGTAGCATATGCTTAACCTAACTTTTTACATTACATTGAAGATAACATGAGCTGATACGTGTGAAATTCCTTTGAAACTATAAAATGCTGTGTAAAAGACAGTGTCATATTTACTTTTTTTGGTAGCCCTTATTTTTCCGCTAGCCCATATGAATTTCTATCATATGTTAATGTTTTTTTCCTTGGTTAAACGTATGTAACTTAGGCTATTATAGCTTAGGTGCTACTGATCTATGAAATTTCTACACTTCAAGGCAAAAATCAAGAGACATTCATATAAGCTTTGCTTACTTTCTTGGAAGGGCTACATCTAATTGAACATCCATAAAGTTATCAGGGAAGTACTCTTAAATTGGGATTTGTCAAATTAGGAGCATATCACCTTATGCACAAACAAAATTCCAATTAATACTAAGTATAAATCAGGAAATGATCATTAAAATTTATTAATTTTAGGAAGTCTTTTATGAATTAAGTTTAAGTCTTGCTTATAGTCAGTATGAACTGGACTAGTCAATCCATATAGTAAGCAGACTCTTTAATTCTGGAGAAATAGGGAAGAGGTTTTAATATAAGTAGGCAAAAGTTAGTCAAAAAGTGGCTCCCAGTTTTCTAATTTACTAAAGTTAATCAGTTTTCCTTCTTGCTATTTCCAAACCCCTTTATACCTCTTGTAGATCTTGAAGTATGAGTAAGGAAAGTTTGTAAGTTGAAAACTCAATATTTTCTTTCTCATCCCCCTTCTTACCTTCTCTTTGTCCTCTATTTTACCCCAGTTTTCATTGCTGTTGAGGAAAAATAACATAGAATATATTACTGTTTTAGTTTTATGGGTAAATTTGGGTTTGATGTAACTTTTTCTGTTATTTTGATTGTATTTAAATGAAAATTTTCATCCTGCAGTGTATCTGGACTTAATTTTCTTTCCATTCATCATAGTATATCCACCATCCATAGTCAATATCAAATAAATATTCAAATGTTAATAAATGGCTTAAAAGATAATAGACACACAGAATATCCTGTCTGAGAACTCTTAGATTTTTCTTCCCTTAGTCCTTTGCCTATTGCCAGATGGAGATGCTGAGTTTTGATAAAAGTGAAATGTCAGGCAATTTAGCATTACTTTTTAAAAGTGTCAATTTCTCATGTAGATATGTATCATAGTGATGTATATTGTCTTGTCTTGACATTAACCATGGCTTCTTTTTTCCCTATTGATCTTTGTATATCCTACAGAAAGCTTTAATATTTATACAACTTTTCCTGTCACATGGGCAATTACAAATCTTAGTTCTTAGGGGCTGGTTCTTCCTTTCCTACTTCTGCCATTTAAAAACTAAATAACTGGGCAAATCAGGATAAACCTTAAAGGGCTAGAACTTTGTTCAAATTAAAAAATTTGGTATGTTGTAAGTTACTGTTAAAATAATCCCTTTGGAAGAAAGATTTCAGATCTGTATGAAATAGGTAAAATAGATAAAGAAGTCAACTGTAATACAAAAATAATGTGAGCCTAAGTTTCAGAATTTAATATTTTCTTCCTTTTAGTTGTGCTCCATTGAAGTAACTTGTGAGTCAGCCAGTGTGATGGCTGCGACACTGGCTAATGGTGGGTTCTGCCCAATTACTGGTGAAAGAGTTCTGAGCCCTGAAGCAGTTCGAAATACACTGAGTTTGATGCATTCCTGTGGCATGTATGATTTCTCAGGGCAGTTTGCTTTCCATGTAAGTAATTTTCTCTGGCAAGACACTAGTCTGGACTAGTTCTTTTAAAACACAGTTTGAACTTTGCTTCTAAGCAGTACGTTAATTTTTGAGAGGCTTGCTTTGAAAGTTAATGTGTTACAGAATTGATAAAGAATAGAGTTAAGCGAGTCTACCTAATGTTCTTGAGAAATTGAGGTTTAACTTACAGAGCCTCATCACATCTGCTTTTAAGATATTCCAATATATAAGGTTAGTACAGACTTTCTTTTAATTGTTAATGTTTAGGATTACATACCTTAAGGAGTCCTTACGTTCAGAAAGAGTGCATAATTGTGATGTTTAACATCTTTGGTTACAGTCATAGGTGTTTTAAAAGATTTAAAATATATTAAAGCTAAAACTTAACAAAATGTAGTGCTTTAAGCTCTGTAGTGCATTTGCCACTTGTGAAATGTATAGTTTTTTTCTAACCTCATTCTGCTTATGTCAAATCACAGTATCCTAAAAAGTGTGTTTTGAATATTTTAAAGCATAAAAAAAGATGCATTTAATGTTACCCACCCCTGAACTTCAATAATTATCAGTACTTGACCAGTGTTGTTTCATCTGTATGTACAACCTCTTCCCCCATCCTTGAGCATGTAATTGTAAATGATAAGAATTCTTAAGAAAAAAAAAACAGCACTATTATTACATATAAAAAAAACTAAAAAAATTTTTACCTTTAATATCACAATATTCAGATTATTTGAATTGTTTTATAAATTATTATTTTACAGTTCATCTGACTAGGGATGCAAATAGGGGCCGTATGTTGTGATTGTTTTTAATAATTATTATTATTGCATAATAATTATTATTTTTTTAAATTTATACTCTCCCCCTCCCTGTTTTCTCTTGTTATTTTTGGTTGAAAAACAAGGGTCATTTATCCTGTACAGTTTCACAGCCAAGTTTTGCTTATTACACTTGTTCCATTCTCCCTTGTATTTCTGGTAAATTGGTAGATCCCATTTAAGTGGTTTTTCTGTTTTGCTTAGTTTTGTACAAGACTACTTAGAGCAAGAGGTACTCAGTATCAAATGTTAGTAAGCCATGAACACTGCCCTGATGATATTAATTTTATCTTTTATCATAATTGTTGTCAAGTTTTGCATAGTGTGACCTTAAATGTTCTGAAGAGGATTAATTTTAATTACCATCTTACTTCTTTTCCTGAGACATTTCTCTGACAGTATACCACAGAAAATATTTAAGAAGATACAATTCCTCTTTATTTTCTAGTCATAAAATACTTTTTTGAAGACAACTTTTTATGCTTAAAAGCAATACATATTTACTATAGAACAATTAGGAGATATACTCAAAAAGAATAAAATAAAAATGTGCATAACCCTACAATTTAGATATAATCTACTTTAAAATTCCTTACAGTATATTTTTCAAATTTTTTTCTATGTTTAAATATATCCCAACTGTTTTATAATTGTGTGTGTGTGTATGTGTGTGTATAGTATACATTTACTATACTTATAAACATTGATAATTATCTACATTTTTAATTTTGGAATTCTACTGTATAGATATACCATAATTTTTTATGCAGTTCCTTTATTGTTGGATATAACTTCTCTTATTTTAAAACGTTAACATGAATGTCCCTTTTTAAAATTATTTTCAGGTTGGTCTTCCTGCAAAATCTGGAGTTGCTGGTGGCATTCTTTTGGTTGTCCCCAATGTCATGGGCATGATGTGCTGGTCTCCTCCTCTGGACAAAATGGGCAACAGTGTTAAGGGAATTCATTTCTGTCATGTAAGCATATTTTAATTAATGCAAAATAGTGATCATGTTAAGTTGAGCCATCTAATGATTCTGTTTTTTTTACTCATTTCCATAGTTTACTGATTGTTGGCACTCTGCCTACCTGTCTGCTAGTTGCTGGGTAGCAATAAAAGTATTCATAGAGGAGCTTCAAATTGCCTTTACTAGATAGACAGCTCCCATATAACATTCTCATAGAAAATTACATTTGTTTGATGCTTATATTTTAATTTTCTTGGTTGTAATTAGTTTTCAGTTTCCAAAAGCTCAGCAGAAAATACTAAACTTGGACAAGTAATTAAAAACTCAACATGAATTAAGATTATTATAGTTTATTATATCATCTTTAATCTGCATGGTTGAATATTTTTATCCATAAACTATGTTTAAAGTTATTTATTTGTTTGTTTGTTTGTTTGTTTGTTTGTTTTAGGAAATAAGCACTGAGTTTAAAATTGCTACCACTCCTGACTAATTCAGTATTTCATATTGCAACCCAAGGCTTGCTAATATTTCAGCTTCTGGTTTTAGTTACATTTACAACTTCCTAGAGTCTACACTGAGTACCATAATTTTTTCTGCAAACTATCTCAATTAAAATGATTTATTTTTCAATTTTCTATATTTAATAAATAGTAGAGAATGACATTAGTTTGCATGTAGATTATAATAGATTGTAACCAGAATACATATTTATATTTTTGTGGTACTTTATGGTTATTTGACAGAATTCTTTCATGTGGCATGTTTTTATAATTCCCATTTTATAGGAAATGAAAGTTAAACAATTTGAGTAGCTGAGTCTTAGGGTCATGCTGGTAATCAGTATTCTCAAAATTTGTATCCATATCTTCTCATTTTGAAGTCGGTCCTCTTTTTGATGCATCATGCTGCTTTATTAACAGGCAGTGGTGCTTTCCATGAGGTAGTTGAGTTAGACAGTATTAGTATAGTTTGTTAAAATAAGAAAAAAACAATAGCCAGCTAATAGCCAATTACTTAAACCTGTCCTGTTTGTTTATAGGATCTAGTTTCTCTGTGTAATTTCCATAACTATGATAATTTGAGGCACTTTGCAAAAAAACTTGATCCTCGAAGAGAAGGTGGTGATCAAAGGGTAAGCAAAATTCTTATTTAAATTATTATGTAGTATTTTTTAAAGAGAGAATATGAAATGCACCTGTTTGAATAAAACTTAGTTAATTGTTAGCCATACATCTTTGCTAATCACAAATGAGTGTAAGCAAATTGTTGACATTTTCATCCTGGACCAATAGTATATAGATATTAAATATTGCTGTTTTATTTAAATTGAAACTGAGTAGTCTAGCAGCAGGATCCTCCCTTCCCATTTTCCTGCTATTCTAAACAATAATTTTTCATATTGATTTAGTCAAATGAAGGTACATTGGAAAAAGTGCTACATTTTATAAAAAGAAAAACCTTGTTTTTATTCTTAATGTCTCCTTCATTGTCTTGAAGTTTATTTTAACATGGATGGGTATGTAATTGGGAAAAGGATTATAGTATTAATTAGAGACTTTCTAAAAAAGCCTCATAAATTTAATAGACCACTGTAGATGAAATATTTTTCTTTAAAAAGTGTTTAATGCAATATTCCTGATACTCTTATTTTAATGTTGTGTATTTGGCTTCATATTATTGCACATATATACTCCTTTTTTTTAGAATTAGTATACAAGTTGCGACTTAAACTTCAGGATTTTCTTGTCTTCATAGTTGTTCACTGGACCAAGGGATTTACTTTGAGTTTTAACTAAATTCCTTTGCATCCTGTATGGAAAATGTTTATAGTAAAATTATCTAATCAGACTTGAAGCTAATATGAAGCACTTAAAGGTAGAAAATATTTTCCATACATTCTGAGTATCCTATTGTTAGGTCCAGTCAAAGTAACTTATAATAACATGTAAGAATTATGCACAACCAACACAATAGAAACTTCCATGGGAGTCACCATAAGTAACATGGAGCAAAAAACATCATACGGTGGTGGGTGAAAATTTTAACAGGTTTTAATAACATTCATTGAAAAATACCGTTTTATAACTTGGACTTTTCTTCACTTAAGTGCACTAATAAATTATGTATGTTGCTTGAACAACTAGCATTCCTTTGGACCTTTGGACTATGAAAGTCTCCAACAAGAACTTGCTTTAAAAGAGACAGTATGGAAAAAAGTGTCACCTGAGTCAAATGAGGACATCTCTACAACTGTAGTATATAGAATGGAAAGTCTGGGAGAGAAAAGCTAAAGAAATGGGTTCTAGATACAGATTGTTCTTCCTTTAACCTTCCAAACATCTTTAGCTTTTTTTGCATACTCTAAATATTTATTTGAGTGTTTTTTGTGTGCTCAAACTTGGTTGCTGGGGCCGTAAAGCATTTTTTTTCCTTTTAATCTTTGTGTAAAGATAATAGATTAAAAACAGATTTGTTAGTCTTTTAAAAAGTATTTGCAAGGAAATAAAACAAACTATTTTTTTTAATTCCAAAAGGAAATATTTCTTTAAAATTTTAATTGGTGTAATTAAAATTTTAACTTTACAGTCAGATAATCCCATTTAAAGTAATAGTAGAAATTTGCAATATCTTGGTTCTAAAATCCATACATTAACTCGTAAGTTTCATTGCATTTTGTTTTTCCACTTTTAAAACTGACATGAGACTGTAGGGGCAATAGAAAGTATTTCTATGCTAAGTACAAAACTAAAAAGGCAAAATAATGAATCCCAAATTACTTAGTATAGCAGTAGATTATAAAATTAGCTTACATTTACATTGTATGCCATTTTTAGTGATAGATTGGCTTTAAACTTTGTAAGACTTCATTTTAAATTTCATCAAACACTTCAAAATCTAATCATATCTTTGCTATTTTTACTTTGCAACTCCTGTGTTCTTTCAAAATTTTCATGTACAGGAATTGTCTTATGTTGTTTAAACATTCCAGCCAAAGACTTTCAGATGTAAAGTAATGACGTTTCATTTTTAAAAAGCTATAATGGTTACTCAGAAGAAGCCACAGTGAGTGTCTTCAAGTGAAATGTTTACCTGAACAATTTTATTTTCGTTATTATCCACATAACCTTTTCAATTTATATTTAAGTATGAATGGTGAATCTTGGGTTTTAGCTTTTAATTTTATTATCCTAATAATTTCACAAATGCTGATGAATCTCTTATAGTAACATGCCATAAAGCTTGTTCTGTTTGAACTCTTTTAGAATTCTTAGGAAATGAATCTGAAGGTAGTAGTATGCCACTAAAATATCTATTAGATCTGAATACTTACATTTGGTTTTAAAAATGCAGTATTGAGAATCAAAACTTGTTTTTAAGAGGACTAATAGGTTCTACACAACCTGATTTCAAATAATTCACAGTGTTTAAAGTCTGTCTTGGCAAAGCAATTGTAAAATTCTGTAGGACCTATTCACATTCTTCCTTCCTCCATTTGGCTTTCTGGTTTTCCCCACAGTTCCCCACAGCTTCAAGGTGTTTCTGTTGGTGTGTTGATTCATTTTTAAACTTGTAGATTTTGGAGTGGCAAGGTAGGGTGTAGAAGGAGAACTTGATAGTTTCTCAGTATCAAGGTACATATATGGTGTAGGGTATAATCTGTAAAAGTAAATACAGTATAGCAAAAGAAATCTCACTGGGTTATTTATATACTAAACATAGGTATAGAAAATCCTGATCATATGATGTCTTGAGTTTGGAAACTATGATACTAGGAAAAGAAGTTCCCTCCCAGTGGGGTATTCAAAAGCCTTTTGGGCTAACTTAAGTATTAAACTTATATCTAAATAATTACATGTAAGTTTTAGAGAATTTTACCAAGGATTTTATGGTTACATGAATGAACCTCTAATGTGCAGATGCATATCTAATTGGATGCTTCTGGTTTGACCATTTACAGGGAAGTGGTGTGTCTGAAGGCCTTGCCTCTTCTGAACTTTTGGAGAGTGCCATTTGTAATAGTTACCAAGAGCCATTAGTGGTTTGGGGAACTTACTGCTTAATTGATAGATTGCAAAAAAGGTTTTATTTTTTCCCCTATGCCCTAAATTGCTACATTTTACTATTTAATTTGGAGGTTGGTTTTATTTTATAAAATGAAATTTTAATGTTCCATATTGTGTCTACATTTGTATAGATTTCAAAATTATATTGTTAATTTGTGGCACTTTAATGTTGGTAAGGCTTAACTTAACTGCACACTTACCAATTAAGCAGGGTTATCTAATCTCCTGTGTTTGTAGAATCTTGGTAGACATCCAGATATTTTTCTAGGAAAGGTATATATGTAATAAGAAGGAAGACATTGTGAATAGGCCCTCTCCAAACTTTATTTTTTTAAAAAAAGAAAAATCTTTCTTTGCCTGATTTAAGGATATTTCAGTATTTTTAATACTTTTTCAAATGAAGTTATTGAAAAGTACCTAGTATTGTTGGATTTAATGTTTAATGCCTTTATTGATTCTTGATATTCAAGCATTTAGAAGTTAGCATACTTGTTTTTCTTTTTTTTCATCATTAACATTTCATTTGAAATGCATATCCTTCCTGAATTACTTTATTTTTAGCATAAATGTTGTGCATTTTATCTTAGTGTTTGGATTAAAACATTTGTGTTATTTAGCTTTCCTTTGTTTGCTTTGTATATTTAATATATGTGCCTTTTATTTTCCAGTATGCCTACTTTTTGTATTGTACAATAAATTTATTTTAAGCTGGTTTTATTGTTTTTTTTTTTTTTTTTGGTGAAAGTAACTCCAGCATTATAAGTACAACAGGTAGATGGAATTTTAACTCAAAGAAAGAAAGTTATCACTTATGAGGATGATACTATTAAAATGCTTTGTATTTTTAATGAAGTCTGGCTGCTGTGAAGAGAAACTAGAAATACTCAAAAGAGCCTCATTTTTTTTTTTTAATGCAGTATTGTGTTGTGGGGTCTTGGGGGCAAGGATGTTTTCCTATTGGTTGTACCGGAAGTATTTGAATACAAACTTTCCTCCCAGTTTTTCTTTTTTTTTCCGTTTGACAACTTAGAAAAAAATGCACTACCCTATATGCAGATTATTTCTGCTTTCTGAGGAAGAATATAACTGATGTTACTCACTATGTAACTTTTATCATTGTCTAGAGTAGGAGAAACGTATTGCTAAATTAGATGAAGAGTATCACTATTGCTTTAGAAGA
This sequence comes from Manis pentadactyla, assembly GCF_030020395.1. Lineage (NCBI taxonomy): Eukaryota > Metazoa > Chordata > Mammalia > Pholidota > Manidae > Manis > Manis pentadactyla. The sequence continues at coordinate 36,331,553 of NC_080024.1, forward strand.
CAGCTGCCAATCTCAGTAGAATTTATATTGAGTGGAATAACTATCATATGAAATTCCCCTTAACTGCTTTTTAAGGAATTTAATGTTCAGAAGAAATTTAGCATATTTCCACAGCATGGTATATAATGAGGCTCCATGCATTGTATGTCAAATACAGTACCTAAAATTTTTCTGTTTAAGTAAACCTACCCTCATACCAGAGAAGACACCCCAAATACACTGCTGAGTTGTAAAACTATTTGAGGAGGAAATACCATTGCTTACAGGAATTTGTATTACCTGTGGGATTTTTCATGAAGTTTTTTTGGGACTAATAAATAAGTAATTCCAGTGTCATGGTATATTCAGTATGTAACAGTTTTTGATCACTTGCTTTTAATGATGCACTTGGGGTTGTTTCTGTTATTTTTAACCCATTTGAAATAAAGGGAGTACCAAAGAGCTTGGTATTCCTGTCTAACAGTATAGAGTTTCATAGGTATGTAGGTATATGGAAAGAATCACTGATGTATACTGAAATGTCAGTCTGTATCCTAATATTTGATATATAGTGTACATGTGTGTGTTGTATATGTATGTGTTTGTGTGTATCTATATATGTCCATCCATCCATATTATTAAAATCAGCAGTTCTTTCTACATGTTATGTAAAAATGGTTCATTGATCTATTCCTATTCCAAGTTGTGTCATAACTAAAGTTTTGTTGCACCAGAATTTATCAACTATAACATATTTTACTTGTTCAGTTTAACTCTAAAGATTTGTGGTTTCTGTTGCTCCCATTCACTTCCAGCACTGCAGGGTAAGAGAGTAACAATACTGGGGAACTCCACAAAAGGGAAAGTAAGAACATCAGATTTCATGTGAAAGTTGACCTCAAAGCAGTTTCCAAAATTTACTATATAGGAGGATGATAGTCAACTTAAAATAATGTACTTCTCAATTCTAACAGTTTACTTTATAGAATAATTTCATTCCAAAAATTGTACACAATTTTCAGTTTTAAGAATCTGCTTTGCTCTTCATTTGTAAAAATTTTGTTTTTTCTCCTAAATGATCTTGAAAATGCTAGAATGCATTTTTTTAATGTGATTTCTGTTCATTTTGTTGTTTGCCATCTTGTATTAAATGTGATACTTATATTGCATAGTAAAACCAAAACCAGATGTTTTAGATGTAGCTTGTTAAGATGCATCATAGCCCATGCTTCACATTTCCCTTAGATTTATCAGGGTAGACTTTACCTTAGTCCATTCTCTGTCATGGAGTTCAAGGGCAAAATTATTCATGAACATACATTCAAGTCTATCAAGTTCAACTATTTTTATTTCAGTTATAACAGTTAAAATATTTGTTTCTTGGACTGCTTAGAAATGGAAGGAATTTAATTTTGGACTGAGGTCCTTTTATCCTTCTCTCTTACCATGCCCCACGGGTACTTTATTGATCTGCATCCTGTACAGTGATGAAATGAAGAAATTTAGAAATTAAATTACACTTAGTCTGGACTTCTGTTTTTAAAACTATAGAAGAGCAACTAGGGCAAAATCTATCCTACATAAAACCGCTGGCAAAACCTGATGTTTCTCAGAGTTGTTAACTTCTTAAAAAGTTATAGAAAAGGTACTTCTTTTTTAAACAGAAGGTGTTAAGTAGACGGATGGATCATAAATCTTTATATTTATTTGAGTGATTCTACTACTGAGGTCTTAAAATGTTTTCTGTTATATTTTGAAATACAAAAAAGGAAATTTATTTTAAGGTTGATATAGTTTGCCTTATCTGTTTGGTACATTGTAGATTTAGGTTGTAGCTATAGAGATTTTTAAGGTACACAAAATGTGTATAGCCTGTGATGAATAAAACTTTTATAATAGCTAATCATAATGCCCCTTTTTCCCCTTATCCCTCCCTTCCCACCCATCCTCCCCAGTCCCTTTCCCTTTGGTAACTGTTAGTCCATTCTTGGGTTCTGTGAGTCTGCTGCTGTTTTGTTCCTTCAGTTTTTTCTTTGTTATCATTTGACCCTTAATAGCTTCCTAATCCCTTTAACTAAAATGAACTTGGGTGCATTGCTTTTTTGGTGTTGTTTGTGGTATTTTTTTGTATAAATTGCAAAATGCTTCTTATTGAGAACTATTATGTATTGGTTATATAAAAAAATAAACAAGTTATGATCCTTAATGCCAAGTGCTGTGATGAATATAAGCAGTCCAGTGTGGACGTTCATAGGAATGAGTAATGAAATGACAAATCCTAGAATTGATCCCTTAACAATGTTACTGGACTTTTTAAACTAAATCTAATTCCAAATAAGTAAATTATTTGGGAGTTTTTAGTTGAAATCTCAGTGATAAAGAACAATTTGATAAACTTATTTTTCAGCCAAATTTTAACATTTGAGGACATGATTTTTCTGGACAAAGTATTACTAAAAATAATAATTACATTTTCATTAAGTACTTGCTGAAATACTTGAATCCTAATACCTCGATTGAAATTATCTATCTGAAAGGCTTCATTTTTGAAAGGAAGAATTCTTACCTGAAAGAGTTTTAAATTTCTGCTTCCACAGTACATTTCTGGTGATTTTTGTTTCTTATAATGAAAATACCATGTGCCTTGCAATTCTGCTAGGAATCTTGAGTTATAATTTTAATCACAGTCTGTAAACAATAATTTATTTTTAAAACACAGTTCATCCCTTTATTTCTAGATCTTTGATGTTCTTTCATTTATAATAATTTTTTTATTTATTAGAATCTCATAACTGAGCTTGAAAGTAATCTTAAAAGCTATCTAGTGCAAACTCCCACCCCCATTCCACCCAGCCTCCCTTTTCAAGGTTTCTTAGCACCTTGCTTTCTCAGTTAACATATTCACAACGTTTTTCTTTTTTGATGGAGTTGGTCTGTTTGTGATCTGTTGGGAAAGTCTTCATTTGTAGGTTGTTTTATTTTTAACAAGTATAAATGTCAGTAGTTCATACGATTATAAGCTGTTTTGGAATACTGATTGTCCCATCAGCATTTATTAAAATTACATAATTATATTTTCCTACAAAACAGTCATATGTCACAGTTTATGTAGACTAGTAAAGCTAGAAGTGAATGGTACAATTATACAGTTGTTCTAAAAATAAAGCATTACCCTGAAATCTTGAAAGAAAGTAATTGTAGCAAAAATGTGACTCAAAAGTAAATGTTACACCATTGGCTTTTTAAAATAAATTTCTTTGGGGCTAGGTTAAATATATAAGTAAAAAGATACTAAGTAAGGAAAAGGTTATTGGAGTTCAAATGTTCCCTAAGAAAATTTTTTTTCTTTGCAAGATAGCTTTTTCCAGCACATACCATGCAAAATATATAGCTACTTTCCTTATTTTTATTTTAGATTTTTGGATCTCTGAGTGGCCTCAGAACAAGTCTCATTTGTTGGTTTATTACTCTGTGCATATTGTCCTCAGTACCAATATCTTTCTTAGTTCTGAGGTTTTTTTTCTTTATCAAGGAATAAATTGCTATTCTTGAAAGGCATGAATCTTTTAAAGCCTTTGTCAACTTATAAATGTTGAAAATTTAAATATTGTTACTCTTTAAAGAAGTGCTGGTTTCCTAATTCTCAAAATTTAAACTTGCCTAGGTAGCTCCTCTCTCCACAAATTTATATAGGTCAGAACATGACCTTTTAAGAGACTGTTTGTTGGTATAAACTCTGCTTGCTTTCACATTATACCTATTAAAATTAGAATGCTGCTAAAATACAAGCATCAGTTATAAAAGTACAACCATTCACATTTGGACCATTCCATTGTAGAATCTAAATTAAGATCATGATATTTAGCCTTTTCTTTAGAATTACTGGTTTTCATTCTTTTGTATGTGCCTTGCACAAATCATCACTAAGGAGCAAGTCCTTTGAGGAGATAACAAAATTTATCTTGACTTTCTTCCATTAACTAGAGTAGTGATATATAAAACCATGGTATAAATCTTAATTGAACCCCACCTAACATCTATTATTTTGTTCTTTCTCACAGTCACTCAAAATATATTAATTCCCAATATTCTTTCTTTTTCATCCTTTCCTATCATAATTCATTTTGGACTGAAAATAAGGTAACTTAAAAATTGAAGTTGCTCATAAATGGGTCTTCATTTTCAAATTTTCATATTGCTAATATGTTCATTTCCAAATCTCATATTACTGACATTTGTCATTCAGTTTTATTTTCTTTAAAAATTAAAAAAGTGTTAACAAGTCCAAACTTCTTTTTTTCAATGTAGTATAGCTTGTTGATAACTCAGATTGTATTAAACTTTGAGGGCCCAGGTCTGTACATAAGATTTAAAATTTAAATAAGTAAATGAATTAAAATTGTTTCACTTTGAATTGAGATGAATAAATGCTCCATTTTCTAAATAAGCTTCATTGACATCTCTTCATGAAATTACAGGACAAATGATTTGTTAAAATTCTGTGGTTACTAATGCTATTAACTCTCTTAATCATACCAATAAAATATTCCTGCCTTAGTCTCTTCTTTTACATGAAAGAGAAACTTTTAAAAATGGTTTTAAGAAGTATAGCTTAACTAATTTACCTGTTTGTGAAATGTTTCAACTAAAACATGCCTTTACAATAGAACTTGAGTATGTGTGATTTTTTTTTCTTTTCTGCCTGAAGGAGAAACAAAACTAATTTGCTGTGTTTTTAGCCAAAAAAAATAAAAACTCGATAAGCTTTAATTTTTATTTTGTCTCTGTTGTGCAATTTTATTTTACATCCACCATATGTGTCTGCCACAGAATCTGCACCATTGTTTATTTGATATCCCTTACATGTTGGGTTTTGTCATGTAACAGTCTGCTTACTTGTGTCTTAGGGTACTTACACTTAGGGGCCCCAGGTAGAGAGCTATTTTTTTGCTGTTTGCGTATTGTATTTTGTAGTTTTTGTTTTGCAAAAGTCCTTATTCACTGCCCTTGTGAGGCTTAGAATTTTTTATTAGTTAAAAATTTGGGATCTTCTGCAAAAATTAACAAATTGAAACTTTGGGTTTACCAAATCTTTTTGGACTGAAACAGCATAGTCAATTCTGAGCAGCTGGGCATAGGATCTGGGTAGGTAGCTCAATGTGATATACCAGAGGCATGATCTTCTGAGTCTTGTTTTCTACCTTAAAATTTCATGTAAATTTTGTTCTATTTTGTAATTGTCTTGATATTTTTAAAACACGGTATTTACTAGTTCTATGATTAAACTTTTCCTCCAGTGTCTTAAGTAAAATTGACCTCAGGGAAATGTACTATTCTCATTCATTCTGACAGGACAGTGAACTATAACAGTTAATTCGTAAACAATCACAGATTTGAAATTACCATACACAGCTAAAATTGGCAGTGATTAAAAATGGAAAAGAAGGTGTCATCTCTGCCTATTGTCTGTGCCCAAAAACCTTGGAAATCTAGAGTTCCTTTGTTAAGGCCCTTACCACAGGCAGCTTAGCAGTGTGCAGACTGGAACTGAGCCTACAGTGCATCAGTCCTCAAAGGTGTGGGCCTAAATTGAGGTAATCTCCGTTTGCTCAGGCAGTCCAGTTTGCTAACAAGATTCTGTGGTTTTCTGTAGATTCCCTTTTTGCTTCCAATGTCAACAGTTTCAGTCAGCTCTAGCAACAAAGCGTGTACAAAACATTATCAGCAGAAACCTAGTAATATCACCATTTAAATAACCTGGCTTTCAGGATCATTGGTAATACCATTTGTGTGTCTTATTATGGGTCAGCGTCAGTGCAAAGAATGTTTTGAGAATGTTTTAATTCTCATAAAGTCCACAAAGTAGGTATTATTATTATTTGTGTAGATTTATATAGATCTTGTAAATTCCCTAAGATCACACGTGTATAGAATCAGGACCTGCACCCAAGAAGTTTTGGAGAGCCCAACTATACTATTTCCTATTGCAAAATGTAACTGGAGCAACTTATGTCTGCTCGTTAATGAAATTAGGATATTTCTGTGAAAATTTAAGGATAGTAACAATTTCAGAGTGCTTCGATAGACGAATAGTTCAGGAAAGTTTCATATTAAGGTTATCTTGTGATAATCTCCTTTTTCACTATAACATATAATACAGGCAAGTGTCTATCCCATGTCACCAAAGTTGTGTGATTTTCATGTATGTATATATGTATTTCACTCATAGAACAGAAATTACTATCTCCGAAGATCCTTTTACTGAAAATTAGGTGTGATGCAAAACAACTGGGTGGCTTTAAGCAGACGTGATCTGACGTGATCACATTTATGTTCTAAAGTGTTGATCTAAGTGGGAAAATTAACTCCAATATTATTTGACTATAGAAGGTAAAACGTCAGCCCTAAATCTTACCATTAAAATCATTCCTTAGCTCTTTGGTAAATATGTGTCTTTCATTACTGTTCCGTATTCCTACAGCATTACATATACATTAGTATGTTAACACTAAAAGCTGATGTTTATTATTACTACTTACTTTGGAAGATGCATTTTTAAATCCTTTTGTTTGCCTTCTCTAAATTCCCATCAGCTAAGCTCAATTTATTAAAACCATTATAAGCTCTGATCTCCTTGGAGCTTTCCATAGAGCTCAAAGTAGGAGTTTTCATTAATCCTATTTATAGCTAATGGTTCTGTGATGTACAACGAATTCATGTGTTTACATCTGTACTTGTTTTTAGGATATAACTTTTTGGAAACCAACAAATCTAGAATGATTAATGAAAAAGATGAAGTTTTCTGTCCTCTAGAGCCACTTAAGAATTGTATGTTTGCTTTTGAGCTTAATGACAATGTTAAATATAAGCAAAATCACAAAAATTACATAGACTGGACTATGAAGAAACACATTTCTATTAAAGTACATCTGAAAAATAACTTCTACCTATCCCAATGCCCTTACTCTGGGAAGTTGATAGTAAATATACCCATTTTCCAATTAAGTTGTTCTCATAAAGTGTTCCAGTATTGCTTTTATAATAATGTAGCATGGTAACGAGTGGTCAAGTAGTTCATTCTTTTTAATGAAGTAGCCTTCCCACTTAGGTGGCTATAAGAAAATGGCCAGGACTCTATTGGTTTCTCGGTTTCCATTTTAATATTACTGGTCCCTATTTTACTAACCAGTTTTTCATTTCTTCTGTGTAGTGGGAATTTTGTTCTCTTGTGTGCTTTCTCCTTAGTTCTGGTACTACTTGTAGATCCCCCACCATTGCCCAAGATTAGATCTCTATATATATAAGTGAAAATGTATCACCTTTCAAATTATTTTTTCCTTTCTACTAAGAACCAAATCTCCCTCAGAATTTCATTAGTTTTAGTTTAAACAGCGTTCAGAAATTAGTTCAGGATGTTTAGCCAATTTAATTTGAAGGACTGGTTCTGATTTTATGTAAATTAACCTTAGTATTATCCTGTTGATTATTCATTCACTAATTCTCCATTCAATGAATGTAATAGACTATCATGTACCAGAAACTGCAAAGTGCTTGGAATAGGCAGTGGTAAAGGAGACAAGTATGGTCCAGCTCTTGGTTTTTATAATCTTGAAGGGAATGCAGATACTGAATAAATAATTGGTAAATTTATTAAAATGGTGATGAGTGATTTGTTCATACTGATAGATCTAATTCATTTTAACTTTTAAAGTTGGTAAAATGGTTTATACCATATGACAATATAGTTAACATGAACACCAGTCTGCATAAAGCTTGCCTCTTGAGGGAGGGAAATAGTTTGCTGTATCTTTAACATTTTGTTTCTTTAAAAAGTACTTAAGGAAATGTGATGATGATAAATTATAGCAAGTACAGAATGCTAGGAGAGACAGTTTGGTTAGTGGTTTGCATGGAGAGAGTAGATCCAGAGCCATGGAGGCGTTTTAAGATTGCATAAGGAGATAGTGTAGAATGAGAAGGAGCCCTAAGGAATTCCCATTTTTAAAGTAGAATTGAGTAGTGTTCCCACCAGGGAAAGGAGGCCCGAGAGGGAAAATTGAGCATAGTGTTGTATGGAGTCAAGGGTGTTTCAAGAAGTTTGGAGCAGTCATCTGTAACAAAATAGATGTGTGTTAAGTAAGAAAGGTGTTCTTCCTAATTTTATTTTGGTGTTAGAATGTCCTTTTATTTAGTAAACAACAGTAGTAGATGGTAGGCTTGTTTTTATTATTTGCACTTAGAAACTAAAAAATTGGTATCTCATATTGGTAACCTTCCCCCTTTTAAGAAAATATTACTGGCTTTGAGATTTAAAGGTCTGAGAACTGTTAGAGTAGAGCAGGCCCGGTAAAGAAGGAGAACGTGAAATAGGTAAAAGAGAAGAATTAGCTGGCAAAGTGAGGTCTCTGAAAAGAGAAGTGGAGGATTAGGTGTAGTGGGAAGAAGAGCATCCCCCACAAATAGGACATTGAAAGGCGGGCGGGTAGGTTTACAGACTTGGCAGGCGGAGGTTGAGGGAGTTTCTGTCCACTGGCTTCCATCTTCCTGAAGAGTATGAAAGGAGGCTTTCTCTGAGAAGTTGTGGGATTGGGAAGCTGTGAGGTTAAAGGGCATAGGGGAGAGAGGAAATGTTTGTTCTTGAAGAGTGGGAGAGAGCTGAGGAAAACATGGTAGCATTGTCAAAATACAGAGTTTAGTAACCAGGGGTTCGTAGTAATGGCAGTCTGCTTGTCCTGCTTCTGCCCCATAGCTTATGACTGTATTTCAAATTGGGATTTAGAAGCTGTAGAATATCAGGCAAGGGATTTTGGAGCATTTACCAGAAAGTGATTTTAATAGGTTTTAGAGTCTAGATCCTCTCAGTGTAGAAGACATGCTTTTAGGGTTTTTTCCTTGTAGGATTTGGCTCTACTTAAAAGAATTTTCAGTGACATAGATTACACTAACAAGTGAGTTCTTTGTATATTTTTCCTATGTCCATCTTCCTTCGCATAAAATATTTCTGATAAGAATTAATAAAAATGTTAAATAAGGATAGGGACTAAGCAGTCTCATAAAAAGGCCCTGAGAATGGTACTGGAGTGATTTGATTGTTGGCTTATCTACATCTTTTTTTTTTCCGTCAAATGTTAATTTTTTGAGAGTCTTAAAAATATCCTACTCTCTAGCAGCTTCTTGCATTTTTTGCTAGAGAATGTTAGCATAGCCTGAATAGTAATGACATTACAATATCTATGAAAGTGCTTTGAAAAGTGTAGAGCACCAGAGAAACAGATCATTGTCATTGGGCCTCTTCTGTGCGTGTTGTCCATAAAGCACACATGGTATACTTTTCACAGTAGAACTAGAAATAAACATTCAAGAAGTATGGCTCTCTAGATGCCAGTGAAAATGAGGTAGGTCTACGAGCAGTAAGGATGTGTTGTGGCTGGGATAAATTGAGTATTTTGTGCCCCATGTGCCTTACTTCACTGTAGTAGCAATATTTAGTGGGGAGTGTAAAGGAGAGAGAGAGGTCCTTTCATTTTGAGTTGACATCATTCTGCCTCTCACTGCAAAGCTTTTGGTTTTGTTTCTTAGCAGAAAGAGAACCCCTGTCTCTTCTCAGGGCCCCCATTTGCATTTATTCCTAATTTATAACAGACAGTGTAGTAATCTTTTGATTCCTTTGGCCCTGACCCTGAATTTTTTTTTTTTTTGTATGTATGTTTCAGGATTTGGTGACCAGTTTCTTCTTTTCTTTGCTTTTAGTTTCTTTGATCTTTGGGATTTTATGTACTTGTTTTTTCAGTTGATAGTAATTGTAAGTAAACATGACATTCATGATGTTTTATCATGCTAGCAGTGTGGCACCTTGTTCTTTATCTGAACACACTAATGTTAACACCTTCATGGAATTCTACAAATATTTGGGAATGAGAACCAGGAAGACATAAATATAAAAGTTTGATAGTTGTTGGCACAGTATGAATATACTTAGGTCTGCGTATGGGAGATGCACTTTTATTCAGAGGACTGGGGCCACCTTTGCTCCTGTTCATTTCTTCTCCTATTTGGTGCATCTTAATTAGGAGTGCTGTTTGTCACACCACACAAAGATACATTGTTAGGTGCTTTTATATTCAGATTTAAAAGGAGGGTCCTGTGAGCCCATGGGTATCCTTTTTAGGCCATTCATTGGGATTTACCAGAGTAGCATGAGTCCCCAAGATGAGCTGATGTACTACCAATGCTGTTACAGTAACATTTGCTTTATTCACATTAGCCCAAAATTCACATTTCATTTTTAAAGACTAATGCAAAGAATAGATATCTTTAACATTTTTCTGTTTGTGTCATTAATTTGCCACACTGATTTGTTCCCATAGTTTCTCCTCAATTAAAAAAAGAATACACCTTTGGTTAGCACCTCAATAGAGAATTACCTCTGATATCCCTATAAATTGTTTCTTAGTTGCTACTTTCTGATTTTAGTCTTGCAACTGTATTGGTGAGGATATCATCTCTGGTTTTGTTAGGATATCTCCTGGCCCAATAGAAACTAAGTAGTGGTTGAGAACATTGACCCTGGCGTTGGGCAGACTGGGCTTGAGCGCTCGCTCGCTCTGCCACTGGTAAGCATTATTTTGCTCAAGCTAATTTAAATGCACTAGTCTTCAGTTTCCTATCCTTTGAATAATAAGAGCAGAGATAATAATACTTAAAGCACTTAGCTCAATCCAGGGAGTGTAGGTATTCATGTTAGCTATTTTGTTGTAAATAATATCCTAATTTTTTATTCTCATGGATTGTCAAATTATATATTTGGTGTAATTGTGACTTCTTAGCTTAAAAATAAGTAAAATTGTTTCAGATTAATCTACTCATTGAGCAATTTTGAAAATGGTATGCTTAAGGGAGTTTATTAGGTACTAGTAATCGAGCAGAATGCAGTATTTGGAGCTGCCACTCTGAAACTCTTCTTTTGGAAGTGAAATTTCCATATTCTTTAGAGTAAAATTTACTGCTCTATTTATTCCTCTCTAGTAAGTTACTGTATGAGAAGGAAACGTGGCCATGAAATTGCTGAACTGTTAGTCCCATAAGGGGTTTTCTCTAATCCTCTGATCATGTCAGTTTGGATTAGATTTTTCTATATATGGTGTATTAATAATTGTGCTTGAATAAGTCACTGGAAAGCTGAGGATCATGTGGCCTCTTACTCATATTTTCTAATGATAAAAGTACTATAATTTTGTTATTCATATGAATATTAAGCTCAGTAGTAAGTGGTCACATTCACACTGTACAGGTTTATATTTCTTTGTCAGCAAGCGATTAATTTACATTTGCTGGCAACTTAATTTTTTTCTTTTTATTATAATAGTTTCTATTTTTCAACCTGACCTTAAGAAAAAAATCTATGAAAGAAGGTTGAAAACTTATGTTCACTTAAAAGCTATAAAAGGCTAGGTTGGAGTGAAGCTTTTTAAACAAAACTGGGTCTGGAGTGATGATGGTTTATTTAACAGATGAAGAAGAGTATCCGTTCCAGGGCAACAGATACTGTAGTGAGCTGGAAATAAGAGAGCAGCTTACGTCAAACTGGAAGTGGTAGGAACAGAAGGATGGTTTTTCGGTTACCTGCCTTTTTTTTTTTTTCATTAAAACTTTTCCAAAAGGTCTGAATTAGTCTTTGTATGAAGGCAGGAACTAATGATGAAAAACAAGGGAAGCCACAGTTCTGCAGTTGGTAATAGAGTTGGAAATAAAATACTTGGAGTAAAGTGTAAAGCCAATGAATCAATCTCTCTCTGCCCCCTCTTCTGCCTTCTCCACTTCCTCCCTCCTGTCCTACTTTCCCACCTGCCAGTATTTAGCAAAGGACTTTGACGGATTAGAGCTAAATTACCATTTAATCCTTTGGTTTCCTTCTGTCCTTTGGATAACACTGAGATCTGTTAAGGCCTCAAATCAGCATGGTCTACTTGTACAGAATGGGAGTGTATCCCAGCTACATCACTAATTCATATGCTATATGACCTTGAGCCAAGGCCCTTCACCTCAATGGTAGTAATAAATAAAATATGTCTATCATTGTTTTACAACCAGCCTGTCAGAGATGTTTAAAAGAGGAGCATAGACACAACTTTAAAAATGCTGAGTTTTTCCATGTAGTTTGCTGTATAAATACAAAGTAATATGATTATGTAATTCTAGTAATTGCTGCTTGCAAAAAGGTAAGGCATTTGGAGGAGGAGACAAAAGTCACAATTCAACTTCTGAAGAGGCTCAAAATGAATAGAATGATAGGACTGTAGAGTTAGGAAGGAATGTCATGTTTTAGATTTGTAAAATTGATAAAACCTCCAATTATGTCTTGCTGTTTTGGAAAAAAGTTCATTTTGACAGGCCAAGCATGCCAGTGTTAAATGAACTCATGTGAACTGCAGCATTCTTGTCCTACTTTGTCATTACTTTGTACACATAATATAAGGTTGGTTCTGGCAGGTTCTGAAAAAGATTTAATGAGAAAAATGTAGTAGGACTGGAAAATCTGAAAGTATGATTTCAGAAAAAATATAAAAAGAAAACATTTAATTCATGCATTTTTAGTGGCTACCTGCGAAGTGAAGTTTGTTTACTGCTGGGAGGCATACATTAAACAACACAGCCCTTACTGTGTGTGCTCTGTTTCTCAGCACTGAGGAATGACTCATCAAAACACAGGTTCCATGCCCCTGGCAGTTACTGTTAACTCTTTGTTCTCTGGACCCTGGCCTTTACAGTTATTTTTAAATTAACCTTACTCAGGTAACATTGGGGGAGTAGGAGATTGAGTCAATCAATGGTTGGCTTGTAGTTGTAATATGAGTCGTAGGGTATCCTCCTCCTCCAGTTTGCTCTGCCATGGTAGCCACTCCAGAGGGTGTGTCAGTTTAGCTGGGAATATTTTTGGAACTCCTTTAACAGACCAGGAAGTGGACTGTCCCTAAATGAAATGCACTCCATCTGCTGTATCAGAACTGTTAAGCCATTCAGTCTTGGCTTTCTACTTCTAGCTCTTTTCCTGATTTATGCAAACCTTAAAAATACAGGTGGCTGTTTGCTGGAGTAAAGAGGCATTTGTCATTTTAATTTTGAATGGTGCCCATGCGTATGCTGCCACCTAGGGTCTGTCTTGGAGTGAATGATACTCATTTGGTGATCAACCTCCTGTCCTGATTTAGACTAAATTCAGCCCTGCAGCTGAATTCCATGTTAACCTTTAATCATATTTTTAAGGCAAGCTAGTGTTTTTCCCCCCGATTCGTCATGAAGACTTTGTACATTAAAGTTGTCTGATCTGTTCTCGTTGTATCTCTCTGAGCTGAAATATGCTTGTGAATAAATGCTCTCAATAGACTGATTACATTCCAAAATAAGCCTTTTGTGAGCCCTGGTAATAAGGAACTTCTACTTTTAGAACTTTGGTAATACTGAATGGTTAAGTGGCTAAGCAATGTGCATGTATTATATATAATAAAATCTCTTCAAACTAGATTGGTCTAAATTCAGAGTTTTTAAAAGGGATGTAGTTCACGCATACAGTCAATGAACTAGGTCAAGAATTTATTGCATAGAAGGACTAATACACTTCAAAGAATAAGAACTATGGATAGTTAATAATGTTATGCACATCAGAGTTCTGGATTTCTCTTGTGTAGTGGGGGAGATAAGATACAAAAATAAATATATCATGTGTGATGGTGCCATAGGGAGGCAAAGGTAGAAGAGATGACTTCTGATTTAAGAGATTGATATAGAGCTCACAGAGGAGGGGTTAAGGGTAACACTGCAATGAAAAAATGGGTGGAGAAAAGATGCTTTTAGGGAATAAAAAGTATGTACTGTGGCTTAGCAGGGGCAGCTGGTATAGTCACGGTGTAGTGGGAGAGAAGGTATCTAATTTATGACTCCTTGGCACATGCTGTCACAAAGTACATGTGGGTAACTAGCAACAAGCTTCATGGATAATGAATGCTGGATGGGATGTCTGTGGAAGGGATGACTGTATGCAGTAGCGAAGGAGCCTTCAAAGGCTTTCAAGCTAGCCCTTGAAGGAAAGGAAGGATTTGATTAGGAATCTAGATGTTCTCAAAGAGGGAGGGAGAGAGGAGCATAGACATAAAGATAAAAACAAGCACAGTAAGACCAATTTTGCTTTGTTAGAGGTTAAGAGAAATTAGCCAGACTGAAGAATCTTGGATGCAACTTCTAAAGAACTTAAATATCAGAAGTGAATTTGGGACGCTCCCTTGCTGAGAAGCATTTAATAATCAGAGCAATGTTTTGAGAAGATGAGTAGAAATAAGTGGAAAAGGATTTGGGAGATGAAAAAAGGACTGGAAGTAGAGTCACTGGTTATGAGGATTGAATAAATTTGCTAACAGTCTCTGAAGAAGTAAAAGTTAAAGGAGGTAGAAGATATAATTACATTTTAATCCCCAAGTGGTGATAACAGTTTGAATATTTGTTGCTTTGAGGGAGAATATTCATTTAATCAATACATTTTTAAAATTGTAATATAATTGACATACATTGTATAAGTTTCAGGTGTATTATGTGTTGATTTGAGTCAACACATAGGTAATGAGCACATAATGTGTGGTAGGCACTGTGGTTATAGTGAGGAAGAAAGACAAGGTCTTCACCCACTTAAAGCTTATATTTAATGGAGGAAAAAGACATGAAACGTGTGTGTGTTTATGTATGTGATAGGGCTCTGAAGAGAAAAAGCAAGGTAAGGGGTAAGGGTGATGAAAAGAGGGCAGTGTTTTTGGAGTCTGTGAGCTGATGTTTGGGTACCTGAGTGAAGGCTGCCTCACTGCCTGGGAAGAGCATCTCAGCAGCAACACAGCGAATGTAGCTCTGAGTGCCCAAAGACCAGGAGGACAACCACCTGGCTGAAGTAGACCTGCAGGGTGGGAGGGAGTCAGACACACAGTATAATGAGGGAGGAGTGCATTTAGTGTTCTGAAAGCCACGGTAAAGAGTTTGAATTTTATTTTAGATATGATGGAAGTCGTGGGAGTGCCACAATCAGTTTTCAAAAGATCCTTGTAGCAGTGGAGTGGAGCAAGAGGAATAGTTTGGAGGCTTTTGCAGTCCTCCAGGTGAGATAAGGTGGGGCTCAGAGCCTTGGTGATAGTAATGAAGGTGGTGAGAAATAGTAGGATTCCAAATGTATTTTGGAAGTAGAGCAAATTTGTTGATGAGCTAGACGTAAGATGTGAGAAGTAGAATCAAGGAATACCCCCAGGGTCTATATGGTAGGTTTTTTATGAATTAGAAAAAGCTAGTTTTGCCTGTCAACATAAGCAGACCCTCTCAGCACATTTGTATGAAGAAGGCTCCTTTCCTCCCATCAGATGTACCTGGGTACCAGACGCCACAGCTGGGTGAGAGGAGCACAGGCTGGGTCTGCTTGCTTGGCTGGGCATCCTTGGAGGCTCAACCTGTGCAATCAAATGCAGCAGCCCTGGGTGATGACTCAGCAACAGGATGAACTGTAGTGTCATCCCAAAATAAGGGAGACCCGGAAGAGGAGCTAAGGGTCATGGTGGGCGGAGGTTGTGGAAATAAAGTTCTATTCTGGGTGTAAGTCTGAGAGGCCTATGAGTCATTCTAGAGGTAATGTCAAGTAGGCAGATGACATGGACTTCCAGAGCCCAGGTGAGGAGACAAGGCTGCAGAGAAGTTTGCTATTTTTGAGTTTGAAATGACAGCATGATAAGTAGAAGGAGCGGTGGAGTTAAGGTTTAGGAACAAAGATTTAAAAGATACAGATCAGGAAGTCATTCTCCCCAAAGGAATGCATGAAACTTTTGAGGGAAATTCTGTTGAAAAACGAGAAGGCTGGAGACTGCCTTCAGAGTATTATTAGGCAGTGGAAAGTGGGGAAAGACTGCAAACCAATGAACAGGAGGATGATCAGTAACCAGCATCATGGAAGACAAGGAGTGAGAGGGCGGGAATTGATACAATCAGAGGTCAGAAAAATCAGGGCTTAGGAAGGCTGCTGGAGCTTTGAAGGGTTATTTAGAGGTAAGAGTGGGTGTAAAAGTAATTTCAAGGAAATTGAACATACAAACTTTCAGAAAATATGCACTGAAAGAGGGTAACAATAGTGTTACGTGTGTTTCAAGTAAGTTGAAGTTGTGTCTGTATTAAGGCAGAGAAGGAAACCAATGAAAGAGGAAAAGTTGAAGTTGCTAGAAACAGGAT
This sequence comes from Manis pentadactyla, assembly GCF_030020395.1. NCBI lineage: Eukaryota > Metazoa > Chordata > Mammalia > Pholidota > Manidae > Manis > Manis pentadactyla. The sequence goes on from NC_080024.1 coordinate 36,347,777, forward strand.
AAATATGGGAGCAGGGTTAGGGGATCTGGAGGATATATGTTTGAAGCAAGGTGAAGAAGATCATCTCAGACCTTACTTAAAGGTTTGGAGGGATGGAAGAGAGAATAAGGTATTAGAAGCGGGTATTTTACATAAAAGGTAAGAACAGTTTATCTTACTAAAGCTGTGGCCAGGGTCATCTGTTTTAGGTTGCCATTGGTATTAACAGCCTGAAAAAATGTGAATGGAAACCAGTAAGAAAAAAAAAATTGTCAAGCAGCCACAGGAGACCAGTTGGAAATAATAATTTGTAATAGCCAATCAGTATTTTTCCTGTGGGCCCAGGAGCATAAGGGGAATTGAGGATTCCAAATTAGTCCGATTATAAAAGAAGGAAATTAAGGTTACATGAAACAATGGTTCATAACCCAGAAGAGTACGTATTAAAGTCACCTGGAGAGTTTTTTTCAAAAGGCTGTTTTCCCTAAAAATGTATACACTTGAGGTGTGGGAACAGGATGACTAGAATTGGGAAAAGACATGCTTGTATATACTTCTAAAACATTCTAGGTGATTCCATTAAGTCCCTTCCCCCACCCCCATTGAGGAAACTGTTCTGGACTTATGGTTAGCAGGGTATTGACTACAGAGTAAGGCTGGGAAGGAGAACTGAAGTGTAGCCAGAAGGGAAGCTAATGGACTGAAGGAATAAAAGTTTTAAGACTTTTGGAAGTGATATCAACACTAATGGTAAGTAGTACATTTGGGGGGTGTGCTCAGCTGGTTAGATTCCCATACTGAAGAACTTGATAGGATCTTTCATATGCTCATGAATCTCCAAGAAGAGGATTTGCTTTAAGAAAATGTCTGACCACAGGACCCTTTTTTCAAAATAGAGCACTTGTGGACTAGTTTTTTGCAGAACACATTTTGAAAATGCTGGATTAGAAGAGTCTGGCAGTGGTTAGTTCCAGTTCGATTTAAAAGTTCACAGGTTGTCAGAAAGGGAAGTCATGGTGGAAAGGGAGAATGTTCAGGTAAGACCCTGAAAACGAAGCTTCCAGGGCTGTGGCTTTCCATCCCTCCAATTTCTGTTTCCTACCACTGAATCCAATATCAGTTGGATCATCAGTATGAATGTTTAAGTTGCAAAGTCTAAGACACAGGTGGAAATTTATGAAGTATGTACCACCAGCAAATGTTCCATAGTTTAGTTCCTCAAAAACAGGGTTGGATAGTCTTTATGAAAGCAGGTCAGAATCCAATGGCTTTTAGGATAACTATCTATTCCTGAATTATAAGGACAAGAAAGTAGATAATTGATAAAAGAAGATATACTTGGAAGTGGAGCACTCAATAGCAGTGACTTCATATTTTGGGAGTTTTACCCACCTTTTGAGAAGAGGCAGCATCACAGGCTCTGAGAATGCCCCAGTTTGTATTGCCTGGATATTCAACTGAAGACTCTCTTTCCAATGTAGTACAGTCCTTAAGTTTAAGGTGATCACTGAATGTTGTCTTGTAATATGATTCCTAAAGAAGCCAGTCATTGGTGATTGCTCAGGGATTAGGCATTTATATAGCATGGCTTAGTTTTTAATAATGATGTGTGTGAATATTATGAGTATACAAGTCAGGTCACAGTTCTGAGACATTAAACTGAATGAGAAAGGTTCTAAACAATTTTCAGTTGCACCAACTATGTATATTTTCACAGGTCACAAGTTTCCATTCTTTTGTGCCAGTTGATACCATCATTGCATTCCTTCACTCATGTATCTTTATTGCATTTTCCCTCATAATCCTCTGTTTAAAAAAGTAAAATACCACATGTGTGTCCTTTTTGGCTGCAGAAGTGTGCTTGTCATAACTTTTTGTGTATGACCCAGCTGAAGTGTTCAAAGCACATGGAAATCACATACCAGTGACAATTGTACATCCATGTATTTATTTTCCCCTGTAGATGTCTGAACATTTCTTCCTTTGCAGGTAAAGTCAGTGATAAACCTTTTGTTTGCTGCATATACCGGAGATGTGTCTGCACTTCGGAGGTATGTTAACAGGGTGGATCAGCATATGGTTTACAGATGTTTGTGTAATTAGTGCTGGGCAAGCAGCCATTTTAAGGCTAAAGTCTTACTTCCATTTCCCTCTAATAAAAATGACCCAAACTAATTTATATGAAATCCTCACTCCCAGTGCCTTAGGCTTGCTGTGCAGTCTTATTCTTTTCTACCTCCTATAAAAGCCAGAACCTGTTTTCCAAAGTGGTAAGTGTTCACCTAATCTGGTAAATGACTATTACTGTTTTAGTGGAATTAGACAATGCCTTCTCAGTCTCCATCAACCACTCACTCCCCATCTGTGGAGGTGAGGGCGATGGGCAAGTAGAGGCATTTGGTGTTCTGCAGATCACCAGGGTTAGGTCACAGAGCCCTGTACACTTAATGTAAGGTCTGCTGTATAGAGTTGCAACTGAACTTTAAGGTGGAAAAATGTGTATGCTTAATTTCTACCTTTGTTTTAAAGACTGATTAATACTTGTATCAACACTACTGTACTATAAACTTCAAGGTGGCTGAGAAACTAGGTCTTCATTGTTCCCACCACAAAGAAGAAGAACTGATGTGCTGGAGGTGTTAGCTAATGCGATGGATGATCATACTCTAATATATAAATGTATCATGTCAAGCCGTACACCTGAAACTTACATGTCAATTACATCACAAAAAATGTGCACTTTAAAAACTTTAAAAAATGTCTGATTAGTACTTGTAGACTATAAAATATTAAAGAATGGGAGCCTTATTGAAAACATTTAACTTTAGTATAGGTATTAGTTCCTTGCCCTTCTGAAGCACACACTTTGGTTTAGTTGTGCTATTCTTGAGCTATGAAGAATAATGTAATGAAACCTAATTCTGTGAGAAATGGTGAATGTTTCCTCTTACCCAAAGAGACCAAAGCTAAGAGAGGTAGTGACATTTACCTGAGACACCTGTGTACTCAACAGGGTCTCAAGTTCCCATTAATGAACCTGAAGGATGGCACCTGCCTCACAGGACCTTCAACTGAACTGATGGACTAAATGTTAGAAGTGTGAATTAAATTTTATATACAATAAGTAGCTATGCTTACAAATTTTCAGATTTGCTTTGTCAGCCATGGATATGGAACAGCGAGACTACGATTCTAGAACAGCACTCCATGTAGCTGCTGCAGAGGGTGAGATATGAGCTGCTCATCAATAATTTTTTTTCTTCAGATTTCATTTCTACTGAATACTAAAATTTGCTGCTTTTGTTCTGGATATAGGTCATGTTGAAGTTGTTAAATTTTTGCTGGAAGCCTGCAAAGTAAATCCTTTCCCCAAGGACAGGTGAGCACTTCTGTTACCTTCTAACATGGAACTGGCAAGTTAGTGTTTTACTATTCAGAGCTATAATGTATATATTGGAGACATTCTTGAACTTGCTCTGGTGCTTTATAAAGGTAACAAACAAAACCTTGTTTCTGTTAGGTAGATGATTCTCTCTTCCATATTGTATTTCTAATCTAAGGATGGTCTTCTAGAATTTTTCAGGTTAGTCTGTCAGTCAACAGACTATATGGAGAAAATCATTCTGTTTTTGGAAAGAGAAAATAGGAATTTCATCCTCATGGCCTTTTAACAACACAGGGTACACAAAAAATTTATAGGAGCATATTAAAATGTATAAGAAAATTAGTTAGGAAGCTCTAAATTGAATATATTGGAGTTTGATGAAATTCCTGAGTTTGGTTAAGTCAGTCCTAGGAGGATTCGTGAAAGATCAATTTTAATCAGTACTTTGGGGGAGATGAGATTTGACAGCATTACAGGAAGGAAAGGGTACTCTATCCATAGCACAGAAAATCTGCTTAGAATGTATTCTGCTCCTCTCCTCTCCTCTCCCTCGTCCACATGGCAAACTGCCATACATCCTGCAGTGAACACACTTCACAAAGTGGATAGTCAAGGGAGGACAAAGAGCACAGCTTAGGTATACACATATACATAAACTCTGTAGTTGTGTAATTTGCACATTATGTAACTGGATGAGTAATGAAAACCAAGTTTTAGAAGAATGGAAGGAAAAAATACTTGCTGGGAGAGGTTTGAAATGTTCAATTATAGTTTGGGTTGAATATTTGAGGATTGTAAAGTTTGGGACGGGCAAGTTGATTATTCTCTAGCTTATTAGATCTTTCTATGTGGTAAGGTTTTACTGTTTTAATTTTAAATTAGAGGTTTGGGTTTTATTCAGTTTGCAAGAAATGCAGAAAAGTTATGTCAGTGCCTGGAAATTATTAGCATTTTTTATGTATGGTAACACTTCTGTTATACAATCATGACCTTTATAGGTCGTATTCTAAAACCATGTTAGGGAGACAATCTTCCCTTTTATCCCCAAAAGTGATGCCTATACCACTTCTTTCTAGAGCAAGAAACTGAAGAGAGCTCTACCCACACCACTCCATGTTTATAATTCCAACTATCTAATACATGCTGGAAATATTTATTGTGACTTGCATATTTAAGGATTGAAATGTTTTGGGTTTTTGCCCTAAGTTGGCCTCTAGGAATGTGGAAGTATAGAAGTACTCATCTGATAGGCAAAAGTTAGATAAGTAACAAACTTAGTAACTGGGTATTCAGCTGTTCTAGAATGTAAGCTAGACCACGAAAACTCTTTTCACTATTTTATAGAATCAGTTATTACCTCAAATTATAAAATAGGATTGAGTGAATTTAGTGTATTCTTTAAAGTTGATATTTTGTATTATTTCATGGAAGGATTGTCAAAAAGGTAACTTGCAGTTAACATTCCATTTTTCCAGAAAGACAGAAAATTATATGTTGTAGATGATTGAAAAGTTCCCCCACCCCCAATTTAAGGCCACTAATTCCCTAAATGAATGATGGTCAATAGAAGTAAAAAGCAATATAGCTCAGCTATTTTTTTGAGAAGCACAAAGATACACATAAAATGTGACTTACCTGGTTTTAAAAATTAAGAGGTTACCATATTTTACCCAAAACTATTTTTTAAATGAGACTATTTTAAAAACATTTTGGTTCTGTATTGTGACCCCATTAAGTAGGTAAAAGAATAAGGACAGATGGAAAGGAAAGCAGGAAAAGCCGAAGGTGGTGAGAGTAGCATGAGACATGAAGTCAGAGAGCCTGGTAGCCATGGAGAAGTTAAGTGACATGAGAGAGAGAGGATGGGAAGAGACGCTTAATAGTCTGGGAAGTATTAGGGAATAATTCTCACTCTGTCATTTACTTGTTGTGAATTTCATAGTGTTGTCTCCTCCTACTTAGCTGATTAACCACACTGGCAGCTCTTCATATCTTCTCATCTTCAGACTTGGTCTGTATCACTCTGAAGAGCTCAGCCCCAGAAACACATTTACCATGGAAAGGGTAGTTATTCTTCTGGGTGTGTACTGGTCCGTTGAATCTCTGGATTCCCATCCTTACCACAGATGATGAAAATGTCAGTTCCTCTGGGGGCCCTCCTGCTCTCCCAGTGTGTCTGAGCCCTAATGAGGTCATGGTTATTTCCAGGCTTCGGAGATTTATTGTGATTTTGAAATTGACAGAACACAAATTTTCTGTCAAAGACTAGGGTGATGGATGTTATATACCTGAATTTTCTTTGAACGTTTTACTTAAAGAGAAATCCTTTGGGCTTTTAATGAAGTTAAAACTCAGGAATACTAGGAATCTGTTTTATCTGTCAATACTAGAACTTCCCCTCCATAAGCACTTAGATATGTAAACAAGCTCCTTTTGTAGAAGATAATCTTTTCTTCCTCCCCATTTCCGAAGTTGTTAGTGACACCATGTTTTAAATAAATGACAAATCCCTTTCTGCATTTCTTCCATTGATTTTTACTTGAATATTGCTAAAATGGCTAAATTTCAAGGGCTAGTTAACCTGCATTTAAAATCAAAGAATGCTGGGTTATCGTTTTTGCACAGAAATTACCTACTGACCCAGTCCATGCTGTGCTACTCATTTAGGTGGAATAACACCCCCATGGATGAAGCGCTGCACTTTGGACACCACGATGTATTTAAAATCCTCCAGGAATACCAAGTCCAGTACACGCCTCAAGGAGATTCCGACGATGGAAAGGAAAACCAAACAGTCCATAAGAATCTTGATGGATTGTTATAATGGTCTTAAGCCCAAGATTTCATCACTTACCTATTTAATTGTGGAAAATGAGTATGAAGAACGTGTGTATTTATCTGGTAGTGATGTATATTTTACATTTGTCATTTCAGTGTTACTGGAGCTTCATTGTATGCACAGGACAAATCTGATTTCTTTAGGAAAAAATAGAAATAATGCAATCTTCCTCCATAATGTGAGCAATATTTACCTCGTGCATTGTATAATTTGATGTAAAAGACATAGTTTCCAACGCTAGCTTAAGTGTGTGGTCTTCATGATTTACTTTTGTGTGTTTTGTGAATTTTCAGTCTGTGATGATGATCTGCTGATCTGCATTTATAAATTAAGCTCTGTTGTACAGTCTGTCCAGATGGATCAAGGCTGCCTTTAGAAGCAAAGTAATGTGATTTTCAAGACTTCAAATATAGACTGAGTGTTTGAACAACTATATGCACCTAGGGTGTGTGATTAAAATGCCTCCTATCACCCTAGCTTCAAGATGTGACTCTTTGAGAATTACAATAGTTAACAGCTGTTAGTAGCACAGACCAATTTTTTATCAGGGACTCTGTTTAAGATACGTTTGGTGACCAAAATATTTGTGTGAATGTAGTTACAATGCTTTTGAAAAAATTTCCTTTTTCTGTATCCCCTTAGTCCAGCCTCTCTTCCCAGACATTTATTTACTTGCCTCTTCCCTTTAGCTGCGAAAGTGGGTGCTGGCATACTATGCAGTTTTCATGATTTCCACAGTAAGTCAGAAAATGCCTCCTGTATCTGGCATCGGAGCTACGTAACTATGTCATTGGTCTATAGGAGATGAACCAGAGACAAATTAGAAAGCTAAATACAAATTAGTCAAATTCATCAGCCTAAAAAGGAAGGGACATGCTATTGCAGCTCTTTAACTAAGAAGATATTTTTCAGCTTCCAGGATAAAGATAAAGACAAATCCAGAAGTGCTCTAAGCTACCAAAGTTTTTCTGATGGTATGGGAACTGCTACAAATAACATGTGCTTTTTAACCTATCATTAAAAGTCTGCGTCAACACATTTGTTCTATTTGAGAGACCACTAAATAACTCGTTTCCTCCTGATTCTCAGTATGTAAATTTTAGTGGACTCTATAGTTTAATAAGAAGAGGCAGTTTCATCTTAAAGCGAGACCCACTGTTTGTCTTGGGGAAGAACTGCACATAAAACACTGTCCCATACCTGAGAGGTAAAGGGGTATGTTGAGGATTTCTCATTAAGCACATACACAGGCACACACACACACAAATGGACTTCTTTGAAGCTGTGTTTAGTGAAATGAGCAGAATCGTCAACAACGTGAATGTTAGCTGTCACATTAATACAGTAAATTGCCTTTTATTTTCCTATCAGCACCACTGCTGCTTCCAAGCTTTATCATGCCTAACGACCCCCTTTCCACTCCAGCAGCCTCCAAGGGTTTTGATGTTGCTTCCAGCCTACATCAGTGGCTTCAGCCCTTGCCCTCCTCGTTACCTAGACAGCGCCTCCTTTCATGGAACCACAGCCACTGTTCTTGAACTGTGCTGCATCAGGCACAAAGTCATTCCCATGTGTGTGCTGTGGGGAATATGGTGGGTGGGCATCTATCTAGCCTGCTGCTGTGTTCTTGCCCCATGGATCTACCAAGCCACATAAACAAGTAGCATTTGCAGAATGCTGCAAAGGAACAGCATTAACTCCAAAGATATTATGGGATACACTCTTTAACTGAAATCAATTGAAATAACTGCTCAAACTTGCTTTGTGTGATTAAAATGACATGTGAAGACACTTAAATTTTTTGGCTTGAAGATTACTAATGACTTTGAGGCTTTTCTCTAATAGATTCTAACTATTATTTGAGAACAAAGAAAGTTTTCATATTTTCTCAGATCAAAACTATTCCGTGGAACCTTTGTGGTTTAGTTAAATGAGCCCTTTTTTACCTATGAGGTTATTTATGACTCTGCCAGTTTCTGCTCTGTTTGCTGTCGACTGGTATGGCAAGTACATTTGGTTTAAATGCTTTTGATTATGCTGTTGAATGCTGCCATCAGTAATCCTCCAAAGATCTTTTGTTTTGACTTTAGAATCATACGCGCTTTTTCTGTATCATGAGAGCTCTATATGGTCATGTTTAAAGCTTTTTATACATTGTTGTTTTTGCTGGGAAAGTGGGTCTCAGTTCTAATTATTTCATTTTGGGGGTGTAACGTGCTATACCCCACTGCTGCCCCACACTGCCCTTTAGCTGCAAAACTGGATTAGCTATCAACATTTGATGATGTCTGTCTGGCAAAGCCTGAATGACTTGACGTTGGATTTAAATTCTTCCTGGGGATTGGATTGTACAGATATGAATGTATTTGCTTCCAGAAACTCCCAAAGTGAGTCCAATCTTAAAATTGTAAGTTGTAAGTATTCTGAAATTGGAAAATATTTATTTTAAATGAAATCAGGTAGTGTTGCTTTTTACAGCATAATAAATACATGTATTTAAAAAAAACTGTGAAAAGTGAATTTTTAAAAAACAACTAAGATTTTTCTCCTATTGCTGGGTTGGGAACTCCCTTGAGCTTATATGGATCTTGTCTAGTTGGTTCAAATCCATTTCTGATGCCTGCTATGACCCAGACACTATGCAAGGTGTCGGGTGGGGTCACCACAAGGATAAAGATGAGAATCGTGGAAGGTGAGAGAATTAGCAAACACGTGTCTGGTCCCCTAGAACCTAACACTATACTTCTGCAGTTAGGAAGTGATCATAAATACTTGTTGAATTGAATCATTCAGCGTGTGCTTTGCTGGGGGTGGGGGTGGGGGTCTAAATGCCTTTAATGAGAAGAAAGATCATTTTCACAAAGCCTTGACCTCTGCTTGGGAAGCTGAACCTAATGCTGCACACAAGAGTCTGAGCATAACCAGCTGGTAAGCTGTAGCTCCCAACTGGTTCCTGGGTGTGTGGAATGGCATTCACTTCCAGTGCCACAAACCCCTGGTCCACAGGGTTAGGGTTAGTTATGGATTCCTAACCATCGAGAAGGTACATAAACACTCTGGCTGTCCGTTTGCAGCTATCACAGTTGTTTTTCACCAAGTAATTTGCTCTGCTGTATCAGTGTTAATTCGTCTGCATTTCTGACGTTTTAGAACTGGAAGCAATGTCAGAAATCTCTAATCTAATCTCTGAATCTCTAACCTAACTCATTTGTAGCTACAGCTGAAACACAAGAGTGGGCTGTGATACACAACTCCTAGTCCCATGTTCTTCCCCTATACTCTGCATAGAATATCCAGTCACTTGTATGTTAGCTAAAACCTCACCTCTGTGGAGTTTTAAGGAGAAGCATAAATGCTACAGTGTTAAGTCCTGAAAATGTCAACTTGAGCTATGGATACATCCATCCACAGAGAGAAGCATGATATCAGTTCAAAGGAAACAAATGCATGAATAATCCCAAATTCTGAAAAATTAAATTATTCTTGATACAACATGGTCATTCTATTTATTTATATATGTTTTCTAGGGGCAGGGTTAGTCCTAATTTCACTCACTCACCTTACAGTAAAATGAGTAAATTCATAAATCACAGACCAGATAGCACAGGGAAGCAAGCCACAAATGTGGTAGGTGGCACTTAAAAAAAGGCTTTTGGGGACGTAGTATTTTGTAGTTATATATGGAAAGGATGTGATTTATGACAAGATTAGGGAAGGTATGTGTGTTTGGGAATGGGAAGGATTAGAAAATCAAGTCAATTATAAAGGGACAAAGATTGGATGTTTTTTTCTTATTCTGGAGCCTGCACCTGACACCAGGCCTTTGTGTGCCTCAGCCCTGCCCCTCACTGCCTCCCCGAATAGTCAGTAAAGAACCCACGAGGAAGTGAATCTGACAGGCAGTCTTAACAGCAAAAGAATATCAAAACTGCTTCATTTATGTACAAGAAACAAGGAACGGCTACAAACACACCAATGCTAGGGTATTAAAGTCGCATAACAGCGTTAAGAAATACAGAATTTGCCAAGTTTGATAAAAGATATGGATGGCTTTCTGTCAAAGGTAACTTTAGGTACCTTTATATTCTTTGTAGGCCCAATGTAAATTTAATAATATTTAAAACTGCTTAAGTGTGGTTCTTATTTTCAATTAGTCAAATAAGATGTTTCATTTCTCAGTATAGCAAATATATAACCTGAAGTTAGTTCACCAAAATTTGAAATCTGAATATTATTAAGTCAGTATCACTTAAGAGCTTTAAAAATTGATCTTAAGAGGTTCTAAAACAGTATCTTTCACCATCCTAAAAATTCTTTAAATGCTGTTTCTTTGGGATTGTATATATTTTTATATAATGTTTTTAATTATTTGTAGCTTTTGATTGTATTTGCTTCACAAAAAGTTTTAATAAGATGATTTTACTAAAACACATGATCCAGCATCTCAGAACATCTTAAGTTCCACAAAAGCAGGGATCTGTGTCTGTTTTTTGTTACCAGTGTTTCCCAAGCACCTGAATAGCATCTGGCTCAAGGCCGGTGCTCAGTATATATTTGAACTAGTAAATAGAATGAAACTTAACTAACCAAAAGAAACCACTCAAGCAAATGCCCCTTGCTTTGGGAATAGCATCCTATTTCAGCAGGTACATGCTAGAGTTTTCAAAACAATTTGTAGTTTTTTTCCTGTTTTTCCTGGGATAGTCAGATGTGAAAGCAGTGCTTTGTTTTTTAAGACTTAATATTCCATTTTGTCTACAGGCAATAAATAGACTTCACTCATTTAATTTCAAAGAAATAGCACAATCTATTTATTGCCATCTCAGAGAACTCTTCCCTTAAAGAGAAATTTGTCTTTATTTGTGGTACATAAAAGCTCTATGCTCCTACAAACACTATTCCAGAAATACTCTTAAAACACACAAACATCCCTAAGCCAGGATCTACTTAGTGACTTCTTATAATGATCAATTGTATATACTGACTAGGCTGGGCATTACTACTTTACTCCCTGGAGAAATATAGCTCTCAGTGTTTGTTATGAAGACTCTGTATTTCTAGATGTAAATACTGCATAATCAGAGATAAGAATGATCATAACTGTTATAATGCCAGAATTCAAGCCCAAACCACTACTCTATAATAACTCTTCAAACAACAGTTAAGTCTAACCTGCTAGATTTAGGTCTAACTTGGTGATTGTATGTTTTATTGTACTATTTTTTTCCAGAACATGGTGACTGTTACTTTGAGAGGGTCTTGGCTTTCTAGCGTGGTGAAAAATGGCCCCTTTCTGTGTGATAATCATCTCAGTAATAACTCGTCTATCATGGAGGTATGGATCTCAGATGGCCACTCTGGAGACAAGACAGAGTCCCATTTTACTGTACTGTAAAATTAAAAACATACTAGTAACTGAGATTCATTTTAAAATACCATATTAGTTGTATATTTGGAGTCACAAAGACCAAACTACTTTTTATGTTTGCTTATTATGGCACCCATTACAGCTTGTTCCAGGATTTCCTCTCTGATCTCTTCCACTGACCTATCTTAATCTGCCATAGCAATTCTGATTACAGTCAGGGTAGGAAAGGGCAACAAAGTAGAAAAATGGTGTTATTAATCCTATTTAAAAATAAGGACTGATATGTTTTTATGTTGAATCATAAGTAAGAAAAAATGGGAAAAACATCAAACCTGTATATAATGCCAGCAACCTTTAAAATCCTTGCATCAAATGCTATTTATAAGAGAGTAACATAAGAATTTTACTACTTCTTAAAAGTAAACAAGGTCTCTTACTGTGCAAAATGAAACCATGCCAAATCATTTCAAAGTGCAAAAATATACAGTTATGGATCAGCAATTAGAAACAATATTTTGTTAATGTTGTCTTCCTTGTTTTTTCATAATTTCAATCTAAAAAGTCAATGCAGACCCAGTCAGGTTCACATCATTTTATGTAAAACCAGAGAGGAGGCCTTAATTTGTGTTCAATATCAAGGAAAATACTGTGTGATACAATATATATACTTCAGCTGTAATTTAAAAATAGACTTCAAGAAAATTTATTCCCACCAGAAAAACTTTTTTTTTTTTGCATAGCTTTTACATAATATAATTGCAGTGGTGACAGTGGGAAAATAAGAGGCAACTACAAAGACAGCAGGCTGGGAAAGTTACCTGGAGAAACCGTGTCAAACCCATCCCCCTAATGCACTTTTTTGTCAGTGTTAATGAAGGAAGTAGTTAAGTAACACAATACATTTCACAAAACAACATCCAGTCAAAAAGGGGTCTAGAAAAAGAACAGGAGAGAGAGTGGAACCATTTGCAAATGTATTTGTCAGAGAAACACATTTATCAGTGAAAAATATGCAATTCTCAACAGTTACACAAGTTTTCAAATTATTTGATTCTCATATTTTCTCTAGTTAATGATTTGTCAGTTACTATTTTTTTTCTTCTCAATTTGCAAATTTTATGACTAAGACTACATTAAAGACAAATTAACCCATTTAAGAAACATGAATTAAGGTTCTGAGTTTGTCTATATCTATGATTCATTTCAACTTTTTGAAAAACAACAGGACTTGCCTTGAGAGAGCTGCTGTTAATAGCCTGGCTTCCTTGGTGGAACTGTGAAGACAATCTCATGTACTAGCGGCCACGATGAAGGCAGACATATTCAGCTTTGTATATTTAAATTTAAACACAAAATGCTACTCAATGCGTATGGAAAATGTACTTCCTTCTAGTAATAATAGCCAGTATCACAAAGCCATTAACAAACAGAAAAGCTAATTTTCCCAAGAGGGGATCTGTCTTTAGCTCTTATAGCCAGGGAGGGAGATGTAATAAAATAACAAATACAGCTTTTATCCCCTGACGAGTAGAGGATGGCCACCTTTGATAGAGAGTTGATGTAATTCTATATAAACTTAGCTTTGAACTATTTCATAGGCAAACTGGTGGAAAACTTCCAGTCATATTTAAAGCAGAGAGAACAAATAGGAATTCTCCAGAATAGAAATCTGTCCATCTTACATCAAGAAGGTCCCTAAATAACCACGTGATCTATCCAACAACCTAGAACAGTTGGGCACTAACTATATGCACAGCATTTGCTAGATGCTGCTAAACCTCACCTTCTCCGAAGGACTCCTTTTCTAGTTGTGATGTTGTCAGTGTAAATCTGGATGTTTTTCATTTGTAAACCCACTCTGTGGAGAGGGCCTTTCAATGGTACCTTTAACAAGATGAATGAAGCCCTTCAGAGTAACAACGATGTTTCAGAATTACTCCGCAGTGGAGTGGTCGAGTAATAGAAAAATCCACTTGTTATCAAGAGGTTGCAGCAAATTTGTCGGCCTTTCTTTCATTTCCCTAGAAACACAGGATGTGAAGGAACAGAGTAGCAGCAGGAGGAAAATCACAGATGGGAAGGAAAAATGTTGCCAGGGAAGGTGAGAGAAATTGATGCTCTACACTGCATTCATCTGCAAAAAGATAAAATGTGGTTATATTTATTACAACGATTTTGTGCAATGCAGATTCATGTATTTAATATTGTTTGTCTACTCCGCAGTGGAGTGGTCGAGTAATAGGCAGATGCTTCCCGTGGCAAATAACAAGCATGGAATTAGAGGGCCTTTGGCATGTGCCGTCCATTCTCCTGGACTAATCGTGACCTTTTATGTCATCTAAGCTGATGGATTATTCCTCTGCAGCCTGCTGGCTTAGTTCTGTCAATTCACCCAGACTACATAAAGCTTTCTGCTGTTATGCAAGTCTGGGGACACAGCACCATGGCAAAGCTCATGCAAAACAAGGGTGAGGCAATGCTGAGCTGTAGGCCAGCGGGAGAGAGGGGTGTGGGGGAATGATGAATTTTCCTTAAAGGTCAGACAGTAGGAATAATAAATGTCTTTCAGGTACAGGCTAGAGCAACAGAACTATTAGGAACCCCTTCACCTCCCCCGTCAGTGCCTCCTGCCCAGCTGCTTTGAATAGGGCACCTTGTAGGCAGTAAATTACTCATCCGAAGAACACCAGCTTGCCATTCTCCTGCAAGCTGAGCTCTCCCCTTAGACCAGATACTCTCCACCCAGGCTGGTTTGGCCCTCCAGCAATGCCTGAAGATACTTTTGATTATCATGACTGCGTGTGGGAGTGTGTATGCTACTGTCATTTAGTGGCCAGAGGCCAAGGTGGTCGCTGAACCTACAATCCACAGGACAGCACCCCCCCAAATGGAAATCATTCAGCCCCAAATACCAACAGAAACACAGCACTAGGCTGGAAGCCTCCTGAGGACTCAATCTATTCCTTTTAATCCCAAGTGCTCAACAGTGGGTGGTACATAGTGTGCTCTTAGGAAAGTAATTTTAAATTAAAAGTAAAATGATGGTTTTGCCCCTATGTTTCAGTGTGGATGACAGTAAAAATGTGTCGTTAAGATGGTGGACTTTGGAAAGACAGAGAGACCAAAAGATCAAATCCTGTCTCTGTCTCCTCCTAGCTGTGCGGTCATGGCCTATTACCTAACCTCTCTGAATTTCAAGTTCCTCATCTTTTCAAAGGAGGCTAAGAGCCCCTTGAAGACAGATTTGTTGAAACAATTAAATGAGACAGTGTTATGTAGAATTGTTATAGGAGACAGAAAATATTAGACAATTAACAAGTGTTTCTATTATTATTATTACTAGTTTTGACCAAAGGCCTCTAGGAGAGTAGACTGGTTCTCATGTTGCCCAGAGGAAAAGTTTATTGGTCAGCAAATCCAGACATAACAAATAGTCAAGCCATGCTGCAGAAAACACTGGTGCTCTGTCTCTCTTGGACAATTTCCTCAGGAGCCTGCAGTCCTCCTGCTCCCCAGGCGTCAGTCTGGAGCTATAGCCTCCAGATGCAGCTGAAACCAGCCAGCACTGTGTGAGAGGCTATTCTGTTTCAGAGCATAGGCCCTAATTCCAAGAGTGGATGCTGAATGGAAATCATGGCCAAGGTGGAGGGCCAGACAGCTTGAGACAGACACAGTGGAGTCCAACAATTTTGGAGACTCATCCAACTTTTATTTTGTCTAACCAGTGCTGTGCCCATAGTATAGCCTCTTGTAGCTCAGGTTTAATCTGGAGCTTTGGCTGTGTGTGTGTGTGTGTGTGTGTGTGTGTGTGTGTGTGTGTAAAATACACTTGTTTTATTCTACAAATGAAATGAGTGAGATTACCTGGTGTGTGTGTGTGTGTGTGTGTGTAAAATACACTTGTTTTATTCTACAAATGAAATGAGTGAGATTACCTGGAATGGAATGGCTATAGGGGTCATCCAGAGACCATGAAACCATTTCCTGGCTTTTATTTAGAGTATTTAAATTGCTCTCACAGTACCATTCCAACAACACAAAGACAGTAGTCACACTGTTGGCACAGATGGAGGGAACTAATCAATCTTATTTCCTCAGGGTCATACGGAATAACAGTAATGGTAACGCCGGAATTAGAATTCTGATTTCTAAACCCTATACACAGGCCTTTCACCCAAAGGCCACACTACCTTTAATAAGCCAGAATAAAACCTCCTCAGTCTGTGCAAACAGCTTCTGCAGGGGGCATGTTTTGACTGGAGCAGAGATCAGCCTTTGGTGGGAAGCATCCCAGCGTAGTGGGCACAGGCCTGCACAAAGACACACTAGATGGAGTCAGACATTCATTCCATCGTTTCCTGACCATTTGTCAGGTTACAGAATTTTGGGGACTTCCTTTTCCATACCCATCAAAGTAGGAATAGCAATAATACCTAACTCAGAAAGTTGTGAGGTCTGAGTAGGTTACTCCCTGTGGAGTGACTGGTACACAGCAAGTGCTTAATAAGTGTCACCAACTAATGGTGGTGATGATTGTGATGATGCTATAACTCGCTGAGGACAACAAAGGAGGTGTGAAAGAAGATGAGCCCACTGTGTAGGTTCCATCGACCTGTCTTAATTTTCTGAACAGGGCTTTCTATTTACTCCACTTCAGTATCAGGTTTATAAAGCAGTTTATAGCAGAGTTGGGGGCTGCATTCTAATAGAAGACTCAACCTTCCACATATAAAAGGTTCACTGTACACTTGCCAATACGAACAGAACAATTTTGCCATTACACTAAGCATTTTTCTAAGTGACTTCTTGCATCCTCTATAATCAGGAAGGTTTAAGAAAGGACAGTCGCTATAAAGATTTTAGCATGTGCTGCTTTGGGTGAGGAAAAAGAATGAAAAGAGAGTTATATACCAGACACTTGAGTCTAAACAGACAGGACAGATGTTGCAAACACACATTCCCTGAATGCATGGATTTTTGACCCTAAATGCAGAAGAGCACCCTCTCCCCGTCTCCTTTCCCTTCCCTGCCTTCCTCTCTTATTATTGAGCACACAGTTGTGCCAGGCACCAGGTACATGGTGAGGAAGAAAGGCCAGCCGTGACTCAGAGAGGATCTAAAACAAATTTTTTTGTAGTGAACAGGAATAGCTTCATGTGGAAAAGAGCTTAAAATTAAACAACATCAGCAAAAATCCAGCCAACCAAAAAAATTCCTTAAGAGGAAGGATTTCAGTCTGACAGGCAAACAATACTATTTGATACACTAAAAAACAATCTCCCAAAGGCAGATTCCCTCTTTTGTGACCACCCTGTTCCTGGTGCTACCAGGACACTCATTAACTGTTTCACTTCTGGCCACGGTTCACAGCGCCAGGGGCCAGCAGGACAAATTAATTCTCAAATATAAAGCAAGTTGTTTTTTTTATATAAATTATATAAATATGTTTTTATATAAACACATATCACAGTTTATATAAAACTGTGTCACTGCTGCTTGCTAAGTTTCTATAATTACTGTCACTACCAACCATCAGTCCCCACTCTTCCTAAAAATAACACTCCTTCACCCCAGATAGTGCCGAAATAATAGGCCAAAGGAAAACATTTTCTTATCAGAGAAATTTTAGTTCCTTAATATAATGAAATTTCTACATGGACAACTTCAAAGATCAGTGCGGGAACTTTTAAATTATTTGAAATGTCACTTATTTTTTGGAAGGTCTAAATGCCAGGAATAAAAATCCTGGTGATATGTAGCTTGTTTAAGCACAGCAGACTCCAACTTGTCATGGCGGATCTAAAACACACTGTTCTTGGCCCTGCCAGGGCTCATCATGCTATCCCGCAGACAGGCCCAGGGCCTGCGGGGCACCCTCCCCGCCTCGGTGGGAGCGCAGCACATCCCTGCAGGGTACTCACCATACTGTCGAATTCCACAGGGCCCACAATTCGAGAGACTTCGTCAAACTCCTCAGGAGACATGGGGAGAAGGTTATCTGTGGTCTGAAGGCGAGAAGGGTGACTGAAATGGGAAGAAAAGAAAAGGAAATGTTAACATCTAGATCAGGAAGTCAGGGGTGCAAACTCAGACATTCCATCTTTTGCCTGTGACTGAACAGTCATTTCACATTTTTATTCAGGTCTGTGCATACGCTTGTAAAAGACATTTGAGGAAGTACGGATCCCGGGAGGCTCACGATCCCAGCCCGGCCCCTTGGGAAACATGTCGGACTCTAGAGGTGGGAGCCAGAAATAGCTGGGCTGGAACCTGCGCCCTTCTGCCTGGTTCGGCCTGTATGCTAGTGTGTGCAGCGTGTCGCCCTGGGTGACGAAGCCTTGGGACTCCGTGACCCAGGAAGCACCTGGGAAATGTCTGGGGAGTCCCTCATCCCTACCTTGATGTTTGAATGCAGATAAAGCTGCTCCATAGTGTTTTTACATGAAGGCTACATCCATTCACCCCAAGACAGTGCTGCAGGCCAAATAACTGACCATGACTTTTCCAAATTTTTTTTCTACCTTTTGTAAAATGAAACAACAAAATAAAAGCAAGCGGAAAAAAAGGTATCTCAATCATTACTTTGGCCTTTTCTAGATTGAAAAGAACTATTTTCCCACTCTGATCAATTTTTGTTCATTTTATTTATCCTTTTTCAAAGTATCAGTTTGGGGAGAATTTATATATCTTAAATACAACTTTGTTGTGCTCTGTGTTATAAATGCTGATAGAGAGGCAGTGATGCCAGGATCTCAGTGATGCCAGAATCTCTCCAAGAAGTCCAGCTGGAATGGCAGCACCGACGATTACAACAGAAAAGCAAAGTACAAGTGTCTTCCACAGGCCCCAGCCAGGAGCAGGACTGACTGGGGGCATTAAACAGCACTCTTCTGTGTGCACTTACACTTCAGACACAGAAATCAGCTCGGTCTTTATGTATCCAGTTCCTTTAGGGCCATCAAGTTCCATTGGTTCTGGTGCTAGAAGCAAACACAGAGTATATGTTTCCCATTAGCAAAAATTACACAAGAGCAACTTTCTCTTTAATCAAATTCTGTTGTTTTTCTCAATAGTCAAGCTAGAGTCCTATAACTTTAAGGGGTTTAATTTCATCTGAAATTCTGGTGGAAATACAGAAACAACTAGAAGAAAAGGGAGGAGAGTTGAACAGAAGTCAAGCTGAGGGGTTTCTCTTTCTGAGGCTTGAAATCCTACACAAGTTAGAGCCCCAAATACACAAAGTTGTATCTGGCTTAGTGTTCCTAGCCTGGTCAGCGTTAAGAGGGTAGCATCTTCTTCCCAGAGCAATTGTGCTAATACTGAGATTTCTGATTCTGAAAAATAATTAACTTTGTTGACATGTTCCAAACCAGATTTAGTCTAACTCAAACTTTCTCAAATGCAATCAGTGAAGACTGAGATGCAGGAGACCTGAGTTCTAAGCCTAGGCCTCTCTTAACAATAATCACTAGTAACAATATGATCTAATAATTAATTGGGACACCCTGAATGAACCACTTTGCTTCTCCCAGGCCTCAGTTCCCTCAAGTTTAACAGAAATAGGCTGGCATAAATCAGTTGGCCATGGTGGTCCTTCCTACCCCTTTCTGTGTAGAAAAAGTAATAATGTAACAAATGTACAAGACCAGAAATGGACTTTTCCTACAGTCCTAAAATAAAAAATTATTCATTTCTTACTAGCTGTATGAGGCCAAATACACTATATTTCAACTGGGCTATGTTTATACCACCTTTGGAAAGCCGACTTTTACCAATTCAAAATAAAGTGGTGGGCTAATGACACAGCCTACGTAGAGCCTGTGCCTGTACCTTGAACTTAGGGGCAGGCAAGGGCATTATCTGCTATCACAGCAAACCTCTGGACAGTAATACAACTAGAACACAACCACCAGGAATCACTGAGCTGTGCTACTGCTCATCAGGCCAGTGACTGCTCACTCTCCCCACCTACCTTCCTTTGGCCTGGAGTAGTATTTCCCAAAGGCATGGTCTTTATCAATATTTGGATACAGATACTTCAGGGGATTCTCTGGAATATTTTCAGCAGCCATGACTTTGTAGTTGCGAATAATGTCAGGGAAAGTAACAGCAGAAAGTTCCTTCTTTGTGTAGGGTTCAACCGCATGGAAGTAAGGTTCTAAAAAGAAAAAAGCAAAGTGAGTCCCGTGGAATCTCACCGAGCAACAGAGGAAAGAAACAGAACGTCGCAGCTTGTGGGTCAGAGTGTGCCTGGTGAGCACTCATCACCCCGGGAGATCTGACACAGACAGGATACTGCTTTGTTTCTAAATAAGTTACCATCCTTTCTTAAAAACAAGGAAAATAAAGGTAGTCATTATTTGCACTAACATTGCATTTGTCACTATTTGCGTAGATTAAATCTGGCCCAAAAGAGGATTAATAAACACCTTTACTAGCTTTCATATCCAACAATATAGCCTATAGGTAGATAAACAACTACTAATTGGGTCACCCTGGCTCAAGCCATACATTATGTTACTAAAAAATAAGCTCACTTTGTTTTCCTGTTCATGTTGGAGGAAAGAAAATGTAATTTTTTACTAAAATAAATAATAAGTGGAAAACAACTTTTAACAGCCCTTCCCTCCCCCAGTGATCCTATTTCACCTTCTTCTCTAGTCCTTAATGTAATAAGCCAGTTCAATTCACTCCTGGTCTTATTCTCAGACTTCATTCAAATCCTGCTTCCTAACTGATCCACAAGCTCACTTTGGGGGGCACACATTCCAGAGCCACTGTCTAGGTGCTCTGGGGATGCTGCTCTAGGACTTCGGGCAATGCTGGCACCCTAAAGCCTCAGCGCTGGTGCTGCCCTGCTTGTCCTTTCTGCTTGCCAACGGTGTTCTCCACCTTTGCCTGGTTTGCTAGCTCGCACTCGCATCCAGTTCAGGAAAGGAGCTACGTGGGGAGGAGATAAACAGAGCAGTCTCTAACATCCCCCGCCCACTTGAGGCTCTCATCCCAGCACTCCCATTTTTTTCTCAGGCAGAAAAAAAAAATTGAACAAGAAAAGTATCCCATCTTTTTGCATCTTTCCACTGAAAGCATAAAAGTCACTGGAACAAATCAGTTTTTCTGCCAGTCCTTCAAACAGAGCAAACAGTAAGCCACAGTGGAAAGTAAGCAGTTTGTCCTTAACATTTTCTCATCTCCAGTGTTCAGCCTCATCCCCAAAAACCTGTTTCATAATGTCAAGGTTTGCAGAATCTTTTAGCCATAGACTCATTTGGTCAAAAAAAGTTCAAGACAGAGCAAAGATAAACTGCTGTGTTTGAAGGCAGGCGGAGGGCTGCACCCAGGCCCCAGGGCCCCTTGTAAAGCCTGCCTGCCTGAGTCTGTGCTCTCAGGTGGGAGTCCCCTCGGGAAGGCAGGGAGCTTATGCCTGTGCAAAATGGGGGCAGCTGCCCGTCATACGGACTCACATCCTTCCTCTACAGATAGCAAACCTGACAAAAAGAAGAGAATTTGGCCTTGTCCTCTAAAAACCATAATTTCCACAATACGTTCCAAGCAGTGAATCACAAATATTTGTGGTGAGCTATTAAATCCTATCTGGGAAGTTCAGCTGGGGCTAAGCACAGGGTCTGCAATTTTATGTCAAAAGCTCATTCTCTGTATGAGTTGCACTGCAGCGATGAAAAGGGATTTTCACACACGTAGCATGACTAGTGTGCGCCTCTGCTTACCGCCTCCGTTCTGGGACCGCTCCACCCACGTGAACGTGATGGCCCCCTCCCGGCAGCTCTCACTGAAGCGCAGCAGGAACGTGCCGGGCTGCTGGTCCTTGAGCAGAGCGCGTTCTCGCTCCTTGCTGATAAAGCCCACAATGCACCTGGGTGTGGAAAGGGACGGAAGGAGGTACTCTGAGGTCCAGCCATGACTTTAATTTTCATGTTAACTTAAAAACAAAGATTACTGGGACTTGACAGAACTTATCTTTATAAGATGAAGACATATAGACTATTTTAGATGCTTTCAAATCTATTGACACTTCAGAAAGCATTTCACTTGTACACACACATGTTGCAGTTCACAAAGAAACCCTTAACACAGTGCCAGGAGGACACTATGGATAATCAATGAATACTTGCAGGAGTAATCAGTCTTTCATTTTCACTTGAGGATTTTAAAGGCCATGAAAATGTTTTAATTTCTGCATCATTTATACTGGCGATGAGGACTCAGACAATGTATTTCCATATTCTAGCACTTCTGATCAAGTTAAAGCTTTGTTGAAATTTCATTGACCCTGGGAATAAGTTAGATAGAAATAATTTACTGAGTTAAAAAGGTTTTTCTTCCTTCCTAGGGACAACACAGTAGGTGCTCAAGAAATTCCTGTTGAATGAATGAATGCATGAATGGCACTCAAAATTTTTTAGCTTTGAAAATATATATACGTATGCTACCAAAGTATAAGTTAATCTCATTAGGCTCCGCTATCATGCAGTCCTGAAGGGACAGCCTGTAAGCATCCATTTCTGTGAGGTGCATACAAGTCTCGTCAAATAATGACGTCCATCTGGGTCAGTCCTGTCTCAGCCTTGCAGTAAGGGTGTATGCTAAAGATATGTTTCAATATATCTATCAATGGCCCTTACCCATCATTCCAGAGAGAGAGAAGGTGTTTTTTAATGAGTTCAAGAATGCTTTCAATCCAAAGCCAGAAAGGAAAATTTTTATCATTTATATTTTCCTGCAAATATACAAATGCACATATTAGGAACAAGGAAATCCAAAACAGTGACTTGCCATGCCCCCTCCCACCATCAGATTTTAATTTGCAAAGACTGCTAAGCTGCCAAAGCTAACACTGTCCCATACACAACAGTCATCTCCTTATCAGCATCCAGACACCACACTCTGTATTTCCTGGCCTGGGCTCCACTTCCCTCTCCAAATAGCAGCAAACCAGCCATGGAATGACCTCTAGGGTGAATCACAGAACAAAAGCTGCCCTCACACTATGAAAATCCAGTAGCATGAGCTTGTCAGCATTGTCTGATAACTGGTGACCCCACAACTGGTCTAATTATGCCCTCCAACAGGTCCTGGCTTGGGCAGGCCGGGAGGAACTCGTCTGGTCCCTCAGTCTGTCCACAGGGCACAAGGTACACACTTGTCACAGACGGGCACAACGGGGCTAAATGCTGCCAGGCAAGGGACTGCGTGAGCGAACAGAGGCCTCATGTCAGGTATACAGGAATGTTATCACACAGGCAGGTGCTTCCTGTCAGACTCACACTTGGAGACAACCTTCTGCCCTGAAGGAAAGTAAACAACTTGCCCTCGGGGCTCCGAGGCTGAGAGACCCGCAGGCCAAAACATGCACACAATTAAGTTAACGCCCACAGAGGGAAATGCACACCCCTCCACAGAGCCCAGCAGTACCCACCTTACAGAACCTTGTCCACGGAATAAGGCCATCAGGGCCAGTATTCGGACCTAAACAAACAGAAGTAAGCTTTTTCAGGAAACAGAATGGATTATGAAACTTTGGCTAGACTGACGGCTCTTGTATTTGCTCTCAAAGAAAAAAGCCAATACCCAACAAAGCAGGCAGGTGCATGGTTGGTATTCTCCAATACATCAGTGCTAATGAACTGTGCTTTCTGGAGAAGCCTCAATTTCCCACTGGCCCCCTCTCTTGTCTCAGCAGTCTCCTCTCCCAATGACCCTACAGAGCTTTCTTCCAAATTCAAACTAACATCCAGATAGCCCCTAGGCGATCTAGCTAATTTACAGTTGACTCTCCAGGAGTATTTTAGATGTTAATAGGGCATTTCCCTCAGCTCTCCTCCAAACAGGACCTGGGTTCAGGGAGGCTGATGCAAATCAAAAGCCAAGTGAGAGAATAAGAGCGGAAAAGAAGTGGAGGGGTTATCAGCTACTGATTAAATTAAAGCAGCTCAGGCCATGAGAGGTGGGAAACCGTCATCTCTAGGCCCACAAATAGGCCATTATAGGCAGAAAAGATATCTATCATTTATTCACCAAATAAGCATATGGAATCAGGTGATTTCTTGCTTTTTATTAAATAGCACAAGACCCCCCCCTACCATGACACTACACGGCCAACAGAAGGCATTGCAGAAAGCCATTTGGTTAAGAAGAGTCTATTGGTGTTCGTCATACGTGCAGTTCTGCCGTAGAGAAATCTGCCCATGGATTTTTAAAGAAATGTTCAGATACTCCTATTTATTGAAGATCTATTGACCTTGAGACAGTAGGTCTTTGATTTGCTTAGTGTGGAAGACTAATCAATCCATGACATAAACTTTTGAAAGGAAATTATCTACCATGGCCTGGCCCCTGCCAATGAGGCAAAACAACTGTTCAAGGGATGCTCTTCTGACGGGGATGGTGACTCCTTCTACTTGGGCCCCTTGAGGCAAGAGCCCTGGTGTAGGCTCTGTGCTGGGCAGCCCGGGACCTTATTCTTACGTTGGGGACTTATTTTTTTCTCCCCATGGTTAATAAGACTTCATCTTTCTCACCATGGAACTTATTTTAGCCACAAGTAACATATTTTACATAATTCAAAAATCTTTTCCTTAGGAACCCTGCTCAGTTAATATGAGATAATGGGGAAATGATTCACTTCCATCTTTTATCAGGTCTATACCTCTTTCCAGGATGAGGTATAAATCTCACTTAGCTATAATAAGCTGCAGCTGGAAAAGCCAACAGATTTTTTTTTTTTTTTAGTACTCTTCTAACTTGAACAAAATAGAGGGCAAAGAGGGCAGAGGTGCAAGTCAAGATATTTTTATGAATTTCAATTTTTATATACACAAAACGTCAATGTGCTCATACCAAGAAGCTTCTCTCCCAGCATACTCAGCTGATCCACATTGAGCCCTCTTTTGGTGACCGAAGAAAACTGCCAACTTAGCACCTCTGACAGCTGAGACCATCGTGCACAAGGTGGGTTCAGGAAGAAGGACAGATTCTGGAGAGAAAACACCCAAAAGCTAGTGACTACTAAAGAGCCTCCAATCACAAGCGAGGCACTAGAACGGGATCTGTCCCGTGGTTCAGTTATAGTTACTGAAACACACAAATGTTTTCATGGTAGGAGAAGAGTCGATTCTCACAATTGGCAGATTCACATTTGTGAATTCATCTACTCATCAAAATTTAAATCAACCCTCATGGCACTCCTGCAGTTGTACCCATGCACAGAACAGTGAAAAATTTGAGTCATCCAACATGTATGTTTTTCAGCTGAGGTCAAAAAAAGCTACACTCTGCCTTCCTGTTTCAGCTCTTATAATAGTGTAAGCGAGTACCCTTTCTGAGGTCTATTTATTGCCATGCTTTTTACACTTCTTTGCATTTATATGTTTCTTTTTTTTTGTGATTTCATTTCTAAAATGGCTCCTACTGCCACGCTGAAGTGCCACCCAATCTTCTAAAGCACAAGAAGGCCACAGTGTGCCTTAAGGAGAAGACACATGTGCCATATAAACTTCCTTCAGGCCTGTTAGAGTGCTGCTGGCCTTGAGTTCAATGTTAATGAGTGGGTCAATGATATATTTGCTAAGGTATCTTTAAAACAGAAACATATGTAAACAAAGCTATGTATTGACTGGTTGACAAGAAGTCTGTGACCAGAGGCTTGCAGGAACCTAGCCCCATATTTCCTCTAGGAGCAAGAGCTCAGTATTTGCTAATTCACTGTTCACAGGGACTTCAAAGAATGTAAGTACAGTGAATAATAAGAATCAACTGTAATCAATCAACAGTGAGTATGCCCCCTTAAGGATAGAGCATGTTTGTTTAACAGATGCATAGATTTTAAAAGTAACAATGAAGGATCCCTTACACAATAAAAGTTACATGAAATTATCTATTGCCTGAGCTTATTCACAGAGAAGGAAAACTAAAATTCTCATTTCTAAGATATACACATGTTCACTTTTCTAGAACTAGTCAAGATCCTTAGCAATGCCACTTAAGTCACGTCACTTTTTCTTCAACATTTGACCTGTAGGGGCTCTGGCAGATATGCAGAAGTGAGAGCATGGAGTCTTTGGTTAACCCCTGGTACAAAAGTAGATGTGTTTTCCATACCCTGGGTTCTGCCACCAGCATGTTGTACCACAGAATGGAGGCCCAACCACTCGGGAGCTGGCTGACGTTGGAGATCACCACAACAGGCAGAGAGGTTGTCTAAAAGATGACAGAGACCTTGAAATCAGCTGAATCACAGCAATATCACTTTCAGACCACTGCAGAGTCTCCAAGCCATGCAGGGGGGTATTTGTAAATCCGCATACATTTATACTTGTAAACTAAAAATGTCAAGTTTTGTTCTTTTGTTTATAGTTTACCTTTGTTACATCTTTCAGTGAAAAAGTTAAGTCTTAGTCCTTCGTATGAAAAATTAACATAGGACATCTCAAACTGGAACATTTAGCTAATAGCATTCAAAGGTTAATTCCGTTCCCTAGCTTCCTGAACCATTAAATTAATGCCAAGATTTAAAAAAGATAATCTTTTTAAATAACTAGGTAAAAATATCTAAAATGAAAATTGAGAAATAAAATACATGTAAGAGTTAAAGATAAATAAATGAAGTTTCTCACGTCTGGGACATGTAGGTCTCACCTCGAGGTCAATGACCAAACCAGGCTGGCACAACTGGG
The DNA here is from genome assembly GCF_030020395.1 of Manis pentadactyla. Classification (NCBI taxonomy): domain Eukaryota; kingdom Metazoa; phylum Chordata; class Mammalia; order Pholidota; family Manidae; genus Manis; species Manis pentadactyla. Next base: position 36,374,041 of record NC_080024.1, read on the forward strand.
TCTCAAAACTAAGGGAATGAAGCTCTTCAGTAACGATGAGTGGGCCCTTAAAATTGGAGAAAAGGAATTTATTTAGTGATTCATTCACAGATCCTGAAACTTTCAAGGACCTAATAAGCCCTCCAACAGGCTGCAGAAAGCCTGAATCCACCCAGCTGCAATTCAAAAGATTCCAATTTTCAATAATGTATCCCAGATTTAAATACTGAGAGTATCTCAGGGTTCTCTCAAAGATATGACTTCTGAAATTATGACAAGCATTATGGATTAAGGGAAAAAATGTTGACAGGGAAATGGCAACTTCTAATGGGTTTATTCATCACCTGTGGCTCCCCAGCCCTCAAGCCCCTCTGCAAACCACAGCCCTGCCCGGCGTGGGCTGCACACCTTGGGCAGACAGGGTGGAGAGTGCATGTGTGTTCCAGGTGTGCATAAGCCTGAAAGCTCATAAAGCGCCCTGGTCCAGGCAGAAATGTCGCAGCTCTCAGAGTGCCTTCATGCACACTGTCCTGCGAGCTTACAACAGAGAGGTACAGCCGCTTGCCCTGCTGAGTCCCGGGAGGTGACAAGGACAGTCAAGGTCCAAGCCAGGGTGAGAGGCGTGTCCCTGCACTGCCTGTGCGTGGCCCGCCCACTGTCACACACGACTTCTCCTAGCTGTGCTGTGGAGGGATGGCAGGCCATGCAGGTACAAAGGACATGCCACAGAAGAGCACTCCAGCCTCTGCCCATGGTTCATTTTCACAAGTGTCACAACACAGAATGCATCACACACAGAACTCTTCAAGGATCCAGCTGTAAAAAGGAAACCGATGGAAAGATAGTGCCACTGAGCAGGGAGGCATCGGCAGGAAGACCCTGGCACACTTTGTTTTCGGCATGGCAGTCATAGTTTCCAGTTCCAGCTCGGAAGGTAATTCCCTGTGCCCCTTAGCTAAATCCTGCAAGCTTTCTGTGATCCAATTTCCTCACCCGTTCAATATGAGTGACGCAGAGCCCACCACACCTACTCCACTGGGCTGTCTGGGAGGGCCCGGAAAATGCATGCACAAAATTGTTGGACAACCATTAAGCACAACTGTGGTGTTTTTACTATTACCACAGATACACCACGTTCCTACGCTCAGTGGCTGCTCTGCCCTGCTGGGTCTGAGCCCTTCTGTGAGGTATCCTCGGCCACCAGGGGCGTGGAGCCAATCTCACTGGACAGACCAGCTAGTTCATTTTTGCAACAGAGGGAGACTCACCTCATTAGTTCTAGTGCCAGCATTTTTCTGTTCTTTCAGTTGCTATAAAACAAGAAACACCTTAGTAAACAGTGTGATAATCACCGAAGTTGCTATTTTCATCTGTAACTCAAACCAACATCAGGACTTCCAAAGAATGAAGGATGTAACATTCTTTTCAGAATGCAGAAGCAATGACCCTTGTGTGGGTTCATCATTGGGAGTGCCTTTCCCAGCAGCCTGACCCCACACGAGCACCACAGGCTCTAGAAGGATCCTGGGGAGTTACGTCCAGCTACCTTGCCCCGTGCAAGCTTTTTCCGAATGATTTGCCAACACCTTTGACAGCTGTTTCAGCCTCTCCTGCCTCCAGAGCCAGCTAAGAATGCCCTCTACAGGACTTCAATCCATGACGTTTAAGGGAGCAACTTGGAGCCCAAAGGGCATCACTGGACACTCTCAGACTCCTGGTCTCATTCAAGGTCTAGCTTCCTAACTATGAATTTGCTGGATTAGGAGATGGTTGGCAACAAAAAAAGGCTCTGGCCCAGGGAGAGGATAGGGCTCAGCACCCACACATCCTCATGACAACTGGCAGCCCTGGGTTCTCACAGAGGCAGGCAAGATGGCCCTACCCACTTAAACCCCCTGCTAGATTTCTCCTGCCCAGTGGGATGGGTACTGCTCCTCCGGAGACAAAGCAGTAGAGGCAGTGGTTGTGGGCAAGACTAGCCGGAAGGAGGATATAAAGAACAGGCTGAGGAGAGACTCCTGAGGCTGCCACACTGGCAGGATGTGGGAGCAATAACGACCTTTGAGAAAACTCCAGGAGTCCAGAGAGAGGTCATGAAGCACCGAGTACAGAAATTTATGTGCACACTGGTTTATGGACCATGTCACTAAGATCACTGCACCCCAAAGACAGTATCTCTGTGGGAGAGACAGGCAGACAACAGAGTGAATGGTGCTGGGGGAAGGAGGAGAAACCAGGATTCCTCAAATGCTGGTCAAGTCACCAGCCCCAAACCCTAGGAAGCTGTCTCCTCGGGGGCATCCCCCACACAAGGCGCAAAGTGCCACTCCATTGTAAACAAAGTCCCAAGAAATCAGACACGACATAAAAGAGGGGAAAATCGGTCTCCCTACCAGGTGTCGAAATTCTGCCGCAAGACTTCCGTTGGTGGACTCCTCCATGTTCATCACTTTTGTATGTGTACCCAAAATGTTGAACTTTCTAAATCTAGACAACACAGAGTAGAAATGCTTAAAAGATTTGGAATTATTAAACAAACGAAGAAGATGGTAAAATATAGTGCAAAATACTTCACATACCCTTTTACTGTATTTCTCTCACTCACATCTCTGAAAAAAAAAAATGTAATCATATATGTGTGTTTAAACCTGAAATGAACTTTAACAAAAATAAAAAATACATGTTTAAGCAAAAGACCAGTAAGAAAGAAATCTCTCCTTGTGGGTCTTCTGCCCTCTTAGTCACTCTCTCCCCAACAATCACCAACACGAGCTGTGCCCATGACTGCCGAGGGACTCTGGGCAAATGAACTTTCTGGGCCTAGCATCTCTCATCTGCACAGCATACTAACAGCACCACCTTATGGGATTGTGAGGAATAAAGTAGTTAACGGGTAAATAGACCACATAGCTCACCCTCAATAACAGTAAGTGACAGTTATTGCTATTTATTGAGCAATTGCCTACTTTGTGCAAGGCAGAGTGCTAAAGCACTGGAGGTTCAGCCGAGAGCCCTTGCTCTATTATAGAACTGAGAGGACCTTCCGAAGTGACAGCTTAATTCTAATTTTTATTCTCTGCTATCTTTAACACTTTCATGAAAGTACCAGAATAGTCAATTATTTGGGGAAACTGTCAAGTTTGTTTTCAATTGGAGGTTAAAAAATCTCAAGAGACCCCGCATCGTATATAAACCCTGTGAAGACTTTGTTATATTCTGGACAAAGAACGTATCTGTTAGGTGTAGGCATAGATTAAAAATCATCAGCACACTCACTGGTCAGTGTAGCTTCCTTTCCTAGCTCAACTAGAAGTCCAGTGAATGACAGCCACCATTAGCTATGAGAGCAATCAGTTTTCCCCAGTTTGGAAAAAAAAAAGAACTTAAAAGGAATAGGGTGATATAAAGCTTCCTTGTCAAAACTAAGAAGGGACAAAGAGTAAGAACAAACTAAGAGACTGAGCTAAAGAGCAGTATGGTAAACTGCAGTGGCCACAAATCTTTGCAGCTCTTCCCTTCAAGAGACAGAATATACTTCCCTGGCCCTTGAATCTCAAGTGACCTTGACTTGTTTTCATCTACAGCACAGATGGGAATGTTACTGTACAAGTTCCAACTCAAGCGCCAACAGGCCTGGCACGCTGATACTGTCACCCACCTGGAGTACTGTCACCATGGGAAAAAGCCCAGGCTAGCATCTTTGAGAGCCCCATGGATAATGGCCCAGCTGCCCGAGGGGAGCCCTCAGCCACATAACCACCCAGCACAGACCAAAGGACTGCCTGTGGCTGACAAGAGTAAGAGAAACAGTAAGGTTTTGTGTCTTAGGCCACTAAATTTTAAGCCAATTTATTATACAGCACAAGCTAACTGATACACAGAGAAACCGAAGATGATGGCAGGGAAGACAAAGGCAGGGGTAGAAAAGTGTTTCTTGAGTGGAAAGAGACAAAATGCCACTGGCAAATGACCTGGAGTACCACAGATGGTTTTGAAACTTGGTAAAGAGCATGTTACGCACACAACAAAAGCATTAAGTATATCCAGGAGCAGCAGGGGGCAAAGCCATCCTGTTCCTTAAGGTAAGTGGCTAGTCAGTGCTAGTCCAGGGTCTGAGGGCAAATGGAATAGGCCTGCGGCATTTAGACCCTGTGAGAGATCCTGTCTGTTTCTGGCTGCCTACTTCACGGAAGAGACAAGTGAACCAGTACACTTCACACAGGCGCCCTAAAATGTTGTCAGTTTCACAACCCCACACCAACTGCAGAATCACAGCAGCCTGGGGGCCCTCTGGCCTTGGGTTTGATCAAGGGCCTCTCCTCTGGGACTGGCCCTGAGAGCAGTGGTCCACCAGGTCTGGCCACTTTGAGACTTGAGCATAAACACACTCATTCTTTTGTTAATTTACAGTCTAAAGGCACAGCATGCTGATTCCAGCTCTAGGGAGAAGCTTCCAACATTCAAACAGGAGCTATTAATTTAAACTGGCTGGGGGGGATCACTTACAAATGGCCCCCGCGCATCAGTCCATGTTTGGTTAACAAAACCAGCACTTCAACAGTACATGTACCTTAGAAAATATTTAAAATATCTTACTTATCAAATAACACTTTGACTTTCAAATTATAATTCAGCTCTTGCAATTTCACCAACAGCCTAGAAAGAAAAGCAAAAGACATTATTACTTTAAAATTTTTTCTACTACAATTTATTTATTATGCCAATTCCCTATTGATGAACATCTCAATAACCCCCACCCCCTCCAGTTTTTGGTTATTACAAACAATGGAACTGACATCCATGTATATCTACTTGTTTTTTTTTTTTTAACTGTTTACTCATAGGGAAAATTCTTAGCTGTGGAAGCACAGGGGCAAAACAGTAAATTAAATCCTGATAGAAAGCAGCACTGATTTTACATTCCCACCAAACATCAGGGAGGGTAGGGCACCCCTTTTAGCCTCGCCAACATGGGGGTTCTACCAAATTTCTATTTTGGGTTGGTTACGTGAGTAAAAAAACAGCAAGTGTTACTTTTTACTAAAACATGTATCTAATGTTTGTCCAGATGGGAGAAAAAACTATCACCCATACTCATGAAAATGGATGTCACATCTATAATCATTCCAGGGAGGTACGGAAAGATTGGGGGAAGGAGCGCTGGGTTGAGCCTCAGGCATGCCTCCACGAGCTGGACACCTTGGGAAGGAGCCCCTCACTGGTCTGCTCCATTTAGTGGAGCAGGTAGACTATGTTTCTAGGGCCCCTTCCAGCTGTGAGTGTAGGATCCCATGGGTGCTTGATGATGGTGCTGTTAACATCAGCAGCCAGGAAGCAGAAGCCATGGACCTAACTCAGCAGCGCCCCCGACGAAAGGGCTAGGGCCACCTCTGAAGGCTAGTCCAGCTGTCATCAGTGTAGCCATTCAACAGAAGAAAGTAAGGCCATATGTACTTACATGGTAACAGTTCTACAATGTATTCACAAAGAGAAAAATAGGCTGCATTTTTCTCTTTTATATATACAATAGAAACCTAGTTTTTAAAAATGGAAGATTGTATATCATATATATTTGTGTGTGTGTGTGTGCGCACATATGTATGAAAAAAGTATATACACACATACAAATGTATTTATTTACATATTGGTATATTCATGGGCAAAATTCTGGGAGGAATGACATTAGGCTGTTTACCATGGTGGTCCACAGATATTTAGATCACAGACAACTTTAAAAGTCTGATGAAAGCTATGAATCCACTCACCAGAAAAATGTACGTGTTTTAAGTCCACACACATTGCATATGGATTCAGGGGTGTATAAATTCATGTTACAAGCTTATGCTTAGGAGGGGATGAGGCTGCTGGGAAGTTTTACTCTCTATTACATGCAGTTCTGCAGTTCCTTTTATAATGAACATGCATTACATTTACAATGGGAAAAAAATCAAGTATGTGTGTATATATGTACATATGTTATATTTCTAGTTGAAGAGAAAGACAAAATCTTAGACATTCTAAATAAGAATTCATATTAACATAACTACTACAAAATTTCTTCCTCTACAGCACTCTATATAACAGTGTTGCAAAAGGAAGTTAGGGGTGCAAACTTCATGACAAGAGGCATGGGGGTTATATCTTCTCATTACCTCAACTTCACAGTGAACTGTACCCCAGTCTTCAAGACCAGTGGCCTCTGAGGATGAGTTGGCATGCAAGGCTGTCTTTCCACCACAAATGAGCTGTAAATTCCCAGCAAAGTGTAAATTAGCATTTCCATTAAGGTTGAGGCAGTAAAAAATTATTTTCTTTAGAGAGGAGAGGAATTTGAGGGGGAAAGCTAAGAGAGAGTTTGAAAGTCTAACAAGTTGAATGAAACAAGCAAAGTTTTCTAGTCAATAAAGGAATCCCAAGTCTAAACTGCGCTCAGTAAAATCTGAGTAACTGCAGTGATCTGTGATACTCTTCAACAATGAAATGGGTTGTATTATGTTCATTTACGGATCAGCATTAAGAACCATGTTTGCTCACTAGACTTATTATAATGATCATTTCCAACATATGCAAGTAGCAAATCATTATACTGTACTTCTGAAACTAATGTGATGTTATATGTCAGTTATACCTCAATTTAAAAATAAAACAAAAAAACAAAAATAAATTTGACTACAGTAAAAAATGAGCTATGTGCCATATTGCTTTCTATGATACTTTGAAATCAACATCCTTTGGAAAATTGATCTTTTAGTAAATGTGTTTAGTAATATTTGTTACTGAATAAACATTTCTAAGCATTAATTTTCATTAAAAAAAAAGAATTAAATTTGCAATTCCAAAACCCAAGTAAATGCCCTTGATTATTTCAAAATCCAACATCTAGGTATTCTTATTTGGATGTTAGCCACAAAGAACCAAAGATAGTTTTACTACGTGAAGTGAGCATTAAAATTAAAAAAAAAAAAAAAAACTTCCAATATAAACTCCACGCTTCCATTCAGTGCCACTCAATTACCTACTGAATAGTATCTAGAACATCTCCATGTAGGGAATGCACTGTGCAAGGCCCTGGTGGGAGCAAAAACTGACAAAGCCATGTCTGTCTTTCAAAACTTCCAATTCACAACAAAGATAACAGAAATATGCAGAAGCTATATAAAATCCAGAATGGGAGAAAAATAAAGAATGAACTTTGCAGACCTGGAAGACAGCACCTGTTTGGGAATTCTGGGGAGATAAAAACAGAAACGTTCAGGATGATACAGTTTTAAAATGAGGTGCAAAAGAAGGTGGCTTCGAGGCAGAGGAAGCACTGTAAGAGGCATGGAGAAGTAAATATATGGGTGGGCACAAGGTCAAGTTGGCCTGGGAGTGAGGCATGTGTGGAAGCTAACTCTGGGGCGGCCAGCGAGGTCAGGCTGTGGAGGTGAGGCAGGAGCATCCAGCCGAGGTGCTTCACTGGGATCAGCAGGCGACAAAGGACGAGACTGCACTTTGCTCTGTGATAGCAGAGAGCCAGAGGGACTAGGGAGCAAAGGGCCGAGAAGGGGACCACGTGTGTAAGAGGACCTGAGAGCCGGAAACACGGCGAAGCCATGGTTTGGGAAGGAGGGGACAGATATCATGAGGTCGGACCTAACAGGTCTCGGCACAGACCGGCCACTGGGGAAGGAGGCGGAGTGAGCTGTAAAGTACCAGTCTAGGTGGCCACAAGAATGAAGCGCCAAAGGCATAAGCAAGGAGTTCGGGCAGAGCCAAGAGCCACAGAGTGGCTTACATATTAAACCATTCTAAATTATCTGAATTATCATAAAATCTTCCTCTGGGTAAAATAATCGCAGAAGGTGCAAATAAATCTCCCACAAGTTACCTCTGAATGAGCTGCTGGAAAAGGCTGAAGGTGCGGTCCCATAACCCTTGCTTGTTTTTTGTGATAGGGTCGTGTTCGTAGGTGTATTTCTGTTCCAATTCCTCAAGCTTTTTAAGCTGCTGACGGACCTGTTGCAGACTCTCTGCAACTATGGTGAACCTGGGGTAGCACAAGACACAGGCGCCTCAGTCCCAGCACAGCCTGGGTTACGGAGACTCACGGAAACCAACAGTGGTTCTGACCGGCAACACACGACGTGACCGCTCTGCGGCACTCTGAGTGCAGGGGGACATGGAGCACACGGTTCGTCTTGGTGTTAAGGATTTATTTGGGGAGAAGAATGTGCTAAATGATCAGAGCCCAGATCAAAAACCCCTGCACACCACAGAGCTGGACCAAAGGGAAGTCAGGTGGAGCTTGCAGCTTCTGGACAGCTGTGACTACACCTGACCTGAACGGTAGTTGGGATTTACAGGGACAGGGCAAAGAGGAGGCAAGGCGGACACCGTCAGGGGTGATGGAGAGGCAAGCGAGGGGCCCCTGCAGGTTTTATATCAGGACAGAGAGGAGCGAGAGAGCAGCCTGGCAGCTGTGGAAGAAACAAAGAGGGGGGATGCTAGGCATGACTTAGGATGGGAGGAACAATGTTACTGTTTCACTGAACTGAAACATCTCCTTCACTTCGTGGCAATCCATAGAATAAAAATAAATGGCTGAATATTAATTGTGAATTTAAAAAAATAGTTCAGAAAATATCTCACGTGACCTCTGGTCCTGGGGCCCTTGAGAACTATTCTAGGCCACGACCCCCTCATATCCACTCTGATTCCACCTCTTCCATCCCTCCTGCCCTGGGCCACGGTAATATGCTCACAGTAGCCCAGTTGGCCTTCCTGTCTCTATTCTGTCCTCCAGACTGCTGCCAGAGTGACCTTTCTAAATCAAAAAATCATAGAAATGAACCTCCACATAAATAAAAGAACTGCCTGGCTGACCAGTGCCCGCTGGGCGGAGTCCTGTTCCCAGCATGCTGTGAGAGCCTCCCACCAGCCCCACCTTCTCCCAGCCCTGCCCATTACCCCGCCGTCCGGCCGTCTAATACGCAGTACAGCAGGCCCCTCCTCGTGCCCGGCCTCTCCTCCCCACAGCTGCTGTCCCTGCCATTCTCTTTCCCTGTCCCCAAGATGTGCTCCTGTTCACTCTCAGGAGCCAGTGCAAGCCCACTCCTGCTCAGAAACCTTTCCCAGTGGCTCTTTCCTTTGTCTGCCACAGAATTCTGGACAGACCTCTGTTAAAGCCCTGGTAACTTTAGTGCAAAGAATTCCTGCCACCTATCTCCCCGCTCCACACTGAGAGCCCCTTAGTGATAAGGACCAAGATTCATACCTGTGTCCCCAGGTCCTAGCCCACTGCCTGGCATACAGCACTGAAAAAGTTTTACTGGGTGGATGACTGAATGAATGGCCCGTGACAAACTATTACTTCATGTAAGCCTGGAGAATGTCCCCAACTATTTCCTTCTTAATAAAACCAGTAGGACTCAAGTTGTTAAACGTGATCTGTGATGACCACATCACTGGTGTTACAGGAGAGCCAAATGATGCTTCCCACGGCACCCATATAGTGGGAGGAGTGCTCCAAATCAAGGACGTGGCAGGTCATGGCTACTGTGACCATGGGCATAAATCATGAGGCATTTTTCAAGTGAGTGTTTCAGGGCAAGAAGCTGGACAGTGTCAAACTCTAAACCAAAGTTCTGGCGGTGTTCAGTCAACTAACACAGCTTGAATGTATACTTTAGGGGTCTGTAGGGTAGGCCAGTCAGCTGCCAATTTTCTGCTTTCAAGAATCTTACCAGTTCTGCAGTTGATCAAGGCAAGCGTTGGGGGGCCCCCCAATACAGGCACTCTGCTGTCTCTGCTTCCACTCCACCAGTTCATCATGGATCAGGGCTTTCTGGGTAAGTTCAGTGACATTCAACAACTCTATTATTTTGTGAACAACCTCCTAAAGGGAGAGGAAGAAATAAAGTGAAATAAATTCATCTTTAGTCACTGAATTAAAAAATACTGGGTAAAGCAAAGCAAATATCCTTTTATCTCAGTGGGGGCTCTAAGCCAAGTGGTTATAAAAATAAGTTTTCCTGTATTCTGAACTTCAAGTCCATTATTTACAGTCTGTGACAAAAGCAACATGTTATTTTAGAAAGCAAATCACTACCTTTCTCTTACTGTCAAGCATTAAATACATCTTCTGGAGTAACATCTGTTCTTGTTTCTGATCATTCTTTGCCACACCATTGGTTTCATGTTCTGTGAATTGGGAAAGACAGCAGAGAAATTTAACTGCAAGAGGAGACAAAGCCAGCAAAAGCCAAGGTCCACACACGTTTTCGAGAAATACAGCCCAACTACCATCTGGTGACAGGTCCAACTTTGGTCTTCCTCAACTTTTATTGAGCAAAAGAAAAATATCCTAAGTATAAAAACTGGACACACTGAAATGAAGTACTTGTTTTCAATGACTCATAATAACTGGAAACAGTACTGTCTGGTTCTTAAGTCACTGTCAGAATAGTAACTAAATGAATAAAAGTGATAAAATTCAGAATCTCAGATAAAAAATTTATACAAAGCCTATTTGCAGCTTGGAAAGAGAAGTAGATGAATAGGAAGCCATAGCTGCAGTCCTTTCTCTCATACTTCCACTCCAATTACATTAACAATCTCTCCACATTAGCCATGGTACCCTCCAGATCCCTGCCAGGGCCCCAGCTGTGCTCTGCGTGTGCACAGTGCACACTTCCGGGTTATTTTCAGTCAATGTCCTGTCATCATTTAACAAAAGCAACAATGATGAAATAGAGCAAACTGCTTTAAAACACAAGGAAAATGCTGAACTTCCCTGTGAGCATATATATACATGGAGCTGGAACGTCGGAAGGAGCTTTAGGGCAGGGGAAGCCCACAGACACCTATCAGTCTATGTCGGGCAGTGGGCGAGGCACAGTAAGTAAAGTGAATAACCCATAAGCGTTATCACCTGGAGATGTTTCTGCCCCACAGGGAACATCTGGCAATGCGGGGCAATAGCGGTGGTTGTCACCCCTGGAGAATTAGAGGATAACCTAATCCAGTAACTGCTCGTCTGATGGGTACGAGTCAGGGACGGCACTAACCATGCCATAACTCATGAGACAGACTCCACAATAAAGAATGATCTGGTCAACTGCCACTGGGGCAGAAGTTAAGAAACCCTAGCCCGTGTCACCAAGAAGCCAAGACTAACAACTCAGAGTTACTGAATATTTGGTAAATAGTAAGGAGTACTTCTCCTCTTTATCTAGCACAGACAGAAAAAATGACAGCCAATGGGCACTGCTTTAAATATTAACTCTTACCTCTGTTCTGCAAGGTTTTGCATTTAAAGTCATATTCATCTTGCAAATCTTCTAGCGTCTTGATTTCATGCTCTATACACTATAAATAAAGACATACAGAGGTTTTCCATTGATCAGCTTCCAAAAACCTTAGGAAATACGTTATGGCTTCTACAGGACTCAGAAAACTATGCTAACAGTCTTGCTCCCTCAAAAATGGATTAGACATGCAAATGTCTAACCACATACATTAAACAATATTTATTTCATTAGTAGTAAGTATATAATAACTTTTTTAAACATAAACACATGGTTATTTCCAGACTGGATCCACTTGACTTCTCCTTTAACAGAATTTCCCTAGGAGGCTTCAGGATAAGTGGCTCCAAAGAAGCTGGACTTTGGAAAGATGCTGCCTGAAGCACAAAGTCACGGCTCACTGGTGTGACCCACAGACCCAGGGGAGACCGCAGCCCGGGCTGGAAGGCGTTTTCCAGTTACAGACCTGGTGTAAAGCGGGGCTCCTCACCCTTCCCCATGGACACCCCAAACCGTGGAGGGGAGCAAACACACACCACCAAGGGCACCAGAGCAGCCCTCTGCTTTTGTAACATCTTGCAGCTTTTATCTTAAAATTGCTGTGACTGTTTTCTTCTAATTAGAAATGTACCAGAATTTCTTTCAATGAAATGATTTTGTTCACATTCCAAGTCTTAAAGTAAAACAAGTGCTTGAGGAAGATGGGCCATATTAGTCCTGGGGCTGTGTAACCCCAGGAACACCCCAATTTGAGAGGTGTAAACACAAAGGGCTATTTACTTCAGTTTTAATCTAATTTACTGGGTGATGGGTCAAAGTCAACAGTTACTGCATGTTCTTACGAAGATGAAAAAGATAAGCTCAATGTTTGGAAGTTATAACAAGGGCCATAAAAATTTATATGTTCATGGGTTTTACCAATTTGTTTGCTTATGGTTTGGAACTTCAGCAAAACTTTTCTTCTCAACTACTTCAAGGACTGAAGTCAGTTATTGTGTTTAACCTTTTTTCATCTATGAAAAGTTACAAAATCAATATGTATTTACTCAGTCCTCACCATAACTTTGTCCTTCACATTTCTGACTTTGCTGTCAAGCTCCTTCTGTTTGTCTAACATCACAGTGCTCTGAATATTTCCTGACTGGGCCTGTAATGAGAGGGCATGGTTAACAAACATCATTTTCTCTGGCATATTTGCTTGCTGGTTATGTGCCAAAGTTGAGTCCATAGCCAGTAACCCACCTACTTTCCCAAACCTTCCAAACCTTTCTATAGTTTCTCACATGAATGTCGACAAGAAATAGCTCAGTTCCCAAGGCCCTAGAAAGTGCTGGCAAACTGTTAACAAGGCTACAGAGAGGCTAGGCTTGGTTCATGCCTAAAATAAACAGTATTTCTGGGATTTTCCATTAACTCATACAATTGCATGGTAACACATAAGAAATTTATTCCAGGGTTTCTCAGATTCTGTAGATAAGATTGTTTTCATTAACCCTGCACTTCTTGTCTTAAAGCAACATGATTCACGGTGTGGTCACCAGACCGGCAGCATTTTACCACAGGGGAGCTTATTGGAAATGCAGAATCTCAGGTCCTAATCCGATTACTGAATCAGACAGCTCATTTTGACAAGATATCAGATGGTTTAGATGCATATCAAAATTGAACAGAATTGCTGTTAAGGACTGTAATGGATATCTGCTACTCTAGAGCAATAACGAGTATCAACCCAGTCCCAGTGACAGTATTCAGTCCTCATCCTTGATAATCAGAAGACTCAGCTCTGTTTGTTCATTACATAAGGTGTTCCATGATTTATTCATGTAGCATGATTTACTAGGTACTAAATCAAGGTCAGGCAATGTCCTAGGCCCGGGTGGGAGAGTGGTAAACATGAGATCCTGTTCTCATTGAGGCTAGATGCTAGAAAGACACTATTTTTGTTTAGAGTTAAAGCTCCCACATGGCAAAATCTGGGCCCCTCAATCTTTTTTACATGTCCTACACAGCACAGATTCTGTGTGGACATTTTATGTGTTCAAGTTTATCAGTTTTTCCTTCATTTAGACCTGGATTTTCCCTCATATTAGAAAACCTTTCCCTATTGACAGATTACAGAGGAGTTCACCTATTTTTTCTCCTAACACTTGCATGGTTTCTTTTTTTCTTTTTTAATTTTACACCCCTGATACACCTGAAGTTTACTCTTGTGTTTATTGTGATGTATGTGTCCAATCTCAACTTTTTTGTAACTAGGTATCCATTTGTCTTAATAACAGGGAAAAGCTCCCATTTTCCCCAGTGCTTTCAGTTGTCACCTTTGTCATATAAACTTCCATATGTTCCTGGATTTACTTCAAGGTTTTCTCTTCTTTCTCACTGGTCTCTCTCTTCACGAGCCTGAACTGCTGAACAATGTTTAATTACAGAGGCCTCACAGCCTATCTGGTAGGGCTAAAACCATTTCATGGCTCTACCTTTTCACAAGTTTCCTTGCTATTTCTTGCATGTTTCTTTTTCATATGAATTTCACAGCTCCAGAAAATGTGTTATTTTTATTGAGAGCACATTAAAGTTATGAATTCACTCAGGGAGAGCCAGTATCTTTTTGATGTTGTTTTTAATTCTTATACTTCAACTTGTTTTCTCTTGTCTAATTGCATTGGCCAAAACAATGTTAAACAGCAGTGGTAATAATGGACATCCTTGCCATGGATCTGACCTGGTGTCTTCCTTATTAAATAGTCTCTAGAACTAAGAGATACATATTTTAATATATTAAGGAGGTATCTATCAATTTCTAATAAATTAAATGTTTTTTTAATCAGGGATGGGTGTTGGATTTTATCAACCCTTTCCATATATGGAGATAAGGATATGCTTTTTCTCCTTACATTTATTAATATAATGAATTACATTAACTATATAATGAATTACCTTAATTAATTAATTACATTAATAAATTCCTCAGTCATGAGCTACCCTTGTAATGTGGAATAAGTCCTACTTGGTCATTATGTGCTATTTTCTTAATGTAATATGTAATTCTGACCCCTAATATTTATTTAGGACTTTTACATTGATATTTAATATTGACATTTTGTCTTTGTTCACAGAAAACTTTGAAAGTTTTCCTACATTTTATATATTCTGGAAGAGCAGAAGTTCAATGCACCTGAATCATGTCCGTTTAAAGTTTGTATTAAAGATACATTAAAATGATTGGTATCCCCAGGTGCCATGTGTCACTAAGTGATAAGCAGAGCTGTTCTGGCCACTCAGCATGAGTAATTCCACAAGGTTTCCTGCCTCTGCAGGGAAATCTCTGCTGCTGTCTGCTAGAAGCATGACGTGGCTGTCACAGCCTGTGGACTCTGGTAACAGCTGGGACACTTCACCCCAACAGGGGGACCAGGCTGCCAGAGGATCCTGGCCCCCTAGTCCTCCTCCCTAAACTATAAATGGTTCTTTAGTGAACAAGGGCATTAAAAATATGGTTTTAAGAATGCAGCTGTACTCCCAGCTACTAAATTTCTTTCCTGCTGTCACCTGGGAGATGCTTTGTGGAAAAAAAAAGTCTAGTGGCTGTGGATTTTACTTGGAACTTAAGCAGTAGTCCATCCAAGTTACTAAAACCCTTTGGTATTCTCTTACTCCTTCCCCTCCCTCCCCACTCATCCCTCCATCCTACTCCCATCTGTAAGCAGCTGCTTGCTTACCACTGTGTCCTTAAAAAAATAACAGTATCATTAAGACCATTCTACACTCTGATTCTGATTCCAGGGTGGGTCTTTAACTTTAACTTTCTGACAAAGCAGGAAACATCAGGAAACCACAGGAACATCAAATGTTAAAACTGGAAGGGACCTTAACCATCATCTATTTTCTCATTTCAAGCCTGCACCTCTAGAGAGTTACTCACACACCCCAGACCAAAGAAGAATCTTCTGCTCAGGGAGGCTGTTATCTTCAGCTCAATAAGCAACTGTCCAATTATGGGGCTACATGACAGTCACACAATGCAGGTCAGAAGTCCCAGCCAGAATACCCTCAAATCCCCTCTCACAGATCAGAAAAGTGAAGATTAAGCCACTTCTCTAATGAATATGTTTTAAAGTCAGTCTGGGTTTAAATTCAAAACTTCATTAGCTCTGTCGCCTTGAGCAAAGTACTTGACCTCTAAACCTTACTTTTCTCATCTGTATAATGGGGTTAAGAATATCTACCTTTAATGACAGTTTTGAAAGCATTTATTCAAATGATACAGAATGCTTAGCACAGGATCTGAAACACATGCATTCAGTATATGGTAACTCTATTATTATTCAAGATGATGATGGTAGAATTGCAAAGAGAAACTTAGAGCCACTTCTTGCCTTTCCCTCCTACCTAAAGGAAATGATCACCACCCACCCTGGTGGACCTTATGGACCTACACTTCATCCATACATATAATTAGCTTTCTCACTATCAAAAATGAAAAAGAAAAAAGGCTTAGTGTGCTATAATAGCAGCAGACATTTATATTCTCCCAAGAAGTATCTATATATAATATTCTCAACATATTTTATAAAAGCCCTTCTGTTAAAACAAAAATTAATGGAAACAATACTTACCTATCCCAACATTTCTACAGAATTCTGTGTTCTTTATATACTCTGAACTGACTCAGAAGTTTGCATGTTTTTAATTTGTTGAATGTCTTGAATCCCCATGTACTTATTACAGTTTCCACAATTATCAATTTTTGCCCCAAAACCAGATTATTTTGAAACAAATATGAGACAACACATATTGCATATACATATATGTATGAACAGAAGATGTATTACTAAAATATTACTTCAACAAGAGGAGAAATGACAAAGAAGTATTTCTAAATTTCCCAGCCAGCCAGTAGTAGGTTGGGTAACTCTGGGAAGGAGGCACCTCTGGTGCCCCTTCCCTTTCCCTGACACCCCTAGACATCCAGGTCCTTCCCCAAACTCCAAGGTGGATGTGCTTCTCTTGCTTTCCACTGGGCAGTCAACTAAACCTCCTCAAAGGTATTCACTTAACTC
This sequence comes from Manis pentadactyla, assembly GCF_030020395.1. Classification (NCBI taxonomy): domain Eukaryota; kingdom Metazoa; phylum Chordata; class Mammalia; order Pholidota; family Manidae; genus Manis; species Manis pentadactyla. The sequence goes on from NC_080024.1 coordinate 36,390,368, forward strand.
GGGTGTTCTCTGAGAGACTTAAATGAACCTCTCCCCCAAGTTAACTACTTTTTTAAAGGGGCTTCAAAAGCTGGCAAGCCTTCAAGACCCAAAGCATACCCAGGAGATGGGGGTGATCTGAGAGGGCAGAAAGTCCCCGCTCTGCCTCCCGATGCTCACGCAGGGCCCTGGGGCCAAATGTGAGGAGAGAAATGCTTGGGTGCCAGGATGGATGGTTCCTTCTGCCCGTCTCCATTCCTAGCTGTTCTCTCAAGTCTATTTGAGATACAAGAGTAGCCCATCACATAATGATATTAAGATGAAAATCCCACATAATCAAAATTTCCTGCTGAAAGTCTTCCAGGGGTATGCCATGTCACAGGCAAACCTCTGTCAGAGGAGACAGTACAGCCAGCTTTTCCTCCAAGTGGAGATGCACTTTGGCTTGCTAGGCCGGGTACTAGATGAGCTAGCCTGCTTGAGCTTAAAACAAATAATTCGTATCTTTAAATACGTGGTGCAGCAAGGTACTTTCAGTGTGACAGCAAGACAGCAGCTAGATGCCCGGGGAAGCAGATTCCCAATGACTGGGTCAAATGCTCAGAAAGGGCATGGAGAATGGCATTCACCACTCCTACTGAAATTCTCTCTCTCACTCTCCCTCCCCACAGCTGCACAGTTTACTCTGTTAGTTATTTGTCAGTGGGATGCACACAGGACATATTCCACAGAGTGCTCTGGCATTCTTCCCCTCATAATGCGATGGTCTCAGCCACCACAACCCACACCACAGTGGTTCACAACCATCTAACTCCTGGGCGTTCCCATCATCCCACTGCTCAAGAAAGAATGAATAAATGCCATGGCTGAATAATCCTGATTGCCAGGAAGGTGGCAATATTGGGTTTAGTAAGACCATGGTCAAAAATCTGAGTCCATAAAATGTCTACATCTGATTTTTTGCAATTCTTGGTGCTATAAAACCAGAGGGCTCTTCACCACGGTCTTAAACAAGGCTTTGATAATATTTGTTGAATGAATGAATGAATGCTTATTTTATTATAATCTTTAGTGTTCAATTGGAAAAAAGTACCTGGTTGAATCTCTGGGCATTTTCCAGTATCTTCCTTTCCTCCTTCAGACAGTTATAGATGATCATAGACATCAGTATTGGGTCTTCCTGAAAATTATCCTAGACAGGGGTTGTTAGAATAAAAATAAGTTGAATTACAGAACATTTAAAACATTGTGTATTATAAATTGAAATGAACTTGTTCACATCCACTGAAACACCTCACCTCACATTTATTAAATTCCATATAAGCTATTTTTGGTAAAATCAAAACATTCTTTGCACAAATTATGACAAAAACTGCTTTAACTTTCCAATTAAGTATAGGTACCTAAACTATTTCTTAATTTTAAAAAGTATTTTCATACATCCTGTAATTTTTTACTTTAATTTCTATTGTTCTCGAGATCAATTATCTTCTGTTAGGGATCTTCAAACAATGCAAATGATACAAAATTTATCCATAATATTTCTCAATTAATTTATCTGATGGTCTCTGCTTTGAATTTGACCAAAGACATTCTTCTCAGTTTTTCTGTTTCCTTTTCAAAGCTAGTTTGCAAAATGCTGGCAAACTGTGGCTCCTTAAAATAGGTACATTCAAGTAAAGTCAGTAGGAAAACAAATTTCCATAACATTCATCTGACTTCCCCACTCACTGGTATTATAAAATTATAGATACAGTCACAGAGGAAAAAAAATCTTCTGATTACCTAAATTGAACAGTTTGGTTGTGTTGTATGAAACAAGAAAATGATAGCTCTCACCTCCATTAAAACAGAAAAGTTCTGTTTGGATAGAAATAAAATATGGTAGCCGGCTAAAGGGATGCTGGGAGTACTTTTGAACAACTCCTAAAACTTTGTAGCACATTCCCTCCTACCTGGGATTCCCTTTGACTTTCTCTTCCATGAGGGGGCAACTTCACCAAAAGTGAGGTGAGGTGGATTCTAGTTCCAATTCACCACACACAGTTGGGCCTTAGGGATGTCACAACTTTTTGGACTTAATTCCTCCTCTGTATTCGGAAGACTCAGACCACTCTCATCACTAAGGTTCCTTTGAGCTTTAATCTGTTATTACAGCTCATTGCTTGTAAAACCTTTTTCTTCAGTTTAACTATTAATAATTTTCAGTAAAACAAGGTTACAGCATCACATTTCTCTCAGAATTACTGATGCCTAACAGGTGACACACTTAAACCTGAAAATTCCTTATGTATTTCCAAAATGAACTGATATTTTATTTTCCTTATGCTATAAAATGTTAGTCACATAATAGGAATTTATTTACAGTCTCTGTAACTTTTCTGACGATGAATGTGTGCTCAATAGCACTGCTGAATGAAATAATCTCTTACGTAAACCTGGGAACATTTCAACTAAAGTGCAAAAATCAGGTCATACCTGAAGATTACGCTTGCTCTTCCTTATGTTATGCTGCAATAAAAAATTATTCTCCAAAGAAAAGCGGCTGTACTGATCATCCAGCTGTGACAGGAGGTCATGAAAACGGATGGTAGCAAATGAAACATCATTGGCGGCATGCTCCCTGGGAGATTTAAAATTTACACATTTCATTTCAGATACTGCTTTAAACAGACAAAATAAACATGGCTTTCCTTACTGAATTATGAAAAATAATTTTAAGTATTTTCTTAGAGTCTCCTCCCTTCTTTTGAAACTGATGTCATTTTTAGCAAGTTTGTACAATATTTCAATTACATACAGTTAGCATGAAAAATTCTAGGCCTCTGAAATTGTTCCAGAAACTGTTAATGGTAATTATCTCTGCATGGAAAAAATCCTCAGGGTCCTTCATTTTCTATGTCAAATACTTTCAGAAAATTAAAAATTTTTGCAATAGGCAAATAGTACGTTTTAAAATTGAACATATATCAGTTTTAAGAGCTAGCCCCTTTATTTTATTTTCTTCTTCAAATTTCTAATCAATGTTTTACCATAATTTGACTTTAAGTATTTCTTTCAACTTACTTCTTTCTATAACCTGGATCCTAGTTTGGAAAATAATTGGTGTCAGCATTATCTAACTTTTCCAAAGCATTCGGGAGTATATATCATAATTATATTGACAAAACTACATAAAAACACCTAATGACTAATGCATTGAGCTTTCTAGAGACACATGACATTTTTCAAGTCAACACATTTTCTGTAACAGATCAGCTCAATAGTCACTGATGAGATTCATTTTCCCAAGATAATTAATCAACAAGTTACTTTTAAGGCATAGAAAAACGTCTTCCTCTGTCAAGTGGGCTTTCCTTACCAGTCTTGTTTTTCTAGCCACTGTGCCAGATACTGTCTGATTTCCATGGGAAAACTGTCATCATAGAGCTGGTGAACTTGCTCCAGGAATTTGGAATCAAGCTGCTGAAGCTCATACCACTGGGACATCCTACAGGGAAACAGGACACAGATCATGAATGGAAACCACAGCTCCAGAGAAGGCATCACTAGCCTTATGCTTCTTTTAAATATCTTGCTTAATTTAAAACATAATTTGCCTCTGAAATATATTATTTAAATGGTATCTATATGTAAAGCCTATTTTTTACTGAGTTTGGGGGTCAATATTTCTTTCTTCTCCAGGAAACACAATTTGGGTCTTTACTCAAATGTCAACATATTAAGAAAGTCGTCTCTAGCCACCCTATTTAAATTGACCCCAATTCTCATCCTGGAAAACACTATCACACTGCCCTGGTGTATTTTTCTCCATAGCACTTAACCACCAACTGACCTATGACATACTTTCTTTTTTCTTTTGATTATTGACTGTTTTCCCCACATGAAGGGGAGGATTTTCAGGGAGGGGGGTTTGCTCACTGCTGTACCTCCAGAATGGTGGTGTTGGGCACATAGCAGGTATTCAATAAATATGCCTTTTAAATGAACCTGTACTTTTATCGAATAAATAAATGAAAAACATGAATTAGGTTTGCTTTAGGACAAATCATAAAAGCTATTAAAAATTACCCTCTTTTTAAATTACAATACATTTGTAATTTAACTCAAGGAATTTTTAACTGGTATTTTATATTTTTTGATTCATATAGAAGAATGAACTGGTTTTGCCATGTACCTTTTAAAAGAGATATATCTTCTGCTTTGCCTACTGCGAACAATAAATCTAGCACAAAAAGTCTTAAATCACAGTAATGATTTTTGAAGACTGGAACACTGTGAAATGTAATTTGAAAGAATAGTTAATACTACTTCTCTGGATAACTGTTAAGTCAATTTTTACATAGCAGTTTGAAGATTAAAAATGAAAACAAAAACCTGATTTAAGGACATCTAATATCTGTTAGGAAAATGAAGAGCCTCCCATCACCACAGGATAACTTAGGATTGGTGTCAGCACCTGGTTGGTAATATTCAGGGTGGGTATATGTGAATCTTATCCTACCAGGCCTCTGAGGAAGGGGTCTGGATTTTCAAGCAAAGCATGGAAAAGTGTATGCCCACTTGCTGGTGAGCACATGTGTACAGGTATGAAAATCTTGTCTACTCCACAAATTTCCTTTCAAAGGAAGGTAGAGATATGATACTTTCAGACTATAAAGCTAGTTATCATCACAAATACCAGTAGAAATTTGACACACCTGCTACAGCAGTTTGATTTTTAACTTTGGGTTCATTTCACCTGCATGGAAGACTCCAAATCCATGGCTCCCTCCCTCCCTGCTAGGTGTTTGTTAAGGGCATGCCTAATGCAAACTTGCCAGCCTGTGTTACCAGCAGGAGCTGTGACACCTCTTATTAGGTGCATGGCCTCAGGAGACTTACTTCCCTACCACACAGGTGGTCGGCAAGAATGGATGAGCTAGAACAGACTTGGCACCTGGCACAGAGCAAATGATCAATAAATTCACGCTGATAAACCCAGAATCCATCTATCTCACAAACCCTATTACTAACTCAGAGAGCAGCATGACTATCGCATAGTCAGCTGGCTCAAATCCTAATTTTAGGGCTGACTCCTTCCTCTCCAGTCCCAAGACCTCCTGCTCCCTGCCTCCAGCACTATTTCCCAATCCGGCCTCCTGCTACACACGAGTTGGACCACATCATACTATTGCTCAAAACTGCTACAGTTTGCCCATTCCTAGGCTGATTTCCACCCTGACCCTATTTTCATCCATAAACAAAGCAACCCAGTTGTTATATTACGTACTTTTTTTTTTGGCTATGCCCAACATTTCTGCTTTGCTCTAGCTGTCACTCACCCCTGAAATCGACCTCCCCACAAATTTCTGCCTCTCTAAATCCTACCAGCATTCAAAGGTAGATGCAAATGCCCCATCCGTAAAACTGTCTGAAACCTACCCAGGAAGAATTTAGCTTTCTTGATTTGTGCCTCGTTGCATTCTGTACCTCTTTTAGACCATCAACCCATCTTCCTTGGAAAGCTCTATGATGTCTCCCCTGAATGATGTAAGCTCCAGGCTTCCCAGGACTGGGCCTTTTTCTTTTTAAACAGCTCTATACTTTGGACAGTGTCCTGCACAAAGTATGTACTCAATAATAGTTTGTTGAATTGAAATCTAGAGTATTTCAGATTGAATTAGAAAGTAAAAGGTAAACTGCATAATTGTCCAACAAGTCTGAGTCCCGAATCCTCAGTTAAGCAACAGTTATATACTGGATTGTGCTGGGGGCTCAAGTCTTATTTCTGTCCCATAAAACCAACAATTTGCAATCTATACAAACAACACCCAAAGCACAACCACACACCTATATAACTACCCCCCAAACTCTTCAGTAGTAGTCACAATGTATTTTTTAAAGACTAATTAAGTTATATGGGGATTTGCAGGAACTAAACATTACTTCTATATTCTAGGAAGACATTAAGCTCCTTCATCCTTAAACATAGAGACATAATTAAGATTCCGAAGTCATGCACCCATTCATACCCTGTCAGTAACATTTACTAACCTGTCACCCTGTGTTCCAGCCAGGGGCTGGGGATTCAACCCAGGCAGCAGCTACACACAGCAGGGCCGTCAGGTGCCAGACTGTTGTTGGGTTTGCATGCACAGGGTACCGGCAACTAAACTAGACAGCTCTGCGGAGTAGCAGATGGCAAATGAAAACTTGCAGTGAAAAGACGAAAACGTGACTGTGGTGGGAAAAGGGGCGAGAAGAAGGGAAAAGGAAGGGTGAATGGGGAAAATTCTATTTCACAAAACATCTTGACTGGCAGGGGCAACCATGCCATCACCTAGAACAGCACCTGGCGTACTCGGGACGCGTTCTCTTCTGCGATGACTGATTCACCTGCCAGCACTGCAAAGCCTGTCCCCTCAGGACGTCCCGCTGCCAGGCCTGGATGGCTTCGGTCCCGGGGCACCCCACCCCCGCACCCGGAACTTCACACTCACTCACTATGAGCGCCGGTGGCCAGAGTGGGCGGAGGCGCGGCGCTGCGGCCTTTCCCGGGCGCCTGGACGGCCTGTGCTCAGGCTGGAGTCTGACGGGCGTTGTCCTGGGCGCCGCCGGGGATCTCCGCAGACTCTGCAGAGAAAGGAAAGTACCTGCGGGGAGAAACAGGGCCGCGCGCCCCGCCTACTTCCGCTTCCTCCAATCACCAGGGAACCCGCTGGCCCAATCGGACGTGGCTGTTCCGCGGGCGCACTGCCTCCCTCCGGGCACAGCTGCTCTTCCACCCGCCTGGTCCTTCCTTGGGCCCCCGTGTGGGTAACCTGAAGCTCGGCTCTGTGGTGCAACTGAGCGGACTGGCGGTTATATTTACAACTTTAGAGAACAACTAAAAGGAAGTTATGCTTTTGCAGAAGCCGAATCTTGGAGATGCCTGCCTTAGCCCTGAGGCAGAGGACGCAAGTGGGGACATTGTCATTTTAGAAGCTATAAACCCAGGGAACAGAATCCTTACCCTGCATGAACGCTCAGAGACGTTCAGCACAGTTGACGCCACCATTCCTGAGCACTTTCTTCCTTGGCCACAATGCCGGCACGGCCTCCTTGCTTCTTCCTACCTTTTTGACACAATTCCCTTACCTCTGCTCCACCTCCACTGCTAAACCCTCCTCTGGTCAGTGTTGTCAGGGTCCGAATATTGGTCAGCTTTACCTACACCTCCGCACGACCTGTTGTGATGACTTCACTCATAGCTTAAATTTACTTCTAGATATGGAGTGCTTCTACATGTGTCTCCTGTCCACACCTGGGTATCCTGTCCACACCTCACCTCCAAACCCCACACCCACGCATACAGCCCCCACCTAACTCTACTTGGATATCCTGTAAACTCCACAGACTAGTTATATGCAGAATCAATTCATCATCTTTCTCTTCAAACTGTCTTTTTTTCTAGAAATGGCACATGCCAAATGGCTAGAAATCAGTTTTGACATTTCCTTCTGCCTCACCCTCAACACCTGTTCCTCAAGCTTTGTTCATTCTTCCTCCTAACTATTCTCAAGTCTCATCACTTACATCTCTATCTTTTATGTCATCCCCTCCTTTTCTCTCCTTGGGATTATTGCAATGGATTCCAAAACTGGCTGTCTCACTCCCTTTTAATCCATTGTCCATAAAGCAGTTTGAGTGATTTTTTTTTTAACTGCAAAGCAGATCATGTGCTTGACAACATGAAAAAGCTTGTGATGGCTTTTCTTATAAAATCCAAATTTCTTAACACAGCCTGCAAGGCCCTGGTTCCCCTATCACTTTCTCTAACCTCATCTTGTGCCACTCTTTCCTTTCCTTACTTCAGCATTTTTGTTCTTCATGTAAGCCAAGCTCTTTCCCCAAACTCCAGGCCTTTTTACCAGCAGTTCTCCATTTGGAAAGCCCCTTGAGCCAACATATCCCTCCCCAAACTTCTTTGCTAGCTAAGTAATCTTTTATGTTTTAGCTAAAATCTCAGCCTTAATGTCATTTCCCCAGGTGGGCATCCCTGAGGCCAGCCTAGTTTAGATCTTGGAATGTATACCCATAAAATCAATGTGTTTCTTCAAGTAGATGGAATATGAATCAAGCTTTGAATAATAAGGCAATTTGGGTAGGAAAAGTAAATAATTTCTCAGGGATATGCTTATATGTGTGTCTATTATAGTTTTTCTTTCTTCCCACATTTATAAACTTCTTCTCATCGCATATGCACCCTCACAAAGCTAGTACTGAACTGGTGATAACAATGATTCTTGCTACCAAAGTAGCAGCCTTCTGTGTAAAGATGCTAGGCCACCAAAAAACAACTCTTCCCCTCCCACTCACCTGTGCTAGGACTCAGAAAATGTTTGAGAAAATCCAACTCTAGGAAGGGTAGATAATATGTCAAAAATATGATTTTCTGATAGTGTCAAACTTGCACAAAGACTAGTTTCAATATTGATGGCAGAATTAAATAATTTTAACATCTGCAAATAAGATGTTTCTCTTTGGCTCTCCACATTCCAATTATCATCAAGTACTATGGGTACTTTCATCTCTCTGCTTTTAACCTCCTTAGTTTTACCATCATTCACAATACTCTACTATTGGCCTTCATCATTTCAGAACTGGAATGCAGCAAGAAATGCCAAGTAGACTGCATTCTTCCTGTCCCTTTTCAGCCCCACCCCCAGTCATATTTGAAAATTAAATTCTCCAAGACACCACAATGATGTGATCACACCCTGTTCGAAAGCCCTGATGACTCTCACTATATTTATGATAAACACAAAACTTTGTCTGCAGTCTGGATTCCCCCACAGAATATCCCCACCTTTCTTTCTAGCCTTGTCTCCCACTGTCCCATTTATCAAATGAACTCTATGCCCTGCTCTCCCCCATGCTTTCAATTTTCCCTTTTCTGCCCCTTATACACATACTATTGACAAGTATTGCACATACTAAATGGTAAGTCCTGCTTCTTGCTCCCTTCATGTATCAGATCCCTATCCAACTTTTAAAACCAAGCCCAAATCTTATATTGTCCTGCAATCACCTCAGCCTGTGGTGATCAATCTGGTCTCTGAAATAATATTTTCTATAAGTTTCAGTATGTTGACAATCACCACACACTCCCTTACATTGTGGTTTTTGAAGTGTCCAAGCCTATTCCTCCAAATGTCTAAGTTCCTGGAGGGCAAACTATATGTATTTTATAAGAGTGACTATTTAACATTTGACTGCTAAAAAGCAGTCAAATCAAAAGCCAACCAAAGAAAAAACTGGAGATCTAGAAACGACAGATCCAGTCCCCTTAGTGATAGCCTCCTTAGAATAGTCAGCTTGGGCAACTATAACTGTATCCCAACAATACCAACTTTGAGAAAGACACAAATCTAGAGAAAATAGCTAATACCGTGTCTAGTGGTTTGTATTATTTTTCAAATGTTTCTTCCTTTCCCACTACTTGCCATGGTTCACTAAGAATGAAGCGTACCTCCCCATGTACTGACTCTGGCCTTGGCCGTGTGACTTGCTCTGACTAATGGAATGTGAGCAAATGTGATGAATATTCCAGCCAACCTGAGACTTTGCGTGTTCTGTGAGACCAACTTGTCCCGTGTACTCCTTGCCAGCATCAGCGGACAGCGGGCTCAAGCAATCACTGTTCCTCTAGCTCAAGTCCTGGAAGGAGAGGGGAGCACCCCTGAACCTGCAACGGAAAACAGAACTGCTGCAGCCCACCTGCACACTCACGAGTGACATGTGTTTGTTAAATCACTGAGGGTTCGTTTTTAAATAGCTGACTAATTCATAGATGACAGAAATCAAAATTCTAAATAATCCTAAGAGGCTAGAATGCTGCTGGACTGAAACCAACTGGATAAAACTTAAAACAGGAAATGCCAAGACCTGTGTTTGGGTTACAAAAAAAAAAGCAAGTGACAGGATTCTCTTTGCCGCCACTGCCTAACTTCCAAATACTTCTGAACACTGCATCTAGTAAGTTACCCAAAACCAATTAGAAATGGCAGGTAAGATGAAACTTACTATTTGCTATCCCTCAACCGGTGTATAGTCAAAGGAGAGTCAAGGATGGTGAGGAGTCTAGCTAGACAGCACATTTTATGATGAATAATTGAAGGCACTGGAGTAACTCATAAATTCACATGGTGTTACCATAGAAAGACTTTTAGAAACCATCTCAGACCCCCCATTTGTTGCAGATTTATTTTTGCTCGGAGTCTAGAAGACAGTATCATTCTTATTCTTCATTCATCCTTTCTTCCAAATCACCCACTAGCATTTAATTATATTTACAGTGACTGGAAATATAAAGAATACAATGCAGCCTACAACCCAAGGCAAAAAGATAGATATTATCAGTTACATAATTCTCATTATAAGGTATTAGGAAGTATCTCCCAGTAGATTGTTTCAATAATGGCCACATTATTCCCTTCCCTGTATCCACACCCCCTTTGCAGTGTGACTCTGTAGCTCCTTCCAGCAAGAGGTGGGAGCTATTTCTCCACCCTTTGAATCTGGAATGGTTCATGACTTGCTTTGACCGTGACACTGCAGACATGACACTGTGTTATTCTGAGGCTGGGCCTCGAGTACCTTACCACTCCCAGAACACTGCCTGCCTCCATGGCAGGGCAGATGAGCTGCTGCAACATGAGAGAGCACATGGGCCACAGCTGAGCTGTGAGGCTGTCAGGGCTCAGGCCTCAGCCATGTGAGAGAGGAGCTGAGCCGAAGGTAGATCAGATGGCCTGACCCAATAAGCAGCGTGCTCTAGACTCACAATGATAACTGATTGTTTGTTGTTTTGTCCTCTGAGTTTTGGGGTAGCTTGGTTTGTTATGCAGCAATAGATCACTGATACAAATCTTATGGGGGGAAGCAAAGCATCCAACTACTGAATTCTAAGGAGTTTCTTAGTGGTGCAGGACCATTCCTGCCCCCAGCCATGAATATTTTCCTTGGTATTTTCCTCCCCCCCTTAGTACACTACCTTGTGTGTCCTCACCACACCCCCATGGAAAACTTACTAGCTCTATGGTCTGTCTTTACTGCGTTGCTCTGTTTCAAATGGCAGATACAAATCTGATTAAGAAAAAAAAACTTCAGTAATATATTTAAAGACTTTCCTCTCTCCTCCCAGCAATCATATTTAATTTAGAAAAATTTTCTAATGTTGGTAACCTAAAATCTAATAGGAGTTAACGCTTAGTGAAGCTGTATTGTTAATCTGTAATATAGCCAGATTGAAATAAAGGATTCCTAATAATTCCCTGCAGTTTTGTGGATTTTTGATATTCATATGGTAGAATGTCAATATTATGCTTTCAAAGACTAGTTGTATTTGAAAATACGTATAAAATTTAAATGTAGGATAGAAAATGTACTATTGTCCTGTTACTGTGAGAATATATGGAAATGTAAATACATGGAAACACTCAGAGAAAAAGAGAATGAGGGAAAGAAAGGAGGGAAAATACTTGAAAATGTTAATGTTGATGTTTCTGAGTGGTGGATTACTTCTTTTTAATTTTCTTTTTCTTTTTAAATGTCTATAATAAGCACTTTTAAATCGTGGTCGTAACACGCTCACAAACACTTTTTGAAGTTTGTGAATTCAAGACAGCGGCCCATGACTGCCCAGGATGGGGTTTACCGGGGAGATGCGAGTCGTCGGGCTGGTTGAAAGGTTTCCAAAACAGCCGCCCAGCGCGCGGCGGGAGGGACGCGACTGCTCAGAAGAGCCACCCCACGTGCTTTCGGGGAATCGGCCCGGGAGCAAGAAGGAGCAGGATTGGAAGGAAACCGAAAAGCGAAAGTCAGACGTGCAGAGCGGTGCGCAGGCGCGAGCCCGGGGCTTTCCCGCTGCCTGCGCGCCCCCTGCCCCTGCCAGCCCCGCCTGCTGGGGAGCGGCGTCTGCCCCGTCTCCCCAGAGGGCTAGCAGCGCCCTTCCTCTCTTCTGTACCTGCACTGTCTGCATGCATGCTAACTCACATTCAGGCAGCTGGGATGGCTGCTCTTGAACGTGGGGATGAAAGTGGGCGACGGGCCCTTTTGTTACATTGCAAAAGGGGCTTTCCACATTCTCCTGGGGTCTTCTCAGCCCCTGCCTTTTCCCTTATGGTGATTATGGCAGAGGGAGTGAAGGAGAAGTATATTAGGGGATAATATAGTGTAGTCAATGGACCATGATCTTGAAAGACAGCAGGCACAGGAGAAATAGTTTTGGTCCAGCCTGCTGTCATTGCGACTTAACGCTGGTTCCGGGAGGCGCGGACTGGGTTCCTTTGTGCTCAGCTCAACCACTCTTAAAGGGCTTTCCCTATTTAGGGTGACCTAGGGACCAGTCTAGGACTTCCAGCGTGTAAGGGGCGTACAGGACCGGACCACAGCCTCCTGTGAGAGCAGGCAACAGTCCCCTTGGCTGCAGCAAAAGGACCTGTAAGCGCACTTTACATAATTCCCACCTTGCAAATGGGCGTTAGAGGACAGGACCCTCTGTATAATTTGCAAGGTCCATTGCAAAATGAAAATGTGGGGTGTCTTATTAAAAACTTACTAAGAATTTCAAGAACCCAACAGCAGAGCATTAAACCACAAACGGAGCCCTTCTGAGTGCTTGGCCCTGTGCACTGCACAGGTTGCACACACATGAAGTTCCCTGTAAGGGAATTGGGAGGACAGATTTCTTCTATAGAAACCTTTACATGTTACTTAAAACAAATGCAAACTTAAATATAATGAAGAAACGAACTATACTACTACTTCTTCCTACAGCACTCACAACAAAATCCAGAGGTTTCAGCTTTCCCTATAAACCCTACATGATCTTGCCTTGCTTCCTTCTCTGGCCCATCTTGTCCCACTCTCTCCGTGCTTCACTATCTCACCTCCAGGTGGCTTCTCTCTGTTCCTCAAGTACCCCAAGCTTCCATCAGCCTGGGTCCTATGTAAATACTGTTTTTGTAGGGTGCAATGTTCCTGGCCGTGTTCATTGAACTGGCTTCTTTTCACTCTTTAGGTCTCAGCCCAATATGATTGCCTTAGAGAGACCTTAATTGACCACTGCTCCCAGTTACTCTGTATCACATTTATGTTCTTCCTAGCAGTAAATCTGTCCTTTATTATTTGCTTGCCTGTTTTCACCTTTTCTCACAACAGGAGGGGCTTTGTGCTGTGTTACAAACTGTCTCATCCCCAGTTACACGAGAGAGAATTAAGCCTCATGTCCGGAGGCATCTGTGTATGAATTATCTTCTCTCCTATCTATACATCTAGAATGGCATATACATCTATGTATTGTCCTTGGGAGAATTGAGAAAATAGTCAAGCAAAGTACATTTTGTCTTGTGGTTCAGATGGGAAACCCTAGTTGAGAAAGGCAATGCCTGATTCAGAGTTTCAAAAATATTTTTTGAATGACTAACATCATTGACCAACACTGGCTGCAGGAATCACAGGTTAATTCCACCATTCAGAACTTAGCGCAGGCTCCAGGCCTATTGAGCTAGAATTGAGGGAGAAGAGAATAAAGAGCATGTACATTTTGAAAAACTCCCCCAAGGTATTTTAATGAAAGTACCAATCCTCCAAGCTCCCTCCTACCTCTCTCCCTCTCCACCCTATGTAGATGGCCCATTGGCAGCAGTCTGTGAGCCATCTTCATGGATGACTGACTATCAAGCCTAATGTAAGAAAGGCGCAGAGTTGCATAGGACATTTAGCAGAGGATGGAGTAGTAAAGCAATGAGTTGAGTAAAGGGGGGAGTTAATGGAAAATTCAGGAACACTTGGTTCATGTGTGGGTGGGCAAATGTCTGGGATGTCAGGTACATTTGGGATGCCTAAATTAAGGGTAATTAGAACGAGCTAATAATCAAACAATCTAATCCAGAGCCTTTCTACAGAGTTTGGAAGCCATGAATGAGGTGAAGTAGAGGGGATGTCCTGTATTGTTTGAGTAATAGCAAGCATGTTTTGGTTAATCAGTTTGAAGTTTGGTATTCGGGACTGTTCCATAATTTTAGGGTTTGAAGTATTATAAAGAGAATTCTAGCTTAGTTTTGCAGGCAGATCAAGGAGCAAAAGCAAGCAAGCACCTACTGCCCTCTATGTGTTCAAACACTAAATCTTTAACAAATATTTATTAAGGGGAAGGAAGACTGTGCTAGATTTTAGGGTTGTAACTATGAACAAAGCCTTCCTGGTCCCTGTATATACAGAGCTTGCTTAGAGTCTTGTAAAGACCAATGATAAGCATTTGTAAAAAGGTGGTAGGAACTGTGCTGGGGGATCTAGAGAATATGGAGAGATGGCGTGACCTGAGCCACACCTGTGTGCACATGCACGCACACACACATGTATGTGTGTGTATTTATCAGGAAGGCTTTCCAGGGCCTGAATGATGTGGGAACGTTATCCAGGTGAAAGGGTAGATGGGGGTGGGGTGGGAGAATTGAAAGACTCCAGCGGAAGGAAGTGAGAGCCAGCATGGGTCATCAAAGAAACTGAAAGTGGTTCAGTCAGTCCTGCGTGTGTGTGTTTTGGAGGACAAGAGAAGTAATGAGAGGCGACTTGAAAACTTAGTTTAGACTCTTCTTAAGAAAAACCTAAATAACATCTGACCTTGGAAAAAATCAGTTGGGAATTGTGGTCTTCATCCAGAGCTGGGAATCTTAACTGTTTTTTGTGCCATTGACTTCTTTGCAGTCTGATGGAATCTATGAACTACTTCCAAGAGTAATGTTTTTAGTTGAATAAAATAAAATACATAAGATTAAATAGGAAACCAATTGCATTGAAATACAGATATGGAAAAATTAAAAGCAACTTTGTTATATAGTAACTTACATGCTTCTTTAATGGCTTTAAATAAGATCTAGCAGTGGGGCTGATTAATACAATTTCAAACTTGTGCTTAGCCTAAGCAATATTTTGAGAAAACTGTAACAACTGTAATATGACAAAAATGTGGTGGTGGTTATAGTTTGTTGCCTTTATTTCTAATCGAAGGAAATTCTAAGTTTCAGTTAGAAGTTTGTGAAAATCAAACTCTAACTTTTACCATCTAAACTAATGCACCTCCAGAATTCTATCTATACACCCCAGGTAAGAACAGCTAATCCAAAATGCTATGAGTCATTCAAAGATTTTTAAGGGAGTAAAATTCAGTATATTTTAGAGCCCTCAGTCTATATAGCAAGCCAGATGGAACTGTTTGTTGTATTTACTTAAAGGATGTTACAGAGAATGTCCTTCATTGTGTTTTTATGGTGTCCTCTTTGTGAGGACTCTGGTGGAAATGTTCCACACTTGTATGGCTTTGTTGTCAGAAAAGGGTGAAATCTATTATACGTAAATTATTTTTCAATAAGCCAGACTTTAAAAAATGCAGCCAGTCAAATCAGTCAATGCTCATGGTCAATTTGAAAAAGAAATTGTCTCTATGTCAGAAATGGGAGCATGTGCATGCAGAAGCCAGCTTGCTAGGTCTAGACTACAGGTATCTGTGATAGCACAGCGCTAGGACAGTCTGACCCCTGATTCTGATTCCTTCCTCTGCACGGGGTTCATGCGCCTTCTGAACCATGTGAGGAAAAGAAAAATCCCTGGGTTTGCCAGAGGTATACTCATTCTTTATGATTCTTTAAAGGACCTTCCTTGCTACTGTAAGACTTGAGGAAATCTACCAGCAGCTGCTTTCTTTTGGCATTTATTCCAGATAAAGGCACTGATATTCAGTACAATTTGTCAAAGTGAGTCTTTAAAAAGAATTTGAAAAAAGATTGGCAAAATGGACATCTGTGATTGGTTTGGGTTGGGTGAGGGGAGAAGTGAAAAATGTGATTAATATCTTAAAAATAAATTTACATTTTGTTTCATTAAATGTTGCTTATTTGCTACTAATTGGCAGAAAAAATTTTCTGGGGTAGGATTTGTTGTAAACATGGTCTAAATTCCCTTCCCACTGCATTTCCACCCCAAATGTACACCTTAGCCTGAACTAAACAGGTATTCCTAGGAGTCCCCTGACAAAATCCCATTACCCCCACAAAATTAATTTCTGGAATGCATAACACTCACTCTTGGGAAATAACTCTTTATGCTAAGATCAAGAACTTGATTTTCCTGAATCTAAATAAAAATAGTCACTTACTGAACTCTTAATCTTACCACTTGGCCTCTGCCTCTATTATATTTCTGCTGTGTAAGTAAGAGTCCATAGTACCTTCAACACATTCCAGGAATCAAAAGTTTCTGCAACCTTTTTTTGTATCTAATCCAATTAAGAGTTATTCCCTGGTAGGAAATTACCTCTTTAAAGATAAAACTGTAATAATCATTTAATAGTTCAAATATCAAACAAAACATAATTTTAAACCAGGTTTTCAATTATTTCCTCCACTCTGCTGCCAAGTGATATAAAAATTCTAGAAAACTGGCTTTGTGGAGGACAGTAGAGACTGGGAGAACACACCTCGAGTTAGCCCTGTGGTCCTCCATCCAACAGACCCCTTCACCCTGAGTGCTGTCAGGAACTTGCAAAGGAGTAAGGGAACTGGCCAGGGGGCAGGGGCAGAGTTTACCCCTATAGGATCAAATGTAGGATGTACTTGGGCACATGTGGGTGCAAATAAAGGATGACATTGATAGGATGGAATGTAAGCAAGAAGGCAGGTTGTATTAAAAGCCTTTTTCTCTCTTTGAAATATTTTCCATCAGATGTTAGCTACTCCTGTTTGGCTGCCTGGAGCATGGGAGATGGGTGTAAGGAGCTGGAGAGAAGCCCTGCAGTGGAGACTGTCATCTCTGACTCTGCAGTCAAGTCTTACCACGGACACAGGCGTCAGGACTTTTTGTAGCTGGTCGTGGCTGATGCCTTGGTATCGTGACTTCCTGACATGGATCAGCAGTTTTCCCAGGATGTGAAGACCCAGAGAGCTCTCCAGGTCTTGAGCTTTGCCCACACTGTTATTAAGGGTGGCGGCTGGGCAGTGGTACCTTTAAGCATCCAGCTGGGGCAAAGTAAGGATCAACATAGACTGCGGGTCACCTACATGCATTACTATCCAGTAAACCCCCTCTGCTCCCTCATCACCAGAGAAAACTGAAGGGATGGAACAGCTCATCCTAAACTCCTTTCCCAAGACTCAGGTTGGATCCATGGGACCAGAGACTATTCTAGCTGGGAAGAGCCACGGGGCCCTCACAGAAAGGGGGAACATGCAGCCCAGGAATTAAACCACTCACCCAAGGCCAGTGTTGTTATTCTATTCCTAGTCCTGTTGGCATGAGGTTTTTACCTGTGTGTCTGCTGTGAACCCTGATGCTGGGACAATGTGGATACAGCCATCAAGAGGATTCTTAATTCACCACAGGACACCTCGGAATTGCTCCTTCATTACCTCCATCTTGTATCTAGTGTGATGACTCTTAACTTGCCAGAGCTCAGGACTTGGCTTATTGGGCTTTTCCTTCAGGCGTTCATACTGGTTTTTGAGTAATGTAAGTGTGACTCTCTAATTCTTGGCTTTGACCTTATTCTGAAATTTTAACATATTTCAACCTTCTAGAGCCAAAATCATAAGTAATATGTGAGAAACAAAATCGGAAATGAAACAAACACATACAAACGGGCCTTTTGTTAAAATTATATTAACAGTGGTTTTCTTAAAGTGTCTTATCTTGAAAGTTATCTAAAGTTTTGATTTTAGCATTTCAATAACAACACTCCAGTTGGGAGTGCCATGCCAGTGAATGGAAGGCTTCAGATGTCAACCATTTCCTGGGAACTGGTACATCTAAAGCTGAAGAAATAAGATGTGATTGTTAGCATATTTCAGTCTTTAAATGTTTTCATTTGCTTCCTTCTTTTGAGCTTCAGAAGTTCATCTGTCATTCAGCAGAATATGGAGACTTCATCTAAAATTGAGAAATGAAAATGACCTTTGAGGAGACTATTGTTTTGCAAATAAGTATTTCTTAAGGTGAACATCCTCTTGTCTACTAAATACTCCATAATCTTTATACCAATTAGTTTCTTAAGTATTCACAAAAGTAATTGAGATTGATCAGTCTAAAATAAAAGACATCTTTTCAGTAGATGGAAACTGTTTTAAGAAGGCCTATTCATCCCACAGGAACACAGTGCAGAAATAGGTACAAGATGTTGCAAAAATTTTTTTTTATAGCTAAATGATTTAAGGACAACTTACATTAGAATGAGCTGTCAAGGGGGGGTATAGACTTTCCACCCCTGGAGATCTCCAAGAAAAGGACTAAAAAACCACTTGATTTATGTAAAATTTGCTGCCCCAAAATGTGCCTCTTTGGCATGTGTATTATTCCAGGCTGATTATTTTGAAGAAACAGAAGGCTTAGTAAGAAACTTTGACCTCCCCCTGACCTCCTAAAAGAATTTAGATAGAGGACCTTCTCCAGGAAGGGAGCTAGCGCCATAGATAATTGTAGTATAAAATGAAATAGGGTTGTAGACAGGGAGGAATTTAGCAGATCTCTTTCCTCTCTGTATTGCATTGTTTCTGTGTCAGCAAACATTTACTCTTTTTCCTCTTCCTTCCTTTCAAGTCCCAGACCCTTACCCCCTTCTCCTTTGCTCAGAATGGTACATAAGCCTCACCTGCCTGACTGCCTGTGGGCCTCATATTCTTAGGCAGCCCCCACAGGTTTGTAATTAAATTTTATTTTCTCCTGTTAATCTGTCTCATGCCAATTTGACTCTTGAAGGGCAGAGGAAATCTTTCCTCCCCCACACCAGATACAAAGCTGTAGGGGCTCAGGGTGCTCCAAGATTCTCTTATTCTGGTATATGTTCATCCTCATGTAAATTGGGGGTTTGAACTGCATGATGGTATTGGGGAGTAATAATAAACAGAATGTATTCTAAATCACGTTACGGCATTTAGATTAAGACTCAGTTCTCAGAAGAGTATTATCACGCTGCTATTGACTGTTACTCATATATTGAGGAAGCTCCTGAGATGGGACTAATAGCACGAGGAAAAATTACGCAAGAGAAATTGGAATTTGTGGTGCTTGAGTAGCTAAAATAAATATTAAATTAGGTTTATAAATATTGACTAATACGTGTTGCCTGCTAAAGTTGTGGGGTCAATGTTGGAAGTAGGGAGGAAGAAGTGTACTTGAGTAAAATACGGGAATATTTTGTCCTTTGGTGGTTTGATGGAAGAACCTGGAGCAGTTCAAGTAAGCGAAGGTGTCTGCTCTCAAGGCCTGTGATACCAGCAACACAGGACCGTGCAGCTGCCCGTCTGTGTTATGCTCACGGATTTGTTCTGATAAACGTGTTCCTCACAGCCCAGGCAGAACTTCAGTCCCTTTGATTCACACACTACCTTTGCTTCATTAGACATGCCTCTGACCAGCAATAGAAAAGAAAGGGAACATACTGCAGTTTCAATGGTGGTGGGACTCAGGTTTTCTCTCAGCACTGCATATACGCTTGGAGACATAGGTAGAAGGTCTGATGGAGAATGTGGCTCAGTTGAATCACTTCGGCTTAAAGAGATAACAAGGTAAATATTGAAAAGGATTAAAAAATAATAGCCTGTAGGGACTTAGTGTCAGGAACTCATTTCTAGAGCTTCACCTATTTGTGACACTGAGAGGCCTAATTCATCATTTGAAATCAGAGCATTCAGCCTACTATGGAATATATGGTATTTAAAGGGCAGCTTTCTAATTCCAGTCATGACAGACTGGTGCATTCTGAAGACTAGCTTTATGTATTGAAGGAAATGGGACACTGAGTATTAAAATGCCTTTTCCCAGTTCTGTGTACTCTGCTCCACCCTTAAATACCCTATAGGAAACTATTTTCTTTCTTATAAATTCAGTGACAAATATCTTACATGTGGCTGATATTACTTACATTGTTGAAATGGGGATAAAAACAGAAGGAACATAACCTTTGTCTCCCCGTTCTGTTGGTCTTGAAACTGGAAAAGAAAGGCACAATATTGGGAAAAAAAGTTACCAAATTGGTGGTAAAATTAGAAAAAAGTCTAGAAAAACGTAAGTAATGCTAAAAGGAAGACAATACAATTGTTTAGTGATTCACAAAATTTTTTAGTTGAATCGGTGCAACAGTATTTTAGGTAAGCATAAAATGTGCAAGAAGAGAAAAACCAATCTCTTGGCAGGCCTGATCTGGCTTTATGTATTAATGTCTCTAAAATGTGTGAAAAAAACTGGGAGTCAATTATATTACTTGTCTTCTATGTTATGTTTGAATTTGATTATAACTATGGTCTTATAGGAGATCTATGTGACTCAGTAGGATGGCAACTGGTCACCATCTGTGTGTGACAATTTTTGCAGAATATTCTAGAAGATGATGTTCACAGATTTAGTTGCTATAGACGAACATGTTAGTGAGTTGTATGTACTTTCAAACAGAATGGTGAATTCATATTACAATTATATAGTTAACTTCTTTAGTATTCTTTTATATATTCAATGAATATTTACTAACTGCCTATTTTGGCCAGGTATTATTTTAAGGCCTTAGGATACAACCAGGAAAGGCAGGGGTGTCAAGACTTGTTATTGGTAGGCTAGGAGGTGGGGGTGTCTCCTTGTCCCCTCCATGAGGCCTTTCCAGTCCCTTCCCTGTGGCCATTCTTCCTGCCCACATTATCTTCATGTCACTGGTGATAAAACCATGCCAGCTATTTTGTGCAGCATGGGCCATACATTGCCACAGTACTCTTGCATTGTGAGACCACAGTAAGGTAAAAAATACAAGCTTATAAATGCAAGGCCTCTTTTTCAAAAAACAGATTTTTAACAGCTTTCTCATCATTACCTCCTCTTCCTTTTCCTCTCCCCAAGTCACAGAAGTGAAGTCAGCACCCTCCTATTTTGGGAAGGAGAAATCCAGAACTCTACTCGTGGCTGTGAGAGGCTCCCTGGCCATGGTGCAGTCTGGTTTCAGCTACGGATTACTAACTGCTCTCTAGAACTGGCCATCCCCAGCTGTCCCTTTTCCAGAACTGCTGACACACCACTTCATTTCTAAGGCTTTGATGTCCACACACTCCTTAGAGTTTATAAGCATCAAAGTAAAAGGGGAACTTCATTTACTTTACTCCAATATGAGGTTATTTTCCAGAAGCTTAAGCAAAAAAAGCCAACAGGAAGAACCTAACCTTCACATGGCTGGGAGCTGTAGTGTTTACCGAAGGCTTTGTCTTTGGGAATGTCAGGATATAGGTACTTCAGAGGGTTTTCAGGAACGTTTTCAGCCATAATAACTTTGTAGTCTCTAAGGATGTCAGCGAATGGCAGAGCAGACAACCGGCCTTTATTGTAGGGTTCCACAGAGTGGAATCTCACTTCTCCTAGAAAAGCAGGGAGGGGTGGGTGAGGGTGGGGGATATTCAGGTTCCTGCAGGCATTCTTTGTGGCCATTCTTCCTGTCCACATTATGTTTATGTCACTGGTTATAAAATAATGCTAGCCCTTTTCTCCAGTGTGAACAGTACAGATTGCCACGAGATAGAGGACACCCACACAGGCTGTGAGAAGTTCCTGGCACCCTCTCCTGAGATAACTGTCACAGCTAAATTCAAACCCACTGAAAACATATGAAAAATAGAACAACAAGCCACACACTTTCGAACACTGAGATGCCAAACACCAAACTCAGCACAAATTCACACGAATAAGCAACAGCGAGCACGTACCGTTTTCAGAGTGGTCCACCCAGGTGAAAGTTATTCCTCCAAGGTGGCTTTCACTGAATCTTAACAAAAAGGTTCCGGGCATTTTATCCTTTAGCAAAAGCCTTTCCTTCTCTTTGCTAACAAAGCCCATGACATACCTAAAAATAGAACAATGTGTAGTTTTATCAAAGGCTGTAATTTATTCCATTTGCATTTACTTCATTCACAAAGAACAGACCTAAATTTGTTTTGCGTATAATCCAAATTCAGTGGTGCCTGAAATGCTCTTCTACAGACTAAAGTAAATATCAGTACTCTGTGAAGATAAAGTCAGAGACTGCAACTACTTCTGTCCCCACCCCATGACATTAAACATGCAAGAAAAGAAAGGAAGAAAACTAGCAGCATAAAGTAAGAACCTAATGTATGCATACAGAAAACTCACCCATCAATCCAAAGGGGAAGAATGTGTTTCTTAATTAGATCTAATATTGCTTCAAGCCACGTCCAAAAGGTAAATGATTTACCAGGTAAATGTTCCTATTGGAATAAATGAACATGTTAGGACAATGATTATTTCAATAGTAATATTGCTATAATTCAAATTCCTTTTTTAAATGGAATAATTTCCTATAAGTGAGATAATACTTTAGAGTTTCTTTTAAAAATAACCTTATCCAGGAAATTCTCAAAATGCCAGGTTTTGATATGGAGGTTTAAAAAGGTGCACTATTTAAAAAAATGTTTTTTATTACCTAAATGATATTCCCACTCCCCTGTTTGTACCTTGCAGAACTTGGCCCAGGTGAGATAACCATCGCTGTAGCTAGACTGCACTAAAATGAAAAGAATGAGGTTTTAATTAAACAATTAGACCATTCAATTTGGTGCCCAATTTAGATCCCCCCATTCCTTAAGCACCTGCTCTGGTTTACAGTGTACTTAATAGTAGGAACAATAAAAATATGATATCATGAAATTTATTACTTAGGAAAGAATTTTTTTAATGGAAGAGCTAAAGATATCTTTAGGAAACAGGAGGGTGTCTAGGACCAGGCCTTTATATAAATGAATAGATGAATGGATAGGATATAAATTGTCATGAACGGATAGGATAAAAATTGTCAGAGGAGGAAGCCACTCTAATAGCAAGAATAATGTAGGATAAGGCATTGGTGGACATGAACATGGCTTATACAGGAGACAGTAAAAGCTGCCTAATGTTGGTGGATAAACATTACAAAATAAATTTGTATAAGTTCGATGCAGCCAGGTTACTAGTAGTCTTGACTATTACCCTGAAAAGAATGGTCTAGAGCTCCATTAGGCAATAAGCAGTCATTTACTGTTGTGATCCAGGAAAGTGAAAGGAGATAGGAGTTTCTGTCTAAATTTTAAGGAAATTATAAGAATACTTTGGTAAAGATCTGAAAGGATATGCTGCTATCCATACTACAGATTTAAAATCTTTATTCACTGATTCATATTCATTGAATGCCTGCTATTAGTATTATGGTTTATAAATTAAGTAAGGCTCAATAAGAATATTTACATTAAATATATTTTATAGTATTTTCCAAATTCATGACTTATTTAAATATCTACTGAACAGATAGCAGGTGCAATAGGCAAGCCAGCATTCCTTCTAAGTCAAACTTAACCAAATCACGCACATTTCACGACTTCTCAAATGCATCTTGGGCCCTACTTTAACTAGAAGTGTATGCAAATCCAATTTTAACTCTTTTTTGATACTAAATGTATTCACCTCAGACTTGTCAAAATATAGATATTTTTAAAAATTCTTTTAGAAGAAGCTGTGGTCACTACATGGAGTACAAATAACTTTAATTTTAAAACTAGAAATACTGATCAAAACTGAAATATTCTTGATATGAAGACTTAAGGTATTAGCTGGTGGTTTTTAATTTCTATAATAAATTTTCTGGTCCTGGAATCAGCTATTTTCCAGTTGGTTAATAACCACTGTGATGTTAATAGGAAAGCTCAAGGCACCATTAAGTCTTCACATCACTCAGTGGAAATGGCCTAAGAACACCCTGAACACTGGAGTGTGGAATGAAAGGAAGGGGCGTTAGAACTGGACAGGCCTGGCCTACGTTTTGGCCTTACTATGTACTAGCATGTCCTCAAGGCAAGTCACAGCCTCAGCATCTAAGTATACTCACCTATAAAATGGATAGAATAATGAGTTATCTTCACTATTCTCCTTGAAAGAATTTTTGTGAGAAAGATAATACAGCATTTAGCTCTGTACCTGGCAACGGAGCAGGCACTCAATAAATTGTGATGATCATTACTATTAATAACAGCAATATCACCCTGGTTCTTTAAAGCAATCAAGTACCAAAGCCAAAGGCAGGTCCTCCATATGCACCAGCTCTCACCTGTTAGCTTCTCTGCCAGCATACTGAGTTGATCTGAGTTAAGGCCTCGGCCGACATATGATGAAAACTGCCAGCTCATCACTTCCAGGAGTTGACTCAGAGTGGCAGATGGAGGATTATTAAAGAAAACCAAGTTCTGAAACAGAGTTGTAATAATGATTCTTTTTATTAGCTACACTGAACATGCTGTAATTCATTTATAGGATTCTGGATTTAAACTTTTTAGGCCAGCTTAAGTTAATAATATAGAATACTATTTCATCTCTGTTGTGCATTTTAATTAAAACTGACTTTTTCTTTTCCTAAAGAATTCCTAGTTCCATGAATCTAATATAATATATGGTTCCATGTCATCCTTAAAAGAATCATTGGACATCTTTAACTTTCCCCGGACAATGGACTGTCAATCAATTCATAAAAGTCCTTAACAATGTCCAACAAATAATCATACAAGTACTCTTTTCTGAAATAATATTAATCTTAAACAAAAACTTTATCATGTTATTTGCTTTATCATGGGTTGACACGAGTTGGTGCCTTGACCAGACAAAACAATACAAAGCACAAAAGCAGTGAAGTCCCAGGCGAGGCAAGGTGACCCTACAGTATGAATTCACAAGTACCCTGGGACTTCTGCTTTATGGATAGCACAGTAGCCTTTCCTTATTTTTCTCTAGATGAGAGAATCTTCTATACAATCAACTGCAAACAGGACTGTTTGCACCAGAAACTGGGTCAACAATAATGTAACGGAAGACTTCATCTCAGACTTCTGGGAAGCAGAAGGTGTGAAAGCCAAGAAAGTTATTCTGAGAAGAGGGGGAGAGGAAGAATTAAGAAATCTAGTGCCATCTGGGGAAAAGGCCTTTAGTGAACATGAACTAAGCTGGGCAACAAATAAAGGAACCAATTCAAGAGATTTCAGAAGGTGGGATAAAAGAGGACACAGCATCCAATAATGAATGGGAGACAGGAAAAGAAAGAATACAAAGAGAATTTCTAGAGAGGAAGTTTTCCGTGCATCAGAGAATTATGCCTAGATAAATGACCAAAAAGCACAGAAACATAATCAAGGTCTAGGAGGTTAGGTTCTGTAGCAAAATAGAAGAGAAAATAGAAGAGTTGGTTGTCATGGTGGACTCTGTGAGTAGGCTGTGCATCTATGTTTTAGGAGCTGTACATGATCTACATTTTCAGATTCCTCATCAGAAGCAGAGCAGAATCTGGGATGGTTAGTGTGACATCGGTGGTTTTCTCACAGAAGAAAGATGCCAACAAAAGCTAAGTGCAGCAGCTCTACGCTCTGAAACTGGAGGCGGAAAAGCATCCCATCTTCCCTCCTACATCCTGGAGTTGAATGAAAAGCTCAGAACATGTGTGGCTCCTAAGGGGGAATGATATTTACTCTCAGGAGTGCTGGCTGTTCTTGGCTTTCAAGACCAGGTGACTTCTCTAGTGAGTTCTGTTCTCACTGCAGGCTGAGAGGAAGTGAGACACAGTGCACTCTGTGTAGCCTTCCTCTCTGCAATTAATCTGTCTCAGATATCAGGGCACCGGAGGATGAGAAGGAATAGGGCTGAGTCATTTTCTGTGTTGTTTCCTTGTTAGGCACATTAAAAATAAAAGGCAAAAAACACTTTGAGCTGACTCATTATGTCAGTTCTTATTGCTAGGACCTAAGGCAAAAGAATTCTTACCCTGTATGGGAACATTTGCATTAAGAAGAATTGTTGTTATTTACATCTGACCTATTTTCTCTAGACCTTGACAGTTACCAGGACATCACACTGAGGTTTTGTAACAGGGAACAAGAGGATGCGCTGAATCATCTTTTTTGCCACTCCCTTCCCTGGTTGTCACTCAAGAAGAGCACTTATTTTCTGCTTGCTTTGTAACTTGAGACCAGTTTCTGATCAATGTCTCAAATAACCACCAGATGGCATTAAAAGCCCAACATGAGTCTAGAATGGATTAAATCTATAATCAACTTGAATCTATAATCAACAGAGTGTAGTTAGGCAAAAGTGATGAATATATTAGTCACTTCTTCAGAAACCATTTCCTCAACCTTTGTAGAAGAGCCTATGTGGAAAAAGTGAGGTCAGAAGTAGTTGAGGTAAACAGCAGTCAGAACCAGACTCAGGGGTCCAGAGCCATAGAACGCTCCTAGAAATCTTTGTGATGCACATAGCTGGGAGCTGACCAGACCCTCAGAAGTAACAAATACCTGTCTGTCACTTTTCCTAGCTAGAACTCTCTCAGGGTCCAAGTACATCAGGACGTATTACTTTAAATGTGAGAGAGGAATCACACAACTAAATATATTAGAGTTCTGGAATAAAACAACCCATAAAGATATGCCAAAATTCATACACACACACACACACACACACAAACAGATGGGTTTTGTTGACAATAAAACAGATCATAGATAAAGGAAGAAAATTGGATACCTGGCAGTCACTGGTTGACACATTGTACCAAATGATGGATGCCCAAGCATTAGGCAACTGACTGACATTGGAAATCATCACCACAGGTAATGAACTGGTCTGGTTTAAAAAAGAGAAAAACGTAGTTATTACAGGTAGTTGCACCTTACATTTATTTTACACTTGATCCCCTCCCCTAAAGTGCCATCTCAAGCCAACCCCACTCCTCCAATATGGACGCCTACCCTGCTTTGGTCACTAAAATGACTTGTGAAGGGCACTGGAACTTTCTGAGCATATATGAATCAAAGTTTAGGAAGGAAAGAATGTATACAAACAGGAATCCTTTTAGAGTGCTTGGTCAGTCAGCTTCTCCAATATCTTCCCCGACATTGTGTAAATATTCATACTTTCTTATATCACATGCTGCCTAAAATGCAACCAATTAGAGCTTGCATTGATTTAGCAATTGTCCCTGTTATAGGTTACATTAAAGAATCTAATTTTCAACTAACCTCTGGATTGGATCAGTGTATTCAAATTATGATCTGATATCTAATTAATGTCAGTACTAGACATGGGAATTTTACTTGTAGAATATAGAGAGGCTGCAATTTTGGAATCGAAAAAATTATGGGTGACAGAGCTGCTTGGTTTGTTGTAGAACTCAGCTTAGTACTATTGGAACTGTATTTTTCAACTTATAGAATTAACAGGTTTTTCACAGACTAGTCTGGGAAATGAATCATCTTATAATATTAGTCTCTTCCCAATAACAGTGGTTAGATTGCTATAGATTGTAAAATATCCAGTTAAGGAACTTAAGAGCTCATGGAAACAGAAGTTTAAGAGAATGAGAGGAGGAAGGAATCTGTGGGATATTTTTATAGGTTTACATTCACTAGGATAAAAGAGCAAAGGCAGAACTCTTAGACAATTTATTCCACACATGGATTATATGCAGGGCGTGTGAAATTGTATTTGTTCATTCATGGACTCATTCGTTCATTTGTTCAACAAATGTTGAGCATCCACTGTGCACTAGGCATTTTGCTAGACACGGGTAATGAAGTGGCATGATGTCCTGCCTTTAGGAGCTCATAGTCAGTCGTGTTCAATTTGATTGCCAAAGTTTCTTTATTCCTTCTTTGAGTTCAATGGCAACTTGTTACAAGAGGATCAAAACAATGTATTGTTAATGTTCCTATCATTTGCCCTTGCTCATTACATTAGGAGAACCTTCCTTCTGAGGAATTTTTATGTACAAGCTAAATGTTTGAAAATATATCACTATGTGATATGGTTTAAGGATATTTATTTCTCTTTAGGCTTTTTACTGAGTATCCATGACTCAGGAAATCCCAGAAAACAAACATACACACATATATACCACCTGTGCAACAAATTATTCAATATATATTGAATTCATAATGCCCATAGATTTGATCATTTATATTTAACCCAGAACAGTATATGTTGATCAACTAGTGAATAACTGACCTATTTATTTTCTAAATTAAAACCAAAAATAATGAATGGGGATGTACTAAAACCTAGAAAAGACTGAACTTTTGATAAGGCTTCTCAAATGCTCTTAAAATTCCAGCATGTTTTCATAGTTGAAATTCAGACAAATCACTATTTTAAATTGTTGGAAATTAGTCCTTTTGACTTACCAACTATTAATAAAAGAAAGCCATATGTGTGTGGATATAACAGAAATGAGGTCACAAAAGGTCACTAGTGCTGACTAATTCCTGAAAATATGAATAGCATATGTTTCTTGAAAAACCTACCTCCAAATCTATGGTCAGGCCATAGAGGCAGATCTGTGTCTCAAAGGTTATGGAATGAAGCTCTTCAGTCACCATGTGACAGCCCTACAGGAGGAAGAAATAAACTGTTATCTTCCAAACACATACTTGCTACCTATTATTAGGCCTGCTTCCATAAAATTTAATAAATTCTTAAAGTAAGTTCCCCCAAACATCCCCTATTAAGAAACATTCTCTCTTATTTATAAAAGTTATTTTTAGAGTATATAGAGAGTTTGATAAATCTTCATTTCCACAAACAGAATGATTGTAAGTCTCCAAAACAATGTAATTTCTGGCTTCTAAAATTATAACATATTTTCATTGTTGAAATTCAGACAAATGATTCTTTATTTTTAATTTTCACAAATTAGTCCTTTCAACTTACCAACTATTAATAAAAGCAAGCCATATATGTGTAGATATAACAGAAATAAGTCAATGTCATAATGAATGTGTTTAAAAAGAGAACAAGGTTTCCTTCTGGTTAAATTTGCAAGGTGGAAAACGTATTTTCCCCTGCCCTCCCAGAAACTTCAATATACTAACAGCTGGTGTTTTGTTTCCTTTCCAAGAAAATAAAAACATGCCATCTAGATCTCTGAGTGAGAGTGGGGGGAGTGCGGATTGAGTGTGACAGTAAGTGGCAGTGTGTGTCAGAAGCACGGGTGGAAGCATTGAGGCCCCCGCGACTGGAGGGTGAGGAAGGCTGAACAGTCACGGAGGAGCAGTTAGGGGCTGCAGCACATGCCGTGAGGTCCGCACCTCTGCCAGCCCCGCAGGGGACGGAAGGTTCACTCTCTGGAGCAGACGAGTCAGAGGACCTAGAGAGGCACTCCGCCTTCTGGATACAAGACCACGCTGAGCGCAGGGCGAGGAGATACGCCGCAGAGATGAAGATCCGGTAGCCCCTGGGGAAGCCCAGGACCCTTTCTCTGTCTGACATCTTCAAGAAAGGCATCTAGGAAGTGCGCCAGACCATAGGAGACACTTACACTGCCTTGGGGCCCCCCAGGGACACAGCTGGGTCCTAACAGTCACCCTTAAGTCTACAATTCCCACCACGTGCACAGAACTTCCAGTGTTTTAGTGCCCTTCTTGATAAACAGCAAGCTAATGTTCATCAAACCCTTGACAAGGCTTCTCACATAAAATACAGATACAAAAATCAACAACTTAAAAAAAGAGAATGCATAAAGGAAGAGTTGAAAAAACTATAGTTAAAAAAACATGTATCAGGCTGTTTTATATATCAGCTCAGCAAATAAGCGACTTGGGAAGGGGGCAAAAATCAACTAATTGGAATGGGTGGCATTGCCTGGATACTGATCTGCACAAACCAACTGGAAAAAGATCTTTTTTGAGGCAGTGGAGAAATTTGAACAATGCAATTTTAATAGGGAAAGATTTTAAGCATTTTTCTTTGTAATAAGTGTATTGTGATTAGGTTTCTAAAAACTACTTATTTTCTAGATAAGAGATACAAAGTATCAATAAGTAAAATGCTACACTACCTGGAATTTAAATATTTGAGACACAATGTGTGGGTATAGGGGGAAAACAGATGAAATAAGATAGGGAAATGTTAATGATTGTTGAAGTTGGGTGATGTATAAGTGAAAGTTCATTGTATTTCTCTACTATTGTATATATTTGTATATCTATACATACACACACATATATAGTTCATTAATAAGTTCTTAAAGATGTTTAAAAAACTATTAATATCTTTATAGGTATAATAAATACATCAGTGAAACAAGAGTAAGATGTTATCAAAAAGAATATCAGAAAATAATAATGAACAATTAAAAGTAAGTGAAATAGAGAAGTCAGTGGAAGAAATGGAAGTAGTGTGGAGGAAATGTCCCAGAAAATAAAACAAACCAAAAAAGCAAATAAATCAAAAATAGGATAGAAAAGGTAACAAACAAAGAACTAATTCACAAACTCTAGAAACAAACAAATTCTAGAAAGAGAATAGAGAAAATGGGGCAGAGGAAATACCAAAAGCATAACCCAGTGTTAATTCCTATATATTGCTGATGGGAAATGTACAATCACTTTGGATAGCTAGTAAAGTAAAAGATGCACTCCCTAGGATGATAATGAAGGAAGTTTAAAATAACAACAACGCTCATGCGACAGAATCAGAAGGGCATCCAGCCTAGCTTGAAGCAAGAGACAGAGGGTTTCCAGAGGTATGTTGCCAAGGAAAAAAAGAAAAAGATAGAAATACAAAATGACCCGTCTGACCATATTGCAAGCAGTTTTCAAGTTCCACAGAGAAGTCTGGGGCTAAATTAGTGATAGGTACATAAAATAAATTGATCAAATTAAAAAAAAATGCAACTAATAAATCCAGGGAAAATTAAAAGTAATACTAGAATGGAAAAACAATCATACTATGTTACATGGTTCAGCTGTTAACATTTTTTATATACTCATAGTAAAGTCAACACTGAATATATTGACTAAACCAGAATATATTATATAATGATATTGTGAAGATGGGGAGAAATTTAATACGTATGGAAAGCTGGTATAAGAGACCATAGCTTAAATCATTTATAGAAGAAATTCAGGAGTTAAATGTATAAAATAAAAAATCAAGAAATATCAGTATGATATTAGCGTGATATTTACAGCTCAAAAAATGATCGCCTTTGGGGAATATGCTTGCAGTGGAGAGAAATGTGATAGAAATCACCATTTTTCCCTGATGAAACCTTATTGCACCTCGTTATGTGCCCAGGAGCAGCAGTATTGCCATCACCTAAAATCTTGCTAGAGAAATAGGATCTCTGGACTCATCCCCACTAAATCAGATTCTGTATTTTAACAAGAACTCCAAATGACATTTGTGAGACAATTATTCTCAATGTGGTTTAGCCACATTTTATTTAGTCTTAAAGGGGATGTGGAAAATTTGGAGATGGTATGGAAAGCTTAGACAATTTAAAAAACAAGCCCATGGGAACATGTGGACAGAGGTGGAATTATAGACTAGAAAAGTCAGGATGGGGTTGGGTGTGGCAGTCAGCTTTGGGAGAAAGGGAGATCTATAGGTGTTAATAACAAGTTAATCTATTTGTGCTAAATTTCAAATAATAAAAGTAGCTCTAATATGATGATATGAATAACAATTACATGACGAAGACTTTACTGATATTGAGGAATATTAAACTTAGGATTTGTGACTGAGAAGGAAGTAAAGAATTAAAAACTCCTCTCTCCGTTGGGTTAGACCGTTTCGGTTCCTTACGTTGTCAATGAGCAGTTAGGTTCACAGAGTGGGGTTGCTTCTAACTGGGTTAGTAGAAAGTTACATTAATGAAAATTTTGCTAAAAATCCCTTAGCCTACCCCTAAAATTACTCCCAGCACATCCAACACACCAAACAGCCAGTTTGCCCCAGTCTCCAACCCCTGTGTTAAAATAAACAAATTGCTGTATCTTGAGTTGAGCATTAGATGAAGTGGTCAGTTTATGTTTAGGCACCAAGTTGAACGAATAACACATTTTTTAAACAGTAGAAAAATTTCACTGCCCTTAGGGTGCTTACACTATGCAAAGCATGGCATGGAGACAAAGGAAGAATCCACAAGTTTGTGTTCACCAATCAATGTCTCTCACATTCTCAAAGAGTTCAGTGGCAGACAGGATGCGAGCCTGTGCAGAAAATTTGAGAGGCCTGAGGCAAGTGCACAGATGGAGACCCACATACCGCATGTCTAAATATTTAATCACTATAAGTCAAGTTAACAAACTGTTAAAATATGGTGTAGCTCCCTGTCTTGATATCTAAGCTTTCACATGACCTAGCTGGCCAGGTTTTAACTCCTTGAAGTCCCACTGGAGCACAGCGGCCTGGGGAGAGCATGGCCATCCCGCAGCTTTGCCCACTCACCACTGTCACAGGCCTCCCAAGACTAGGGTGGCCCCTAGGCCTCCGCCTGGGCCTAGAAATGTTGGCACTGATGGTGCCAACTGTGCTTGGAGCTCTGGCTGAGCACATTACCTTTACCCCACGGACATCTTTCTCTGCAGGGAGGGCCACAGCTGGAGGGGAGGGCCAAAGGGGGCCTTTTTAAGGATGAGGTCCCATTTCTCCCCCATTCTATCCTCTATACTTTACATGATTAAATGTACATATGATAATATTGGTCATTATGGATAGCTTCCTCAGATCATTGGGTTATGGTAACTGTATGTCCACCATCCAAGTATGAGAAACCAGGGCTCCACAGACAGAACAAAGCTATGCAGGACTGTCCACTTTAACTATGGGAAGAGACTTCATGCTTTAGATATTACTTTACTAAACTGGAATGTGGATGGTCAGAGGTTTACTGAGTGAGTCAAACTCATTTCTAACATTTACTTAAAACCCCTGATGCCATTGCGAAACCATTTAGAAGGAAATCTAGCAAGAAAGCTGACATACAATACACATGACTGGAGGAAAGTAGCTCTGACAAAAGGAAGCATCATTCATTTGCAAAGCTTGCCTGACCATCAGTCATAGTCTTTATTATTTTATCTGTGTAGTCCAAGCCATGAACATTACTCAGTTTCACATACATAGGGTCCATTTCTTAAAGATTGGGAAACTATCATAGGTAAGAAGCAGCATTATTGTCTTTATTAAAAGCCATTTTAACCTGAAATGAGTATGAATTTAAAATACCATATTTATGATATTTATATTTTATGGCACTGAATATTATAACTGGCTTGACTGTATTGTACTTCTGAAGAAAGTACCCATTGGATAATCTGCTAGGAAACTGGAAATCTGGTTGAAAAACTTGACCAGGGCTCCACCTGGGAAAAAATACACAACCTAATGAAAGGTAAGTATAGCTGCCAGCATATTCTTTTGTGTTTCCTGTGCTCGGTGCCTAATAGTACACCCTGGAAACCTAGACTATGTTAACAAATAGAAACCTCTGCTGAGAAAACATGAACTGGGGTAAGAATGCTTCTCATCTAAATTTCTTCCCCACCTCTTAACAAGCCATAATCCACGATAATGTTGTACATGGAAAACTATATGGAATAGAAAACAATGATAATAATCCATTTGCTTGATGAATATTTATTGAGCACCAATCACGTCTAGACCCTAGGGAAGTCTGGGCAACAATGATGAAGGGAAAATAATGGTACAATCACATGAAGACATAGACCTCAGTCACAGATCACAGGAAATGAATGTAACATGGCAATAAATTCTCAGCCCATAAAACAAGGGGACAGTGTGAAGGGGGTTGCATAAAAGTCCACATTTTTGGTGTTATTCTTGCCCCGATGTCTCTCTTTAAAAAAGCATTGTGACTGCTTCCATTAGTTCAGAAGGAAATCAGCTTCCTGTGAAAATGCTCGGCTAGCTGGCGTGTGAGCAGTTCATCTGTGTTTGAGAATGCTGAACCTTGAAAGAACATCTGTTTGGCTATTTTATTAAATGAAACTCAAGCCACCCAGGCTTTACTAATAGCTTGTGCTTCATGACTTTCCACCACATAAACAAAATTACCTAATGCCTCAGTGTGTAGCCAAGGCTGTCATTCATCAGTTAAAGCCCACTGACAAAGAGCAAACTGGAGAGACTGTAGTTCCAGCTTCCCTGTTCAGTTTCCCCATCTTAACATTCACCCTCCAGCCAGCTTTCTGCCAGATAAGGACCTCAGGGAAAGGTTGCTTTCTGGGAATGTTTGTTTTGCAAGGACAGACTGATACCTTCCAAGTCTGACCACTTTTACATGATGGAATTGTCTCTGCACGGTTGACTCTTCCAAGGACAGAACAAATGTGGGAGAAAAAGGCAGTAATTGCTAACCTTGATTTTGTGACAGCATGTCTACAGATTCCTCAAGGGGTGTTGTGACATTCCAAAGCAAATTCTTAAAATTAAGTTCATTTTTTTAAAAAATGTGAAGCCCCTACCCTATGTTGCACTTTTGCAGGTTATAGAACCTTCATCAAAGGAGCGCCAGTGATTATCTAGACCAGTGATTTTCAAATGTTTTTTAACCCTGGGATATATTCTTTTTTTTTTGAGAGGGCATCTCTCATATTTATTGATCAAATGCCTGGGATATATTCTTGAAAGGAAATTTCCCACCTGGACTTTAATCTGTAAATTTATAAAGTAGAGCTGTTATCTTGACTGAAATAGGAGTGAGGGCCAAGAGCTCCCCTTTCACCAAACCCCAATGCAGAGGTAGCCCCTAAGGCAACTCCTCTGTCATTCTGGGTCTTCTGGGATCAGTATGGGTCTAGGGCAGCTTCCTACTTTACCCCAGCCCTTCACCCAGGAGCTGCTGCACATCCTGACAGATCATCTCTTCTTGGACAATCTCAGGGGTGCTACATTTCTGAGGTCTAGAATGGCGACCTTAGGGAAACTATCATCCATGACATCTTGGTATGCTCCCAATCACTTAATAACAATACAGCCCAAAGTCTCACAACCACAAAAGCAGAACTAAGGAACACAAAGTAGTAGTAGTAGTGTGTGTGTGTGTGTGTGAGACAGAGAGGCAGGGATGGGGACCAATGGGGTGGTAGTAGGACTCTGAGACATGCAATCTCCTAAAAGGGGAGTAGAAGCATGGTGCTCTGAGGTGTCAGGGACCTGGAGCTGGAAAAGGGATTGCTTGGGGCCCTTGAAAGGGAATGTCCCCAGCTGAGCACTTTGGCAGTGGGCAGAGAAGGATAAGGACCAGCAGTCTACACCATCTCTACAGCCATTTCCCCGCCTGTGTAAATACCTGCTCTTTACAGAGGGGGCAGCCTGGAGTGCTGATGGGAAGAGTTACAGCAGACATCTGCACAGTGTCCCAGTTGACTCTGACTCACACACACCATCTCATTTAGTCCTCCCAACGACCCTATGAGATGCAGGTTAACGTGTTCCCCATTATTTGTAGGGAAGGAAAGTGGGAGTTAGTGAGGGTATGAAGCTTGCATGAGGTCAGCTGCCAAGAAGAGGCAGAGGGACCCAAAGTTGTGTGTGTGTGTGTGTGTGCACGCACACTGTTTCCACTACCCCCAATGCACATGGGAGGTAAGAGAGAGATCAACAACATTTTCTGAGAAAGCATTACTTTAAATTCCTTCTAAACTTTGTAAGGATCGTGTTGTGTTGTAGCTATGTGGTTTCGGAGTTGGTGGGTAAACTGAGGACAATAACAGCAGCAGCTAGAGCAGTAAGGCAAGTATGAGATGGTACCCACACACCCGCAAAGGTCTCCCACACAGGAACTCTGGCAAATGGAGGGGACATGATGAGATGGGGTCAAAGAGGAGTGACAAGTAGGATGGCTTCTTCCAGGGAAGGATTTATGATCCCCAAGGCAGCACAGCTTAGGGACCAAGAGCATGGACATGGAGGCCAGACTGCCATGGTTTGCATCTGGACCCATATGTATGTGCCTCAGTTTCCCTAACTGAAACAAGTATGACACTAATAGTGTCTACTTCATAGCATTGTCCAAAGAATTATATAAATTAATGTCAGTGAAGCTTTTAGATAGTGCCCAGTATGTAGTAAGTGCCACACAAGGATTTGTTAAATAAGTGCTTATCAGGTTATGAACTGCTGCTGAATTTTCTCACAGATAAGCAACAGCTACTATCTGAAATTGAAAAATGAAGTTATAATATCCTATCTTCCTGTTTTCCTGAAATTTTAGTTACTACAATCTGCAGTCCCATGACTTTATGAACTCTATTACCAGATCTTCTCCAGCTCATTCCTGACTTTTATTTGTTTACCCTTGCTGCCTGGCCAAGTCTCTGCTTTCTAAGCTCATCCTTGTCAGCCTGCTTCATATGTTTTACGACCTTGCAATTGTTCCTATAGCACATGAAACAACATTCAAGTCCATGTTTGTTTTAAGTGTACCTAGAAGTCATTTAAAAATTCTATCAATAGGGGGAGCTCAATACTAGTGTAAAACAAAATTATCCTAACAGCAAAGTTGGGGGAAAAAAGGAAGAAACAAAATCATTCTGATATGACTATGATTTTGTTATTAATATGAAAATAAAAGGAAGTATATTTAAGTAATATAAGTAGACAGTGTTAGTAAGATATTGGTTGGTGTTTCTGTAGTAGAAGATGATGTACAGGTTTCTGTCTCTAAGGAAATCCAAGTAAAGATTTTGATTTTACATTTATAAAGATGGCAATGTACTTTAGAGTTGTGTTATTTGGATTTATTCCCATTTAATTTGTTTTACTTAAGAAAAGTGCAGAATCATTGTGTTAGGTGGGAAGAACAACTCCTACTTACTTGGTTTACTAGAATATCCTTAAACTCAGCTCTGCTCACGTGGTGTCTGTGCTGTAGACCTGTTCACAGCTTTGCCTAAAGCCAAGGTTCTACCATGGAGAACAATAGCTCATCCCTGGTGTGACTGTGATACTCGGCAAATGATCTTTAAAACGTGATTAAGGGAATGAAGAATTCTTGGAAGGGAAACTATACGGCCTTAAACCTGTTGTGATAGATCCTTGTGGTTTATGGGGTGGGCTAGATTGTTTGTAGTTGAATGCAGGATTTACAAAGTGTTTTTTTCTTCAAATAATTCAGAGATTTCCCATAGAGGAGCTGTGACTATAAAGCCAGGAGGTTGGACCCGTCCCAACAACACCAGAAATAAGCCTTCCTACTTTATAACTGCCCCGTGGAGATGGTCTTATATATGCAGCATCTCTGAGCAGACAGTGTTGGACATTACAGCCCCGAGTTCTAAGAGGAAAAAATTGCAATATTCCTCCATCAGATAATTTACCAAAGATCACATTTTCAGTCACTGTCAGAATGGACTCAAGCCTAGGTTTTCTAATTCCAAATATGTAGGGCATAGATATACACCCTAGAATCTAAGCCAACTACACAGATGACCACCAGGGCCACATCCAATCCAGGATCTGACCACTCTAGCATTTGCTGACTCAGCTGCAGAGCACCTGGACTGCATCAGTTTATTCTTTCAATCAATTTGTCCAGGAAAATGCAAACCTTAGATATAAGTGCAAGGCAATTGACACCATAAAATAACAGGACCGTTTTTCAACTCTGCTTTTCTCATAATGCATTATGAGACTTACGCATTATCTGCAGAAAATGAGTGATTTTTAAGATGTTTTATAATATTGGAGGACTGACTAAGGAAATTATGGCACACCTGTAAAATGTAATACAATGTAACCATTTCAAACCATATTCTCCATGAGTGTTTGAGGTTATGGAACGCTATTCACCTTACATTGCTATGTGGAAAAAAAAGCAGGTTATGAAACAATGTGTGTGTGTGTGTGTGTGTGTGTGTGTGTGTGTGTGTGTGTATGTAATATATGCATAGATAAAAGTCTTAAATGATATGAACCAAAATGTTATTGTTGTTTTCTATTTTCTTCTTTTTAAAACAAAATTTTTTACACTGTCTTGAATTATCAAGCTTTATATCTGTAATCAGAGAAACATGAATTTGACTTTATTAAAAATATGAAGGGCAGTTTAAGAACTTTGTAAATCTAAGATATTAAAGGATTATTTCCTAGACAAATTCTCTTGAGGGAGACATTTCCTACCTCATTTCCTTTGCTTCCAGCACTGGACTTCATTTCCTTTGGCTGCTTTACAAGAGAAAACAACAGTGTTTAGATGGAGAAGCATCATCAACTAAGCATCAAGTTGGTCATACCTATTGTAGCGATTTTCTCAGCCAGAATTTTAACTTCTAGGGCAGTAACCCAGATGTCTTCTAACTTATGGAAACCTGACATAGCTGCCTAGATTCAACAGAAAAGAGCTTCCTGTTTCACCTCATGGGATGCCACTTTTGAAACTTTCATTGATAAGTGAACAAGTTGGCATACCATTAAACTGTTTTTCTGCCAACCCTTGTAAAGAGGAAATCATGCTGGGATATTTTAGAATCTAGAATCTATTCAACACCCCTTTGTACTTGGAAATGGTCATCTGAGCTAAGCTGTGAAGATTTCCAGTCCTTGTGAAACCAACTCTAACACAGAGGACTGGGAAAATATATGATGGCCAGTGTGCCACCTGACATAGGAAGCTTCGATACGGTGTTGAGTACACAGCGACTTACTGACACAGAAATGTTCGTGATATAGATTACGGATGGAAGAAAAAGAGGCACAAAACAAATGAAATGGTGTGGATAATTTAATCCCACTCAAAAGTGAATACATATGTATATGTGTGTGTGTGTATACATATATATTTTTTCTTATAAAAAAGAGTAAGTTTTTCCTACATACATAAGAAAAAAGAATGAAACCCAAAATAGGGATGCTAATAGCGTATTACCTCAAGGTGAGGATTACAGATGATTTTTAATTTTTAAAGGGTTGCTTTGACTTTCTACATTTCCTTTGTATTAAAAAGCAATTGAAGTTATTCTGCACAAGATAACATATATGAAATGCTTTGCAACTAGAAAAGCACTGTAAAACCTAAGGTTTTGTCATTTTACATATTATGTCTGCTGGAATAATCACCTTCTGGTATTCTTTGCCCTTCCTTTTCCACATGACATTTTTGGAAGACAGACATCTCTAAGCTAAGGGCCTCTTACTGCTTCACCTATTAGCAAACATTGCCCTTTATTGAAAGTTCCCTGAAGACAGGCACTGATCCTAAGCAAAAAGAGTGCTAGTTACAAGGATGTATAATACTTGACTCCTCATTATATTTTATTTACTTAGCATCTCATATGGGAGGGATTCAGCTAAAAAGAAATGTAATCTTTAATACTAAACACCAAACAGAAACAAAATAGAAAAAACAAGAACCAGCATAAATTTGTATAGGTAGATATCTTTCTGTTAATGTAAATTCTATGTTTTAGAAAGTAGACCTCTGAGGCTGATTCAGTGGAGCCCCAACATTCAGGTGAGGTACTTGCTAACTGTGAATAGGCCATATTAGCAACATATTTCTAGCAAGAAAAGCAGTGGGTCTTTGAGAATCTAAGAACTATGCAAAGAATTAGAAAGAACACAGCAAGAGAACTCTAGGTTAAGAGGAAGTGGTAAAAACAAGAAGCAACAGGATGAGGCCGGGTCAGAAGCTTTCTAGACATGCCATGGCAAACAGTCACACCCAGGGACATCCCATTTCCGCAAACTAATCCTCCTAAAAGGAAAGTGACTTTAGCCAGACATATTGAATGCTACTCCCTAGGGAGCTTAAAAAAATGAAATCAGGAATGCCTACCCATTATAAGATGGATTATCTCTGTCATTATCATCAAAATATATTGACCAATTACTATATATACTTAGGTACTATGTCACTATTCTTAAGAACTTGAACCTTCTTAGTTAAGGTTCAGTATTCTTTCTACTATTTTTAATTCTTCAATGATGCCATGTTTTATTCTTCAATATGGCCCTTAATCTCACATAAGAGACATTAAAGAACAAAATACATTGGATTATAAAGCCTGTTAGTAAAGATGTCTGTTTTCAGGAAAATGTAAAAGGTTTTGTAATTTTACTATCAAACTTACCAAATGTCGAAATTCTACTGAGAGACTCCCATTAGAAGGTTCTTCAATGGACATAGCTTTGACATGAGTTCCACAAAGGACAAATCTTCTATTGCTGGAGAGGTAATCTTAGCTGTTTACACGGTCTCAAGTAAAATATAGTTATGAAAACAGCAAAAATATTCTAAAGTAAATGTCTTACCTTAGGGTCGAAACACTCCTGTAAAAACCAAAATAAGCTATTTAATAGATCTAGTAAAAACTTCCTATGATGCTTTAGAAGGTAGTATATAAAACTTCATTTCAGGTCTTTATAGTGAAAAATTTTTAAGTAAGTCTTCATTGGAGTTCAGTGAAATGTTTGAACTTCAAAGTCAAATATTTGAAGTATACTGATATGTAATGTTAGAGAAGTAAACTTAGAAGTTTGAAATTATTCTGTAAAATAAGGACAACCCTCTTTTTAAAAAAGTCTTACATTTTCATGTTCCAAAATGAAATTAGAAACTTACTTGTCAATTGAGGCTTTCACCTTTACCTGATAGTTTAGTTCTGGCAATTTTATTAGTAGTCTGGAAAGACACATGCAAAAAAAAAAATGAAGACACAATATTAAAAATGCTAAAAGTCTTTTTATATTTGAATATTTAAATACATTTATGGCATACATATATAATTCAAACTTACATTATCTCCAGTCATATATGTTAGTGTGTTTCAGGATGTCTAATTCCTCTTTAGTTTGCCATGTTACTAATACTGACATCGGCCACTTAATATCATGTCAAGAGACATTTAGAAAGTGTTTCATATTGTTTCAGCTGATGTGTGTTGGATAGTACATTAGCTAGGCCAGAAAAAGAGCTATATATTTTGGATAAAGCCCAATTTGGGTTAAATGTATAGGTGTATGAACAATTTTTTTACAAGTCTATTAATAAGTCTCCATTTTATTCTCATGCTATAAAAAAATCTGTAAGCTTAATAAAACAATGTTATAAGAATTGCTGTGTAGATAAAAAATTGAGAAAGATTAGGCCTCTGATAGAATATGAAAAATTCCATTTCAAATGCATTTGTAATCTTTAACTACACTATATTTAAAAGACAGCAAAAATGTTCATAACCAAAAAAGAACTAACTTAGAACAAACAAGTGATTAAAGGTTAGAATAACAATTCCTTTAATTTCTTCTTCTACTGTCAGCCCCTCCTTTCTTCTTTTGCTTTCCCCAACTCCCCTGAGCTGTACCCTCTGATATATCCTTTCTGTCAATTCTGTCCAGTTTTGGAGATATTTATTCAGTCACTGATTTAATTATTCATGCACTGATCCCAAACCGCATTCATTCACTCAGCCTATATTGAGCGCCTCATGTATACCCAGTACAGCTCTAGGCATCGGGGAACTGGCATAGTGAGGACTGGGGAAGGATGAAGTGTCAACATGGCCATACATAAAAAGGAAGAAGTCCCACCAAATACAGTAGAGGAAATATACAGAATGGTGATAAGCAACTGATCGGCGTTAGAGAAATATAGTCATAGATAACAGATAGCCCAAACAAAAGGGTAGGTAGGATGTAGCAAAGGTTCCTAAAAGTCCTGTAGCAAGCACAGAATTGGTTTTAGGGTTTGGGATTTAAGTAGTTGTTGGTAATGAGGGGTGAAATAAAGCAAGATGTTTTCTTTCTCTGCCTCCCTCTCTATCCTTCAGAAAGGATCTGACTCACTATAAGATGTTGACAAATAAACGATGTCTGGATCACCCCTCCCTTTGAAATAGGGGGATAGAATGTTACTGTAGAGAGGGTTTTTAGGGAAAACCTTGAATATTAAGTAAAAGATCATCTTTCAAGACACTGGGAACAGTTTACAAAGAAAAAGGATGAGGTCTCAACAGTCACATGGAAGAGGAAGACACCGCTACCACAATAATGGACTATGCCTCTGGCAATCAGTTCAAACAACAGGCAAGATGGCATCCATGCAGAGCTCTCTCCCACTCAGAACTCTTTGCTGAGCAATCCCTACTCATTCCTTTTTGTCTCAGAGAACATGTTAGACTTAACATATCTATGGGGTCTCAAGGAAAAGGAGGATGCTCACCATCCCTCTTACTGTATTTCTCTTAGTGGGAGTGCCTTCTGGGTTATACAGAGATGTGGGCATGATGACTAACAACTTTTGAAAATCAAGAAATTTTAAAGGGAACCTGGCCTCTGCCTTTTGTTTTTGGTTCTTAAATCTTGACGTAAAATACACACAAAGGAAATGATTAAGATTTCAAGTAGAGGTTTGTAAAGCAAACTGAAGACAAATGCCTTCCCTTTAAAGCCATTCCAAGGTGATGGGTGGCTATGGCTCCATAAACATACGAAATGACAGGCACATTCTGCCTACCTTAGTTTTACAGTGAACTTATTGTGGTGATCATTTGCAGTTTATGACTGTCAAGTTGTTATGCTGTACACCTCACATTTACAGTGTTGTATGTCAATTATATCTCAATAAAGCTGAATAAAACTAAAACAACATAAAAATGGAATTCCAGTAATGGTATGTGATCAGGAACTGTACCATGGGACTCTAAAACACTACCTATCTCGGCATCACTACATCTTGTCTGAAATTTCAGTTTTCCAGAAGTGACCTTGTGATTAGAAATTTAAAACTTTGGAGCATTGATGACAATCTTTGAAAGCTCTAACTCCAATGCACTGTTTTAAGTGTCCTTAGGAAGGTACGTTTTGGTTGCTCATGCTAATGGAAAGGATCCATTAGATAGATAGACAGACCCAAAATAGAGATAAAGCAACTGTAACACAAAAGTCATACATCTTTAAATTAGGTCCTAAGGGTATGTTGAAAATCCTAGTAGTTAGAGTTTTCAAGGAAAATCCAATAACTAAGTTGCTGAGTAATCACAGGGGAATAATGTGCAGCTCTATTTCCTGGATAGGATATTCAAAGCCTTCCATAATCTGGCCCCAGTCTGTCTTCCACTTCTGTCTCTCCCTGCTCCACATGCCTGAAAGAGGCCCAGGAAGTCATTATTCCTGCAGACTCACTCTCCTACCACCCTGCTCTGCATCCCCCTATGCTCTTCCCTCAGGGCCCGTCCTCCCAGTGACACAAGACATTCTCTAGTCTCTCCAGTCTTCTCAATCTTTTCAGCAATTAACCTGTTTCCCAATATTGGGATTTCATACTTGGTGATAATATCCCTCATGTCCTCATCTCACTCTCATACTCTTCACAAGTTGGGCCCTCATCGTAATATTTCTGAGGGTATTTACCAAAGCCTAGTGCTGGGCACGCAGAAAGCACTCAATAATGAACAGTTGAATGAAAGGCATAAGGAGAGAAATT
Source organism: Manis pentadactyla (assembly GCF_030020395.1). Classification (NCBI taxonomy): domain Eukaryota; kingdom Metazoa; phylum Chordata; class Mammalia; order Pholidota; family Manidae; genus Manis; species Manis pentadactyla. The sequence goes on from NC_080024.1 coordinate 36,433,638, forward strand.
AGCTTTAGTTACACAGTGGCTATGGCTCCATAAACATACGAAATGACAGACACATTCTGCCTACCTTAGTTTTACAGTGAACTGAATGAGAGTTTTAAGTACCATTGGCCTCTGAGGGTGGGTTGGCATGCATGGCTGTCGTTCAACCACAAATGAGCTAGATTAAAAGGAAATAAAACACATCATTCGAAAACACTGAAAATCTTGACAGGCTGAAAACCACAGAGGAACAGGATGCTGTCCTCTTATAAAAAGTCCAAATCTGCATTTAGAAGATATTCAAACCCCCAGTAAGCTCAAATCTTTCCATTTTCCCATTTCCAGATGGGGAAATGCCTAAAGGTTGTCCCTAAGTATCAGCAGTAAGTAATTCTTAATTGTTATACTTGAATCAAGAATAAAAATCCCAGTCATTTTTATCAAACAACACAAAATAGAAAGTTAAACTGTGTCCTTTTGGAATTTCTGGTACGTACTAGTATTTTTTTTTTAGATGAACTTATAAACCTAAGCTCATTCTCCATCCTTCACTTCTTGGATATGTACATAAAAAGAAATCCTTAAAATCCTCTTTTCTAAAATGTGAAAAATGAACTTTAGGTGGGTGATGTGCTTAGCTTATGGAAAACTTAGTCAGTTCATGGGAGAAATGTAGATGAACCACCAGTGGAGAATAGAAATGTTTCTGGAAATAAGTTTCCCTTATTAGTCTCAGGCTTACTGTTTCATACTTCCCTGAAGCTTCCTCACTGTAACTCCAAACCCTCAGCCAGGGTGTCCTTACAACCCCCAGGACTGAGCTACCGGGAGGCATTTAAATGGATAGCATGTCACTTACTTCTTAAAAAGGTTGTAGATCAAGAAAGTGACTCTTTCTAGCAGATGTGCTCTTTGCACTGGAATGGGATCACCTTCGTACGTCATTTTGGTAGATTGTTCCTCTAATTTCTCCAATTGCCTTCTGAGTTGGAATAGACTTTCTGCCAACAGTGTAAAGCTATTAAACAGCAAGTGAAAATTATAGATAGTTTTCCACTTCACAACTTACCATTTTAACTATAAACCATATACAGTAAATATTAATTATTAAGTAATTATTACATTTTAAATTAATCATTTAATTCCATTAAAGGTGATAGTTCTTTCTGTTTATTTTCCTAATCCATTTTTCTCTAACATGCATGATACATGTTAAATGTTTTCAATGTTTTCTAATTTACACCTTCAGTTATAGGCAAGAAAACATTTATAAAATTGTGTCAATATCTGGAACTAAACCCCTTTTAATTAGCCTTTGTTTAAAAGTCTGTCAAATATATATGAATGTTAAGAATACGGCACTCACCAAAGGGCAAATAAAGGGCAAATTTTAACTTTAAAAATATGTGACATGAAGAATGTTATGTGTAAAAATACTGAATCAAAAACCTGATATGAAACGGACCCTCTTCCCACCCTATATAAGTTTTTAACTAGTCCTAAGTATTAGTCAAAAATTACCAATGGATCTTTCTGGAGAAAGGTATCTGCTTTGGGTTTTAATATGTGGTGATCTCACCTTGGAAATGGAGGTGGGAGCGTGGGCCGGAAGTCTAGGGTAGAGAGAAACTGAAATGGACACCAAAGGGGCCTCCAGCTCCAGAGGAGGCTGAATGTTTTGGCAGACATGATAAACCCGTCTGGTCCTGACAGCAGCTCTGCCTGCTTAAAGTGTGTTCCCCACATAACACTGTAGAGTAGTCAATCTCCCTCTGAACCTGGTGTGTGCACCGTTATCAGCTGTGTTCTTTATCTCTCCCTTTGTCGTTCAACTTATTTTCACAACAAGATAAAGTGATGTTAGAGAATCAGCCTCACTGAGGTACTGGAAAACTGATGTTTAAAAAAAGAGCCCAAATTTTTACTTTTCTTGAGCAGCAGGCCTGGTAGGGCAGAGCTGTTAATGCAAGTGTCCCCAGTTACTATGTATTTCCACTGTATTGAATTGTACCCCTTGGAAGCAATTTTAGATTTCAACTGAACATTTCCTTTTTTCATTATATATTCTAATTGTTCTCTCAACCAGACAGTTTTATTTTGCACTGACAAAGGGGAAACCCTATCAATACTTTTTTCCCTAATACAAAGATGGTATCTGCATATGATTGCATGTGTGCATACATAGTCCATAGATAGGGGATGCCACGTTATATTAGCCATTTGAGAATTTTCATTTAAATACAAATATAAATTGAAACCATAAATCTAATACTTAACTGTGATATCTAAAGATATACATTTAAACACCAATATATCTTTTTCAAGCCTTTGAAGCTGGTGCTTCTTACATCCCTTTAAGAAAGTGTAGTTATTGCTGGTTTCAAAAATTCACTTTAAGATTGATTGGAGAAAACCAAGCAATTCTTAAGCATTCTGTAGATTTCTATAGATGCTGTATTGTTCTCCCCAAAGTAATAAAAATTAAGGACACTTATACAATTACACCTATTTGTTTACAACGGTAGAGTTCCTGTTGCTAATAAACCATCAATAAGCTGGAGAGTTGATGTTCTGTTCTAAAACTGCTTTCTCTGGCTGAGTGACACTGAAGTTCTGGGCTTCCTGTGGTTTTCACAAGAAACTGAAGGCAATTCATCGTACCAGTTCTGAAGCTGGTCGAGCCCGTTGTGGAGTGGACCGCCGATGCACGCCATCTGCTGCCGCCTCTTCCAATCGTGCAGCTCTTCTATTAGCATGTTGTTCATTAACACGTCCGTTTCATTTACTATTTGTGTCATTTTACTGAGAGCTTCCTACAAACAAAGGTGGGTACTGAAAAGATTTTCATGAGACACAACCCACATCACTCATAATTAAACCTATAAAACAATTTGACCTGGGAGATAAGGGCTTGGTTAAAATTTTGACCAAATATTTTATCAAATACTACCTCCTCTTTGTCATAGCACTGCCTTTTCTAGCTATTAAAGTATTACAATGAAAAAGTGTCGTAAAGAAAGAAGCATGACCAAAGTTAGCATTCTCATACTACCTTGCAATACTCGCATAATATCGTTTAGTATAAATGCGTTGAATTTGTAATTCTGTGACAATCTTGAATGTCATACTGATAAAGCCATAGATCTGTTTTAAAAAAAGGCACTTATCAACTGAATGTATATTCTTATAAATATATTTATGGACTTATTTAAAAATGTACTGATTAAAATATGAGCCTCTCTGTGTTAGTTTTTATTAGGACTTTATCTGGGTTATTGAAGACATAGTAGAGAAATATAACTTTCAAAGTCCTAAAGATTAGAAGATAGGAATTCCTATCTTGGCTCTGCCACAAGCCGTATAAATATGGATAAACCATCTAACTTTGCTGGAACTTGGTCTTCTGATCTATACAATCAGGTAAATGGACTGAATTATTTCCAAGTTTCCCTCTCTCCTTAAAATCTTATTTCTAAAGTAAAGAATAAGATGGCATGCATAACATGTATAGCATAGATTTATTACGCATAAGACATTAAGTTTATCTTAGATTAACTATCTGCATGTTTAAAGTCTGATGTATAAATTTTTAGTTTATAGTTAATTTGTGGTGAAAATTAATTTTACATTCATTTGTGCTTACACAAATTCCTGCACAAAAAAATGGCGCTGAACTTTTTCTCAGCATATTAAATACAGCAACTAAAACAGTCACGTCTGATTAGTGGCAAATAAAAATTAGGTAAAATACTTACTTTGAAATTAATGGTAGTTACAGTAAATGTACCACATAAGCAAAATAAATAGACTCTAGAAAGGGCCCAGATTTATAAACTTAGGAAAAGAAGCATAACAAACAGTAGGACACTCTTTCTAGAAACATTGCTATTTATTCATTCAGTATAAATAGAACTGATAAAATCCAAGAGCTTGATTCTTTTCAGGAGTCCTAGGTGTAGGAAAAGGAGAAAAATAGGCAAGAAGCTAAATTAAAGTTCTGCACTAACCTTTCTTTTAAAGTCAAGGCTGTTAAGCATTTCTTGCAGAGTCAAAACTTCCTGATTCATTAGGGCACTGTTCTTGTCACCCTGGTCTGTGAAAGAAAAGAGATTGAATTTGGAGTCCTCTCCAAGGCAAAACTGCCCTGACAGCCGACTTTGCTGCAGTCCTCCGTGCCAAGATCCTCAGATGCAAGAGCCTAAGTGGAGCCGTTAGAGAGGAGCTTGGAACTAAGTCCCTGTCTGCTCCTTTTTCCCAGAAGGATCACTTCCCAGCATGCCAGGCAGGCGCTCTCTCTCTCTCTCTCTCTCTCTCTCTCTCTTACAGATCTTGAGAGACCATTCTTCACACCATGTTCTTTTGGAGGCAGGGAGAAAGGAGAATAAAGTTTTTGTAGTAGATCACTTACTAGATACCTCTACACTGAAAATAAGCCTGGTTGGTTGGCATAAGTAGGCAAGAAAAGGGGCCTCTCTTTGTATCCATGATTAAATTGTAGTTGAGTCCTCCTGATGCCTTTACCCAACAATCCCAGCTCTACTTTACATCCAGGAGTTACAGGAAACTGCCTGGAAGAGTGCAGTTTTATCTACTAAGTCTCATGAAATGATAAAGACTAAATCCTTTGCTTTCTCTTTTTCTTTGCAAAATGGGCTAGCCTCACAATAAAACTAGAAATGGTAAAGAGTTGCAAATTAAGAAAAATCTCTGACTGCAAAGATACAATAACACTTCATCCTCTTAAGTAGAATACATGCAATAAACATTGTATTACTTAATTTGAACAATAAACTTTATTGGTCTAGAGTGATTGATTATACCAACCACTCATGTCTATGACAAATGAAGGGTGGGAAGGCTGATCTGACTTGTGTAATTATGAAAAGAGGTCCCAGGACAACATTGTACCAAATTTCTCTACAAAACAGAATGATCTCCAGGAAGTCATTCTTGGTGTATTATTTCACAAATTCACTAACTCCTAGATCTCACATGTAGCAAAATCTTGCCTATTACAGCATTTTATCAACTCAAAACTTCATTAGCAAATATCTTCCAGTCTTCACTAGCAAGAATATAACTTGTTTCCCATTTATCTTTCATTTAAAACATTTCATTTCACTTATAACAAAATTAATACTTGTTGATTTAAGTGATAAAATTATTATTTTTATTTTTCATAATGCTGAAGCAATGAAAGATATTAAAGTATTAAAGTACCACTAATTATAACATATTACGTTCAAAATAATTTTATTGTTTAACGTATTTTGTTATATTCTTATTCTTAAAATTGGTAGTTCACAGATGGAATTTGGGATGAGGCTGCTTTTGATGAACAGCTAATGTTTGATTATATCTGCAATTCTAAACCTTTTTAGAATCATGGACTCCTTTGATAATCTGATAAAACTGATAATTTGATAATCTGATTTTTATGCCATGTCTTCTGAAGGGAAAAATTGTATGTAACAATTATGAACATTTCAAATAACATTTCATGATTGTCAAGATATCCTGAAGATGCCAGGAGAACATATGACTCCACCTATGCCAGGAAAAACAAGCTTCCTAATAGCTTCTCTTCTAAATCTTGGATGAAAAGTTAAGCATTTGGTTACAATCATCTATTCTTCCTTTCAGATACATTTTAAGCTAATATTTCAATAGTTAAAAGATGATTCTGCAAATGAAAGACTTTATATTCAATTTATTTTTAAAAATTACTTGAAATAATTTTAGAACTACAACAAAGTTGCAAAAATTGTACAGCATTCCCATATATCCTTCATCGAGTTCCCTCTAATGTTGTCTTACACAAGCATAGCACAGTTATCAAAGCCAGTAAATTACATCAATACAATCCTATTAACTAATTTAGGCCTAATTAGAAATCTCCACTTGTCCCATTAATTGCAGTACACTTTAAATGATCAATCTATTATTACTCGTAAATCTTATCCCTTGTAAATATTCTCATTCTTTCCTTCCATTTCTTAAGAACATCTAATTGTAAACAACCTCAGTGCTTAACCACAAAGAGTGAAATAAATTGCAGTGGACTTACATTTTGATATTCGTATAATAATTGAAATTATGTTTTTGAAGATATTTTACGATATGGGGAAATACAACTTTCATTTAAAATGCAATACACAAAACTATGTACAAGACGATCTCCATTTTTTGCAAACAGATATGGATGTATCTGAATGCACAGAAAGAGGACTGGAAGGAAATATACTAACATTTTAACAGTTTATCTGATAATGGGATTTTGTGCGATTTTTAATTTTTTAATTTTTTGGCTATTTTCCAGATTTCTTACAGTGAATCAATCACATTTCTATTTTATGGTTTAAAAAAATTTTATTAAAAACTCACCTAGGGATGATATTAGTGATTTCTTGATCATATTAAGTATTTATTACTACTTTTCTTAGATGTGATGGTATTTTTGTTTCTGGGAGAATGTTCTTAGTGTTTGTAGATGGGTGCCAAAGTAAGGGTAATTTCTTAAGAGCTTTAAAATTTAGTTTGAATTAATCAGTAAAAATCATATTTAAATGAAGAAAAAAGGAGGAAGCAAAATACATACTCTCTTTCTTCAAAATAAAGAAAAAGAAGAAAAGAAAAAGCCTCCCTTAGGGAAGTAGATCAACTTATCAACACTGTCAGTAAAGAAGAAATCTTAATCATGTTGCCTTTTTTTCCCTATGTAGAAGTACAGACAAAAGAAAAACTTACCCATCGTCTGAATTGTTTTATACCTGTAGTCAAATTCATCTTGCAGGTCTTCTAAATATTTTGTGTCTTGTTCTGTCATCTTTTTACAAAAGAAAACATACTCACTCCATTGTTACGATTAAGCATGTCAGTGAAATGTCATCACTATTTCAAAACAGAGTGGTGCTTCCAGTCACCAGCACTATCCTAGACCAGCTATACAGAACCTACTCTTCTGAAGAGCTAATTCCCACAAAAGTTGAATAATGCTGCAAGCATAGACTGAATTTGCTCTTCCATTTCCTCTTTTTATTTGTTTGGAAATCTTTCAGCATCTTGCCTCTCATTTCTTAATTAGTTCCAGATGATGCTACTAATATCTTTCTTTACCGGAGGCTATGGTAACTTTTCGTTTTTCAGTCCACATGACTCTGGATCAATGTACCAACCAGCTTTTTGCTTACAGTCTCCATTCTAATCTACTGCTGTGTATGACAATTTGGTCTAAATTTTTTCCCTTTCTACTTACAAAAAACCGGTGCTTCCTCTGTGCTGCCTGTTGGCTGTGTTTTGAGATTTTTACTTTACTCTTCTCTAAACATGGTGATGCTTTTCTGCTCAGACATAACACGTATTGTGTGTCAAAATCTGGGGAAAGGCTTTTCAAATATTATCTCATGTAGTCCTCACAGCAATCCTGTGATCGTGGTTATCCTCACTTTTATAGATGGAGAAACAGAGGTTTAGAGAGGTGAAGTAACTTCACTTGCCTGTGGCCACACGGCTTCCCAGTGACAGAGTTTTGTGCAAAAGCCTCAGTTTCCAGTCAATTGAAGATAAAAAAAAGCTTCCCCGGCAGAAATCTTTTCAATGTGAACATAGTATGTGAGAGAGAGTTCTGTTGCTAACAAATCGCCCTATGATTTCTATATGCACTAACTTCAGGCACATAGGGGAAATGTGAATAGTATGGGGGCGACAGCTAGCCTTTCTAGGTTATTTCTAAGATCACTCACCTGCATGCTATTTTTAATGGCAGCCACTTTGTGTTCCACATTCCTCTGTCTTTCCAAAACTGAAGAAGTTTGCAAGGATTTCTCCAGAGGTCCCTAGGAAAAAAAAGTCTTGAAATCTCAATGATGTTGATAAGACAGTTTATGATGAATGTGGCATACTCTGAACTGGAGTTTGGATCAGTTTGATATGAAATATTCTACAGCCACTAAAAATCACACTGAGAAAAATATTTAATGACATGCAAGTAGTATTAAACTGTTAAGAAATAGAGAAAATTTAAAAAAGACCATATATGTAGATCTCTACTGCTTATATATGTATATATTTATAAATATACATAGATATGTAAATTCAGGTACACCCCCCCCAAAATATGTTATCTCTGAATAGTGAAATTATAGGTGATTTTATGATTAAACATTTTTCTACTAATTTTCTAAAATAGACTCATTATTTTTGAAATTATATAAAATTAATACATGTAATTTAAGAAGTAGTATAGTGAAACTGCTTTAAATTGAACTTAGATTCAGAATTAGGGATGCTGAATCTGCTGGGATGAGATTTATTTTTCCACTGTAACAAAGGGAGTTTACTAAAGACTATGTAAAATGACAGCCTGGTTAAGCAGAAACGCTAACCAGCTTTTCCAAGCACCATTTCTTGGGCACTCTAATGATTGGACATTGAGTGTGTTTCTTAGATACAGTTACTTAGATAACTGGGGATGAGAGGATATCAGCAAGCCCTTTACCTTACAGTTGGGTGGGGAGCTGTGGCTGGAAAGAATGATAACCAGAGTAAGAGCCACAGCAAATCCGTGGTGGGGCCTCCAGTAGAACCCATATCTTTGTTGATCAAATGCTTTTTCAACTATGCCACATTCTTCAGGTTGGAAAAGTCTTTATAAAATTCCCTCTCATTTTGGCCTCTGTTACTTGTCTACCTATATATTTACTTCCATATATTTGTTCATTGCTTTGAAACCTACAAACCTGGGCTGCTTTTGTGATTGTATGTGGTACTAGCAGGTAATTTGCAGGGTCACTTTGATGAAAATCTATTCAAACAAATGTTTCCAATTTGACTGATATCTGACATTTGAAGAGAACACATGTGCACAAACACACACACCTATTCACACACTAAAATGACTAGAGATAAGAGGGATACAAAAAAGGATAGTTAAGAGTATCATATATTTGTAATAGCCTCTCAATTCCTTTTCATTAAGGTATCACTTATACACAATCTTATGAAGGTTTCACATGAGCAACATTATGGTTACTACATTAACCCATATTATCAAGTTCCCACCATATCCCCATTGCAGTCACTGTCCATCAGTGTAGTAAGATGCTACAGATTCACTACCTATCTTCTCAGTGCTACACTGTCTTCCCCACGAACCCCCTACATTATGTGTGCTAATCGTAATGATCTTTAATCCCTTTACCCCTACCTTCCCCACCCCATTCCCTTTGGTAACTGCTAGTCCCTTCTTAGAATCTCTGCATCTGCTGCTGTTTTGTCCCTTCAGTTTTCCTTTGTTGTTATACTCCACAAATAAGTGAAATCATTTAGTACTTGTCTTTCTCCACCTTAGCCTCTCCATTTTTAACCAAAAAGCACTGCATTAAACTATATTTACTTTAAAAACTTACTGTACTTGAGATTTTAAGTTAAATAAAAATTCCACACCTTTTATATAAGCTAGTTCAATCACTGTGGAAAGCAATATGGAGGTTCCTCAAAAAACTAAAATTAGAAATACCATTAGACCTGGAAATTCCACTCCTAGGAATTTACCCAAAGAATACAAGTTCTTAGATTCAAAAAGACATATGCATCCCTATGTTTATTGCAGCACTATTTACAAAAGCCAAGATATGGAAGCAACCTAAGTGTCCATCAGTAGATGAATGGATAAAGAAGAAGTGGTACATATACACAATGGAATACTATTCAGCCATAAGAAAGAAACAAATCCTACCATTTGCAACAACATGGATGGAGCTGAAGGATATTATGCTCAGTGAAATAAGCCAGGTGGAGAAAGACAAGTACCAAATGGTTTCTCTCATTTGTGGAGTAGAACAATGAAGCAAAACTGAAGGACCAAAACAGCAGCAGACTCACAGACTCCAAGAAGGGACTAGTGGTTACCAAAGGGGAAGGGTATGGGAGGGCGGGTGGGGAGGGAGGGAGAAGGGGATTAAGGGATATTATGATTGGCACACATGGTGTGTGGAGGATCATGGGGAAGACAGTGTAGCACAGAGAAGGCAAATAGTGACTCTGTGGCATCTTACTTCACTGATGGACATAGACTGCAATGGGGTATGGGGGGGACTCAATAATATGGTTGAATGTAGTAACCACATTGTTTTTCATGTGAAACCTTCATAAGAGTGTATATCAATAATACCTTAATAAAAAAAATACCATCCCTCTTCTTCATCTAAAACATAAGAGTAAATTGTTAAAATTTCATTCTTCTCCAAAAAATAACCATAACCTGACCATAATTAAATTTGAGCGTTTTTTAAAAAGTTAAAAAAAAGATGCCTTTTTTGGACCTTCAAAAACATAGTGGTGTGATTTACTAAATTATGGAGGATGTCATTTAGAAAATTGATTATTTACATACCCTTTCCTTTTTATAAGGATTGACACCATTAACATAGGTAAAGAAGCTGGATGGGAAGAGGGAAAGAATTTCTGTTCCATAAAAATTGAGTTCAAGGTGAAGACAAGGTCACAAGTTCAGAAAATATTACCTGAACAGGCATGTTGGCTGCAGCCAATATCCTCCTCTCTTCCCTCAAACAATTTGAAATAACCACAGCTACATGCATTGGATTTCCATGAAATTTTCCCTGTAAAAAAGTCAGCAAAAGCAACATAAAACTTAAATATCTACATCATGGGGAAATGTTTCTATTTGGAAATCAAAATAATCTCTCAATAAATATGTGAGATTTGGGATTTATTTCAACAGTTTCTTCTATTATAACCCACATAAATTTATATTGTGAATGTAAACTACTACGTGACATATTGCTCTGCCAAAAAATCATTTTTAAAATTTAAGAATTGTTCTTGAGTATCTGTGAGGGGAAGTTTCTGAGCACACACTCAGGACAATCAGTGTACTTTAGGCTGAGGATAGGTTTTAGGGGAATGAGTTACTTCTTTGTAAATTATTATGAACCAGGGTGGTCCCAGCTGTTCATGTGTTAACTGCACTTCATAGTGTGCTTAAACCATTGCTTTTGGTCCAGGCCTAGTGTTGCTCATGTCAACTGGCTCAGAAATGTCTCAGCATACTAGAGTGAAACTCTAGCACATGTTTCAGCAACAAAATTTTATGACATCTAAAGCATGTATTACCAATGTTAATGGTGCAGATATTGTAAACTGGCAACCTGTTGGACTAATTCAGCCATCAGGTATGTTGTGTAAGTTATATGTTTGTAATCACCTCAGGAGAGCATGTCCTAACTACATATGCCAGAGTGTCCCTCACTGAATGACCTCACTCAGTTACCTACCTACTAGTCCCATGCGGGTATTTGCATTTTTGTTTGTTTATAGGACTAATTCAGACAACACCATCGTTTTAGTCAGTAGGGTTACACCTTGTTACTAGACTTTTTCCAAGGCAGGATTAACAGGAAGTACAACACATGTAGACAAATGCATTTATCTACTTTACCTCTATCTTCCTCTCTGAAGGAGGTGCTAATTATCCATGAAATGAGCAAAAGGTCAATAGTAGAAAAAATAAAAAAATCTACAAAGCCGAAACTTACTAATTAATCAAAACAAGACTATACAGACTGGTAAACCAAAGGGCCTTTCTAGGAAAGAAGTGAGGTTTTTGGTTGTAAACATTTTTATGGCCTTGACTACTGCCACAATTTTATTAGATGATGCATGGTAATTAGCACTATTTGTAAAACTAGGGTTCCTACTCAAATACCTGAGTTTCTCCTCCCCTGTGTTCTACAGCCTTAAAAACTCTTTTCCCCTTAAATCAGAAAGCTTCAAAAGTCAAAACAAAAATGAATTGACAGAAATTCACAAGGTAAAGAAATTAAAATGACCCTATTTATTGGTAGGGATACCAAAGTTTCTGATTTCTGAGTGCTGACAATTTCAGATTCTCCCTAGTTAACAATTTGTTCCTGTTAATTTTCCCATCTATTGATTTTTTCCATGTACCTTCAATTCAATTTCCCAAGAAAAGCTGTTTTCTCACTTTGCCTGTATTTTAAAAATTACTAAAATTTAAAAATCCATTGTTAAAAATAAAGGGCTTCTTCTAGGGCTACTGTAGAGGCTCTGTTATTTAAGTAAACTTGAAAACTCCATTCACGATCAGAAATTCCTCTAAGACCCCAAGAATAACCATTGTTTGTCTTTTTTTCTTTCACTGTTGTAATTTTTCATTGATCATTCAGATACTATCTTTCTGCACATCTCAGCTCTAGTGTGTACACTTTTCATTTTCCTCTCCTGCTTGAGTTTTTTGCCTTCCTTATCAGATCCAGTTCCCTCCCCACCATGAGGTCTAAGAGTATTCATGTTTTCTCGTGTGCTAGGAGCAAAGAACCACCATTGTTTTCATCCAGGCTATCTTTTCACTTTTCTCTTGCATTTTTCCCAACTTAGTCCCAACACAAAAACATCATGTGGAAAATTAATCACTGTAGATTCAAAACCAAATTAACCTTTATTATTTTCATAAGTATCAAAGCTGTGCTCATGTTCACCTTTCCGTAGTTACCCTGTGTATAACCTCAAAAAAAAAAAAAGCAGCAAAAACAAAAAACAAAAATAACCAAAGCAAAAACACCCCAAGCATGTGTTGGTGGGAAGGAGAGCCAGGAAGAGAATGCTCACCTTCTGTTTGTCTCACTTAGATGAAGGTGTTGCATGTATCGTCTACTCTTTTCATGGTCTTGTCTTTTCACTATCTCATAATATGAATGAATAGATGTCTTTAATGTTAATGAAGTACAAGTTGTTAATTCTCCCTTTCATGGCTAGTGACTTTATAGTTTTATGACCTAAGAAATCTTTCCCTACCCTGCAGTCCTAAAGGGTTTTTCTTATATTATCTTTTTAAGTCTTTACTATCTTTTAAATCTTTATTATCTTTTTGCCTTTCATTGTAATTCACTTGCAGCTTCTTAATAATGAGGTTCTTTTCACTTTTTTCTGCATGAATACTCAGTTCCAACAATGTTTATTGGAGACACTGTTTTTTCATCACTGCTCTGCGGGCCCAACTTCGAAAGTGAAAAGATAGCCTTTAAATAAATCAAGTGTCTGTAAATGAATGGGTTTGTTTCTGGACTCCACTCCATCTCATGGTTCTGTCTGTCTCTGTTTACCAAAAGACTTTTTTAATTACCAGAGCTTTGTAATAAGTTTTGATATCAAGTAGAATAGGTTTTCTTTGCATCTCCGTATCAAATTCAGAATCAGCTTATCAAGCTATACAGATACATACAACCACGTTAGAATTAGAATGGCACTAAATTTTAGATACATTTGAGAGACCTGGCATCTTTGTAATTGTGTTTTAATCCACTTATTTAGTTCTTTTTAATTCTCTCTATTAATATTAAGCATTAAAGTTTTACACAGAGATCTACATTTTTTCTAAGGTTTTTTTCAACATACTTCATATTTTGGTAATGGAATAAATGGTATCTTTCTTTCCTGTTTTTGCTGATATGCAGAAATATATTTGAGTTTTATATATTGATTTTAAATCCAGCAATTTTGCTAAACACTCACTGATTATAATAACATATTTGTAATATCTCTTACAAATTCTAAAAATTTATCTGTGGATTCTTTTGGACTTTCTGCATACACAAATCGCATCTTCTGTGAACACTGGTAAAAATGTTCTCCCTTTTCAATCATCTAATTTCCATCAGGATTTCAGCTTCAGCCTAAGATTTATTTAGAAATGTATTGGTTAATTTCCAAACAGGGATTTCCTATTTACCTCTATTACTTATTTTGTATAGATTTTAAAATTCTGATCAGAATAGATGCTCTGAATGAGTTCAGTCACTTAAAATTTGTTGAGACTTGCTCTGTGGCCCAGCATATGGACCTTTGTAAATATTCTGTGGAGCTTGTGAAGAATGTGAAGTCTGCAGTTGTTGGGTGCAAATGCCTTATTCAAGTTCATTGACCCAAGTTCGTTCATTGTTTTGTTCAAATTTCTGCATCCCTGCTGATTTTTCTGCCTAATTAATTTTATCAATTATTGAACGAGGCATGCTGAAATCTATTTTTTGAATTTTTCTCCTTTGCTATATATTACTATATATCAAATCTTTCATTACTATGAACTGACCTTTATCTCTAATAAATGCTTTTTGCCTTGAAGCAAAAATGTGAACTATGACATCTGCTTTTTATCACTTAGAATTTTTATTTTATCTTTATTGAAAGAACTCTTTTGATTTACTTCAAGATTTAAAATCACTTATTGGTATTATGCATATATACAAGAGTATATATATGTGAAATAAATCGGTTTATGTATTCCTAAAACTTCTTCACATATTTAAAATTCAACTTTTCTGAATCTCTTTTTAACTTAGATTCACTGGCATCCATATTTTTCCACAAAATAATGTTTTCTAGGCCATCAAGACGGTTGATGATACAGCATTTCTTTAACGTGTGCATAGCTACTGTCTCTACTCTGTAAGTTTTGATGTTGGCATCTTTTTATTTTACTAGAAGTTCTCAAAAGAAAGTTTTCAGACAAGAACCAGGATTCACTTTCCTTCTGCAAATGGTCCTTAAGTGGTGTGCTGACCAAAGCATTCCGGGGTTGTAGTGGCCTCATTATGCCATTAACCATATCATTACACTTTCAGGTGAAATTATTATTATTATACCTTTTTTTAATTTTGGTATCATTAATCTACAATTACATGAAGAACATTATGTTTACTAGGCTCCCTCCTTCACCAAGTCCCCCCCCCCACAAACCCCATTACAGTCACTGTCCATCAGCGTAGTAAGATGCTGTAAAATCACTACTTGTCTTCTCTGTGTTGTAGAGCCCGCCCTGTACCCCCCCACACACATTATACATGCTAATTGTAATGCCCCCTTTCTGTTTCCCCACCCTTATCCCTCCCTTCCCACCCATCCTCCCCAGTCCCTTTCCCTTTGGTAACTGTTAGTCCATTCTTGGGTTCTGTGATTCTGCTGCTGTTTTGTTCCTTCAGTTTTTCTTTGTTCTTATACTCCACATATGAGTGAAATCATTTGGTACTTGTTTTTCTCTGCCTGGCTTATTTCATTAAGCATAATATCCTCCAGCTCCATCCATGTTGTTGCAAATGGTAGGATTTGTTTTCCTCTTATGGCTGAATAATATTCCATTGTGTATATGTACCACATCTTCTTTATCCATTTGTCTATTGATGGACACTTAGGTTGCTTCCAATTCTTGGCTATTGTAAATAGTGCTGCGATAAACATAGGGGTGCATCTGTCTTTTTCAAACTGGGCTGCTGTATTCTTACAGTAAATTCCTAGGAGTGGAATTCCTGGGTCAAATGGTATTTCTATTTTGAGCATTTTGAGGAACCTCCATACTGCTTTCCACAATGGTTGAACTAATTTACATTCTCACCAGCAGTGTAGGAGGGTTCCCCTTTCTCCACAACCTCGCCAACATTTGTTGTTGTTTGTCTTTTGGATGGTGGCCATCCTTACTGGTGTGAGATGATATCTCATTGTGGTTTTAATTTGCATTTCTCTGATAACTAGCGATGTGGAGCATCTTTTCATGTGTCTCTTGGCCATCTGAATTTCCTCTTTGAAGAACTGTCTGTTCAGCTCCTCTGCCCATTTTTTAATTGGATTATTTGCTTTTTGTTTGTTGAGGTGCATGAGCTCTTTATATATTTTGGATGTAAACCCTTTATCGGATCTGTCATTTATGAATATATTCTCCCATACTGTAGGATGCCTTTGTGTTCTATTGATGGTGTCCTTTGCTGTACAGAAGCTTTTCAGCTAGGTGAAATTATTAATTAATTGTTCAGATACATGTCCATAAAATCATTGAGAACCAGAATATATATAGTAGTTTGCCAGATGACTATTCCAGAAGAATTTTAACCAGTCCTCTTTCAGGACTGGTTAGATAGTCAACCAACCATCATCCATACTTTGGTTCACTCTTAATAACATATTTGAAAACATTCTTATTCTTGGACTTTGTTCTTTAAAATTAAATATGGTGGTAACTTCAGCAATCAGTAGTTAGGCATAAGATTACAATGATACACTGTTTTTCGTAACCCAAATGCAAACACTTGATCCCTTTAAAGATCCTTTTACATTGAAAATTTTGTCTTGTCAAAGAAAACCAATCCCCCGTCCCCAGCATTACTTATTTAATTAAACACATATTTTAATTTTTCTTCAATGGCATCATGTTGGAAGTTAATTGCATTCTGTTTAAAATCAGTGGAAAGTTTCTGATAAATGGATATTGCACGTCTTAATGATAATCCTGTGCAATGCATAATTCATTTATACCAGCTTCCCATTGTGCTGAAGTTTTGTTCATGCATTTTGAGGAACTTGGCAATCTCTCTTTCTACTGTTGCTTTGTGTGTGATAGGCAATCCTTTTGAGTAAATCGCAGCAGTAAAATATAATACAACTCTGCTACTGGGCATGATTCCTCCTTTCTTACATCCTGTGAAGCAATTTATTATTGCTTTCCAAGAAAATATGGAACTTACTATCATCCATCCAGTGAAAAATAACTTGATTAACAAACATCAAATTTATAACCTGCTGAACTGTTCCTATCCCATTCTGTATACACAGTTGCTATTTGTTTCCATCCTAAGTCATAGTGCTATATCCATGACACTTTAAACAGCATTAAATTTAACATGTGTTATAACAACAGTGCACATGATTCAATGGAAGTGACAGTATGAATAGCTATGACCCAATTTCCCATCACAATGACAATGACATTGTGATTGTTACCTGACTGACATTGTGACTGCTACCTGACAAAAGCAATTAAGAGATGCTATAGATGATAAGATGCATTTTGATTTAGTGATGTTAAAATGCAGAAAAAAAGGTGTCTGAAAATCAATGAATATGCTGTTTTATTCTTTCTGATACTTTATGCTAAATTCCTTGGCTTTCCTTCAATTCCTCTTCTATTGCCCTCCCATTTAATTTCTAAATTTCATTTGTCACTAAAGATTGACTAGTTCATCTGTTCTTTATCCCAAATGGTCCAACAAGTACCATAGTCAGAAGTAAAGGACATGCGTCATAATAATCTTTATTTAGGTGGCAGAGAATCAGAGATTTCACAATTAGATATTCACCTCTTTGAGTGCTTTCCCCAAGGATCCCCTTTAAAATGCAAACACAAGGGAAAGTTAACACCACATTGAATTAACTTCGTCTGCATTGTGAAGGATTTATCAGATGTTGTTCTCTGGCTCTGGTGACCTGGCAACTGCAGGGTGAGAGA
This sequence comes from Manis pentadactyla, assembly GCF_030020395.1. NCBI lineage: Eukaryota > Metazoa > Chordata > Mammalia > Pholidota > Manidae > Manis > Manis pentadactyla. Next base: position 36,450,928 of record NC_080024.1, read on the forward strand.
ACGGGTCCCAGGACAAAGAAAGGGAGAAGTTTTGGGACAGCCTTGAAAGAGAGAGGCAACAGCAAGCAAAGGGAATGTGGGATTCTGAAAAACCATGTAACCAACTACTGTCTGGGATTGGGTTCCTCCTGAAGCTAACCCTGAGACAAGGATTCCAGCACGAGAAGTATAACTGGGAGTTGATCCCCAAAAACAGCTTTGGGAGAGGGTAACTGAGACTAGGAAGAGAATGCTTCCAATAAAAGGTATGTTGTCAAGCCGTTGGCTACAATGGGCTGGGAGTCACTGCAGAACATGTGACTTAGTTATCTACCCAAGGGCTTCGGGAATTGGAGTGTTCTAGTACACCAGCTCTTGTCATTAGCCATGAAACAAAAAGATACACTTATCAGCTCACTTCATTGAATTAAAATGGTGAGACCCCATGTGATATGGGCAGGGTTCCCCATGTCTCTGCCAAACTAACTCTTCTCCTAACCTCAATTTGAGAATTTTTTTACTTTTCTTAAAACTACCTGCAACCATATTGTACTCAAATATTGAAAATTCTTCTCTTATGTTATGTCTGGGATATGAAGCAGTTGTTTCCACTTATAAAGTAAAATGCTTTCATTCACATTTTATTGGCAACCTGCAATCTACTGCATACTTCTGGTTGCCAACTCACTCTCTCCTCTTTTATCATTGCAAATATGGCTATTAAACCATTTTTCTCATTACTCCTTACCAGTGCCAAACATGCTGGCCAGTTTCTACAGAACAGCACAGTCTCAGCTTCAGCCTCTTACTAATTCCTTCTCTTTGTTCTGAGCACACAATTTTTCTTAATGCCTTTTACATAATATTTTGTCAGTAGGTCATAAGGATATGTCTATGGTGGAAGAAAACCCATTAAATTAAAGGAGAGATGACCTAGTTGTCCTAAGGCTGACTTAGATGAAGAATGTTCAGTCTGATAGATTTAAAATTCAATAATCTTTCACGATAATTAAAACTACCGGAAGATACCACTACATATCTATGTGTAGAAAGGTTAAGATCCAAAACACTGACAACGCCAAATGCTGGTAAGGATGTGGAGAAACAGGAACTTTCAGCCACTTGAGAAGATAGTTTGGCAGTTCCTTACAAAGCTAAAAATACTCTTACCATATGACCCAGCAATCATGTTCCTAGATATTTATGCAAATGATTAAAAGCTTATGTTCACATAACGATCAGCATCCAAATGTTTATAGCAACTTCATTCTGAATTATCAAAATTTGGAAGCAACCAAGATGTCCTTCAATAGGTAAATGAATAAACAAACTGCGGTCCATCTATATGATGGAATATTATCCAGTGATAAAAAGAAATGAGCTACCAAGCAACACAAAGACATGATAGAAACATAAAAACGTTGCTAAGTGAAACAAGCCTATCTGAAATGCATACATACTTTAAGGCAAAACTAGGGAAACAGTAAAAAGATCAGTGGTTGCCAGGAGTGGGGGGATGGGGAGTGTATGGGTAATCTCTGTACTTTCCAGACTACTCTAAAAAAATCAAGCCTACTTTTTAAATTGTCGTAATGAAGTCAGTTGTCACATCTCCTTATGCTGTTCCTTTGCCTGAAACATAGAGTTGTCCATCTCCCTTGTTCCATTAGCTTTAAATTGTCTCATCACCACAAAGGTTTTCTTGATAAAAGAGAAGTGAGATACAGATTCTTAATAGATAGAGATGATTAATGCCTTATTTCTATGTACACTACTACTAATATATCCATCTTAAAACAAACTAGCTAAAAATCAGCTGCAGGTTTATAGAGCTTATCCTGCTTATTTTTTAAATGAAATAAAACACTTCTTTAAGACATCAAGTATGTCTTCTATAAATTATGAGTATATTTCTTGCACCATGTTCTCTGTCTGTGAAGGCTTAACTCATCCTAGACAATTGCTCTGTGAAGCAGCTGGAGAACTCTCTCTGTATAAAGTCAGGGGACCTGGGTTGGTGACTGTGACTAGCTGTGTGGCAAGTCAGGCAAGTCACTTCTTACCCTTCATTACTTCATTTGCCCCTTTAGCGAGTTGAATAATCTTTGTCATTCATCATGGAGTCACTGTGAGGAGCATGCCAGACGACTGGGAAAGAGCTTTATAACTTGCAAAGCACACTACATGTTTATACAGAGTTTTCTAGGCTGCCTCATGGGGGCGTTAGGGGAGCTTAAAGCTCATAAATGGTAAATCAATATAAACAGAAGATAAAAATCTTCCTATTAGTTTCACAGAAATTACCAACACTGATTATAAAGCCAGTGAAGACTGAGTTGGGTTCCAGGAAATATATTTACATGAATATAAAAGAGAGTCCTGGAAAAAAAAAGACTATGTATTGGGGTTTTCAAAGCTTTAGACAGTGGGGACTTTCCTGGCATTTCTTTAGGACTAACTTGCACATGCACACAAATGCACTAGAAGCTGCTTTGAATAAAAAATTCACTCACACAAGTTAGCAATTAGAAATAATAATACAGTACTCTCACCTATGCATAATTGATACAATCTTTGGAAGAAAATTACACTATACCACTTTCTGTGCATAGAAAAAAGGCTGGGAAGGAACACATTAATGGTCACCCTTGGGGAACTGGGATTGGGGAAATGGATACGATCCATTTTGCCTCAATTCTTTGGTATTGTTAGAATTTTAAAAATAATTCAGTTACTTTTATGATTAAAACTAAACAAGAAGTGACAAATTACATATACTCCATATAAGGTCCTTTTTCTTTGCTTAATTTATGCGAAGGTTTTTGTAAAAGATGAATGTTGGCTTTGAAAATTTGTCATTCAGGTGAAAAGAGGAAAAAAGAGTTTAGTTAGATCATTATGATGACTAAAATTCAATGCTTTTAAGGAATTCACATTCCTGTAATTAAGAGAGAAATGAACTGCCTAATTTAAAATGCCAGGAAGAGAATAAGAAGATAGATGATAACAAATTCTAGGTATCGCTTATATGTTTAAACAAAATAATAGAATATGCCATTTACTGAATACCCATTATATGCAGGGTTCTTTATAGCTTTGTTTTTGGTGGTTACAATACCCTGTGAGGTTCATATTTTGAAGCCTAGGGTTCTGTCTTTGTGAAAAGTCACAGAATTCAGAAGTAAAAGAGAAGGATCTCTTCAAATCCAGATGTATCTCATTCCACAAACTATGGCCTTTCCAAAACACTACTGCCTCTAAAAAATGCCTTCCTTCTTTATTTAACTAGACCCCTTCTTGAACCACAGCTGTATTTAATTTTATTTTTCCCTGGAAATTATCTTCATAATTTTTCTATTACAAACCTGTTCAAGGACTGGTCATTCTTCATGGGACCTCAGGATAGCTGCAGTGGTAAAACTGACCAACCGAAAATGACCTGTGTTCGATTATAAAATTACTAAATTACTTTTCCTGAGTTGACTTGGTCTTAATACCTCAGGCAGTTTATACCTGCTGTCAGTAGAGGCAATCTGCCATGGACCTTCAGAGTCCCTGCCTGATCCTGCTGGGGTTATGCCAAGAGTGCAAGGCCCTACTGTTCTTTACTTGTCTCATTTTTCAGGGTTGTAGTTGCAGAAAGCTACCTTCAGTGATGAGGTAATGTCTCCCCCCAGCTAAAGAGCAGGCCTGCTTCCCTAGACAGAAAAGCAGTGAAATCCTCCAGTTAAGTGTTTCTGTCCTGTAACACAACCCACTGAGTGTGCAGACAACCATGACGGGCCCCCTGCATTGCCCCTGAAGGGCCTGGGGCAGGACAGGGAGTGCCGATGGGCTTGAAGTTCTGACTACCGCTTTTGTTATGAATAATAAAGGCTTTGTCTCTGAATCAGAAGCCTCATATTTCTTCAAGCATCCATGGAACAACTACAAGCTCACTTGTTAGCTTGAAAGGAGGGTAAAATCCCAGATCCTGCACACTTGTTGATACCTACTTGGGTTGTAAAACTTATCACAGAGCATTTCCATTAACTTATCACAGAGCACTTCCATTACTTATTTCCATGTCTGATTCCCCCATCTAGACTTTGCACCTTTCAAAAGCAGGAATTGGTCTTCTTCAAGACTAATTGTGAAGCAGCTGTCACCTTACAGGAACCTCATAAATGCTTGCTGGATGATCAAATGAGAGAATGAATAAATTACAATAATCTCCTCCTGAGAGAAAAATAGAAAAAACATATTATCTGATCTGTGTGTTGGTAAAGACCTCTGTCTTTAAATCCTTCTGGAATTTTTATTAGTCACTTGTCTTTAGTATTTAGAAAGATATGAAACTATAGTCTTGAGATTAGTTGAGATTGGGAAGAGGACCACAAGGTATGAAATACCCCTGGGGATGGCACTTTTGCTTCTCAAAGGCCTGGTGGGATCGTCATCCTGGCGGACCAGTATCATTGGCAGTGAAGCTGCTTTGGTGAGACTCACTCAGTGGAGATGATGCTCTGAGTGTCCTGCTCTCTGGATAATAAGACACCTTCTTCACTGAGTAAGACAATTGGTGCCCTTTGCCTAGGTTGATAGCATCTTTAGTCTCCCTCTCACCCTTACTCCCATGATCACAAGGACATATTATCATAATTAAAGTGTGTTTTGTCCCACGCTTGGTGATAGAATTGTATATCTAGAATAAACAAGACTCTAATAAAAAAAATTCTAGGAAGAATGAACAAGATGATATGCTTTTTTCTACACTGGCAATAACCACCTAGAACTGGAAATAGGAAGAATATGGCATTCAGAATAATAATAAAAGGAATTTTTAAAATTTAGGAATAAATTTAATAAGAACAATACATGTCTGTGGATAAGATTGCAATATTTCCAGAATCTCTCATCTGGCCTAAGTGCATCCCCATATCAGCAGATGTTTCCAAGAGGTGGAGAGAAGTAGTCCATCTCCGTATCAGCAGGTAATTACAAGCGGGAGTGAGGGCATATCTGGCCCGGAGAGGTTGGGTGGGGTCTCTTTTTTTGTAACCAGGTTGTGAGAGACACTGGCGAGCAGAAGTGGACGACTGCTTATAAGCAATAAATGGGTTTCTCCCACTTTATTTCTCCCTTTGACTGATTTTGGTTCAAACATATTTTGCCCCAGGCTGGGAAAATATTTTCCCCCCAGAGTTACAATATCATATGAATTAAAACTAGGGTCATATTGAAGACTTTAAACAAGATTTGGGAGAAGGTAACTTTAAAATATAACATAGAATAAACATAGCATAGAATTCTAGGATGTGGGACTTAATGCCACAAACATGTTAATTGTCCCAGAATGAATACATATATTTAATGCAATTGAAGTTACATTCCCAAGAGCTGCTTTCGGAGGGTTTGTGTTGAAGGAGTCAATGAAGTTCATATGGAAGAAATGTTGCAAACCAGTTCAGAAAATCACAAAGGCTTATTAACTTTCAGTTCTTATTTACATCAGGAAATTTTCTACATGTGCCATATTTTACTTCATTTAATCTTTACAACAGCTGTTTGTGATAAATAATATTAACCCAATTTTATAGATAAGTAAACTGAGATACAGAGATGTTAAATAACTTGAAGCCAGGATTCAACTCCAGAGTATGTCCTTTCAACCAGTTAACCACCAGTTCATTCTCTCCAAGTTGTGGGAAGGAGAATTTGCCCATACAAAATACTGCAATGTACTATGAAGTACAGTATATTTACGTAGCATAAATGTACTATAAAGTATACATTTATAATCAATAGTATTGATATATAATTATATTAGCAGAACAGCAGAATGATAGAAAAATTAACATATGAAAAGGTGGTATTTCATTTCAGTGTGAGAAAATGGTTATTTAAAAATAATCTTCCTGGTAAAACTGTCTATCAATCCGGAAGAAAAAGTTGGATCTCTGTAAAAAGAATTCTGTGTAGATAAAAGGCTTAATTTTTTTTAAATGTTAGAATAAAATTCGGGAAAACAGATAAAGAGTTTTGAGACATTAAACCAAAGCAAGACCCCCTAGAAACTATACAAAAGAAGATGGGTTTTCCACTATATTTACTTTTTTGTATAGAAAAAGATGTCATAAAGCCAAAAAACATATAGATTAAGTAAAATATTAGTAATGCATATGCAAGTTAATTATTGTGAAAGGTATTTTTTTAAATAATACTTTTAATATATAAAGAACACTGAAATTGATACGAGAAAGCTCAATAGAAGAAAGTGAATGGGAAATTTAAGAAAGAGGACATTCAAAAAACTAATAAATGTGAGCCAGGATGCCCAGCCTAACAGATAATCAGCCAAAAACAAATTTAAAGTAAAAAGAGAGAGATTATATCCCTAAAATCAGAGAGGCAAAAATGAAAATACTAATGAAGATATGGGGAAGAGGGTCTTCATACACTTCACTGACTGAAATGTGAATTTTACACCTATTTGGAAAGCAATCTGACAGTATTAAAATTTAGAGCACTTAAACCCTTTGACTAGTAAGTCCTTTTCTATGAATCTATACCATGAAAATAAGAACACGTGCCTGTAAGGATGCATGTACAAGGTTGTTCATTACAACACTGTTTATGCTAGAGAAAACCTGATTAAGGCACAGTGCTTGCTGACCTGGTGGGAATGGCTCACTTAGTTGTGGCATATCCACTCCAAAGACCATTTGCTGCCACTAAAATCTAGAGATTTCTGTGATGTAAAATGTGAAAAGCAGAGAAATAAGTAATAAAACTCATTTTTGTAAATGACAAAATTATGACTTCCCCATTTCCAAAATTCCATAAACACACACATAATACACATGGGAATAAATTGTACATTTTCCCATTTTATTTAAGTAATCACATATAGGTATGGAAGAGCACACACTTGTTAACATTGATGTCTTTGGGGGCGATGATGCGGATGGAGGTAAGGAAAAAGGAAGGGAAAAAATGAGTTTGTAATAAAAAAAGCAGCATGTATAATATCTAATTTATGGTAAATTATATATGAGTGTGTATGCGGTAAAAGCAAGAAAAGATAGTGGCTGGCATGTTAATGGTGGTTATTTTATTCTCGTAGAGTTTCAGGGGATTTTTAGTTTCTTCTTAAACTTTCATTATCCTTTGAATTTTTGCAAAGATGTGTGTTATTTAAGCAATTAGAAAAAGTTTAAAACTTTTTTCATCATAACAAAAATTCCATTAGTAAAAACTTTTTGATTAATTTACATGTTGTGCAAAAGTTAGAAAATTGGAACTACTAAAGCAATTAAGTGGAAAAATCACTCCAGTCTGAAGAAATAAAACCATTCTCTGAAGATGGTTGACATTTACGAAGCCACCCTCAAAAGTGTCCCTGAATATTTTCCATCGAATAAAAATCTGAAATCTATCTAAACTGCAGCAGAGATATTAACACCACTGCATTACTGAGAGAAATGGAAACTGAAGGATTGTTAATAGCTCATAAATAATGGAAAGTGAGTGTGCAAATGGCCTACAACTCAACTGTGAACATGAGGCCAGGAACCAGAGCCTGTTCTAAACTGTGAGTCTTACTGCTGGTTTACAAATCCCCAGAATGACACTTCAAAGTGGTGTTCAGGCAGGCTTCAAATGCAAGTCACACTAACATGACCAGCTTTGGCTTCCATGAACATTTCTAATTTCAGCTTCTGTCAAAATGTATTATCTCTTTCCTTCAGTTCCTTGCTCATTTAGAGCTAATTAATCAGATGTAGTCACCTTTTTCTCCTGTTATCTTGGATGAAAAATCCTATTAAGCTGTATGGGTTTATATTACCTCCAGGCCTTGATCACTTGACATGCTGAACCAGCTACATTTGAACAAGGCCTTTGTGAAGACATGATTTGCCCAGAAGTATGCACTCGAAAGTCAGGGTTTGAGGTCAGGTGTCAGGGTTTTACCTCAGCCCCACCATTAAATATGACATAAAAAAAAAATCCTCTTTACTTCTCTGAGACTTGATTTCCTCTCCTAAAAAATCTGTACCCTGTCCTTCTCTCCTAAGTTGTGAGAATCAAGTGGGATGTTCACAAGATCATAGTTAATGGTTAAACAAAGGTCAAGTATGTTTTTCTCTGATTGCAGAAGTAAAAATACCCTTTAAAGAAAAAATTTTTAATGCAAAAATAACTAAGAAAATTAAAATGATCCATAATCACAAGATCTAGGATAACTGATGTTAATATTTTGATGCACCCATTTAGTTTATTTCTCCATGTGTGTATTCATACACACTTTAAAAAATAAAAATCAGAGCACACTCTATATAACATTATGTATCTGCTTTTCCATTTAATTGATAATTAAGCTACGTCATTAAAACATCTAAAATACCATTTTTAATAGCTCTTGAATGGTTATTTTAGTCCTAGTCTGATTTATTTAATAAGTTGTCCTCTGCTGGAATTTAGATTATTTACAATTTTTCACCATTAAAATTCATTCTTGGTTAAACCAACCTCATTACAGTATTTAGGTCTTGTTCATTTATGTTTTTGCCTACTTGATAAGTCAGAAACAGAGAAAAGTATGCTGAAGTGTCCCACCACTATTTCTGATTTCTCTCATTTCTTCCTGTATTTATAATTTTTAGTTCATATGTTGAGTCAATAATATTTGTGCAAACTGATCTGTGAATGTTGTATGTTTACATGAAATTGTTTCTTATAGTAATACAGTATTTGTCCTGTTTACTGCTTTTGTACTGTACTTTGACATTTTCTAACAATTTCATAACCACAATGAAGATTAAATGAGATATTACATATCCTTAGTACAAAGTAAATGTCAGCTATTATATCTCATTTCTATTTTATTATCGTTAAAATAAAATAATACAGTTACTCTACTTTCTTTTTGTCTGAATTTGACCTGATATATCTTTGCCCAATCCTCTTTGCTCTTATTATAAAAACATGGTTTTCGGAAAAATTCTTCATTTAGTGGACTAAATCATTATTAGAAAATGCTGTTCTTCTAACACACCAAGGTGAGCTTGCCAGTCTCTTGTTTGAGTTTTTTTAGTATTTTTTCATAAGTCTCAGGCATGTATCTTCAGGCCATGTTTCTGATGATGAATGTGGAGCTGATTTTCCTGATTTAGTTTTCACTGACACCTGTATAGATTTTACTCATATTCTGGCATTTAACTGTCCAGTCGTTTTAGGTTTTAATGTGGTATGGCTTTGTCTTTTTTTCCTCTTGTGAATTTTATCTCAAAGTTTGGAAAGATTTTTATATGCAATTGTAAACCTTAAGTCCTTGTAACCAAAGCCAAAGGCATGATTTCTAGGCACTATGGTAGACTTTTGAAAAAGTACATCTTTAGGGATGTGCTAAAATGTAAATCTCTTATGAGAGTCCCTAATAGCAAAAATAGAAAGCCCTAATTTTGTTACTCATAGGGTTTGGGCTAGTTCAAACTGAAACATAATTTATTTTAAAAAATGGTTGTCACAATTTTTACCATATTAATCTAGTCTCATTTATATGCTAATGTGTTTGTAATGTCTATTAATCTCTATTAAAGGAAATTTCTCAGACATTGGGAAATCTACAGTTTTTCCCTAGTTTGCCTACATTTCTATCACCCCCAGCCTATAAAATATACGTGTTTCATTTGCACATTTCTGATGAGCAAACAAGGTTTGAGACTATGAGTAATAGATTGCTAACTTTTGTAGGTATCAGAACCATCGTGATAGCTTTTTAATGAAATCTACTAAAGAAACCACTATATGATCTCCATTTTGTGAAAAAAAATGTATATCCATCTACAAATGCATTTTAACAGATAAGAAAAAATATACTGAAATATCAGCAGTGGTTGAAATCTGGATGGTGGCATAATGGATAATCATTTTTTCTTTTCAGATTTCTTCATGCGTGCACATTACTTAATAAAGAAACATCCATTCTTTTCTAACTGAACAAAGCATTGATGATAAAGGAATTAAACCAATGAATTATGTTTTTACCATGTTCATTTCCAACTAGTCTTTGTTTTCTGGAAAAGGATGAGAGTGTATTGTAGAAGCAAAGTTTGAGAGTTAGTGGTAATTTTTTATTCAGTTACAAATAGAAATGCCGATCACAACAGGCATAGGTAAAGAAGGTTTTGCCATACAGACTAGGGCTATGCTTTCCAGACTTCAGGATTTCATGGAGTAGAAAACAGTAGAAGTTTTAGGGTTGACATGTTGTCAGCTTTTTATTTAACCAAATAAGTATATATTAAAGAAAGCTCCATAGTCACGACCACATACATCTTCATCATTTCATAAGACAGAACATTCCTGTCCCAAATGATCGGAAAAGATACAACCTGTCATAGAATAAAGAACCATCCTTTAAAAGGAATAAATTTGACTTTGCAAATTTTCTTATTTTCCAGATGACCAGTAAAAACTTTACTAAGGATGGGCCCTGGCTGGTGTTTGGGGCCCCCTGGACTAAGACTTGGCACTCCTAGTATTGGGCAGAGAGAAGTCTCAGAGGCTCATCTTCCTTATCTGGCTCCAGAGAGACTGAGTAACTGATGGTATAGTGGCAGGTGTTGGAGAAGGAAAGGTAAAATCAGACTTGGTATTATTTTCAGAGAGAAGACTGCTACACCCAATGTTTTTAGGTTCATCGCATGTTGTATTGATAAAGTATATATAAAAGACGTATTTACATCCCTATGTAATAAGTAATAGGTTGTGGGAAAATAGTTGTCAAAATCTAACATGATGGTCGATAAGCAGCTAGAATCCAACCCTTTCCACTGCCTCTGCCTCTACCATCCTTGTTGAGTCTGGCTGAACATGGCAGCAGGAGACAGCTTGTTAAAACCTGAGTTGGATCATGCCACTTCTCTAAAAGAGCCCTCCAGTGGTTTCTCATTTCAAAATAAAAACCAAAATCTTTATACTGTCCTACCCAAGCAAAGTCACGAGTGGATCGCATGTACTTTATGTACCACATTCATGCTCTTTTTAAAAAAGGATGGTCCTTACAGCTACCAACCCCTCTCTTCCAGTTGTTAAGGAATACAATGGATTGTTTGAAATAATATTCTTTGTCTTCCAAATTGTAAGTATAATCCATATCCACTATATAAGATATATAAAATACAGGAAAAGTACACATTAAAAAAATAAAAATCAGACCTAATTTTATATGCTAAGGATAAACATCAACATTTTTATGTATTTCCTTCCAGGTTTTTAAAATTATTTTTTTGTAATACTCTTAGTATAATATAAAATTGAGATGCAAGTTTGCATTCCATAGTTTTCACTTAGAAATAACACATTAGGATTATTTTTCTATGTCTTTAAATAGTCATCAAAAACTGATGTTGAATAAACATATACTCCTGAATTATCTGGCTAGGCCACAATTTATGGAACTGTTCCCTTCTTTTGGACACTTAAGTTGATCCTAATTTGTAAATATAGTATTTAACTATCCTTCCTAATAGATACAATGGCAAATAAATAACCCCTAGCTTCTGGCATTGGATAGTGTTGGCGTGAACCTAGGAGGCCTGTGATAGTCTGAGACTGTGGCTGTATCACTGGGATTTGCTGTGAGGACTGCAGAAGAAAAGCAGGAGGAAGACCCTCAGTTGGCTTTTCTATTATTGAGGAATTTTGTTCAGGTCATTACGGCCTCAATTGGATCATCAGTAATGTTAGGAGTTGGATTCAATGGCATTAGCATTCCAGCTCTCCTAAGTGTTATTTTGCTATCAATCTGTCTCAAGCCAAAAATAATCAGCCATCCATCAGAACACAGATATTACAAGGAACCGGTAACTCCTGGGAACTCATTTGTGCTTTTGTGGCTTTGTTGGTATGTACTGGGAACTTTTCCAACTTGGCAGAGTAGAAGACAAATCAAAACATATGCAAATTCTGTTTAAGTTTCACGGTTTAGTGGCTGCTTAGAAAAAAAATTTTAATGTGTTCGATTCCAGAAGCTTACTGGAAAAAAAAATGTGTCTGAGTCAACAAATCATTTTAAGAAATGCAAACATACATCCTTCAGGGGCAAAGCAAGACTGCATCCCTGTGACAGCAGGCCTGTGCCCAGCATTCAAGTAGGCTACATCCCACCAGGAATATTACAGTAGGTGGAGAATCATTATTTTTATGAGGGAGCATTCCTAGAATCCACTAGATGAGGAAGATATAAAGCAAACTGCACCAGGATGCTGCTGTCTGAAGAGATGACATGAGCATGTGCTGGGTGATTTACCAAGAGGGTCAGTTAAGTGATGTTGGACTTAATATTGATAGGAAATCTATGGAATTCAAGTACTTCTATACATTTACCATCCTCATAGAAACTTGTGATCACACAGGATAAGTATAGGTGTCTTTTATGCAGTCTCCAGGGACATCAGTTGAGATGAAAAATGTTTAAATGCTTCAGAGATCAGCCTCTTTGTTCTGTGAGGTCTTCGGTGTGTCATCCTTTCAGCCCCAGGGTCCGACCCAGTGGGGTGACCTCAATATGTACCGAAAGCATGTGCATGGACTGAAACCCACCAAAACACCCTATTTCTTCTTTATAATTTCCTGCCGCCTGTTAACTATCTTCAAAGAAACATGTCATTTATACTCAGTTCTACATATAATAATTTATAGAAAATAATATTGATTGAGGGCTTTCTGAATGCCAGGTGCCATGCTAAATTCTTTACATGAATTACGTCATCTAGTCCTCATAACAGCCCTGTGGTAAAGGGCACAGCACTATTACTCTCCCATTTGATAGGGGAGATAGAGACAGCACGGTGCAGATGAATTAAGTAATTTGACAAAAGTCATATAGCTAGTAAATCAGGGCCAGGATTCAACCCAGATAGTCTGATTCATGAACACATGTGTACTTCAGCGTTATGTTATTTCTTCTAAATTCTGTTTCCACTTTTTGGTTTTGATTTTTTTTTAAGGTCAGTGTGTGGCTTCAGTTTAACTAGGCTAAATGAGAATATTCATGGCATGATTTCTTTGTTTTTCATAGTTTCAATCCAGATTATTACTATCCCTTCTTGCTGTTTTGATGTGTGGTCACAGAAAGGGAATCTCAGTGATAGCTGTAGTTTATCAGCAAGTATTTAATTATGTGGGGAAGTCACAAAAGTTCTATAGGCAGAAGGGCCCCATATAGAACGTTTCTTACTTGATTAAAGCCCATATTCTATAAAAAGGGCTAATTTCCATGATCTCTGAAAACTGGCTTGGCAATTTTTGAAGCACACCAAGGATGATATAAAGACATCATTCTTTGTTTACTTTATAGAAATGTACCAGGAAATAAGGGAACTTATTTAGAAAGAAGTAGGACACATAACTATAAATGTAATGATAGTTACAGTATTGTTCTAGATGAATATCCTTTTGGAAACAGATACTTCTTCATTTACATGCAGTGATGCTTTGAGAAACGGATTCAGAAACTGACTGTGAAGTGTTCAAGACAAATAAGTCAAATAAGAAATGAAGAGGAGGAAGCAGTGGGGGGGTGGGAGAAGAAAAGGGACAGGTGAAATATTGCTAATTTCACTTTAATTGATGCAAGTTATACAAAGCTTAGCAGATACACTTTTCTTACTTAAAAAAGGAAACCTTTTGGTCAACACAAGCAATGCAGGGGTGAGGAACAGTTAAAGGGAGAGCACAAGTTTGTGCTCTGGGACCATGAGTCTGTGGTCAGACCTGACAGATTTAAACCAGCTTAAAGGTCACAGCCAAACAAGAGCTGTGCTCAAAGGGAAACTCTCCAAAATTCTAAAACACTGGGTATGTGCCCTTAAAAATTTGATAGAGATTCAGTAACTGTTTTTAATTGAATTTTCCATGTCTACTAAACTGCATGAAAAATAAAACTGCAGGTGAAACAAATTTTTTTCCATATGGCAAAAACAGAAACATCTTGGTTTCTAATGGAAAATTACAGAATATTAGCTTTATTTACTTTCCTGTACCGAAGACATGCTCCACCTATCTGAACTGCTCACACACGGGACAAGGAGCGATGCAATGGTGTGTTTCTGCTGCGGAGAAAAGGAGCTGGTTTAGATGCTGTACTGCACCTGTGTGCACCCAGCACTTGCCGTTAATTTCCAGTGGTTCTCACGCACCCCCCTGGGTGGCAGGTGGGAGGGATTATTCCCATTTTACAAATAAAGAACAGAAGCTGAAAGGAAATTCTACTAGTTTCAACAGAAAACTCTTTCAGCTTTTCATAGAAACTTACAAAATAAGATTAAATATTTTTTTTTAAAGAGGAGGGAAGCCAGAATGAGGTTTCCATTTGTACAGCTAAGAGGAAAGGCTTCCTTCGGGCATTCACCCATTAAAGATCTACCAAACACATTTTATGTGCTATGTCCTGTGGTCGGTTTGTCTGTCTTCATTCTCATCTCATTTAGTCCTCTCCCAAATAGTTGGATCAGACAGGTGCTGTGAATCACCAGTTCACAGACAGGAGAACTGAGCATTCCCAAGGGAAGTGGCTTCCCTGGGGTCATTTAGCCCGTTAGAGGCTGACCCGGAGCTCAAACCAGGGTTCACTGCCCCTCCAGAAGCCTTTCCATAATGGTGGAGGGAGATGTGTAAACACATTAACCATTCTTTAATTTGTAAGTTGTATTGGATTCCTGTTTTTCCAGTGGTTCTGAACATGTTTTCATCCTGTTATTCCCATGTCCCACTCCATTTCTCAAAAACAACCCTACTGTTGGCTTTATGCGGTCATTTCAAGTTCTGACTGGCTTTCCTCTCTGGCTCCCTATCTCTGTGTCCCAGAGCACACACATCTACACTCTCACAGAACAAACCATGGGTGGAAAACAGCCGGATTGCAGACCCAGAAATGATGCCTAAGCAAACTTAGTGATGCTGGAAACAATTCTGTCATTTTCCCTTTCTAACTTAACATGGTCAAGTTTCCAAGCATTTCAAATCTCACCAGGGTCTCTTGACGGACTCCCTGGAAGCCTATTTGGCTTTCTCACAATGACAGGGCACTTGGTTTACTAATCACTGGCTTTGAAGGTATGCCAACACTCTAGCTATGCTAAAGGGCCCTTAATAAACTGCTACATTTTCCAGGGGATCCCATTCACAGAAAGGGACCACAATAATCAAACCCTTGGTTTCCAATCTGAGAAACCTGAGCTGTCCCTTCTCACCCAGCACCATCTAACAAGGTCCTGGCGCAAAGGCCACCTCAGTCCCCCAGGGAGGCACTCCACGCCTCTCATGGCAACAAGGCCACAAAACAATCCCTCCCATTTCTATGTCTGCACAACCATGTATGCATTTGGTTGATGCCAATGCCAGGAAGAAAGGTCTCCTTCAGACCTTTATTCAACAAATATTCCAGTTCCAGCTATGTGGCTGGCTGTGATTGGTGTTGCAAAGTACTGAAAAGTGCTAAAACAGGAATGGATAGAAGAAGCCTAAAGAAGTCTCCAGGAAAAAGCAATTGGGAGAGGGAAACAGCATTTATACATTTCTTCTACGTGTCATGTGCTTTCAAATGCCTTCTCACTTAAAGACCAACACAGCTCCTTCAAGAGAGCTATTCTTCTTCTTTTACAAACAGGGACTCTGAGGCTCAGGGAAGCCAGATCCCAGCTTATCTGATATCCATGGGTCTTTCTACTACACCATCTGGAGCTGGTGTCATATTGGTTTCAAACTGCAAGTCTGAAAAAAGAGTTATCTGTCTTTCTTTAAAGTGTTCCTTCTTGATATAAATGTATCTAAAATGGGAGAATTTATCAGCCACTTACAACTGTATCACTAAAGAAAAAACATCTGAATTTCAACTGACACAGCTGAAGCACTATATTATAAGGGTCACATTTGATTAATTTCATTTTAAACATCATATTTCAATTGTAGAACTTCACATGCAGAATATAAAAATGTAGATTTTATATGCATGCAAGGGGAAAATTTCAAAATTAACTTACAGTTTTGAAAGACTGGGGTGATATTACATCTGGGAGAAAATTCTTATCCATCCTCCTTTCCTCTCTCCTACCTTAATTCCCTATCTCATTCTTTTTCAGTCTAGATATCTCCTTAATATTTCAGGGAAACATGTACAATATAGGTATTGAAATAAATATAAATTAAGAACAGTTTGTATACATGGTTTTGCCCACCTGCAACACCTGACCCCACTTCTGTTTATGAAGATAGTGCCCCAACCCTTACCGCCAGCATTACCAGACACTGCTGACGCCATTCATTCATTCATTTGTTCCATAAATTTTTACTGAACACACACAGCCATTACTGCCAGGCACTGATCTGTGTGCTGAGAAAACCACACCAAATAAGCATCACGTCCACTGTCTTTCCCTCTGTGAACCTGACCTTCCTTCTCGGTACCTGCACTGCCCCCGTTTGTTTACCCTTGAGAGCTATGGCAGGTGCACAGCATGGGGCTTGAGACACGGAAGACAAACACTATTCCAAATCTACTGAATGTGAAAGAAGTGAAAGTGTTGGATTTGATATCATAAAAAAAATTTGATGTAAATAATTATCAGAAACTTACACAAGGCAGCCAAATTTGAAGAATGAATTGGTTTAAGAAGATGTAGGAAACTTTTGGCCTCACAGGGAGCTATAGGAAGGCAACTAGAGGCCGCCAGAACCAACATTTGCCCCTTGCCGTCATTTGGGAAAGGGATTCAATATGCTACAGATAAAATTTAAAGAGCACTCTGAATTGGAGTTCCAGCAAGAGGACCAGGAAAATAGTATAGAGGAAAATAGAGAAGCAGTAATGAAAATTTGTGGAAATTTTTAATTTTTTAAAAAGTAACTTTTGACAGAGGAAATTCTCCCAAGAGTAACAGAGAATGTTGCAGGTTTTTAAAACAGAGAAAGTGATTTATACAGATAAACTGGTATATACATATTATTTTTGACCTGCCTCTCCCTTCTGCTCAAAACTACCACTGACAACAACAGGTTCCCCTAGAATCTATAGCTGATCAAATCAGATGCTTAAAATATTCATTTCTTAAGAAAGCTGTGGTCTGAGCAAAGGTGTGATATACAGGAAGCTGCTATTATAACTCATTCTGGGCCACATTTTACAACCTGAGTAGCTTTCTTAACAGTTTATCCAACTGAATTACAATAAAGATGGGGGAATAACTATCAAAGAAAGTAAGGAAAAGCTCAAGTCTTAAGTCTTATATTCGATGCTAAGCTGCTAATATAATTTTTAAAGCTGAACAAGACATAAAATTTAGGAAAATGTATAGCTTGAAGTCTTATCAAAATCATGATAATGTGACCATGTATCAAAAGAATGTTCCTTTCCCTAAAAAAACATTTTCCTGGTTATTTGTTGGATATATATTCATTATTTCTAAAGTCCTTTCCAGTTCTAAAATATTTTTCTAAGATGCTTCTGTATATTAAAAGAAAATAATAATGTAGTAGCACCCTCTGGGTATAGTATAAATATGGGGAAAGCAAAAGAAACAATACATCAAGAAAGAAGCATTTAAGGATAGTTTCTCTCTTACTGTTCACTTCTCACCTCCTCCATCAAGTTTAACAGGAAGTCACAACTCTCAGTTGCATAATTCGTGTTTTCCATTCTCTGCATATTTTTCAGCTGAGCATTTATTAGAAATTATATATCTAATGGCGTTCTAGTTCTCTAGTGTTCTCAGTGAGACACCATCATGACATCTTACCACATGTGACGTCAACTTCTCTCTGCAATCGAAGCACTGGGGCTCTCCTACCAAAATATTCACCTGCTATAGGTTCTGTGCTTTTAATTGTGCCCCTTAAAAAGGGTTCAAGATTAGGGGATTCCTTTGAAATGAGCAGACAGCAAATATGGAAAAAGAAGAGGGTGGACTTCCGCTTCCAATTCAGTTTGGCAGCCACAGAGTATTTTGCTGGGTCAGCGAGAAGGTACTGTATTTCCATCCTTATTGGCAAAATTTCATAGGCCCTAGTTTGGTGTTGTCATCATTGTTAGTGTTATTTTGTTGTTGTGCTCAGAACTGATGTGCTGATGGACATTTGTCTGTGTGTTTAAAATGGTAAAGTTGTTGATTTTTCCTTTATTCCATATTTTGGATTTTTTTTTTACAATAAGTATTACTTTTATAAACAGAAAAAAAAATAGTTTCTGTTTTTCAATTCCACCAATACTTATGGAGCATCTGCTCTATGCCTATTGGGGATCCAAGGTTGAATGAAATATAATTCTACCTCCAGGTCAGTTCATCAAAAATCAGCTCCCCGTGAGCCCATTTGTCAAAGGGATTCCCGGCCATTTGCTCTCAGAAATCCCAATCTATTAGAAAACACAGATATGTCAGCAGCCACGAGATGTCGGCTTTAATCAGTGGTGTGCACAAAGCTATTGTTCAAAGCTCAGTGAAGAAAATGATTCTTCTTTGGGGTTAGGGATCGATTCAAAGAGAAAGTGTGATTTGATCTGGGCTTTCGAGGAAGAGGAGAACTTGATCTTTATTGTGTCCTTTAGTTCTTCTTCATGACTTCAGGCAAGATGACAGAAAGGCTATTTTTTCAAAGGCCAGTTTGAACTCTAGACTTTGCTCCAAACTAAGCACAATGGAGGTCTTTCTTTTACTTACGTGCTTTCACCTTGTGCTTATAAGAGTTCTTAAAAGTATGTGAACATAGCCTCCTCTCCCACACAGGGCTCACTGAAGCAAAAAGAGCAACTCCATTCTCCCAGCTTCTAGTCGGCTGGCAAAGCCATTTCCTAAATATGCACATAGTGGCCTGAAACTGACAGACTCTCAAGTTCCCACCTACAGAATGTATCTCCACTGCCTCTGGAGTAACTGCACACTGGGTCCTCCCTTCTAAGTAGTGCTCTCCCAGCCGGTGGTCGTGCCTTGCCTCATGATGTCAGCCAGGTTCATAAACAGTGCTGACTCAAGTGGCCAAGAAGCTGGGTGTGCCTCAGCTGGGGAAGGGCCAGTGCTCAGCGCAGATAGGAAATGAAGGAAAACCAAGGTAGCTGTTAGTCCCTATGATGACTTAATGGGACTGAAAATAAAGCAACCTAGGCAGTCTTGCACCAGGACACAGAGCTTCAGAAGAGGGGGTCCCACGTGTCCCTCTGTGTGGTGCATTTGTGCAGGGTATATACTGTCAACCATGCCTCAAGACCCTGGAAACTCTGTTAGTTTGAAAACATCTGCATTGGTTTCATGCTTGATACTAATCGGACTCCCAAAAAGCCTATGGGCCACTTGTATTGTGTCTCAGGTTCTTACTCCTCTGTGCACAAAATGCTTCTCCTGCTGGAGCAAAACTGCAATAGCTTGCAGGTCCATGTTTTCAATGAGGATCTTAGGCTGCATGTAGCATTTTGGGGTTTGGGCTGGTTCATCACTTCAGTCCTCAGAAATATTTACTTCCTACCAATGCACAGACAGTGAAGAAATCCTTAATAAATTGAGTATCTTCTTGCCTATGTTATGCCAAGAATATCGTAATCAATACACATCAATTCTTGGGGTTCCAAATATTTACTCTGATTCTACATATTAGGTTCTTGGTTGCCTACTCAAGCAGGGCTACATGAAAAAGCCAGATAAGATTCTATTATATAGTACTGCTTAATTCTTGCAAAAGTACAGGATTAGTCAAATGGGACAAATGAACCTATGGTTCAAATGAGCCTTATGGTCATGGGAGAAACTTTGAGTGCTATTGCATTGTCAGAAGTCAGAAAAACTGCATTTGCTTGGCATATACTCTGCTCACAAACATGAAATACTTAATAAGGGCCGTGACTGACTGTGGAAATCTTGATGGTTCCTGTCCACTGTTTTCACTTCTAATGTGAGGCAAAGATCACACGTACCCTTTGTCCACTGGACCTGACAGGAGGGAAAGAGTTTGATAAGGCAATGCTTTTAGACCTGTGGTCGGGCGGCACCTTCTCCACAGGATCATATCGCCCACTCCATTCCAACCTGGGATCATGTCCTTGGCCCCTGGTCTTATTAGTATACAATTACTTTGCAACCTCAAATTTAGATAAAAAAGAATCAATTTAGTCATAATATAAAAATAGCCTAATGAAAGTTAAAAAATGCTATTTTAGGTTAGAAAGAAACAGCTCTGAGTCACCTAGAAAATTATCTTCTTATAAAATAAATGTAGATTTATAATAATTTGGAAGGAATATAACCTCATAGAATTATAAACTTTTTTTTCCAGCACATTGTATTCAATTTAGACAAAGGTGGCATATTTTGGGAATGGCCCATGATGGCTAGCTTTCTTGGGTAAAGCAGGACACCACCAAGGCTTACTTATAGATTCAGCTCCCAGTATAATTACCTGCAATTACTTATTTAATTTCTGTCCACTTGGGTAGATTACACACACTAGGAGAGCAGTATCCCCAATTTCATCAGTGCTCATGACAGAGAACTTCCTCTCAGTGCACCCTTGTTGAATGAATGAATGACTCAAAATACATTCACTCACACTTCTCATAAATGAAGGGAGATTTGAGAGAGAGAGAGTAAATAAATCTTTGGGAATCCATCACTTCCACTAGAAAAGCAATTCATATAGCCCTTCCTTTTAAAGTGGCAAAAAATAATGAAATGTAGATGAGATCTATGTATGATTTTTTTTGCATTACTTTGAGCAATGAGTCTCAATCTTGGCTATATATTTAGTCACCTGAGAAGCTTTAAAAAAAAAATCCCAGTTGAAACAGACTCTCTGGGGTGGGGCCGCACATAACTGATTTTTAAATTTATCTCTGATGATTCTAAAAAGCAGACAAAGTTGTGAACACTGACTGTGGGCCACTCTTTCCCCAAGTTTTCTGAGCATAAGAATTACCTGGTTGCTCAGTCTACATCAGTTCTGAGTGGTATATCAAGGGTTTTTAATCTTTGCCAGTTTGGAAGATAAAAAGTGACCTCTGTTTTGTTTTGACAGAGAAGCCCTTGCTTCTAATTCTTTAAGGCTGTCTGACTTCAAATTTCACCTTTGATAAGAGTTGCCATTGCTTCTAATTTAATGTCAACACAGAAGTAATTTATTTGCAAAATTATTTTTCAAGCTATCCTGGGGCATTTCTTCTTGTCCTCAAATAATAATTCTACAACTTTCATTAGACTGTATCTTTATTACTGTAAGTCGATTCTCATCTATTGAAAGTAATTGCAGTGCATGATTAAGTGTCAGAATGAGTTGTTTGGACACTAAGTGCTGTGGGAATGCAGAGGAGGGAGAAATCGATGCGGATTTTAATGGCATGTAGAGAAGACTTGGGCTGAAACGTGACGGATGGTGGAAGGAAAGAATTATGTCCTGGGCAGAGAGCAGGCCAAGTCATGAGCAAAGGGTCTATTCTGTGGATACAAGATATCCATATCGTAGATCTCCCATTGCTCATTTTTTTGCTGATGCACCTGTCTGAGATATATCTGTCCTTTGTACCGTCTCCGGATCCTCTCTCTCCCATCCATATGCCCAAACTCCTTCCTTGACCTGCTCGATTAGAATTGGGAGTCCAGAAGTCCACATATTTAACAAGTTTCCCAAATGATTTCTATAATGAAACACTCACTTAGGGCAATGAATCTATTAAAGAGGAAGACAGATGAAATAGAATGTTCCTGAAAGAGAACCAAATGCAACTAACTAGTGCTTCTGTCCAAATAAATCAGATATACCATTTTTCATTTATCAAACTGGCAAAGATTAAAACACTTTGCACCACTTGCTGTTGATGATGGAATGAGCTTTTTAAACTGCTGGTGGGAATGTGAATTGGTACATTACTAAAGGACAATTTGGCAATTCTTATCAAAAGCCTTAACATTTTTCATATTCTCTGACATAGTAATTCCACTTTTAGAAATTTATCCTAAGGCTGTGGTCTCAACCTTCGCAATTTATCAGAATCACTTGTGAAGCTTTTATGAACTACAGATTTCTGGGCCCCATTCCCTAGAGATTGTGATTCTGTAGATTTGGGGAAATGTTTGGGAATCTGGATTTTGAAAATACTGATATAATTTGGGCTTATTTTTTAAAATTTCAAGTAATAGAAAAGTTAAAAATTGATGAGAGCCCCATCCTCCACTTTCTCCCCTTTTTTCCTGTGGGTAATCACACTGGACATATTGTTTCTTATTTTTCTGTTCATTAACATATGTCACAGTCTTCCATTTCAATATATTCAGACCTAGTATTTTAATATCTATATAGCATGCATGGAAATAATGCAACTTATTTTGGGCATTTAAAGATGGACATTTGAAATTATTTTCACATTTTTGTTTTAAATAATGAAAACAATGAACATATTTTTCTCTTTATCTGTATGAGATTTATGTAGAATAAATATCCAGAAATGGAATTACTGAGTCACATTAACATTTGATTTTGACAAATTCGTTTCCAAAATGGTTTTACCAAATATGGCAGACATACCTAACTGTCAGCAAAAACTCCTGCTTCGTCTCTGACAGGATGCAGTAAGTCCCTGGAAGTGGAAAGTGGCAGCACATTCAGAGATTACGTTTCCTACCATTCCTTGGATTGTGTGGGAGGCAGGTAGTTCTTGCTAATGGAATACAGATGGTGTGTCATTACTAGGCCACAGAATCTCAGACGTGACCATGACTTTATGCTTTCTCCTTATTCCCTGTCCATACAGGCCCCTTTGTAGACTATTATGTGCATGATAAATAAAATCCTTTTGTGTGATAGTTTATTAACTACAGTAACTAGGGTTATCCTCATTAACATCAGTTTACGCCCATGTCAACAGTGGGAATCTATATTAAAAATAACAACTTTATAAGAGATTTTAAGGCATGGTGTTAAGACCCACTGTCGTAACAAAATAATCATAAATATGAATGAACTTTTAACAATAGGTATACGTACTTGTTCATATTGGCAAAAAACTGGGAAAAGTAATAAATGTCCACTTGGGTAGATCACACACACCAGGAGAATTAGTAGGTGAATACAACTGGTTCTGAGAAAGAGTGGCATTCTGTGGTTGGTTATTTAAGTGAATGTATTAAGCTGAGGAAGGAGCTTATAAAATAATATCAATTTTTAAAGTAAGTTAAAATATACATGAGTGGAAATACTGGCAGGAAACATACTATAATATTAACAGTGGTTATCAGTTAAAGATGGGATTACAGATGATTTTTTCCTTATCTATGTTTTCTAAATGATCTTTATTGGTTACGTATCACCTTGGTATAAGAAATAAAGTTTTAAGAATCGGTAGGTATGATATTAAACTGCACTAGCCAAAAAAGATACAATTTATAAGAAATCAAGAGATAAACCTCTCCAAGACTCTGGACTCATGCACTTTGAGGCTCACTGGCGTATGAAAGCTGACTACCTCTGTGAAGAGACCTGACACCAAAGTGGCTCCATGCTTATTAGCCAGCCTCATGTAGAACAGTCTACTAACAGGCACATATCTGTTAATTGATTAGCAAGGCTGGCGATTAGGACTTACATGTGGAGTTAAGGTGAGTTATAGACACAAGAAATTAATAGTCCCCCAAAAAGCTTCTGTCTTCTAATGCATGGAGAACTATTTTATTTAAGTGACAACCAGATGTTCTTCCATTCACTGATAAGGTCTTTTGTTCACTGATAAATGAACAATGGGAATATGGCTTTCATTTACAACGGTGGCAAAAGAAGATGTTTTTGGACGACCATGTTGGTAAGGCTTTAGAAGGGCTGCAAAGTCTGTTCATGCAATACCCTTCCCTAGAGATTTTAAATAACAGGAAACATTGAAGCGGTTAAGCCGTGGTTTTAAAAACCAAAGGATGGGACACCTGGGGGCGTGTATTTGCCCTTTGACTTCTTACTTAAAGATGAGCATGGAGAAGGGGAGAATGAGTGGTGTTAGACACCAATTATAGTACTTACACATGACTAGTAAAAGTTAGATGTGCGGTTTTAAATTTCACTGTGCTTACAAAGATGCAATGGAGTAAAAATTGGAACCTATGGCCCATTACTAGTGGACTGGTTAAATTAGCATATGCCCATAAAATGTGCAAGACTTATGTAAGAACACTGTAAAACATTACCAAAAGAAAGTAGAGACCTGAATAAATGGATGTTTCATGAGGTTACCAGAGACCGGGGGATGGGGTGGGTGAAATGGGGAGATGTTAGTTATGCAGTTTGCAGAGTGAATAAACCTAGAGAGCTAATGTACAGCATTACGACCAGTTAATAAAACTGTATTGAATACTGGAAATACACTGAGAGAGTAGATTTCAGGTGCTCTTATCACACACACACACACACACACACACACACACACAGAAGGTAACTATGAGATGAGATATGTTAAGTAGCTTGACTATAGGAATTTCATTATGTACAAATATCTAAAGTCATGCTGTACACCTTAAATAGATATAATTTTTAAACATAAAATTTATAAAAAAAAAACCTATATTGTGTTTTTGTATCCCATCTGGCAGTCTCTGCTTCAAAAAATAAATGAAGAAGTAACACTTTCAGCTCATTTTATAAAGTTAATATAACAATGATATTAGACAAGGACTGTAAAGGAAAAAGGATATATTTGCAAATAGATGCAAAATCCTATATAAAATATTAGCAAGTCATTCGGCAGTATGCAGGAATGAAAGAATTTGTCTCAGGGACATTATAGTGGTTCAATAGAAGGAAAATCTATGTCATATACCTCAAGTATGGATTAAAGGAGATAACTAAAGTACAAAATTAATATATGCAGAAAAATCATTTGATAAAATGTAATATTCATCAAGATTTCTAAAGATCTCCATAAACCAAGATCAAAAAGGAATTTCCTTAAACCTACAGCAAGAATTATCTTAATAAAAGATTTCACCTGCTATGACTGCTTCACTTCATTATTGTAGTTAAATTATTCTGATGAGAAGAAAAAGAAATAAAAAGCATAAAACTTGGAAAGGAACAAAAAACCTCTCCTTATTTGCAGATGATATGATTGTCTACAGAAAATAAGAGAGTCTGCACAATTAGAATCATAAGAAAGCACAGGAAAATTTGCATTTAAACATCAGTAGTATTCCTATGGGTTGGCAATAATCATGTAGAAAATGTAGTAGAAAAATGATATTACTCAAAATATCAATAAAATGTAAAAAAAATATAGGGATAAATGGAAGGAAATATATGCTATAACTTTATGGAAAAGGGTTAGAAACAGCATTGAAGCACATAGAAGACTTGAATAAATGTAGTGATATACCATGTACATTGAAGGAAAGAGTCCATATCATAAAGATATCAAGTCTCCTCAAATTAATATATAAATTCAATTTCAACATTTCAATAAAAAGCCCAACAGAAACTTTCATAAAATGCAAAACACTGACTCTAAAATACATATGGAAGAAAAAAGGACAAAAAATAACCCAGAAATAAATAATAACCAGAATATACCAAAACCAAAACTAACCAGAAATTTTGAAGAATAAAATAGGTGGTTTGGTCCTCTCAAATATCATGATTTAGCATAAGGCCACAGCAATTAAGAGTGTGATATTTGTGCAGGTGAATAGACAAACAGATCAATGAAATAGGATAGCAAGACCTAACAGATCTGAGCATATAGGGAAAATTGATATATAATTGTGTAGGAAAAATGGACAAACTACAAATTATTGGGATTATGATGAATTATTCAATAAGAGGTGCTGGAATAATTGGCTACTTATGCAGAAAACAAAGCAAAATTATATCCCTAATCTACACACACCAAAAAAACCTTATTAAGTCATAGACATAAGGAGTTGCTCAATTTGAATGGCAGAGAAAGTCAATTTGCGACAGTAAGGATATCCATTTCCCAACCATCAGTTAGTAAAAATTTAAGTCTAAAAACAATGACAAGTATTCATAAGGAGGTACTAAAAATCAGAACTCTCATATACCTGCTGTTTGAAAAAGAAATTGATTAAACCTCTTTGGAGAGCTGTATTAGTATCTACTAATGCAGACAATGTTCATCTGCCATCAATTCCCCTTCTAGGTACGTCCTAGAACAGAGTTTTTAAAACTTTAGGTTATGACCCATTAACAGATAATGAAATCAATGTAACGGAAACGAACAGAAGGAAAGGGTAGGAGAAGGGGGAGGAAATGGGAGGGAAAAAACAACAGAATGTATCACAGGTTGGAAATTGTAGTCAATGCTATTGACTTTTTAAAAATATGGATGTTTCATGTTCATGGATTGGAAGACTCAATATTATTAAGATATCAGTTTCTCCCAATGATCTACAGATTCAATACAATTCCAGTGAAAATCCCAGCAGGCTTATTTAAGGAAATTAAGAAGCTAGATTTGCTATGTATATGAAAATTCAATGGATTAGGAAAAATGAAGACAATTCTGAAAAAGGACAAAGTTTCTGTACTTTTACTACCATATTATCAGGAGTTCTTGCAAATCCACAGTAACTAGCTGAAATGTAGTGTTGGTAAAAAGAGAGACAAAGAGCTCAGTATTTTGAGATGCACATAAATACAAGTCACCCGATTCATGACAAAACACCACTGCACTGCAGTGAAGAAGTGATGCTCATTTAAATAAACGGTTCTGGGTCAATTAGATATCCATACAAAAAAGGTTTGCCTTGAACCCTACCTCACACCAGACACAAAAAAGAATTTCATACAGATCATAATCCTAAATTTGAAAAGTTAAAATAATAAAATAGAGGTCTCAGAGGATACCTAGAAGAATTTTTTTTATGATCTACAGCAAGCAGTTTTCTTATACAGAACACAAAGGGCAGTAATGATTAAAATTTTTTTTGAAAAAATTTGACCTCATTAAAAGATTTGACCTTATTAAAAGATATACCATTTAGAGGAGACTGAAAAGGCCACAGAAGATATTTGTAATAGATGTATCTGACAAAGGACTCATCTATAAAGAACTACAAACCAATAAAAGTTTTCAAATGGGCAAAACAACAGCTTTTACTTAAAAAAGAAGATATCAAAAGAGTCACCAGGCATAATATTCTCAACATTATTAATCACTAAAGGGTGCAATTAAAATTGCAATTAGGTACCACCATGCACACACTAAAATAACTAAAATGAAAAAGACAATAGCATGTGTTGACAAGAAAACAGAGCAACTGAGCTCTCACACACTGCCATAGCAGTATACATTAGTACGACTGTGGAAAGGTGTGAGCACCATCTCTCCTAAATCTAAACATCTGTAATACCCATGACCCAATTCTACCTCAGGGAATATGCTCAGAAGAAATGAGTGTATATATCTACTAAAAGATACAATGAGGAATATTCATAACAGTTATATTCATAATGTTCAAAAACTGGAAATAGTCTTAAGTTTCCATCCACAGAAGAATGAACAAATAACTTGTGGTATCTTCATATAGTTGAATACTAAGCTATAATTTAAAAAACAAAATAAACAAAACTACAGCTACAAATAACAAAATGGACAAATCTTACTAATATAGAGTGAAGAGAAGTTCTGTAAAATTTCATTCATAGGAAGTTCAAAACAGCCCGAACAGATCTACAGTAGCAAAATAGTTATCTTTTCAAGTGGTGTTGACTGGGAGAAGCATGGGAGAGCTTTTTGGGTGCAACAAATATTCTACATCTTGATCTGCAGGAAGTTATATAGCTATATTCAATCAATAAACATCTACGAAGAAGGTACCCAATATACCCCAAAGCAAGTTATGTTAGTTCTACTTCAATAAATTCAAATGCCATTTGGAATAAAAACATGTACACTATAAACAAAGTAATTATTGTATAAAGAATCTCTGGACTCTGACATTAACTTCAAGGAGAATCGCAATCAGGGAAAGGAAAGTCATATGGTCTCAAGTAATAAATGGTTAGAGATTAAGCAGTCCACGCAGGCTTGGATGAGATAAAAGTTTGGGAAAAAATGTGCAAAATGATTATGAATGAAATTTCAGGTGGGTGGGATCTTGAGTTGCTCACACTGGATTCCAGTTTAGTGTGATGCACACCACCTCCTTCTGTTGGCTGTCCCACACTAATGCAGCAAACAAAATTTTGACAAGGAATTCACATTTTATCTTAAATGGTACAGTAAGCAGCTCCCTGAGCCCATGAAATATAAATGTTTTGACATTGGCATCAGGTAATTATCCCAGAGAAGAACAGATTTGGGGGATAGGTACTGACTTGGGGAAATAACTGAAGAGAATGACAAAGTGGCTGCCGCCCATTTGTGGGAAAATGACATAAGCGATTGGCCCTCTTTTAGCTCTTCTGAGGGAACACACAGTGGCTCCACCAGACTCTTTTCAGGTCATAGGTTGAGGTCATCTCTTCACTTCTCTTTGTGTGTGGTGCAGAGGGGAAGGAAGAGGAGTGAACGGAGAAAGCAGCATGAGTTACAGGGTAAGATGTAAACAGATTCAGAGTGGGTTGTTAGTTAATTCAGCTTCTTTTCTCAGTATTGCAAACATGTGTTTCTAGTCCTCCTCCTTCTCATGTTAAAAATTTCACTTCCCCTGATACTTAGACCAACAATAGAATTTGTATAGACTGGGCAGGAAGAAACCCACCATTTGCTCAACTTTCGAGGAGCTTTCAGCTCAAGTATGTATTTCTGTTCAGGCAAACTGAATGACATCTGAGGAGGAGGCCATGGCGATGCAGAGAACAGAATATGGGAGGCGTGGGTCACACTTGATTGCATCCCCTCACCGACCAAGTTTAAAACTCTCACCGATAGAGTCATTACCCTCGTGGGTGAAGAATGCTCTGTAGGTGGGGGGATTATTAACCACAGAGTTAACACCAAAGCCCTGAACAAAGCTTTCTAACTGATGAAGATTTTTTCTATTAAAGCCATAGAAGTTCCTACACATTAAAAAACAAAACATAGGAGGTGTGAATTTCTTAGACTGTAAATATTCTCAGTGTTTAAAGTGTGAACCGATAAAGCATGGGCTCATTAAATATTTGCTGATTGAATAAGATTTGCTATTTGCTATTTATAAAAGACATATCCAGTACAAAGTGACACAGAAAGTATGAAAAGGAAGAGATGGATTCATTTACCAGTTAGCAAATGGTAACAGAAAGAAAGTCACACAATAAAATTACAAGATGAAAAAATAATCAGTGAGTGGGTCAAAATAGGAAATTTTATATTGTTTTTTTAAAGCTTATATCACCAATATTATTTTGTATCTGTGATCCTCACAACAGAGTAACAAATATATAAAGCAAAAACTTCTGGTTTAGAAGTGATAAATCACAGTTACAGAAAAAGACTTCAATATGTAGATCTCAAAAATCAACAGATATGGAGCCAGAACTCTTACTCTGCTGGGAGAGTGAAACTGATATACAATTCTGGAATACAATTTGGCATGATCTACATATTAACTGTGTACAGTTAAAGATGTACATACTCCATGATTCGGCAATGCCACTCCTAGGTTTGTATCTTAGAGAATTTCACGTACATGTGGAACCAAGGAGCATGCACAAGAATGCACAGATCAACAATGAAACAGCAAAGAAATACTGGAAATAACCCAAGGGCCCACTGATGTAGAATGGGTCAGTTGTGATAGGGTCACACAATGGAATTCTATGGAGCAATGAAAATGAAGAAACTACTGCTACACATGTCAACATGGATGATCTCAGTAACTATGTTGAGTGAAGAAAGCAAGTTGTGAAAAATAAACATAGTGTGATCCCACTCATGTAAGGTTCGTAACTGGCACACCTATATACCATATTGCATAGGGATGCCAAAATATGTGGTAAAACTATACCTAAAAGGAAGAGACTGATAAATGCAAAATTTCAATTAGCAGGTACTCTGGGTGGGGAGAGATCAGAGTGGGGTTAGAGGAATAGGAGGCTTCAAAGACTACTGGATGTAAACGTCACCAGCAGCCTTCTATCTACACATATATGTATAAATGTCTAGAATTATGTGCATCAAATATTGATATGGTCATTTCTACGCAGTATTTTTTTTTATTATTTCATATTTTCTTTGCATTTTTTCTGTATTGCTTCGATTTTTTATCATGAATGCACTATTTAAACTAATTTTAAAAAGTCATTCTATCTGAGAAGGAAAGACAGAGATGAAGCTTCTTGTAGATTGAATGTCTCCCCAAATTCATGTTGAAATCCTAACCCCTAATGTGATGGTGTGAGGAGGTGGAGCCTCTGAGAGGTGATTAGGTCCTCAGGACAGAGCCCTCATGATTGGGATGGGTGTCCTTATAAGAGAACCTAGAGAGCTCCCTCCCTCTTCTGCCCTGTGAGGTTACAGTCAAAAGACTGCCAGCCATCTGCGGGCCAGGAAGCCAAATTAGACATCAGCGCCTCGGTCTTGGACTTCCCAGCCTCCAGACTGTGAGAAATGAAAGTCTATTATTTAAAATCCACCCAAGCAATTGTATTTTTGTAATAGCAGTCCAACAGAATAAGACACAGGAAGGTGAACAAGGAAAAGAGGTTTACAATAGAAAATCCAAAAATACCCAGCAATCAAGTTCCCAAGTATTTACCCAAAGGTGTTGAAAACTCACACCCACACAGAAATCTACACATGAATGTTAATATCAACTATATTCATCATTGCCAAAAATAGATCAACAAATTGCAGTCCATACAACAGACTTATCATTCAGTGATCAGAAGAAATAAGCTATTGAGTTACGAAAGGACATGGAGGAAACTAAAAAGCATATTACTAAGTGAAAGAAACCAATGTGAAAAGTCTCCATTCTGTGTGACTCCAACTACATGACATTCTGGAAAAGGCAAAGCTATAGAAACCCTAAGAAGAGGAGTGGTTGCCTGGGGCTCGGGGAAGGAGGGAGGGACCAGTGGCAGAGCTGAGACAGGGCAGGGAAACTGGGTTGGTAGATACGGGACATGACGTATTTGTCAAAATCCATAGAACTGCACAACCCAAAGAGTAAACTTTAATGTAATCTTGGACTTTAATAGTAATCTATCACTACAGGTTCATCCATTGTAACAAATAAGTTACACCATGTAAGAAGTTAATAATAGGGGAAACTGGGAGAGGTGGGTAGAGAGGAAGTATGTGGGATCTTTCTGTACTTTCTGCTCAATTTTCTGTAAGCCTTATAACTGCTCTAAAAAATAAAGTCTATTGGTTTTAAAAAAAAGTCCAAGCACAGGGGAAAACATTCTTGAAATATCTAGGGCAGATATTTATCTTTAGCAAATCCTAACAAAACCCTTATCACATGCTTTACAAATGTTTTAATGGTCCTAACATCTCTCTGGGGTATGCACCAGTGTGATTCAGTTCTCACTGATGAGGAAACTGAGGCCAGACAGTGTAAATTATCTTTCCCTGGGCCACACAGCCAATAAATCACAGAGCCAGGGTTCAACCTGATTCATTCCTTTCTCCTGGCCTTGACCTGAGGCTGCCTCTCCTTAAAAGGACTAAGGCAAGCTGGATGTCAGTGTTCACTGCTTCTGATCTCACAGCTTGCCTTTACTCTTGGTTCAGTGCTTTTGTTTGTCTTTTATAACAAGTCATTCCAAATTCTTATCAGAAGTAAGTGTGATATAAACAGAAAATTAAAATATTGAAACTGGAAACCTCAGATGCTCTGTAAAGAACTAAAATAAATGTACCTTATACCTGCTTAGTTCCCCTGGTACTCTATTGTTTGCTCTTTATGCTATAATAGTTCAAATGGATTGTCTTTAAAATCCTGGAGGATGAGAATGTTCAAACCAGATAAGCATAGTGTCAATAGTCTTTTGATAGATTTGTTGGTTTTCTCCCCCACTTTTGGGGAAAGGTGATCTTGTTTTATCAAAGACTTGTCTTATTTAAAAAAAAACACAGTGAGACTAATTCAGGTTAAAAGGAAACATAAATGGTCATTTTGTTTAGGTATAAAACCATAGTCGACAATGTTCCTCATTACTATTTTCTACTGTGTTTTGAATTAATATAATAAGTATGGTTTATAAAACAAAGGAAACAGCAAGTGTTTTGTCAATTGAAAATAACCAAACAAACTTTTTTCAAGTTTCTCGTTT
Source organism: Manis pentadactyla (assembly GCF_030020395.1). Classification (NCBI taxonomy): domain Eukaryota; kingdom Metazoa; phylum Chordata; class Mammalia; order Pholidota; family Manidae; genus Manis; species Manis pentadactyla. The sequence goes on from NC_080024.1 coordinate 36,483,127, forward strand.
GTAGCAGAACCATACTGGGTATGAAAGAGAGGAGGGAGGTCACAAAAGGAGGTCAGGTTTTTACCCTCAAAGAGATTGTGACCTGTTCACACACATCCACACAGAAGAGCCAGATGCTGGTTATCTTGCAGATGGTGCCAGGCAAAGGACGAGAATAAGGGCTGCTGGGGGTAAAAGTTTCCTTGCTGCACTGGGACGAGTACAGGTTGTCTGGGGATGAGTGGAACCTGGATTGGAGGAAGAGGGGTGGCAGAGTGCTCCTGGCCATGGGGCAGTAATGGACAAAGGCTCAGGTTCATTCAAGAGTGAGCTGGTAGTGTTCAGTAACAAGGAGTAGATCTATTTTTCGGGAGTAGGGATGTTGAGCAGCTCAGAGAAGTTTGTTGGGAAATGTCCACAAACTGGCTGGAAGGCCAGTGTCACAAGCAGAAGAGTTTGTGCTCAAGATGAAACATGACTGGGAATTACCGAGGGTTCTTGTGCTCCCTTGCAATCTGATCCCCACCCAGAAAAAAGATGGACTATACATTTACCTTTGATTACGCTAAGAAGATTCTATTTTCCCTATCAACAACAAGAACCATTTATTAAAAGCCTACTTTCTGTTTTGCCAGAACAAAAGCTCCAGTCTTCCTTACAATCCCAAAAGGAAAATAATAACCATCCTCCTTTATATGAAAAGATATGGGAATTCACAAAGATTATGTGACTTGCCCAAAGTTTTATTTTGAGAGCCAGAATTTCCAAAGATCATCTATCACCCATTTACCCATCGGTGTCCCTCTAGCAAAGTGAGGTCTAGGACTTTTGCTTCCAGGCCAGGGATCAGCAAACTTTCCTATAAAGGGCCATATAAATATGCCTGATACAAACATACACACATTTTTATTTTGGGCTTTGAGGGCTAGATAGTCTCTGTCACAACTACTAACCTATACCATTGCAGTGCAAAAGCAGCCACAGTTAATACCTAAATGAATGCACAAGGCTGTGTTCTACTAAAATACAGGAATCTGAATTTCATACACATCACGTCACAAACTTATTTATTTTCATTCTTTTGAACCATTTAAAAATGTAAAAACCATTCTTAGTAATGGGCTATACAAAACCAGCTGACTTCAGCAGCCGTACGCCAGCCACTGTTACTAGGTTTACCGATTACAGCACTAAATTAATGAAGCCAAGGTTAAATGTCTTATCTCTGTTAAAGACAGTTTGCTTCATCCTGTGAAAACTCCTGTTTTATTGTCCACATACTATCTTCCTAACCCCACCAAGTGTCTTGCAATTTGTAAGGGATTACAAGGGCAAAGATGGCTCAGTGTAATCCCAACAATAGCAAAAATAATACGTATCTTCCTCTGTGAAAGTAACTGCAAGCACATTTCTATTATGGTCTTGCTAAAATTTTCTAAAAAAGTATTCATTTCAAGTTTGGGATTCTATGAATGCCTCAGTGAGAAACGCACACATATTTTTCATGTTATCTAATAACATGTTATACAGGCACTCAGTAAATATTACAGCAGTTTACATTCAGAGTTCGTTCTATCAGCACCTCTGGGGTTAGCTCAATATTAGCCTACCTTTAATTGTTTAGATACCTGTTTCATTTTTGTCACTCATTCATCCCTTTAATCAATGAACATTACACAATACTATATGTCCAGCGGTGGACACTGGGAATTCAAAGCTGACTACTAAAGTCCTTGCCTCAAGTAACCTACAGATTGGGAGCGAAGACAACATGGAGAATAACACTCACGTAGAAGATACAAAATGACATGGTTCAGATGTGTTGCAGATGTGGGAACGCAGAGATGGGCTTAGCTGGGTGAATCTTTGGAATGGGGGCAAGAGCACACCACATAACTCTCTTGAAGGAAGTGAGACCTGAACCAAATCTAGAAGGTTACATATAACCGTGAGGCCTACGTCTGTGCATGGGAACAATACTAACTAAATTTACATAAGAGACAAAGGCGAGGGAGGACTGGGGGGATAGGCACGAATATTATCTTTCAAATTCCTGTTCCAGGGTTGCCAAATTTCATCATAACCAGTAAACGGTTACATACAAATCACACACGCACTCCCACTTACAGTGTATTTTAGATTCAAAACTTCATGTGAAACAAACACTGGGTAATGAAATGAAAGTGAGCACAGAATTGAAAATGGTGAGTGAATTCAGGTTTTTCCCTCCTAAATCTAGTTTATAAGAGTACATATTTCATTTTTTTACTTGAATTTAAAATTCATAAATCCTGATATTTTGAAAAAGTAGACTCACCTGAAGCACTTTCCTAATTCTTTTTAGATTGTGTATCAAGAGCAGGTTTTTCTCTTTGGAAACACGACCTAACTGTTCATCCAGTTGTATTAACAAGTTTTGAAGAAGAATTGTTGCCATGGTTTCATTGTTAGAGGCTGCCTCCCTAAAAAACAAAAGTGTCATTACAAAGCAGGAAACAGCTTATTGAAATGTCTATTTTTTAACCATACTAATTTTAAGGTGATAGATTCCACAGTGATAAACATTTAAAGGTTTTAAAAAATTAAATTGCACACATGAAAGTATATTCAACATCACTAATCATTAGGGAAATGCAAATCAAAACACAAGAAACCATTTCAGACCTTATTAGGATGGCTATTGTTGAAAACACAAAATAATGTGTTGGTGAGGATGTGGAAAAATTGGCACTCTTGTACATTGCTGGTGGGAATGGAAAATGGTACTGCCACTGAAAAGCAAGATGGAGAGTCCTCAAAATACAAACATACAATTACACACAGCAACTCCACTCTGGGTAGATATTCAAAAGAACTGAAAACAGGGACTTGAGCAGATATTGTAAATCAATGTTCATACCAGTTTTATTCACAATAACCAAAAGGTAGAAACAACTCAAAGGTTTATTGATGGATGAATAGGTAAACAAAAATGTGGCATTTATATACAGACAATAGAATATTATTCAGACTTAAAAAGGAAAGAAATTCTGATGATATGCTACATGAATGAACCTTGAAAAAATATGCTAAGTAAAAAAAGTCAGTTATAAAAACATAAACATTGTGTGATTACACTTACATGAAATACGTAGTCAAATTTAGAAAAAGAAAATAGAATGGCAGTTGCCAGGGGCTGGTGTGGAGAGAATGAAGGGTTATTATTTAATGAGTACAGAATTTCAGTTTGGGAGGATAAAAAAATTCTGGAGATGGAAGTTAGTGATAGTTGCACAACAATGTAAATATACTTAATGCCATAATCTGTATACCTACAACTGGTTAAAATGGTAAATTTTACATATATTTTATCACAATAAAAAGGTTAGATGACTGTTAAAAGCAAAAAAGTATTTTTAATTGTACAAGGTGATAGAGCTTTAAAGAATATAAATATATTTACTAAGAAAAAATATTTATTTACATTGAGTCTGTGATAAACAACTGTTATAAACATAGATTTACTTCTTGTCTTTTTAATATTTAGCAAGTTGTTGGGGTTTTGGCTTACAAATAAACAAAGCACTAGAATCATTCAGTTTTCATCTGCGGATGAAACCAGAAAGGATAATGATTCCCCTCCTTTGAGGGAGCTTTCTAGATCCTTGAAGAAAGTCTTTTACTTGAAGAGAATGCATCTACTGAGTCAAAAGTGGGCCATAGGATAAATCCATATGGCTAGAGCATAAAGCATCTATACACCAGCTTCTAGGGAAAGCACAATAATGTTTGACCCTACCAGTCTTGATTTTCAATCCACTGGGCCAAGAGATGTCGAATTTCCATAGGGAAGTTGTCATCGTAGAATTGATCTACCTGCTCCAAAAATTTGATTTCTAACTGCTGGACTTGATTCCACTGAGACATGCTACAAAAGAAGAGGTAAAATCAGACTTTTAAAATGATATTAAATAACAACTGTGATACATGTTTTCTTTTTTTCTTAGATTTCAAACAAAGACAACATCTATTAATTAACTGGAGAAAAATTTCTCTTACCCCCAATTAAAACAGAAAAGAGAAAATGATTTCAACAGAAAGATATGCAATTCTTCTCAGCTTTTTCCTAAGTCATTCCTAATGAAGAAGAAAGGATTCTTTCTCTGTCCCCAAACCACGTCCTTCTTTGCTCTACCAGAACTCCTGTTCTACGATCTCTAGAACACCCCTCTCCCCACCCAACTGTGTCTACATTAATTTTGTGCTCTTAACAAGCTACTCCCCTGTCCCTTGCTCCCTGCTACACTATTAGACTTTGAATAACTTAAAGGCAAATAATGTACTCAACTATATCTACAAAGCTGTCTTAAGGGTTTTTTTTTTAGCACCATCTTTATTTTTATTATTGTGGTGAGATTCACATAATCAAAAATTAACCATTTGTTATTGAAGTATAGTTAGCATACAATATTAATTTCTGGTGTACAACACAGTGATTCAACGTTTATATACAATACAAAATGCTCACCTTGAGAAGTGTAATTACTATCTGTCTCCATATAGAGGTTATTACAATATTCTTGATTATATTTCCCATGCTGTACCTTTCATCCCATGACTTATTTTACACCTGGATGTTTGTACCTCTTCATCCCCTTTACTTATTTCTCCTATTCCACCATCCCCCCCACCCTCTGGCAACCATCAGTTTGTTATCAGTATTTTGATTTTGTTTCTGGGTTTTTGTTTGTTTGTTTTTTTATTTTAGATTCCATATGAGGAACACTCAAGAAAATTTTATTTTATATGAAGAATACTGCCCAGTATCTTTTCTTTTATTTCAGATTTGTCTGGCTTCTAGAGTCAGCCTTATGTTTCCAGACTTTTGGTCTAATTCAGTCTTAGCTTAAATGTGTGCATTTTGTGGGCTCAAATTTTTTCAGTTCAAAATCTCTCTGAACTAATGAACACTTTTGTTTCTCTCTGTGATGATCCACTACAGCTGGGCAAAGCTTTCAAAGTCTACTTCCAATTAGTCTCCAATGTGTATCTCACAGTGGTTAAACTCTCAAGTTACTTAAGGAGAAAGAAGCCACACCTGATATGTATTTAGCAGCCTGTCATAAAACAAGTATGTGTTTCCCCCATGTAACCAATTTAGAAGGTTTAGACATTTCCTGACTCAGAGAAATTAATATGACATCTTGAAGTTACAGTATTTTACTTTTTCCAAAGTCAAAGTTTTTATTGTTTCGTCAACAATTCAACATCAAAGGAAAAGCTTTTACTTGATTTATCACCGTAGTATTTCAACCTATCTCACAGGTAAGTTAAGATTTCCTTTTGCCCACAGGACATCATGATACTAAATTTCATATATTTCATATACACCTATTCTTCAGATGTCAAGTGGAACCATTTTTGAGCACCTTTCTCCTGATCTAAATGTATAGAAGAAGATTATTGCCCATGTTTTGCTAAAAGGAAACAACTGGGAAAAGTAAGAGTTTTGTTTTCATATCACTTTATATTTCTGAAAGCCTATAATGCATTTATATTTACACATACAAACCCTAGGCATATTGTAAATGCTCAATAAGTGCTTCTTAAAAAGCCCGATGGTGTAAATAGGGCAGGTGGATAGTAATTAAAACCCCAACTTGAAAAATGAAAGACATCTGAGGGGAAAGTAGGTGAAAAGACTGCTACCAAAGACGCACGGTCTTGAGGGTCAACCTGAGGTCTCCTGACATGCACAGTTGTCTTTCCTGATGCTGGTGGTATATATATTTTCCACACGAAATTGGGATATTTGTTCCCACACTGCTATTATTGTTCTGTTATATCCTTATCAATTAATTTTAGTTAATGATGAGAGAATATGAGCTGAAAAAAGCATCACAATGCTAATTGCTACTATTATTAAATCGTTGCCATGATTTGGATGAAAATCTGTTTTCTAATTAAGGATTACCTGTACTGAGCCTATTCTAAAGTTAGATAGATCACTTCTAGGACCTGAGACCACTTTCAGGAAGCTGAGCTCAAGGCTGAAAAGGGGAAGGATGAGGTGTACAGTCCCAGGACATTCTTCTCTGCTGCAGCCGCTAGAAAGGCCTTCAGACATCCTTCAGTACCTTTCTCGGCATTCATTCTCATAAGGGCTAATTATCCCATCCCAAGAAAACTGTGGAACATTTCTTTTGAAAACTGAGTGCCTGTCTACTCTCTTTGAACGCCTGGCCCTGAAGATCCCTGTAAAGGATCATTTTGTTCCACCGTCTGGTTAGTCGACAGTGCCCCTTTGGCTCTGTGACCCGGCGCTCGCCAAGTTGTGGCTTTTGCCCTAAGTACCCTGCTCACATCAAAACCGCAATCACTGGCTACCCGAGCTGCGGGCTTTCTTTCTGAAACTCAGGTACGCAGTCTGATGTCAGACATTACAGCTCAGAGAAGCGGGCTGAGGAAGTGAAGAGGGGCTCTCCTCCAGCGCCTCGCGAGGACACACCTCCGCGCCGGCCGCCGCTCTCCGACCCCCGAGCCTCGCCGGGAGACCTGCGCCAGAGCGCGTCTCTGAATCATGGAGCCGGATACTTTTAAAAATGACCCATCCTCAGGTTAAAATGAAGTAACTGTCACACCCCCACGCGAAGAGCCAAGCCGCAGCAGCATCCCGCCTAAGCATTTCCTGGTCGCGCTCTTCCCGAGAAGCAACACAAGGTGCGGACAGCTCCTTACCTGGCTCCCTCAGCACCAGGTACCAGGCGGTGCTCAAGTCCAGTCAGAACCGCCCTTCTCAGCCGCCCGGACAAAGCCGCTGACGCCCATCGTCAGCAGGGGATTTGCATTTCTCCGCCCACTGAGGCTTTCCTGTGCGTCAGTGCTACAGTCTCTGGGACTTTACTTGGGTGGTTCCCACCGCTCTCTATTCTAGAAATACTCAAGAGGAGAAACAGTCAGGCTAAGGCCCCTGTGCAGGGAGCCCTCTCCTCCTCCCCGCCAATCACTCCTGCAAAGACAGGAGGCCCAAGGGTGTCAGGACGAGGTGGGTGGGTGGGGGCTTTCAGGGTTTTCCCCAGACAGTCTGAGATCCCCTGCAGACTTACTTGCCCTGAGTTAACTGCCGGGCTTCCTCTTTCAGACGCCACTCACCAAAGAGAGCCAGTCGCTGGGATGGCAGGGGTGGGTAGCCAGGATCAAAACATAAAACTCACATCTCGCTCTGCTCCAGTTCCAGCAGGGTCTGCTCCCTGGGAGCAAGGCAACCTCACGCAGAGGTTTGGACCAGCTCCTGTGTGTGCCACCAATGCCTGCCCTTACTAGCCTCGTACCTGGTTGCTGTGGGATGCTCTTCTCTCCGTGACACGGGCCTGTTCTAGAATCAGAGCTGGAGGGAAACTTGGTCTCATCTGGTCCTAACTCCTCTTTCATATCTGAAGAGTCTGAAGCCCATGGAGGTAACGGGTTACTCAGTGAGTTAGCCACTCAACCCGAGTAAGAGTCCAGTGGTTTCAACTCCCTTCTTAGTGGTCTTTCACTTCATCTCCTCCGAGCTAGGTGGTCCACCTCTGACACAGAGTTCAGGAAAATCAAGACAAAAATAAAGGAAGATAGACTGAAAAACAGAGAAGGAATGACTCAGTCTGCTTATGCACATGCCTAGAGCAGCATGCCACGTAACAGTCCTGCTTCACCGCTGGCTCTGAGTGGCCATCGCACAGGTAACCCCCAGGATTCTCCTCCTCTTCCAGGTGACATTGGTATCATGTACTTAAATTTGCCACCCTTTTCCTCCCTCAAAAAATAAGTCCATCAACTGCAAAGTCTCACTCTCCGCATTGCTCTGAACCGCTGGCCTGGGCTTGGCTGCTTGCCCGCCGGGCAGTTTCCAGGAGCTGGTGCTGCTCTGCCCCTACCTGAAGAAAGTGCCTAATTTGGGCTATTCCATGAGCTATGTGGCAAAGTCTGCTTTTCTCCTGGTGAAGTGGTTACTGCTTATAGGAAAAAGTCCAAGATTTGGCACTCACAATTCCATACAATCTGATCCCAACCTTTCCTGCCCACCCCGCCCAGGAGCCCATGATCTGACACAGACCAGTCTCCTTTGTTTCCTAGAGTAACTGCTCATATTTAAGAATCGATGCTCCCTTCAACTGCAGTGTCCGCTCTCAAAATACAAGTTTCATATGTGTACATTTTCTAGTAGCCATATTAAAAGAGGAAAAAGGAACAGGTGAAATTAATTTCAATACTCTAGCCCAACACATGCAGAATATTAACATCTCCACATATAATCAATGTAAAAAATCATTAAAGAGATACTTTGCATTCCTTACTTCATAGTAAATCTCTGAAGTCTGGTGTGTATTTGGCACTTTCAGGACTTCTCAGTTAGGACTAGCCACATTTCAAGTGCTAAACAGCCACATGTGGCTAGTGGCTACCCCATTGGCCAGTGCAGATCTAAACCACTCATTCAACACTTTTCACTTCCTGCCTTAGAGTGTTAGTCAAACTGGTTTTACATGTCTTTGTCATCATTATACTCAGCTGTTGAGTACCTGCTATGCAAAGCAGAGAGTTTATTTTCTCCTTAAGGATCTCACCTTGGAACCCCCTCCTCAATTCTCAAAGTATTTGGTCTCATGACACCTTTATTCTCTTAAAAATTGTTGCCAATCCAGAGAATTTTTGTGGTACTATTTGTATTACTCTTATATTTATTATTATAATTATGTGTTTATTATTATTACTATTATTTATATTTATAAATTTGTATTTATTGTGATTAAAAATTAAACCTGAGAAAAAATTAAAATATTCATTTACAATTATAATCAAATCCGTTATGTGTTAAACATTTAAAAATGAAAACCAAGTATATTTTTAACACAAAAAATTAGCAAGAAGAGTAAAATTGATTTACATTTTTGAAAATCCCTTTAAAGTCTGGCTTGAGAGAAGACAACTGGATTCTATCTAATTCTGCATTTGATCTGTTGCAAACATTGTTTTGGTTGAAGTATTTCAGGAAAACCTGGACTCACGTAGATATTGGTAAAAGGAAGAACATTTTAATAACTTCTTCAGATAATGTAGATATCCTTCCTGGATACCTCAAAATTCAGCAAGTGGTAGTTCTTTAAGGGTTAGTTGCACTGTGGAATGTGGAACCATAGCAGCAAACTTTACATATACAGCTACATGAAAATCCATTGGTGGATCTTGTATTTTCAGTGGAACTTTTACCCATCATCCATGGTTTTGTAATATCACACATTGGTCATTGGGAAAATATTGGTCCACTGAATAATGCAGCTCTTTCAAATGCTGACATACTTCATCATGCAATATTAGAACATCATATTAGGCAGTATCACCACTGATTTCCTTTGAAACATATTTTAAGTATTGGGGAGCTGTTAAGGATAGAAGTTTATCAAATTCTAATTTTTGCTTGAAAGGTCAAATTTTTCTTATTGGAAGCAGTTATTGTCAATTGTTTTCTTTGAAGTGACAGGCCCACTTTATTTATTTTTAGGAAAATGTCTTCCAGATACCCAAGTCTAAATAACCATAGTTTTATCAGTCATTCTTCCAAGGGAAAATGGTATTCTGTGAGAAAAAGTGGCCCGTGCATTGGGAACTCAATCACAGTGCTTTTCCTTGAGAAAATCATCATATGTGAATATGCTTCCTTCCCATTTAATAGTATAGAATATTAAGGAGATGTGTATTCAAGGCCTCAGATTTAATAAAATTTATTTTCCTATTTCATTGAAAACATTCTTAAATCAAACTGGGATCTCAAAAAATTTAAGTCTATGGTGGTAAAGAATACAATGATTATTAGGATAATTTGGCATTAGTGCCTTAGGTCATGCTGAGGCATCAACATTACCCACCAATAGTTCAAACTTCTCAGACCTCCTGAAAAGGTCTTGGGGACCACCTCCAGAGGTCTTCAGAAAATGCACTTGAATTCTCTGCTCTATCCACCATCACAATCAGTTTACCCAGAAGTATATATCATGTGGGACTCTCCATCCAAATGTACACTTTTTTTCCCTTGGTTGAAGCATCTGTCTAAAACCTTTGTCTGCTTTCCTATGGTGCAATTAGCCAGGCTTCTAAGAAAGAGTATCTCTGTGCGCCTTTGCTCCTGTCTCTTAACGTGAAGTCTAAATATCTAGGTCCCCAGTTTGTTTTCACTACATGGGCCTCACTAGTTCCTCAGAGGTGAGTAAAGGGAGAAAAAGAAGATGAGGAGGAGGAGGAGGAGTTAAAGAAAAGAATCCAAAGCAAAAGAACAACCAAAAACACCCCAAAGTGAAATCCTTATAAAGTTTCCCAAACTCAAAGGCCACCATTGATTCCTCTCTCCCCTATAATGATCCTCCATTTACCCTGGTTAGAAGCCCTACTCCTAATTTTTTGTTGTCCAGTCTTAAGAGGGAAATTTGTAGCTGTACAAAGTCAGATAAGCTACCTAATCTATTTGAGCCCCAAACTCCTTGTAAAAGTGGGACATCACATCTCACATGAAACTGCTGGGAAGATTCACAAATACAATGTAAGGAATGGGGTAAGTGAAATTGTACAATAATACCTGTTATTATTAGAATAATGATAACCAAGTTGTGAAGAATTTTGGAGGTCGCTAGATTAACCCTTTGCCTTCCCTTCTTTCATTGTACAGATGGGATTTCAAACAGAGATGAGAGGTCAAGTTAGACAAGTTCACAGCTGCTGTCAAAATAGGAGGCAGAGTGGACTCGGTCAGTCCTTCTGCTATGCTAAGTATGCTGTTTGTTTTGGAGGCAGCAAGAGAGGAAGAAGATTGTAAGAGAGAGAAAGTCTGGCTTGAGAGAAGACAGCTGGATTCTTCTATCTCCTGCAGGTTGTAAGCCAGCATCACCTTCTCCCAATTCCTGTACAAAGAATATAAACATTGCTGCTCTTCATTTTTGTAGTAGCACCTTACCACTCCCCTCTGAGCTTGCCTCTTAGGTGTCCTGAGGAAACTCGGGTGATTTAACATTGGATGCTGGACAGACAGAACATGTACATACAGAAAAATATGTTGAATTCCATGGTAGCATATGCTAGCATCAAATGAGTGGTACAGCAGGGATTACTGGGGCAACACAGTCTCTTCTGGGTCTTACCAGCTCATTTGTATGCGGGTCCCTCAAACTCCATCAGAACAGGTTTTGTGCAAAGGGTTTGGTTTAACCTAATTTGGTTTTCGCAAGTTTCCAATGACTGTGCTCCCTCTACTGACACTTCAGAAGTATTGCAAATTGCACACCACAACATCCTTTCCAATAACAGCACTGTTTTGGAGCTTCACATACATTGCTTTACCTAATCTTTACAAAACTCCATAGAATTAACTACTGTTCTTATCTCTAACTGACAAACAAGAAGACTAGGCTTAATGAAGCTAAAGGATCTGGTTAACAGTAATCAGATGGTAAGGGGCAGATTCAGGATTCAAACTTAACATGCTCAGACTCCAGAAACAACGCCTGTAACCTTTGGCTTTACTTCAATTTGATCTGATCTTACAAGAAAACAATAAATTTCTTAGAGAGCTATGGAAGAAGTAAGTGTGAGGATCTAAACAGGAATTCCAAAATAGGAGGCTCATTGCAGAGTCTATTGGTTAGAGATGATTCATATAGTCTGATTCTCCAGTTTTCCCTTGGAGCACATAAGCAGTTAGCCACGTAGCTAAAAGTTCTTCACATATCATGATGCTAGACACATTGCCAACAGAGTTCCAAAACATTTAGCAAATTATTTGGTTCTAGAGCATCTTGTTTATACTATACATAGGGTGACTATTTCTGCTGGGCTGAAAATTAGAAAAATGAGGTTTGACAGCAGGCTAGGATATGTGAATTGTATACTATTCCAAAAAACAAAATCTGCTTGTCTGGTCAGTAAAATCTCTTAGTCACTATATTCAATTTTATGTATTTTTCACATGTTGGTCTCCACCAGAACTGAATATTTAGAGGGTAGGACTAAATATTATTTTTCTTTGTGTTTCAGCACCTGGAATAGAGCAGGTATTCACGAAGTGTTCACCGAGCAGATGGAAGGGCTGATGGAGCACTCCATTATCACAGGCCATCCTGGGAGGGGCCCTTCTGCATGACTTACCTTACCTTGTCCAGGCCCTTCATTCCCACCAAGGTTATCACTATAATTATATGAATACCTCACATTTATAAGTTTATAGTTATATAAAGTTGACATAATAACTTCATGTACATCAATTCTATACAAACACCAAGTTGAAGAAGATAGTGGAGGTCATCTTTCAATTTCTTTCTCTCTCTCTCAAATATTTTAGGAAAAAAACTATCTTTGTTTAGGAAAAGACCTTCGTTAAGTTGTTTGGTGATAGGAGAAAGTGATAAAGGCAGCCAAAAGTCTCCATTTAAAGACACAAATAGGAACTGGGAATGTGGACCAGACAGGACAGAAAAGAATAAAGGAAGAGAGGGGGGAAGGTACAGAGGGAGTTGAAGAAGCAAAGAGAAGGGGAGAGAGAAGAAAACATGGCACAAAGCTTATTTACAAAAAACTGGGAGGGGGTCAGTGAAAAATGTCTAGTGTTACAAAGCCACAATAATCAAGACAATTTGGTACTGGCACAAGAACAAACCCACAGACCAGTGGAACAGAATAGAGACTACAGACATTAACCCAAACATATACAGTCAATTAATATACAATAAAGGAGCCATGGACATACAATGGGGAAATGACAGCCTCTTCAACAGCTGGTGTTGGCGAATCTGGACAGCTACATGTAAGAGAATGAAACTGGATCACTGTCTAACCCCATACACAAAAGTAAATTCAAAATGATTCAAAGACCTGAATGTAAGTCGTGAAACCATAAAACTCTTAGAAAAAAACATAGGCAAAAATATCTTGGACATAAACATGAGTGACTTCTTCATGAACATATCTCCCCAGGCAAGGGAAACAAAAGCAAAAATGAACAAGTGGAACTATATCAAGCTGAAAAGCTTCTGTACAGCAAAGGACACCATCAATAGAATAAAAAGATATTCTGCAGTTTGGGAGAATCTATTCATAAATGACATATCTGATAAAGGATTGACATCCAGAATATATAAAGTGCTCACATACCTCAATAAACAAAAAGCAAATAATCCAATTAAAAAATGGGCAGAGGATCTGAACAGACACTTCTCCTAAGAAGAAATTCAGATGGCCAACAGGCACATGAAAAGATGCTCCACATTGCTAATCATCAGGGAAATGCAAATTAAAACTGCAATGAGATATCACCTCACACCAGTAAGAATGGCCAACATCCAAAAGACAAACAACAACAAATGTTGGCGAGGATGTGGAGAAAGGGGAACCCTCCTACACCGCTGGTGAGAATGTAAATTAGTTCAACCATTGTGGAAAGCAGTATGGAGGTTCCTCAAAATGCTCAAAATAGACTTACCATTTGACCCAGGAATTCCACTTCTAGGAATTTACCCTAAGAATGCATCACTCCAGTTTGAAAAAGACATATGCACCTCTATGTTTATCACAGCACTATTTACAGTAGCCAAGAAATGGAAGCAACCTGTGTCTATCAGTAGATGAATAGATAAAGAATATGTGGTACATATACACAATGGAGTATTATTCAGCTGTAAGAAGAAAACAAATCCTACCATTTGCAACAACATAGATGGAGCTAGAGGGTATTATGCTCAGTGAAATAAGCCAGATGGAAAAAGACAAGTATCAAATGATTTCACTCATCTGTGGAGTATATGAAAAAAGAAAAAAACTGAAGGAACAAAACAGCCGCAGACTCACAGAACCCAAGAATGGACTAACAGTTACCAAAGGGAAAGGAACTGGGGAGGATGGGTGGGAAGGGAAGGATAAGGGGAAAAAAAGGGGCATTACTGTTAGCAGAACATAATGTGGAGGGGTGCACGGGAAAGGCAGCATACACAGAGAAGACAAGTAGTGACTCTATAGCATCTTACTACGCTGATGGACAGTGGGGTATGTGGTGGGGACTTGATGATAGGGGGAGTCTAGTAACCATAATGTTGCTCATGTAATTGTAGATTAATGATACAAAAAAAACCAGAATTATTTTTTTAAAAAAAAGAAAAAATGTCTAGTGTTGGGATCTAATGACCCATGTATAATGATGTATATCAAGTTATGTTTTGTGTCTGTTGCATGCCTCCTCCTTACCTTCAGGCTTCATGAGTGACCAATATGGTTCTTGTTGTGGTGGTATTGAAGGAAATGAAAGAAAAGAATATTAAAAAGAAGTATGGAATATTTTTCCATTTATTTAGGTCCTCTTTGGTTTCTTTCATTTAGTGTTTCGTGCTCATTTTTGTTAGATTATACCAAATTTCTTAGTTAGACTTTTGGTGTGATTATAAATGGTGTTTTTAAATTTCAAATTCCAGTTGTTCATTGCAATTAACTCTTGCATATTGACATTGCAGTCTGTTACCTTGCTAAACTCCCCCAGTAGTTGCAGAAGCTTTTTTTTGGGTAGATTCTTTGGGATTGTCTGCACACTCAATTGTTTCATCTGCCAATAAAGACTTTTATTTCTTCCTTTCCAATATGTGTGCATTTCATTTCTTTTTCTTGTCTTATTTCACTTGCTGGGTCTTTCAGTGCAATTTTGAATAGGAATGATGAGGACATGCTTATTTGTTCCTGATGTTGGGAGAAAGGCAGTTAGTCTCTCTCCATTAAGTATATTAGCTGTAAGTTTTTTAATATGAACTCTTTATTAGGTTAAGGAAGTTCATTTCTATCCCCAGTTTTGTTGTATTGTGTGGGGTTTTTTTGAGAATTTTTATCACAAACAAGTGTTGAATTTTGTCAAATATGGGTGTTTTGCATTAACTGATATGACTATATGTTTTTTTTCTTGTTCAATCATTAATATGATTAATTACATTGATTTTCAAATGTTAAATTAGTTTTGAATTCCTGGAATAAGCCCCACTTGGTTCTGATGTATATTCTGTGGTACATATTGCTGGATTTAACTTCCTATCATTTTTGAAGGATTTTCAGTATCTATTTTCATGAGAGATAATGGGCTATAGCTTTCTTTTCTTGTAATCTCTGCATATGTTTTGTCATTAGAGTAATGGTGGTCTCAGAATGGGTTGAGAAATGTTCCTTTTCAATTCTCTGGAAAAGGTTGTGTAGAATTGGTGATATTTCTTCTGTAAATGTTTGAAAGAATTTATCAATGATGCTATCTCTACATGGAGTTTTCTTGGCAGGAAATTTTTACAGTACAAGTTTGATTTCATTTTTTTAGATTGAAGTGTATTTGACATATAACATCATTTAGTTTCAGGTGTACAATATAGTGATTTGGTATTTGTATATATTGTGAAATTATTAGCCCCATAAGTCTAGTTAACATGCATAGTGAAAAAATATTTTTTCTTGTGATAAGTACTTTTAAGATCTACTCTCTCAATTTCTTTTTTAGACATAGGACTGTTCTGGTTGCTTATTTCCCCTTGAGTGAGATTTGATAGTTTGTATCATTCAAAGGACTTATCCATTTCATCTAAGTTGTTATATTTCTAGACATAAATTTGTTCATAATATTCCTTTTTTATTCTTTTAATATAGGTAGAATCTGGAATAATGTCACCTCTTTCAGTCTTGATATTGGTTATTTGTGTTTTCTTTCTTTTTTCCAGGACACTCTGACTATAAGTTTATCAACTTCATTGATCTTCTGAAAAATAAGCTTTTGGTTTCATTGATTTTCTCTATTGTTTTTCTGCTTTCTATTTTATTGATTTCTTCTCTTGCCTTCATTGTTTCCACCCACTTAAGTGGCTTTTCTTTCTAATATTTCTTAAGGTGGAAGCTTAGGTCATTGACTGGACCTTTCTTCTTTCCTATAATAAGCATATATGTATTTCCCCTTTACCACTGCTTTAGCTGCATCCCACAACTTTTGACATATTGTATTTTAATTTTCATTCATTTCGTTCAAAATATTTTCTAATTTACCTTATGATTCCTTCTTTGATACTTTTTTCTCTAGAAGTGTGTCATTTAGTTTCCAAATATTTGGAGATATTCCAGATGTCTTTCTGTTACCTATTTTTAATTTAATTACAGTGTGGTTAGAGACTATACTTTTCATTTATTTGAATTACTTTAAACTTACTGAATCTTGTTTTATGGTACAGAATATGTTCTATTTTGGTCAATGTTTAGGATGCTTTTAAAGTGTTCTCTGCTGCTGTTGGGTGGAGTGTTCTATCAATGTCAATTAGGTAAAGTTGATTGATAGTATTATAGTTTTCTATAGTATTATAGTCTTCTATATCATTCCTGATTATCTGCCTATTTATTCAGTCTGTTATTTTCAGAGGAGTATTGAAATCTTCAGCTGTAATTCTGAATTTGTCTATTTCTCCTTCCAGTTTTGTCACTTTTTGTTTCATGTATTTTGAAGCTTTACTATGAGGTTCATAAACACTTAGAATTGTTTTGTCCTCTTGATGATCTCTCCATTTATCATTATGAAATGGTGCTCTTTATTCATTTTAATATTTTTTGCTCTGAAGTCTGCTTTGTCTTTTATTTATATAGCCACTTCAGCTTTGATTTGTGATAGCATGGTATATCATTTTCCTAATATTTTACTTTTAAGTTATTTGTTTATCTTTGAAGTGGGTTTCTTGCATGTAGGACATAATTGGGTCTTGCTTTTTTACCCAATTTGTCAATTTCTGCCTTCATGATTTATTATAAGCTTTCTCCACTCTGGTTATTGAAAATATGAACTATGCTTAGCCCTGTGTAAGCTCCAGAAATTGTTCTACCTACTCCTTCCTATGGTTTTATCTCTCCAACTTTTTCCTTTGCACACATGCGCTAGTTAATACTTAGCTGAAGAATCAAGGGAAGCCTTCTTTAGTCTTACAGGTGCTCTGCCTTGTGAATTCTAGCCAGCTTGGCCTCTCCAAACTCTCAGCTCTGTCTCCTCATCTTAAGGAAACTGCCAGACTGCTTGTTTTCACTCTTTCTGCACTGAAGTCTGGAAAATTTCTCCCAAAGGTAACGTAGGGCCATCATGAAGACTGCCTCATTTCTTCACCTCTCTAAGAGATCATTTTTTGCACTGCTTGCGTGCCAATGTCTGAGAACCATTGTTTGTGTATTTTCCAGAGTTTTTAAGAGTTATTTAAGATAGGAGAGTAAATCCAACCCTGGAAGAAATGCTAAATTTAGCAAAACAAAACAAGACCCTCAATTAAATCTTAATGTCAGAGCAACAACAAATACTTTTTAAATATATGTATGACCCATACATATAGTATAAGCGTGCCTGAAATTCAAATTTAATGGGGCTTCTTGAAATTTATCTGGCAACCTCAATCCCTGTTAATCTATTCTGTCCCAAGCAGAAATCCCCAGACAGTCTTTTAGATGGTAGAGAATGATTTAGGGAGAAATCTCCTTGAGGAGATATCAAATTGGCAGAGAAGACAAAGTAAGCATGTGAAACATTTAATAAGTGTTCAGTTGATCTGCAATACCAAACATAAATGCCACAGAAATTCAGAAAAGTTAAAGACCAAAATGAACTGAAGTTGTCAGAAGATCCAGGAGATATGGACTTCTGGTTAACCAGAAAAGTGAAGGAGGGAAGAACTGTATTCAGGCAGAAGGAAGGAAAACCTGCCTGAGAAAGGTAAGACACTGGGCAAGACTACGACTGCCATCCTTCTGGACATAATAGGATGTCCAGAAAACAGGATGAGGAAAATAACCTCAAGAAAAGATGCTGTGGGGGCGTCTTTATACACAAGATTCGTTGGTAGGAGGGCCTCTGAGAACAGCTGTCCAGTTTGTTCACTACACAAGGGTGACTCGTTGGAAGGATGGGTGAGGATTGAAATCTAAACTGCTCTAATTCACAAGACATGAGCTACAGGGCAGGGCTTCATCCAGTTGGAGAAAGGGATGTTTTTTTTCTCATTTTAAGGTGCCTTGTGGGACATGTGAGGTCCTGGGTGGGAGTGTCAGCATCTTCCTTCTGAGCTGTTGCAGTCTAATTATTTCTGTACCCCTGGTCCAGATTCCCCTGTGTAGGAGTCACTATGGGGAAAGGTGGGTGGAGATGGTAGAAGGTGCGTCATCACTGAGCCATGAGCATTTCTCTACTGGGCAGCTGTGGAAGAGAGAGTGCAAATGGACAGGATGAAATTTGGTTTTATAGTTGGAGGGGGAAAAATAAGTGAGCAAAATGGAGCTGACAGGGCTTCCAATGACTATTTTGATAGAACCCTTCCAAAGTTCAGCACCAGAACCCCATGGTCTGTATTTTAACAGAAAGCTATCCAATGCAGAATGGATAAATCCAATGCTAAGAATTCAAGGGCCTCCTAGAGCAGGCAGATAATGGGCTTCTGGAAAACCTTTTTAAAGGCACTTAAAAGTATTTTTTCTCTAGAAAATATTTTAGGAGAAGTTGCAAATCTGGATTTTTAAGGAAAAACATCTTCTGAATTTCAATTGCTGGTGCAATTTTAAAAATTTAACCCCCAACCTACACCCCACAGTAAACAGTGTAGACTTACACTATTCTAACCAAATAATACACGTGTCAGATCTTTACCGGCCTGGAGCTCCTTGCTACAGGTGCACACACACACCCAAACAGATGCTGGCTTTGGGAAAAACAGTCACTGGAAGGGTGCAGCATTCTTTTTTCCATATATAGAAATTACCAAGGACCGTACAGTCCAAAACCAAACTAAACTAAAGGAAACTAAATGAAATTACAACTTCCACAGAAGGTGAACCTTATGTGGGCAGCTCCATTAGGTGTAAAAACAATGAACCAAAATTTTAAAATGAAGAATTGCTGTCTTGTTTTTGTTAAGAACTGTTTGACCTCCTAAATCACCTCTGATGAGCTGTAATAAATGCATGTCTTATCTGTTTAGCCACTGCCTGCATTGATCTTTCTGTGTGGACCACCAAGTTCTTTCTCAGTTTTATGCTGCATTAGAGCAATGGGGGGAAAGTCTAACACATAATTAATAACACAGGTTTTAATGGAAAAGTGCCATCTTAAGAACAGCCAGTCTTACTACATAAATCTTTCTATGTTGGTCAACGTATAGAGGTTTTTCTTTTCCTTAGCCAGTTGGAACATTAAATCAGCACCAGAGGGCACTATTCTCACAGGGAAACCAACTCAGACAGGGACTAAAAAATAAAGGCTTCTTCTGAATGTATCTATTAAGAGAGTTCCTTTCACATTGAAACGAGATGAGTGTTATTCTCTAAGTTTTTGTCATCTGTGATTGTATAATGGCCTTGTCCCTGAGATACCACAGGGCTTACAGAATTAATAAACTGGGCCCCACCAACTTGCTCTGTGGCTATGACGAGTGTTGGATAGTAATTTATGTTAGGATGGATGTCGGGGGAAGGAAAGGGGGTATGAACTATAATACATCAAAGGATTGTGAGGGATTTATTCTTCGTTTTGGTCAACCTAATTATCTGAATGGTGACATTGTCAGATTCATACCTAGGTGAGATCTGAGCCAGGAATTTGCTCAGTTTTGATAAAATCTTTGTATTTTATTTATTTAGGTTTGTCAAGCTCACACAATGTGACCACGGAAGATCAGAGATCTCTTGCCTCTCTATAATATTTACCATACCACCCCCAAAAAAGTATCATCTGTACTTGCTGTGAAAATGCACCTCAAGACAAATCCTCTGGCTGCTGCTTCCAAGGAAGTTGTCACTTTTAAACCCTCTCTTAATGGAAATTCTAGAGCCACTACTGCTTGCTGTTGATAATAAGTGTTCAGTTGACCTGCAATACTGAACATAAAATCCAATTCACTTCTCATATATAGGCAAGGCATCTGCATTCACTTCGTTTGCTACCAAGAGTAGAATAATTACAAGGGCGGTGGTCATCTTTATCAAGAGCTGCTAGATGATATGAAAGATTAATTAATAAAAATAACATTTATTCTCATAAACACTGATCTGTGGTAATGTATACAAAGAGCTATCTATTCAAACTCCCTTTTAGATGGCGTTCAGTCTGCACATTCTCTCAGGGTGGAGGAACGTGTCATGTTTGACCACATCAGAAGCAGCCAAATGGATCAGATGTAACACGAAACTTTGACGTGATTCCATAGTGGTAACTTGTACTGCAAGGGTATTGTCCTCTGCAATGCTGCCCCATTGTAAACAAGATGTTTGGCTTAACAGGGATATCCTCTAAAATATTTAAACTAAAACAGAAGCTGACATCACTGGGGAATGCTATGGGCCCTGTGTTTGTATTTCTAACCTCCTGTGCCATTCCCAGGAAAAGTCACTGGATGTTACTTAATAATGATCACAATGGATTGCATACAGTGGTTGGCAAAGGGAGAGAAAAATGATTAGATCATCCAGTCAACTCCTCTTTCCAGCAAAGGGCAGAATCCCCACATAGGGAATCCAACACCTCATTTAAGGCAAAGAGCCAAGCAGCCAGAACTACACTGGCTTCGTTGTCTTCTCTCAGCACTGACAGGGCACCAGACCAGCTTGGGTGGGCTGCACTCATGCCCTATTTCATTTCTTAACAGGAGCTTCCAAAACAGTGCTGCTTTTCTTGGAAGATAGCAGTGGGGTAACTGCTATCTAGTGGAAGGTAATTAACTCTTGTAAATGATGCCTGTGTAAAACTCAGAGTCAGGTTACCACAGAGAACACCTTGGCAAGAACAGGCCAACACGAGAAATAGTGCTGGAGAGCCCTCCCATCTGGACAGTCTGTCACCTTGCTGCGTGCTGTACTGTACTGTGTAAACTCTGGTGCAGAAAGAGCTATTGTTTCAGGCTTCTTTGCTCATCTGATTGACTTTATTCAACAGCAGAGCTGAAATGCTTGCTTTCTCACCCTAGGTTTTGGTCTTTATATTAACTGGTGAGTCTACCTTGTTCCTGGGTATTATTTTCTTCTTAAGTTCAAATTTATGGCTAATTCAAATTCTGCAAGTAGATTTTATAATATCTAGGGGTGGGAGTCTAGAACTCTCCAGACTGGTTGCCAGATTCCCACTGCACTTTGGGCTTTGTTGTGAAAAATACAGGAGTCTCCATCGGGCAACATTTTGATTAGCATCGTGACCCATGCTTGGACTCCTGGTGGGATCCAGGGTGGCCAAGCAAGGCACCTAATCTCTCTGATTCTCTCTCTTTGGGGTGGTGAGTGGTAAGGACCATGTAAGCCTGGAACGTTCGGTAGCTTCTTGTCTTATCAAGGAAGATGCTTTTGAACTAAGCCAGCGTGCATCCCTGGATCTAGTTGTATCTAAAGCCCTGTACTCCTGGACTTCCTAGTTAACCTAAGAAATGACTTTTTTTCCCCCTTGTAGTTGAATTTCTATCAGAAGCAGCCAGCTATAGGCTGATCTGATAAAGTATCAAAAGAGTATCACGCTATGGACTGGAAATAAGGAGAGAGAGGCCCAGAAGAGATTAAGAGACTGACAGTAGGTTGTTTATAAAGAAGCTTTATTCAGATTTACAAGGAGTATGACTTACTTCACAGAGAACTTGCTGAATTAGTTGAAGTTTTGCAAGGTTACATCTGTTATTCTTTAACATTTCATGGAGGACTGAAGAAGTGCCAGCACACTGGGAAAACAGCCAACATAAAATGGTTGTGTAATAAAAGAGAAAATGGTTTCGTTCTGAAAATTAAAGACCTGTAAGCTCAACTTTTATAGCAAGGGGAAAAAATTGCTACAGTGAATAATGTGAATAGAACAAGATACTGACTTTACATGAACTACCTTTTGCTCCAGACCAATCTGATATTTTAATCTACTGACAAATGACAGGTAAATCATAGCTATGCATCAGAGCTAGGCCTGATGGTGTAACTTACACAGCTAAGCCCAAGAAGCGTCCACAGGACTGGATCTTAGGGTCAGAGTAACAAAGGTAGAGAACCTGGGGGCATCCCTGTGCCAGGGGTCTAAAACCAAGGGAACTAAGATAATCTAACACACTGTGCCATTTTCTTAAAAAGCAGAATTTCTAAGTATGAGCCTACCGTTTGAGATACTGGGTTCACCATTCTAGGTGCTGTCACTAGATGACTGCTTTGCATATTTTTATTCATTTATTCTTCATTCATTCACAAAACACTTATTTAAGGTGTTGTTTTTGCAAGGCACCTTACTAGGTGTAAAGAAAATTATAATGTTGAACAGTTGGCTAGGTTTTTCCCCGAAGAGAACAGCTGTCTTGGGGAACATTTTGATGATGATCTAATCATTTAACTTTTCTGTTAAACACAATTATCCAAAGAATAACACAATTATCCAAAGAATAACAGTTAGATGTAAGTTAGCCCTAATTGCTTTTTTTTTTTCCATTACTTTGAAGATGTGGTACAAGTTCAGACAAAAAGTCAAAGAAAAATTTCTACGGCCCTAACTTCATCCTCAACAACTCCTACCCATACACAAAACTGCCAGAATGAATCACGTTAAAGATGAAGTTAATATATAACTCCCTTGTTGAAGATTTCTCAGTGGCTTTTAGAGGGCTGTGAGCTCCTAAGCCCACTCAAGTGTGGGAGTCTATGAGACTATTCACAACTGGGCCCTGCTTGGACTGGAGGGTTCCCCAGCAGCCCTGCCTGGCCTTGTAGGTAGCTAAACCCCCCTTTAGCAGTAATCTCAGAGGTGGAGAAATAGTAGCTGGCAACCTGTGGGGAATATACTGAGAAATCTCTTTGGGAATGAACTGAATTCTTGGGATGCTTACACAATGGCACTTGATGTTATAGCCTGACTGAACTCAAAAGAGCCTTCACATAACTGTATTAAATTCACATTGCAAATGCATTTAATTCCAGGAAAACAACAGACTTATGAAATTAGATGAAATGTATGTTGTAATTTGAATGTTATAGATTGTATCTTCACTTAAATTTAATTTTAAAGTTTGTGTCGTATATGGTGGAAAGTAGAAATGGATATATATATACACAGGAATTTTTACCTAGTTTTATGTGTGTACTTAAGTAACATTATGATAAAAATAATTTCATTCAATACTGAATTTCACACAATTTTTTACTTTAAAGGAATTGTGTGCATTGCACAAGTAAGGGGAATAGCATTATCTCATTGAGTCTTAAAATCATCCCTGCAAGATAGGTAGTATCCCCATATTACAGATGAGAAGACTGATGGTCAGAGCTTCAAATAACCTTTGCAAGGTCAAACAGCAATTGAGTGGCAAAGTTGAGATTTTAACCCAATTTTGTTTGATGCCAATTCATCTGCACACCCAGATTCAAAAGTCATCTTCAGAGACATGAGAATAGAATTTGTGCACGAGAGTTTTAAGACATAGAAGCAGAAAAGTACAAGGAACTACATTCATCTACAATACCTGTTTCTGGGCTGTGTCATTTCAAAAGAAAACTATGCATTGTGGTCTTAACCAAAGCAAGGAATTCTGTTTGATGACTTTAAGCCTGAAAGTCCACAATAGGCGCCACCTCTGGCAGCTGTGTCCCCAGAGCACCAAAAGCAAACTTCAAATATCATTGCCACTGCTGCTCTTTCCTGTCTGTGCCTATTTAAAAAATAGATAAGAGCAGCAACAAAAGCCAAGCAAATCTGGCTCTGGTCGGCTTAAAGGGTAAGCCAGGTCTGTGTGGGGTTTCCCAGGCCAAAGTGGGAGACAGGGTTAGCTGGGTTGCAAGCCCTTCCCAGTGCTAAAGAACGATGGAACGGAGAGCTTCAAAATTAAAACCATTTGCTTGGTAGGAAACAGCTCCAACAGCGCTTGATTACTAACTAGGCATTATGCTTCTAACATGATTTGGACAAACAGGAAACCCCACAGGCATGGATGAAGTGACGTTTTCCCTTGTGGGATGAAGAAGAGCACCATCTAATGGTGCTGGATTCTGGATGCCATTAAAAGCCAGGGCTTTGAGGGGGTTCTCATTTTTACTGCCTCACAGGGAGCCCTTTTCTTTCCCAGGAATCCTCTCAGAGGGAGAGGCTGTGTAGCATTTTCCTGAATGTAATGAATGTCGACACATTCCCAGCTAGACCACACGTTCCATTCTTATCAAAGGAAACTGACCTTTCTGTCCCAGAATGTTCTCCTTGTTCATCACTACAAATAATTTCAAGTTCACAGTGATGCAGGTATCTAGGTGAATAACACAGTCCACTCCAGATGGCAAATATGTGCCTCTGGAATCTCCTTGCCCTTAAGAAGAGGTCATGTGCCAGCTTACAAGAATGAGGATTTTAAAAACCTTAGGCTTACGCTCAGACCAGTATCCCACAAAATGCTCTGCCCAGACTAGCCCCTCTCCTTTCAGTTGGCAGAGATCCACCTCTTCCTACTCATTTTCCATCTATTATCAACTGACTCAAATGGGAGTCACTACCAAAACGAGAAAGTTTAGCACATAATTCAAGATTTTAAAGTATTTTGTCACCCAGTGAACACACAGGATTCCTGAGAGTCCTCCTTGACATTCAATAGGCCCGTGAATCATGCTTATTCACTAGAGATTTCCAAGTTAATTGCCCTGATACACATTACTGAGCTTCCTCTGGTAAATGAATATCTTGTTCCATTCGTCATCACTGTTAAAGGCAACGAAATATGCAAACTAAAAACTGGTCAGAAATCACTCTTTGCACAAGTATTCCCACATCAGAATGACTGTTTCAACATTGATGGAACTCGGATCTTCCCTGCAAGCTCGCTGGAGGCTCTGAGTGGTTTGGGTCATGAAAATGAGTTAATTCATAGTTCAATCTTCTTCCTGCTCAAGATTAAGTTTTCCTATTAAGGGATTTTCTTAGGATTCAAGTAAAAAGGAAGGAAATCATTCTTATGTGGATCTAGGTAGTCCAAATGCCCACATGGACACATGGCTGCTTCACCCCTTCTGTGCTTCTTTGCACCCCAGAACTGTTACCTCCAGAAGCCTCTGCTGAGGTTTCATGGAGCTTTGGGAAAAATCTGTCTGGCATCTCCAGAGGATCTGTGGATATAAATGTGGATGAAGACAAGACATTGAAAATCCAGGAGCAGAGTCTGTGGCCACAGAGTCATATGCAGGGCTGGCCTACAGATCCTGCGATACTCTGGTTCTCTAATTACCGATTCTCATTCCCTGCAATTCCATAAGTTCATTCAGTGACAGCACACTCACTGGGTGGGTCCTGTGCCCTGGGAAATCAGAGATACATAGAAAAGAGTCCATCTCTTTCAGGAGCTACTGGTGTAATGGAGAAGGTAGGAGTTTGTAATAAACACATCCTGCCTGAAGGAGAGAAAAAGGCATCATTAGGGTGATTTCTGAGCTAGGTTTTGAGGGCTGAGTAGAAAATGGACAACAGAAGGGAGACTGGAACATTCACAGCAGCAAGGGCCTGATTTGCTGTGGCAGGAATGTGAGATCTACGGATGGGTGGGCACGGGCAAGGTGGGGCAGGACAGGACAGATCGGGAAGGCGTGCCATTTCACAGACCAAAGGAGGATGTGGTGTGATTAGCGACAGTGCTGGGGCAGGCTGGGTGGGAGGGCTGTAGAGGGAGAGACCTCAGATGTGAGGGTTCTGCCAGGGTCCCAGCGAGTGCTGATGAAAGCCGGGACCTAGGCAGTGGCAGTAGGTCAGAGGGGGCAACACACATCTCGACAACACTTGGTGGAGGTGCACTTCACAATATTACATGTGGATGATGAGTCAGAAGTCCACAGAGGTTTCTAGTTTGGGGGATAAGGCTGAGGTTTCTCTCTCCCTCTGTCCGTCTCTCTAAGTCTCTTTCTCTGTCTTGGTTCTGTCTGCTCCATCTCTGTCTCTTACTGTCTTGTGTCAGCCTCTCTGCACACATTAGCTCTGTTCTCCCTCTAATGGCCACTTCCTCACCATCCACATTTGCTCGCTCCCTGGTAATTTCATATGAAAGTGCCTTTGACTTTCCATAACCCTTGTTCAATCCCTTTCCATTCCCACTACTCACAAAATTTGTTCCATGTTTCTTCATTCAAGTTTCCTATAGAGTCTAATTAGGCCAAATCTTTCTATGTTAATTCAGAGAGTCATTCATTTGGATGCTTTTCAGAATCATCTGAAAGACTTATAAAAAAATACCAGTGTGTGGGCCCACCCTAGACCTCCTGATGAATCAAGATCTTTGAGGATGAAAAACACGACATATGTATTTGTTTTAAAGTTCCGGTGGCAATACTGATGCTCAAATAGGACTAAAACCACTGCCACGGAGGACAGGTCACAGGTTCTCGGTCACAGCAAAGACCTTTGGTCACATGCTCACAACTGTTCCAATTTCCAGTGGTGAGAGGGGAGATGGGGTGCAGAGGAGGGTCACACTGTACAGCACGTGGCCATCCAGGTGTTATGAGTAGGGAGATCTTAAAAAAGGCTGTTATCATACAGGAACCATGAGATGTGATTGCTACAATAATCTTGTGACCAGCACAAGGTGAAAGCATGCCTTCATGATGCCTTCACATGGATTCTACGGTAGAAGGCAGAGGAGGGGCCCCTAATCTTGGTGGGAGGAATAAGGGGAGGCCTTCCCAGAGGGGAGACAGCTGAGCTGAACCTTGGGGGTGCATGGATGACTAGTCTGGTAAAGCAGATGAGAAAGAGAAGCCCTGCTGAGAACAGCACACCCACAGCACAGAGGGAGACCTGGGGGCAGGACAGCCTTAAAAAGTCACACTGAACTCATCTGCCACCCCTTCCAAAGCCTGTAGTGATACCTCAGAAAACTCTTAAATTTATTTATTCTAGAAGTGACTTAAGTATCTGCCAGAACTTGTAGGGCTGTTCAGGTCAGAAGAGGATGAGCTGTAAGAGGTGGTGATAGACTGGAGAGGCACGCAGAGGCTTGGCTGTGCAGCTCAGTGGCCAATTGATTAGATGAGTCGTTACCACTTATGAAGCAGCTACATGCTGGGCACTTTATGTGCATTGTTTCATTTAATCCTCACATAACCCAGGAGGTCATGTTATTACACTCAGTTAAACACAAGGAAGCGGAGGCCCCTCAGTAGCTAAGTTTGCTTGTTACAGTTGCAAAGCTAGAAGAAGGCAGAGCTGGAATTTGAACCTAACCATTCAAGATCTCACCTTTAAAATGTGAAAAAAGCTGGGCCATCAGGGAGTGTTATATTTGGAAATGAAAGAAAGACACAAATACTTAAATGGCTGAGGGTACTGCGTCAGGTGGTCATTCCAGCACTCAAGTGGTTTAAAGTATTCATAATAGTGACTGTAGAGGTAGGTGTGACAAATGTTTAGTATAAATATCTGTATCCTGTATTTTTTTGTTCTTTTCAAAAATTTTAGCAATAGAAAGAATATTTCCATTAAACAAAAGCTAGTGCGGATGCCCAAAATGTAAGCTAAGTGGAACGGGAGCTGTCGGGGCACTTGGAGGCGGGAGGTGGGTGAAGTGCCAGCCTCATCTCTCCTCTGAACTGCTTCCCCAAGCCAGGGACTCTGGCTCCTCTCTGTGGCCCAAAACAATTTTTAGAATCTTAAACATGTTTCTATGTACTGCACAGTTAAATGGGTCCAGAAAGCAAAAAGAAATGCTGTATGCGGGTGACAAAGGTGTATTCCTGCCAAGGTGGAAGGCTGTGGCTGAGCGAGACGGCTCTGGCTGCTGGCGGCTCACTGCCATTGCTGTCACGGACGCTCCTCAGACGTAGAGGAAGGCAGAAGCAATCACAGACGGGGTTTAAGGGCCACTACTAGGGCTGCCACCTCCTTAGAGAGATCCTGACTTTTGTCCTCAGCCACAGAAGCAAACAGTGAAGTCGAACCTTATTTTGGATGGGGGGATCGCCGAGACTGTTCTTGGTGAGGCCCCACTTAGCCGCGGCACATGATAAAGTCAGTCAGTGACACGACCCCATTGCTGGTCCTCTCTTCTCGCTTTTGTATTCTTTCCAAGGGGAAGGCAGAAAGCATCATAACATAACACACCCTACTCAAACATAAATTATTTTACTGCTAGCATGAGCCACCCCAAATTCCTGCTCCTCTTGGGAAGTAAGGAGGGATTTAACACAGCGCACTACGGTGACTGGTGTCCTGGTTTGCTGGGACTGAGGAGTCTCTGAGGAAGTGGGATTTTCAGTACCGAAACAGGAAATCTTAGGAAAACCAAGACTCATCGGTCTCCTCTTCTCAACCCAGCACACCATAAAACTTTAGGGTGTTCGCTGACCATATTTAGGGTCAGACATTGCTTTGGAGTCACAGAGAACAAATCACTTTTATGCATTTAAAAGGTACTCTTTAAGTCAAAGCAATTATTTTGCCATCTCAACAAAGAGACTCATTGTCTCAATGCAAAGAAATAACTTCATAATCCGATTAAACGTAATGAAGTATTAACTTCCTGCTTGAGGGTGGATCTAACATTATTCTAGGTGTTTTCACAGAGGTATTTTTTAGATGAGATTAACATTTTAATCATTATCAGTAGACTTTTAGTAAAGTACCCTCTATAATGTAGTGGGCCTCATTCATTCAGTGGAAGGCTCTAATAGAAAAAAGACTCATGACCTCTGATGAAGAAGGATTTCTGCCAGAAGACCACCGAGGAGGTGTCCTACGTATGTGAGTAGATCAGGTATTCAGTAGGTCCTTAGACGGTGGTGTTGGCTGAGCCACTGTGGGGAAGGAAGGCAAAATCCACCTCTAGAGGAGCGATGAGGTCAGTATGAATCACTTTTCCCTTTAAAGTAGAAGGGGTCTGATTTAATTGAGCTTGCTTGGCAGGTCTTTCCAAGGTTCAGACCACCTCAAAGCTCTGCATTGGTTTCTGATCTTGGCGGGTAGGGAGCTCAGTAGCAGCAGGAGCTAGGGTGGCTTCCTGAGGGGCGACCATGCTCCCATGCTTGGTTTCCATCCCTGTTCTTATGTCTTCGTGGCCCCATTGCGAGAGGACAGGATGACTCAGCAAGAGATTGACTCACTCGTTGTCTACATCATTGCTGAAAGTTAGTTTGAGATGGTTGCTCTCGGGTAGGTATTAATATGTGACAGATATGCATGCATTGTGTTCACTCCCATTATTTATGTACAGACATTCGTGTCTCACTTCTTTTTTTATTTTTAAAAGTTTTTTTTATTAAGGTATTATTGATATACATTCTATGAAGGTTTCACATGAAAAAACAATGTGGTTACTACATCTACCCATATTATCAAGTCCCCACCCATACCCCAATGCAGTCACTGTCCATCAGTGTAGTAAGATGCCACAGATTCACTATTTGCCTTCTCCATGATACACTGTTCTCCCCGTGATCCCCCATACCATATGTATGAAGCAAAATACCCCTCAAATCCTTCACCCTCCCTCCCCACCTGTCCTCCCATACCCCTCCCCTTTGGTAACCACTAGTTCCTTCTTGGAGTCTCTGAGTCTGCTGCTATTTTGTTCCTTCAGTTTTGTTTCGTTGTTATACTCCACAAATGAGGGAAGTCATTTGGCACTTGTCTTTCTCTGCCTGGCTTATTTTACTGATCATAATGTCCTCCAGCTCCATCCATTTGTTGCAAATTGTAGGATTTGTTTCTTTCTTATGACTAAAGAGTATTCCACTGTGTATATTTACCACTTCTTTATCCATTCATCTACTGATGGACACTTAGGTTGCTTCAATATCTTGGCTATTGTAAAAAGTGCTGCAATAAACATAGGGGTGCATATGTCTTTTTGAATCTGAGAAGTTGTATTCTTTGGGTAAATTCCAAGGAGTAGGATTCCCAGGTCAAATGGTATTTCTATTTTTAGTTTTTTGAGGAACCTTCATATTGCTTTCCACAGTGGTTGAACTAGCTTACATTCCCAGCAGCAGTGTAGGAGGGTTCCTCTTTCTCTGCATCCGTGCCAGCATTTGTTGTTCTTAGTCTTTCGATGCTGGCCATCCTTACTGGTGTGACGTGATATCTCATTGTGGTTTTAATTTGCATTTCCCTGATGATTAGTAATGTGGAGCATCTTTTCATGTGTCTGGTCTGTTGGCCATCTGAATTTCTTCTTTGGAGAACTGTTTCTTCATATCGTCTGCCCATTCTTTAATCAGGTTATTTGCTTTTTGGGTGTTGAGGCATATAAGTTCTTTATATATTTTGGATGTTAACCCCTTGTTGGATATGCCATTTACAAATACATTCTTCCATACTGTAGGATGCCTTTTTGTTCTGTTGATTGTGTCCTTTGTCATACAGAAACTTTTTAGTTTGATGTAGTCCCATGAGTTCATTTTTGCTTTTGTTTCCCTTGCTTGAGGAGATACACTCAGGAAGAAGTTGCTGATGTTTATGCCCAGGAGATTTTTGCCTATGTTTTTTTCTAAGAGTTTAACGGTTTCATGACTTACATTCAGGTCTTTGATCCATTTCAAGTTTACTTTTGCGTATGGGGATAAACAATAATCCAGTTTCATTCTCTTGCACGTAGCTGTCTAGTTTTTACAACACCAGCTGTTGAAGAGGCTGTCATTTCCCCATTGTATGTCCATGGCTTCTTTGTCATATATTAATTGACCATATATGGTTGGGTTTATATCTGGGCTCTCTAGTCTGTTCCATTGGTCTGTGGGTCTCTTCTTGTGCCAGTACCAAATTGTCTTGATTACTGTGGCTTTGTAGTAGAGCTTGAAGTCAGGGAGTGTCATCCCTCCATCTTTATTTTTCCTTCTCAGGATTGCTTTGGCTATTCGGGGTCTTTTGTGGTTTCATATGAATTTTAGAACTATTTGCCCTAGTTTGTTGAAGAATGCTGTTGGTATTTTGATAGGAATTGCATTGAATCTGTAGATTGCTTTAAGCAGAATGGCCATTTTGACAATACTAATTCTTCCTCTCCATGAGCATGGGATGTGTTTCCATTTATTGATATCTTCTTTAATTTCTCTCATGAGTGTCTTGTAGTTTTCAGAGTATAGGTCTTTCACTTCCTTGGTTAGGTTTAGTCCTAGGTATTTTATTCTTTTTGATGCAACTGTGAATAGAATTGTTTCCCTGATTTCTCTCTCTGCTAGTTCATTGTTAGTGTTTAGGAATGCAACAGATTTCTGTGTATTAATTTTGTATCCTGCAACTTTGCTGAATTTGGATATTAGATCTAATAGTTTTAGAGTAGATTCTTTAGGGTTTTTTATGTACAATATCATGTCATCTGCAAACAGGGACAGTTTAACTTCTTCCTTGCCCATCTGGATGCCTTTTATTTCTTTGTGTTGTTTGATTGCCACGGCTAGGACTCCAGAACTAATGTTGAATAGAAGTGGGGAGAGTGGGCATCCTTGTCTTGTTCCCGATCTTAGGGGAAAAGCTTTCAGCTTCTTGCTGTTAAGTATGATGTTGGCTGTGGGCCTTTATTATGTTGAAGTACTTGCCCTCTATACCCATTTTGTTGAGAGTTTTTATCATGAATGGATGTTGAATTTTGTTGAATGCTTTTTCAGCATCTATGGAGATGATCATGTGGTTTTTGTCCTTCTTTTTGTTGGTGTGGTGGATGATGCTGATGGATTTTTCAATGTTGTACCATCCTTGCATCCCTGGGATGAATCCCACTTGATTATGGTGTATGGTCCTCTTGATGTATTTTTGAATATGGTTTGCTAACATTTTGTTGAGTATTTTTGCATCTATGTTCATCAGGGATATTGGTCTGTAATTTTCTTTTTTTGTGGTGTCTTTTCCTGGTTTTGGTATTAGAGTGATGCTGCACTCATAGAATGAGTTTGGAAGTATTCCCTTCTCTTCTGTTTTTTGCAAAAATTTAAGGAGAATGGGTATTATGTCTTCTCTAAATGTCTGATAAAATTCAGCAGTGAATCCACCTGGTCTGGGGGTTTTGTTCTTTGGTAGTTTTTTTATTACTGATTCAATTTCATTGCTGGTAATTGGTCTGTTTAGATTTTCTGTTTCTTCCTGGGTCAGCCTTGGAAGGTTGTATTTTTCTAGAAAGTTGTCCATTTCTTCTAGGTTATCCAGTTTGTTAGCATATGTATTTTCATAGTATTCTCTAATAATTCTTTGTATTTCTGTGGTGTCTGTAATGATTTTTGCTTTCTCATTTCTTATTCTGTTTGTGTGTGTAGATTCTCTTTTTTACTTAATAAGTCTGGCTAGGGGTTTACCTATTTTGCTTATTTTCTCAAAAAACCAGCTCTTGATTTCATTAATTTTTTTCTGTTGTTTTATTATTCTCAATTTTATTTATTTCTTCTCTGATCTTTATTATGTCCCTCTTTTTACTGACTTTGGGCCTCATTTGTTCTTCTTTTCCCATTTTCAATAATTGTAACTTTAGACTATTCACTTTGGATTGTTCTTCCTTCTTTAAATAGGCCTGGACTGCTATATACTTTCTTCTTAGAACTACCATCACTGTGTCCCACAGAAGTTGGGGCATTGTGCTATTGTTTTCATTTGTCTCCGTATATTGCTTCATCTCTGTTTTAATTTGGTCATTGATCCATTGATATTTAGCAGTATGTTGTTAAGCCTCCATGTGTTTGTGAGCCTTATTGTTTTCTATGTACAATTTATTTCTAGTTTTATACCTTTGTGATCTGAGAAGTTGGTTGGTACAATTTCAATCTTTTTGAACTGACTAGGCTTTTTTTGTGGCCTAGTATGTGGTCTATACAGGAGAATGTTCCATGTGCACTTGAGAACAATGTGTATCCTGCTGCTTTTGGGTATAGAGTTCTGTAGATGTCTGTTAGGTCCATCTGTTCTAATGTGTTGTTCAGTGCCTCTGTGTCCTTACTTATTTCCTGTCTGGTTGATCTGCCCTTTGGATTGAGTGGTGTGTTGAAGTCTCCTACAATGAATGCATTGCATTCTATTTCCTACTTTAATTCTGTTAGTATTTGTTCCACATACATTGGTGCTCCTGTGTTGGGTGCATAGATATTTATAATAGTTATATCCTGTTGCTGGACTGATCCCTTTATCATTATGTTATGTCTTTCTTTGTCTCTTTTTACTTTCTTTGTTTTAAAGTCTATTTTGTCTGATACAAGTATTGCAACTCCTGCTTTTTTCTCCCTATTAGTTGCATGAAATACCTTTTTCCATCCCTTCACTTTTACTCTGTGTATGTCTTTGGGTTTGAAGTGAGTCTCTTGTAGGCAGCATATAGGTGTGTCTTGCTTTTTTATTCAGGATCAGTCTTGACTGAGGCTTTCATACAGCAACAGTTCACTCTTGTCTAGCACCAACATATTATACCAGCCCTTTTGTGAACCAGGCCCAAGTCCCTTTTCCTTCGGTCAGACAGCCATAGGGAATCTCTGATGATGTCATAGATGTAGACTGAAGGAAAGGTTCTGGTACAACAGTTAGGGGAGATAAGCTTAAGTCATCTGTATGTGTGATTTGCTCAGATGTCTGGATTGTCCTCAGTCTAACCCTGAATGTACCCCTCCATTCTGTAATGGATTGCTGTCATACCCATGTGGCCTCATGACTTGGTAGATCAGATAACCCTCAGCTCATGAGGACCAGCTCTCTTACAGTCACTTGGTATTCTACAATGAGGACTAAATTTTTATTTGTAACCAGCAGCAGGCTAGTTTTCCAAATCAGGAGTTCTTCTCTGCCATAAAAGATATGGCTTTTCTTCAACACAGGGTCTGTGCTATGATTCCTGTAATGAAACTTTTCAGAGATCCTATACAGTATTCTTACCCACAGATACCTTTAGAACCTTTAAACCAGATGAGTCATGTGGTTCAAGGAGTGAGGCAGCTTTCACTGCAGCCTGGACTTGCTACAGATCATTTTCTTCCTTTGGGCCACATTTGAAACTGGTCCTATATCTATATAGATATAGATAAAGTGAGAGAGAACGAGAAAACCCAATATACTAGCTAACTGTCTATCAATTTCACTCCTAGAAAGTGAAATGACCCATTTCCCGTCATCAGTGATCCCCACCTCCCCCCTCAAATTGTTCTGAGATATACCCTGGAGGCAATGGGGCAGATCTTGAGGAGAGCAGGTATCATCTGACAGGACTTCTGATGAGATCATTGCATTGTCTCAAGGCAAGTCTCCTCTAGGGAGGGAAAAAGGGCTATTTCTGACAGCCAGGAGGGGCTGGGACACTTGGATACTCATGATGGATCAGGCCTGTCCATTCAAACACCCCTCTTCCAAGTCTCAAGTTCCTACTATTTCCCAGTGAGGGCCCTCACTTTGACACAGGAGCACTGTGAGGCTGTGCATTTCGTTTCCTTTGTACGTCTGTCTCCCTGCAGCTTGCAGTCTTGCACGCCATGTTCTTCCTTGTTTGCCTTGCAGGCGCAGAAGACAAGAGGCTTTTAAAAGCAGTCACAGAGGCCCTCAGGCCTTCATAGCATGCTTTAAGTGGGCAATTAGCTTCCCTGAGCCTGTTATTCCCTTTTGTAAATCTTCCAATGCCGTCAAAAGGAGGCCCCTATAAGACAATCCTTATAATTATCATTTTCCCTTACTGATTAAGTACAGAAGTCACTTGACATACCAATATCTTGCCTTCTATCTATACTGCATACCAATTAAACCCAGAAAAGTTTTAGCAATTGTGACAGCACTACATGCCAGGGATTAGGGACCCTCAGTTTACTACTATAAATGGAGACCCCAAGTTCTCTCCTGCAGTCTGCTTTCTAAGGGCACTCCTTAGCAAACTGAACCTGAGGCAAACTTCTTTGTGCCAACACTTTATTATAGGGTGGAATCCCAGGGAAAAAGAGCAACAGAGCAGGGAATGGGGAAGAACAATCACCAGGAGGTGCATGTCCAAGCCAGCTCAGGCTCACCACAAACACCTCAGCCACTCAGGCTTGAGAAGATGTCTCCTGAGGGCCATATGAAATAGCTGCACTTTGGAACAGTCTGAGGGGGGAAAGGGTGAGCAATTGATGTGTGGGTGGTCTCTCATTTTTTATTCCCTATTGGCCAAATTTCACCCCATTGTGTCAATTTTCCCCCACATATAAGTTGCATCAATATCCCCTCCAGAAGGCCACTGGAGCCTCTGAAGGCCCAGTCTAGGCAGCGTGTGGCCACAACGGTCTGTCTTCCTTAGTTGGTCCGTCTGTTGAAGCTTCTCAGTCTTGGTAACGACCCCGGCCACAGTAGGCAGGCACCCGCAGCATGGAGGGGCTGCTGGAGGGCCTTCCTGGCTGAGGAAGAAGGCTAATGGTCAAGGCCAGACCTCAGAAAACAGGTGAGGATAAGTGGATCAAGAAAATAGACATCAACTGGGACTAGTATATTCATTTTCACCTCAAGAAAATAAAGCTCCATGGTGAAGTTGAGCCTGCTTCTTAAAGCAAGTTGGTTCTCTACCTCTCTTAATGAGAACCTCTCCTCATTTCAGAGTTTGACAGACTCACTGAACAGAAAAAGCCCTTGAAAATCATTTGATTTAGGTTCCATATTTTTCAGATGAGAAGCATGAGCTTTAGAAAGCTTAGGTGACACTCCCAAGTCAAACAGTAAACAGAGGTGAGACCATCTGTCTCCACCCCAGGCTTCATTCCACAATATCACACTGATAAGGTAGATGGAAGGGGAAGGGTTTGTTGGCACCTCACTTTTGCCTTTATTCGAGTCTTTTGAAGGTGTTGGCTTAGTGAAGTGATGTCTAGAAACTGGTTTATGAACACTATAGGAAAGATGGTAGGTAATTTTGAAGTTCTATTGTTGGTTTTGGAACAAATATTCTATACTAGCCTACCTTATTAGTAAATCAAAGTGAACATTATAAGAATATACATTTCCGGGAGAGGGCCGGAAGATGGCGGCGTGAGTAGAGCAGCGGAAATCTCCTCCCAAAACCACATATATCTATGAAAATATAACAAAGACAACCCTTCCTAGAATAAAGACCAGAGGACACAGGACAATATCCAGACCACATCCGCACCTGAGAGAACCCAGCAACTCGCGAAGGGGGTAAGATACAAGCCCCGGCCCCGCGGGAGCCGAGCGCCCCTCCCCCCAGCTCCCGGCGGGAGAAGAATAGGCAGAGCGGGAGGGAGACGGAGCCCAGGACTGCCGAACACCCAGCCCCCGCCATCCGGGCCAGAGTGCAGGGCCCTCGATACTGGGAAAACAGGGCAGCAAGAACAGTGAGAGGGCACTGGAGGCCGGGTGTCGGAGAATATAAGAAAAGCGCGCGACCATTTTCATTTTTTTTTTGCTTTTTTGCTGTTTTGTTTTGGCGAGCGCTTTTTGGAAGTCTTAAAGGGATAGGGACCCCAATACTAGGGAAACAGGGCAGAAAGACCGGTGAGCAGAGGCCTGAGGCTGGCACCGGAGAATAAAGAAAAACGAACGACCACCTTTTTTTTTTTTTTTTAAATTAAAAACATTTTTTTTTTTTAATTAAAAAATTTTTTTTTCTTGTTTTTTTTTGTAGTCGTTGTTTTGTTTTGGCGGGTGCTTTTTGGAAGTCTTAAAGGGGCAGGGCGGGTCACTTAATCCAGAGGTAGGGAATCCGGGATCTCTGGGCACCCTAACCCCTGGGCTGCAGGGAGCAGGGAGGCCCCTTACGGAGATAAATAGCCTCCCAGCCGCTCCTGCTCCAACACGACTCCACCATTTTGGAGTAGCTGCCCGAGCCAGGCCACGCCCACAGCAACAGCGGAGATTAACTCCATAGCAGCCGGGCAGGAAGCAGAAACCCTGTCTGCGCGCAGCTGCGCAGCACAAGCCTCTAGAGGCCGCTGTTCTCCCAGGAGAGGAGGGCCACAAACCAACAAGAAAGGAAGTCCTTCCAGCCGTCACTCGTCCCAGTTCTGCAGACTATTCCTATCACCATGAAAAGGCAAAGCTACAGGCAGACAAAGATCACAGAGACAACACCAGAGAAGGAGACAGACCTAACCAATCTTCCTGAAAAAGAATTCAAAATAAGAATCATAAACATGCTGACAGAGATGCAGAGAAATACGCAAGAGAAATGGGATGAAGTCCGGAAGGAGATCACAGATGCCAGAAAGGAGATCGCAGAAATGAAACAAACTCTGGAAGGGTTTATAAGCAGAATGGATAGAATGCAAGAGGCCATTGATGGAATTGAAATCAGAGAACAGGAACGCATAGAAGCTGACATAGAGAGAGACAAAAGGATCTCCAGGAATGAAACAATATTAAGAGAACTGTGTGACCAATCCAAAAGGAACAATATCCGTATTATAGGGGTCCCAGAAGAAGAAGAGAGAGGAAAAGAGATGGAAAGTATCTTAGAAGAAATAATTGCTGAAAACTTCCCCACACTGGGGGAGGAAGTAATCGAACAGACCACGGAAATACACAGAACCGCCAACAGAAAGGATCCAAGAAGGGCAACACCAAGACACATAATAATTAAAATGGCAAAGATCAAGGACAAGGAAAGAGTGTTAAAGGCAGCTAGAGAGAAAAAGGTCACCTATAAAGGGAAACCCATCAGGCTAACGTCAGATTTCTCAACAGAAACCCTACAGGCCAGAAGAGAATGGCATGATATATTTAATACAATGAAACAGAAGGGCCTTGAACCAAGGATACTGTATCCAGCACGACTATCATTCAAATATGACGGCGGGATTAAACAATTCCCAGACAAACAAAAGCTGAGGGAATTTGCTTTCCACAAACCACCTCTACAGAACATCTTACAGGGACTGCTCTAGATGGGAGTACTCCTAGAAAGAGCACAGCACAAAACACCCAACATATGAAGAATCGAGGAGGAGGAACAAGAAGGGAGAGAAGAAAAGAATCTCCAGACAGTGTATATAACAGCTCAATAAGCGAGCTAAGTTAGGCAGTAAGATACTAAAGAGGCTAACCTTGAACCTTTGGTAACCACGAATTTAAAGCCTGCAATGGCAATAAGTACATATCTTTCAATAGTCACCCTAAATGTTAATGGGTTAAATGCACCAATCAAAAGACACAGAGTAACAGACTGGATAAAAAAGCAAGACCCATCTATATGCTGCTTACAAGAAACTCACCTCAAACCCAAAGACATGTACAGACTAAAAGTCAAGGGATGGAAAAACATATTTCAAGCAAACAACAGTGAGAAGAAAGCAGGGGTTGCAGTACTAATATCAGATAAAATAGACTTCAAAACAAAGAAAGTAACAAGAGATAAAGAAGGACACTACATAATGATAAAGGGCTCAGTCAAACAAGACGATATAACCATTCTAAATATATATGCACCCAACACAGGAGCACCAGCATATGTGAAACAAATACTAACAGAACTAAAGGGGGATATAGACTGCAATGCATTCATTCTAGGAAACTTCAACACACCACTCACCCCAAAGGATAGATCCACTGGGCAGAAAATAAGTAAGGACACGGAAGCACTGAATAACACAGTAGAGCAGATGGACCTAATAGACATCTATAGAACTCTACATCCAAAAGCAGCGGGATATACATTCTTCTCAAGTGCACATGGAACATTCTCCAGAATAGACCACATACTAGGCCACAAAAAGAGCCTCAGAAAATTCCAAAAGATTGAAATCCTACCAACCAACTTTTCAGACCACAAAGGCATAAAACTAGAAATAAACTGTACAAAGAAAGCAAAGAGGCTCACAAACACATGGAGGCTTAACAACACGTTCCTAAATAATCAATGGATCAATGACCAAATCAAAATGGAGATCCAGCAATATATGGAAACAAATGACAACAACAACACTAAGCCCCAACTTCTGTGGGACACAGCAAACGCAGTCTTAAGAGAAAAGTATATAGCAATCCAAGCATATTTAAAAAAGGAAGAGCAATCCCAAATGAATGGTCTAGTGTCACAATTATCGAAATTGGAAAAAGAAGAACAGATGAGGCCTAAGGTCAGCAGAAGGAGGGACATAATAAAGATCAGAGAAGAAATAAATAAAATTGAGAAGAATAAAACAATAGCAAAAATCAATGAAACCAAGAGCTGGTTCTTCGAGAAAATAAACAAAATAGATAAGCCTCTAGCCAGACTTATTAAGAAGAAAAGAGAGTCAACACAAATCAACAGTATCAGAAACGAGAAAGGAAAAATCACGACGGACCCCACGGAAATGCAAAGAATTATTGGAGAATACTATGAAAACCTATATGCTAACAAGCTGGGAAACCTAGGAGAAATGGACAACTTCCTAGAAAAATATAACCTTCCAAGATTGACCCAGGAAGAAACAGAAAATCTAAACAGACCAATTACCAGCAACGAAATGGAAGCGGTAATCAAAAAACTACCAAAGAACAAAACCCCTGGGCCAGATGGATTTACCTCGGAATTCTATCAGACATACAGGGAAGACATAATACCCATTCTCCTTAAAGTTTTCCAAAAAATAGAGGAGGAGGGGATACTCCCAAACTCATTCTATGAAGCTAACATCACCCTAATACCAAAACCAGGCAAAGACCCCACCAAAAAAGAAAACTACAGACCAATATCCCTGATGAACGTAGATGCAAAAATACTCAACAAAATATTAGCAAACCGAATTCAAAAATACATCAAAAGGATCATACACCATGACCAAGTGGGATTCATCCCAGGGATGCAAGGATGGTACAACACTCGAAAGTCCATCAACATCATCCACCACATCAACAAAAAGAAAGACAAAAACCACATGATCATCTCCATAGATGCTGAAAAAGCATTTGACAAAGTTCAACATCCATTCATGTTAAAAACTCTCAGCAAAATGGGAATAGAAGGCAAGTACCTCAACATAATAAAGGCCATCTATGATAAACCCACAGCCAACATTATATTGAACGGCGAGAAGCTGAAAGCATTTCCTCTGAGATCGGGAACTAGACAGGGATGCCCACTCTCTCCACTGTTATTTAACATAGTACTGGAGGTCCTAGCCACGGCAATCAGACAAAATAAAGAAATACAAGGAATCCAGATTGGTAAAGAAGAAGTTAAACTGTCACTATTTGCAGATGACATGATACTGTACATAAAAAACCCTAAAGACTCCACCCCAAAACTACTAGAACTGATATCGGAATACAGCAAAGTTGCAGGATACAAAATCAACACACAGAAATCTGTGGCTTTCCTATATACTAACAATGAACCAACAGAAAGAGAAATCAGGAAAACAACTCCATTCACAATTACATCAAAAAAATAAAATACCTAGGAATAAACCTAACCAAAGAAGTGAAAGACTTATACTCTGAAAACTACAAGTCACTCTTAAGAGAAATTAAAGGGGACACTAACAGATGGAAACTCATCCCATGCTCGTGGCTAGGAAGAATTAATATCGTCAAAATGGCCATCCTGCCCAAAGCAATATACAGATTTGATGCAATCCCTATGAAACTACCAGCAACATTCTTCAATGAACTGGAACAAATAATTCAAAAATTCATATGGAAACACCAAAGACCCCGAATTGCCAAAGCAATCCTGAGAAAGAAGAATAAAGTAGGGGGGATCTCACTCCCCAACTTCAAACTCTACTATAAAGCCATAGTAATCAAGACAATTTGGTACTGGCACGAGAGCAGAGCCACAGACCAATGGAACAGACTAGAGAATCCAGACATTAACCCAGACATATATGGTCAATTAATATTTGATAAAGGAGCCATGGACATACAATGGCGAAATGACAGTCTCTTCAACAGGTGGTGCTGGCAAAACTGGACAGCTACATGTAGGAGAATGAAACTGGACCATTGTCTAACCCCATATACAAAAGTAAACTCAAAATGGATCAAAGACCTGAATGTAAGCCATGAAACCATTAAACTCTTGGAAGGAAACATAGGCAAAAACCTCTTAGACATAAACATGAGTGACCTCTTCTTGAACATATCTCCCCGGGCAAGGAAAACAACAGCAAAAATGAGTAAGTGGGACTATATTAAGCTGAAATGCTTCTGTACAGCAAAAGACACCATCAATAGAACAAGAAGGATCCCTACAGTATGGGAGAATATATTTGAAAATGACACATCCGATAAAGGCTTGACGTCCAGAATATATAAGGAGCTCACACGCCTCAACAAACAAAAAACAAATAACCCAATTAAAAAATGGGCAGAGGAAATGAACAGACTGTTCTCCAAAAAAGAAATACAGATGGCCAACAGACACATGAAAAGATGCTCCACATCGCTAATTATCAGAGAAATGCAAATTAAAACTACAATGAGGTATCACCTCACACCAGTAAGGATGGCTGCCATCCAAAAGACAAACAACAACAAATGTTGGCAAGGCTGTGGAGAAAGGGGAACCCTTCTACACTGCTGGTGGGAATGTAAGTTAGTTCAACCATTGTGCAAAGCAGTATGGAGGTACATCAAAATGCTCAAAACAGACTTACCATTTGACCCAGGAATTCCACTCTTAGGAATTTACCCTAAGAACGCAGCAATCAAGTTTGAGAAAGACAGATGCACCCCTATGTTTATTGCAGCACTATTTACAATAGCCAAGAATTGGAAGCAACCTAAATGTCCATCAATAGATGAATGGATAAAGAAGATGTGGTACATATACACAATGGAATACTACTCAGCCATAAGAAAAGGGCAAATCCAATCATTTGCAGCAACATGGATGGAGCTGGAGGGTATTATGCTCAGTGAAACAAGCCAAGCGGAGAAAGAGAAATACCAAATGATTTCACTTATCTGTGGAATATAAGAACAAAGGAAAAACTGAAGGAACAAAACAGCAGCAGAATCACAGAACTCAAGAATGGACTAACAGATACCAAAGGGAAAGGGACTGGGGAGGATGGGTGGGTAGGGAGGGATAAGGGGGGATAAGTAGGGGGGTATTAAGATTAACATGCATGGGGGGGTAGGAGAAAAGGGAGGGTTGTACAACACAGAGAAGGCAAGTAGTGACTCTACAACATTTTGCTATGCTGATGGACAGTGACTGTAAAGGGGTTTATAGGGGAGATCTGGTATAGGGGAGAGCCTAGTAAACATAATATTCGTCATGTAAGTGTAGATTAGTGATACCAAAAACAAAGCAAAAAAAAAAAAAAAGGGCAGTTCCTGTGTGGTAACCTCCAACGAGTTCTACACAAGGGTATAAAGGGCATATAAAAGTGTAGGCAAAGGGTCTGTTTGTGTTTATACAGAGGATCAAAGCCTAATTGGGCTACCCCGAAAATGAACTAAGATACGATATGAAAAAGAACTTCCTACATCTGCACTCTCTGGAAGACTCATGCCAGAAGATGATCCTCAAAAAACCCCAACAAAGATCCACGCACTGCTACAGCTGTAGATGCACTCATCCCACCAGTTCCTGGACTTGCCATGGGAATGAGGAAGGAGATATCTAAGCTGGCCTGTGCATACAGTAAAACAACAAATTTGACTGGATCTATACTGTTGGAACTCAACCAAGAATTTGGAGAAGTGCAAATTGTAGCGCTCCCAACTCTTACAACTACAGACTATTTACTGTTAA
This sequence comes from Manis pentadactyla, assembly GCF_030020395.1. NCBI lineage: Eukaryota > Metazoa > Chordata > Mammalia > Pholidota > Manidae > Manis > Manis pentadactyla. The sequence goes on from NC_080024.1 coordinate 36,525,723, forward strand.
AAGAACATATGGCATGTGAACAGTCCCCAGGAATGGGTTGTTTTAATTTGTCTGATTTCTCTCAGACTGTTCAAGTTCAGTTGGACAATATCCACCATATCATAGATAAGTTTTCACAAATGCCTAAGGTGCCTAACTGGTTTTCTTGGTTTCACTGGAGATGGCTGGTAATTACAGGTATGCTTTGGTTATGTAACTATACTCCTATTATGTTAATGTGTGTGCGCAATTTAAGTAGTAGCTTAAAACCTATTCATGCTGAAGTATTCTACAAGAAGATATGTCAAAGAAATAATCAATCTTCCCATGTTTTCTTCCGCCTGCTACTTCTATAGCTTTTCTTCTTCCTTCCTAATTACAACCCTTAAATAGAATTCATGCCTCATATCAAATTTACCGAGTATCACAATTCTTCCAAGTGGTAAAGATACCTCAAGACAAATGCTGGGCATAGAAGCCACAGGGCATAAATATGCAAAGAAGTAAAAAGCTAACCTTTTCAAACAATAAGGCTTCCCTCTCACTTACCAACTTCACATTTCCCTGTATGGCCCCGGAAGATGACTGGTTAGCCAGAGATGGGTAAGATTCCTCAAGGGAGGAACAACCTAAGACAGGCACAGTCGCAGGGGGGCCATCAGGTGAGAAATTGGGGATCAACAGAGGTGAGGCTTAGAACCTCACCCCACCATTCTGAGAGCAATCTTCTGCATATGTGGATGTTTTATTGCCCTGGTCTAGCTTGGATTAACACATAGTCTACAGGCACACACCAGATCATCTACATTTGCTCTCTTACAACACTAAACTATGTTTTCTACCTTTATCTTGTATCTACCTACCACTTCAGCATTTTATTAAAAATAATAATAATAAAGAGAGAAATGTGGTATCCACATATAAATCAAGTATAAAAACCAAATGAGTATTCATATTTGAACTGACTGTTTAGAGTTCATAATGCATGAGCAAAACCGAAAGTTTCTGTGATGACTGCCCTTGTACTGTTCACCATGTAACTTATTCATTATGTAAGAATTTGTTCTACATGTAAGAACTTGTTTGTTATGCCTCAGAAGATTGGAGACTGACGAAAATTAGGCTTGGGGTGGATTAATGATTGTGCATTGAGCATTGACTCCCCTATACAGAATTTTATTGTCGTTAACAACCATTTGATCAATAAATATGAGAGATGCCCTCACAAAAAAAAAAAAAAAAAAAAAAGGTCAGACTTCCAATGGTAAAATAAATAAGTAACCGGGATGTAATGTATAGCATAAGGAATATAGTCAAGATATTGTAACAGCTTGGTAGGGTGATAGCTGGAACCTAGAATTATGTATATAAATGTTCTACCACTGTGTTGTACACTTGAAACTAATGTAATGTAATACTGTGCGTCAACTACCCTTCAATAAAAAATAATTATTTAAAAAAAGAATATACATTTCCAGAGGCAAGCCCTCGTATTTGGAAATGAGACAGAGTAAAAAGAGAAGAGTAAGTGCAATAAACAAAGTGTGTGAGTGTGTCAGATCGAGTTATTGCTTCCCTTGAATTCTACAGCTCTTTCTTGATTTATGATGGGGTTACGTCCCAATAAACCTAATGTAAGTTGAAAATATTATTAAGTCAGAAGTACATTTAACACACCTACACTACAGAACTTCATAGCTTGGCCTGGTTTACCTTAAACGTGCTCAGAACACTTATATTAACCTTCAGTTGGACAAAATCATCTAACACAAAGTCTATTTTATAATAAAGTGTTGAGTATCCTATGTAGTTTATTGACTACTGTACCGGAAGCGAGAAACAGAATGGCCGTGTGGTTGCAGAATGGCTGCAAGTGTGTCAGTGGTTCACCCTTGTGATCACCAGGTGACTGGTAGCCATGGCTGGCTGCAGCTGCAGAGCAGCGCCGGGACTATCATAGGAGACATTGCTAACCCTGGAAAAGATCGAAACTCAAAATCTGAAGTGGTTTCTACTAAATATCACTTCCACACCATCATAAAGTTGAAATATCTTAAGTCTCGAAGTTGGGAACAATCCCTATATTTCTTATGTTAAATGACTCTCTAGGATTTGCTCAGAGCTCCTCTTCCTATGCTATGTTCAAGTAAAGTGGAAATGCAGCATGCTGTGCCCCTTTGAGCACAGCTGTGGAGGCAGCATTTGTAAGCTGTCGTAAAGGTCAGTATGCACCTATGGAAGCAGGAACTCCCCGTTCCTTGAAAAGAGCCTCATTTCTAGAAAATGGAGTTGCTTTGCCCTCGATGGGCACATTGACTTGAGTGGCATGTGGAGATTCTTGCCCACCTGAGATGTGCACTGAGAGCATAAGAACTTGTACTGCACTGTCTTACTGCCTTGATTTCTGGAGCTATTGAAGCTAATTAGGTAGTGATTGTGTTTCATTTTATGTTCCAAATAATATCCTAGAAAACGTCTTGTTTTTATTTCCTGTCTGAGTAAATTAAAACAATAATTCTGGCTTGCTAAAATCTGTTTCTTATCATGTCTTAAATTAGCCTGGCACCAATTTGTTTGAATATCTGCTCTGGCTCCTTGGGAGGAAACTGATGTGTTGGCCTCGACTTCCCATGAGTGGATGCCAACCACGGTGTGCCCCAGCGCTGGTCCTGGGTTCTTTTTGCCAAGGGCAGAGTTTCGCTTCTGATTTCCTAGTGAATCAAACCTGAGGAGGAAGACAGTTACAGATACGAGGGAAAACAGCATCTCTCCAACCTGTCAGTTCTTCTCCTTTATCCCTTTCCACCACAGAAGGATTCATTGGCATGCAACAGGAAAAATACAGATTAAGTGTGATTCAGCGAAGTGTGAGAAAAAAGCATAGGTGGTTTTCAGGTAAGACTGTCACATCAGCAGTGCAAATAAAGCATTTCAACTAGTGTTTCCACTGCAGAAAGGTTGTTCGCTTGCAGGGCCTGCCAGGTGCTTCTCTGGATGCTAAAACCTCTCCTGCAGTGGAGATAACAGCACACTTACTTTAGTTTTCCTATTTTAGCCCTTTTAGATTGAGAAAGTCTCTTGCCCTTCTGTGGCACAATGATGCTGAAGACTGAGAAATATATAATCATTCACCTCTTTTGTGGTTTCCTGAATTATGCAGGATGTTCTTTCCAGTGAATTCTACTTTGGAGACTTTCTGAAATGTCAGGATCTACTACCTGCTGCCCAGAAAAATCCATTACAGGCTTACACTAGTGGAACCAAAAACTAGGACTTTTTCCAACTAATGGACACTGGGCAAGGGCTGGAGAATTGGACCTTCTAGGAGTGTGTTTTTGGGCTTTTCCTTCCTTTCTTTTTATATTAAGGAAGCTTGTTGAATGTACATGCTTCTCAGAGCTGGGATGTGTGGTAAAACCTTCAGAAGTTCAGGAGGGGCAATCTCTTTAATAGATATTGAAGGACTTTATATATCTCCTTCAGCACACACCCTTAATAGAGCAATTCAAGTAACAGCACTGGAGTGTCTCTACGGTTAGAATAGATATCATCTCTAAGCACCCATCAAGGGAGCAACTTTCTAAAGGAGCATGGATGCAGAGCTACCACTGAATGAAGAACAGGAATGTTCATGAATGCTATGCACTAGAGTAGATAAACTGTACTTGTACGTGTATGTAAAATGCAAAACTGTACTATAATATCATAAACAGGATATGGACATTGGTACAGTCTCCCGATCTTATTTATAAATTATAAAATCTTTTATAAAGAATATATTCTAAGAAATAAAGCCTCAGCTATTTATGAAGGCATATGCATGGAAGTATTAATATAATACTAAAATGGAAAAATCTAAAAATAAATTATATTATGGCCTATCTTTTAAAAACACACTACTCAAGTTATTATTTAGAAGTGACTTTTACTTTCCTTACTTTTATTTCAATGTTTTTCATCTTTTCTATGATTCAACATTAAATTTGTGATAAAAATAAAAATCATTTAAAAAAAAGAAAAGTTTCCTTTGGCTATGATATGGACACAGCCTGAGAGTAAACACAAATATCTAAAAGGGTCAAAATTCCCTTTAAAAGGTCCTAGTTTAATTTGCTGAGATGTGTTGTTAGTTTGGTTGTTATTCTATCAACAGAGTATATGTATACATACATACATACATACATACATACATGCATTTTTTAAATTGACATAATTATATGTTCATACGCAGTTGTAAGAGAGAAGCTAGAGAGATCCCTTGTATCCTTTATCCAGTTTTGCTCTTTTGGTAATGTTTTGCTAAACTACAGAATATAACGAGGATATTGACATTGACATAATTATATGATTTATGTTATTAAATTTTATTATATTTTCCCAGTTTTTCTTGTGCTCATTTGTACAGTTTTATCGCGTAGGTAGGTCTGTGACTACGATGGTTAATATACTGAACAGTTCCAATACCAGAAGGGTTCTTTATGTTGCCCTTTTATTACCACACCCACTTCATTTGTGCCACCTCCCTAATCTCTTATCTTTAACAACTGCTTATCTGTTATCCATTCCTAAAGTTCTGTAGTTTCAAAAATGTTATGTCAATAGAATTGTATACTATGTTACCTCTTGGGATTAGCTGTTTTCATTCAGCCATAAATCCCTGGAGACCCAGCCAAGTGTGGCAGCCATCACAATAGTCTGTTCCTTTTTATTACTGAGTAGTGTCCCATGGTACATATCCCAGAGCTTAACCATTCATCCATTGAAGGATGCTGATTTCTAGTTTGGGTTATTACAGTTAAAAAGTGCTGTGAACATTTGCATATAGGTTTTGCATGACCATATAGTTTCATTTTTCTGGAATAAATACCCTAGGAATGCAGCTGCTGGATCATATGACAGGTGCATGTTTAGTGTTGTAAGAAACTTCCAAACTGTGTCCCAAAGTGGCTCCATCATTTTACATTCCCAACAGCAATATTTGAGCTACCCAGTTGCTCTGCATTCTCCCCAGCATTTGATATTGTCATTTGTTTATTTTAGCGGTTCTGATAGGTGTTTAGTGATATCTCATTGTGGTTTCAAGGAGAGCCTCCCTAATGGCTGGTCACTTTGAATATCAATTTGCGTGCTGATTTGCTATCTGCATTATCCTCTTTAGTGAAATGTCTATTAATGCCTTTTTGCCTCTTTTCTAATTGGATTGTTTTTTTTTTAACTCTTGAGATTTGATAATTCTTTATGTGTTATAGGTATTATTTCTTTGCCACGTATGTGATTTGCAAATATTTTCTCCCAGTCTGTAGCTTTTATTTTAGTTCTGTTTACCTGGGCTCTTACAGAGCACAGTTTTTAACTTTATGAGGTCAAATTCATGGATCATGTTTTTTGTGGTAAGCCTAGAAATTCTTTATCTAGTCATAGGCCCCAAAGACTCCGTACCATGTTTTTTTCCTAAAAGTTTTATAGTTTTATGTTTTATATTTAAGTCTATGATCCATTGAGTTATTTTTTGTATGATCTGAGGTTTAGGTCAAGGTTCGTTTCTTTCTGTTTTTCTCTTTTTCTTTTTGCTTATGATGTCAAATTGCTCCAGTGCCATTTGTTGGAAAGGCTCTGTTATCTCCATGAATTGCTTTCACACCTTTGTCAAAAATCAGTTGGAGATATTTGTGTGGGTCTATTTCTAGATGTCAACAGCATTTGACACAGCATCCACTTCACATGGAGAGATAGAGAATGAGGACTTATTGCTTCACTGGGCATGAAAGGAGAGGGGCCTCTGTGGCATTATTAGTGTAATAGAGCCAAATGGAGAAGCAGTGAGTGAGCACAGAACCTGGCCCACAGAGGGAACATCTGCCTGGCAATTGTTGACACATCAAGATTCAGCTTAAAAAAATTACTCTTGCTTGAGGCATATAGAAGATTGCCATGAGTTCCCTGACTCCTTATTGACTCTCACTGTTTTATCACTTCGGGACTCTTGATTCCCCACTCTTTCCTGCTACATATGATCAAAGACTAATTGTGAGGCTCTTTTAGCTCTCAGTGTTCACCAGAGGCTACAAATCACCTTCAGAGTAGTGTTTCCTCCTGTTAACACCCTGCTGCCCAGGTATTTGCAAGGGTTTAGACAGGTTGGCTCAGTGGGCTGCTTTTCAGGGTTTCGTCATGAATGAGTCTAAGGGTTGCAGGACTTGTTTTTGAGAAAGCCAGCCCTGACTCACCTTACCTCATGTAGGTGCCTCACTTTATCTTCTCTGAATCGGTATGATTAACATGACTTTGTCTTGAACTTGTTCGCATTCTTTGATCATTTGGAGAATTCTTTGAAGGATAAACTGTTAACTGGAATTCTCCCTAAAAATACTTACTTCCTCCTTTACTCTCTCTACCTTCCTCTCAGGGATTCAATTCCTTTTAATCAGAATAACCCACAACATGGATGAGTTCATGCAACAAACACTTAAATTTTTCTCAATTAGTATTAAAGGAATAAATCACCTCTGTCTCCTCCTTTTCTGTAAGACGCATATACCAACCTGTCCCTTGCCACGTCTCCGTGGTAGCCTTTTGCTTCCCCGTTCATGTGTCCAATGTGTATTACGTGGCAAAATGTCTCATTCTCTTGTTGTTCTTTTTCTCTCTTCCTTCCCTTCATGTCTTCTTCTTCATTATATTTTCAACATATTTCTTCTTATTTTCCTTTCAGTAGGAGCAATGAGTTATAATTTTTGTGGTGTGAAATATATTTGAGGACTGAAGTACATGTTTCCATCATAGATTCTTGAAATTTTAGCTTCTTAGACTACATGAATAGTTTCCACATGTCATTCCACAAATAATTCAAATTAATTATCAGACTTTCAGCAGTGGTAAATAGCACTTGTTTATATGATCAGTCAATTAACAAATATTTACTATCCTCCTACTATGTGGAAGACACAGGGCTAGCCCGGGAAGCTATCTCCAGCACCGTCATCCAAGCACCTTTGGTTCCCCTTCATCCAGGCCAGTCTCACTGCCCTGAGAAGCCTGTACGGAGGTCAGTGAAGACAGAAGACCCACTCGCTTTGGCGCTTTGGGACCCTGACGTGTGTGGTAAGAGCTCCTCATCGGAAAACAGCTGTGTGACCCTGGGCCTTTTCTGCTTAGACCACGTGGTCTGTGGCTTTGCTGAACCAGGCCTCTTCTGATGGTTTTTAACAACTTAATAGCTGTCATGTCAACATCTTCCTTTTAAAATTTGTTGAAAAGCCACTGTTTTTAGACAATGTGTTCTGAGGGAGCTGACAAGGAATGCATTGCTGACTACCTCAATATTCCAACTCCCTTTTCAAGGGGGAATTTTCGACCAAGGAAAGAGAAACTACTGTGCAAGCGCTTGCACTGGACCAGGTAGTGTGTTGCTTGTTTTCACTATTTCTTGAAAAATATTTTTTGATTAGTGACATACACTCAAATAGAGTGAATTTTTATTTTTGAGAGTTTTGTAGTCAGAATAACCTGGGTTATATAGGAGGAACAAATAAGCCCCCAGTTTTTTTTTACTTAAAATAAGGGCTTTTCTTTCCACTTCAACTTACATATCCTCCTCAACTAATTGAGAGCTGGGAAACAGTGCTCTATGTCAACAGTCAGAGTGCTTTATATTAGAGGGCCATTTGGTAACATTTTAGGTGTGCAGGCTAGAGAGTCTCTTGCAACAACCCAGTTCCACCACTGTAGCTTGAGAGCATCCATAGAGAGATAGGTATGGTTGTATTCCAATAAAACTTTATTTACAAAAGCAGACAGCCAACCCAAAGGCTGGTGGAGGCTCCATCATCTGAAATGTTGGCTATTATGGCAGCAGAAGGAAGAAGGCTACTGAGAATCATGAACCAGCTCTGACATGCTCTTCCTGGAAGTGTCCTGGGTCATTTGCACTAGCACTTTGTTGACTACAGAAAACCATACGGCCACTTCAATAGGCAGAGGTGGGGCAGCTGCCCTCCTGTGGGCCTAGCAGAGAACCAGAACTACTGACGAACAGCAGTACTGTCTGTCCCATATTGCATCATTCTTTTATTAACCTCTTTTTGTGGCTATATTTTTGCTGAGCTTTATATTCCTAGTTAAGGAAATGAGTTATAAAGCTGTGGTTTTCTCTATTTCTTATAAGAGTATTACTCAGTTCCTGGATAAACTGGGTCTCTTTTCCTGCTTTTCTTGTCCAGCCCTGTTATTACTCAGCAACCAGAGTACTAAAGACCCAGAGGGAAAGTAAAGGATAAAATATAAATTCATCTACCTTAAATGTGGTTAATGGGCCCTGTACTTAGGAAAGTCCCTTCTGAGGGCCTACTGTCAGGCTGGGGCTTGCAAACATTTGCATATTATTGATGAATAGTCATTTAACTTACACAATCTATTCACAGTAACCATTCTTTGGGGCAATGCCTGCCCTATGTCAGACAGCTATGTGTGTTAGAATTGGGTGTGTGTGCGTGAGCTTGCATGCACATGCATAGAGGAATGAATTTCAGAGAACCAACTTGGTCAACTTGCTGCATAGCTTAATTTACATTTCATTACCATCTTCTTTGCCTCAATTTTCCCTTACATTTTCTCTCCCTTTCTTCCTAATGAACCGTAGTGTTGTTGGAGAATCAGAGTTAAGTTGGAGGGAGTGGAAGTTAAGGATAATTTTTTGGTTATATTTCTCTTGTCTATATGCCTGATCATACCTTCCTCCAAATTTTTCTCATTTATTCTTTCATTCATCCACTTGTCTGTCCATCCAACATCTAAATCAGTATTTGCTATTTGCCAGGCCCTGTGCTAAGAGGGTCATGGTGATATAACTGAATAAGAGAGACAGGTTTTGCCCTTATAGAATTGAAAAATTTTGTGAAAAAAACCTGTGATCATTGGAAAGAGATCTGAAGAATCCTGGAAGCTGGGGATTGTTAGGGGACATCAATGTCTTGAAGGTGGAGGGGAGAGTTTCTAATACTTTGCAGGAGTGGAGGCAATGTTATGGGATTTTATTCAAGTATTTTTGTTCTTTAAACTTTCACTTCCATTGCTTATGTTATTGTTATGTTTAGCTCTGTTTGGAGAATGGCAAATAGCTAGCGAGTTCTCAGTAGATTTCCCCTTCATAATAGGTTTCTCATTTATCCAGGTTTGGCTTACAGATCAAATTGCCTTTAGGTTTCTTTATGACTCTTGCCAGAAAGAGCTGCCTCTTTCTACACCCACCTGTGTAAAGCCTAATCAGGTGAGAATTTCACATCATTTGAATACAAGAACTAAAACTTTCCAGGAAATAAAGGAAGCAGGAAAGGCATAATTTCTTCCTTTATTTTGTCACCTCCAACGCTCAAAATTGAGATTTTTATGTTCTCTATCATTTTGTGATTTTCTTTTGTTTTAATTTTCCATTTTGTGAGGAAAATGTATACCTAGTTAGAATGCTGACTAAATAAAATAATACATTGTTTAAATGTAAAGGTATTTTAAAAGAAAAAAATCAGCAAAACATTCAAACCAACAGAACCATACATAGTGACAACTCATTTATTTTGCAACCTGGAAAAAATGTGCTATTCCATATTACAGAATTTCTAGAAAGCTTGCTCATTTTGCTTGCTCTTTTGAGAACAACCAAAACTAAATCATTTTGAATTAAAATATTTCTGTAACATTTCCTATCTCTTAAACCTCACTTGTTCTTTTCTTGATGACTCCAAGCATAACTAGAAGTTCAGATGATTCTAATTTTCATAAATAATTTTATTTATGCCCTTGGAGCCTACGTAAGAGACAATTTATCTCAAAAGCTAAAAACAGAATGCTATGCTTTAAGAATATTTATGTGAAAACCTGTTATAGGTTTGCATGGTTGGTTGTTTATTTTCTGTTTTGTGTCGGTGTGTGTTTGAGTCTGTGTGTCTGCTTTGTTGTTAGGTGTGTCAGACCTCCCTTCTCGCAGCTATCAAACATTTGCTTCTAGAAACCACCAAACTAACAATATTACTTTTGATTTTTGTTAAGCATATTTGTTAGGATAAACTTGGATGCATATAACATTTAGAACAAAATGAATAACAGTTAAAATAAGATGGTAGCTTATTTCTGCCTCATGCATAAGAATTTCAGAGATAGGCAGTCTGAGATGGATATGGCTAGGGGTTCTTGAATTTCCTAGGGATTCGGGCTCCTCCTAGCTAACTGCTATACCATCCGTAGGGCATATCCCTTATGGCCACAGTCCAAGATGGCTCCCAGAGCCATCATATCAGGGTTCAGCAGACAAATTGGAATGCAGGAAGGCAGAAGGGCTGGGTGCTACCTCTGTGAGATACTTACTGGATGTCCTACAAAACAACATTTCTGCTTATATTTCATTGATCACACTTATAGTTGCGAGAAGACTAGGAAATATAGTTTGTATCTGTGTGTATGACTTCACTGAACCAACTTGAGTTTCTGATACCAAGTAGAAATGGAATAAGAGAAGTTGGGGTCAACCACTACCAGCCTCTGTAATATTCCAATACTGAATATCCGAAACTCTTAGAAAATCGTGTAGAGATTTTGAATAACATGGGTTTCTCCTAGGAAGTAAAATAAATGTCATCTAATGCATGTGCTTACATATCTTAATCCTCACAAGGTCTTTGAAAATTTTCCAAATTTGCAACTGAATTCTGAATAATTAAATTTGCTACATAAATGCCATTTGAACAACCAAGGAGCTATAATGGCTAAAGAGTATACTTACCTATAAAAAAACCCTTTTGTAGAATTCAAGAAATTCTAGTTTGCTGTATCACACAGATGCACTCCAAAGATGGGAATTACCTCTCCAAGTATGTGTTTCAAGTATGTACAAGAACTGTATGTGGCCTGAACAGTTTGGATGGGATCCTTTACATTCAGTTACATCTACTCCCCTTACCACTGTTTCTCAATGTACAGAAATAATTCTTTCATATCATATAATTCCAAGAGTATAAAAAAATCTCATATTTGTGTTGTTTCCTACATTTTTTCTCTCTGAATCACCCCTTACAAGTGTTTGAAACCTTGGAGTGGAGAAGGTGAAATGTACATGAAATAGGGCCAGTTAGTGTGTATATTTTATACATTTGTGTGTGGTAAGGATTGCAGTGGATGTCATTTCTTTGGTTCCTTGATATTTGGTTTAAAATCCAAAACAACATTTGCATGAGCTAGATGTGTGTCTGATTTAGCACTGGGTTTCACGAGTGACTTAGTTCTCAGGGTAATTCTCAGGACAACTCACACTATTCTGGTGAATTGTACAGATTGGATTTTAACTGCCCTGATCTAGCTGTGCCAACAAATGTGGCTTATGTCTGTGAAGCAAATGTGGGAAGTGGAAACAGCATTTCTTTCATGCCTGGACTGATGAACAGCTGCTGTGCATGAATACAATGGCACTGGTTGTTTACAAGTACCCCCCAGGTAGTAGATATTTTGAATATCTCCCCTAGTAAGGACTAGATAGATCTTCCTAATTAGATACCAAGAACTCACCAGTGCAAGAATTCCAGCCCTCCTAGGAGGAAGTCCATGCCACATGCCATCTCCTGCCCCTCAAGCTATCCACCAGAGCAGGAATCTGGCAATTTCCAGGAAGCAGGTGCCTGAGGTGGGCCAGGTGATGCAGAGTCCCTTGCTTCTACATTCAACATAATGATCCTTTTTCTCTCTGTTTTCACTACAGCATCTTAGCAATTCTTGGTGCCAATACATCCGCATGAAGTTCCAGCAGTGGGAGTAAATGCATTCTTGATATACTATTAAAAGTGAAAAAAAACAAGATGGCATAGGCATTTTCCCTCTGTAGGCATCCGCCTCCATTGTGCATTCTGCCTGGACTCTCACACATTACTGCAGGAGAAGAATCTGCGAAATCCTGAGAGAGTCATGGAAATGACCGAGTGCCAGCTGCTGCCCTCAGGTGCTTGCAGCTCAGTGGTAGAGATGGTCAGAAGCCACAGTGATGATGATGAGGTGTCTCGGAGGAACTTGAGTTGAAGTGAGGCAAGAAGAGAAAACTCAGGTTGCCATAACAAAATACCGTAGGTTGGGTGGCTTGAGCAACAGATGTTTATTTGTTCTTAATTCTGAAGGCTAGAAGTCTAAGATCAAGGATCAGATCAGTTGGGCTTTCTATGAGAGCTCTCTTCCTAGCTTGCAGAGAGCTGCCCTCTTGCTTGTCTTCAAGTGTCTTTACTCAACCCATGTGCTGGAGGAAGCAAGCTGTCGGGTGTTTCTTCTTGTAAGGATGCTAATCCAACAGGACCCTTATGACCTAATTTAACCATAATTACTTCCCTACTCCAATACAGGCACACTTGGGGGGTTAGGACTTCAACATATGAATTTGGGGGAGACACAAACAGTCCACAGCAATGGGTTTGAGGTGAAACATGTGGAAGGGGCAATAGAGCTCTCAGCTTTCATTCTTACTGTCTGACAGATGTCCTTGATAAGCAGTGACTTCTTCCACTGAATCATCCCCCCGGCATGACTGCCCGCCTCTTAGCCCCAGTCCTCAGCCTCAGAAGCTACTTCCATTTAGGAGAATGATGATGCTGGAAGGCCTAGAAGGAGCTGGAGCAGGACTTGAGTGGGAGGCTGGAATGGCAACATTCTGATTGTCCTTCAGACTGCGGGCAAGAATGACCACATTTTCAGAGCTAAAACAAGGGCAGACCTCCAGACTCATATACAAATTTTTTAAATTGAAATTTGTCCAGACAATACATAGCATGCAATTGCTCTAGGGTGGGTGCAGGAGATGACAGGTAAAATAGACATGTAAAGAAGTAAGGGACAAAGGAACCTGGCTGAGGAGCAAGATCTAACTTTTATCCTTGACTCTAAAAAGAACCTGAGGTTCACAGGTTTATACTAAGGCCTATATGCTCAAGATCTATACCCTGCCCAAGGACCTCATTTCTGTGCCTCCCTGGCTTTCAAGTCTGCTGTCAGGGTTCCCCCAACTAATTTCCAATGTCTCTCTTTGCACATGGGAACTTCTTGTTCTCCCATCCCTCCCCTAGTGGGTCACACAGAGCCAGTGCCTGGACATAGGAGAAACAGGTGTGGCTAGGACAGAGCAGTAGACTGAACTTTGACCTCTGGGGCATGTGTTATAGAGCTTTCTAGGTGCCTGTTCTGGGGGAGAGATCGCCAAGTTTCTATAACTAGACAAGATGTAGCCTTCTCCCAGATCTGCCATGTAGCACAATCCCAGAGGGTCCAGTTTGCACCAAAGTCTACATCAGTGGTACCCTGGGGTTGTGCAGTGCACAGCCTGCGTGGCTGTTTCAAGTGACCTACCTCTACCCAGCAACTCCCTGGTCCCAAAGGAATCATCTGACAATATCAGGAATGGAAATGGCCAATAATGACAAGGCCAGGATTTATCCATGTGCTTATGCAGAAAGCTTGATTTTCCCTACCACTTCTTTGCTTTAGTACATACCTTGATATCGGAAGTGACCTGTACTTTCACAGATCTCCCCTCATCAGCTTTGTAAAGGGCAACTTGCCTAAGAAACATAATTATTTATTCTGGGTAAATGCAGCTTTCATTCCCTTGAATATTTAAATCTCCTCCAAGAAAAATAGGTTAATAATTCTTCTATTTACAAGGCTGGCTTGATCTAGTCTGGTGGACCTAACATATGCAAAATTATTTAAATTAGGGTTGAAGTACAAGGTGTCCCTGAAGCTTTCAAAGTAGCAGAAAGATTTTTCCTTAATTATTTAAAAGCTAGCAGTAGTGCATGCTAATACTCAAGAACTCTAAACCAGTAATTCCCAAAACATAGTCCCTGGGACAGCATTGCCTGGGAATTTGTTAGAAATGCAAATTCTCAGGCCCTACTCCAGACCAATGGAAGGAGAAACTGAGTGGGGAGAGCAGCAATCTGCACTTTAACAAGCGCTCTAAGTGACTCTGATGCATGCTTACATTTGAGAAGCAGTGTTTTAAGTCCGGGAAAGTGATTCTCAGTCTTGGCTGTATATAAGAATCCCTTGGGGAGCTCTTAAAAATCTGATTTCCAAGCTACACCCCAGACAAATAAGAATCTGCAGGGGGAACTAAGGCGTCCGTTCCCCAGGTGTTCACAATGTGCTTTCAAGGTTAAGAACCACTGCTTTAGGAACAATAATTCTCACATTTTAGCATGTATAAAAATGACCTGGAGTACTTTTCAAAATATGCAGATTTACCCCAGAGAGTCTGATTCACTAGAACAATGGTGAGGCCCAGGAATTTCTATTTTCAGCCCATAGTCTAGGTGATGCTGTAGCAGAAGACCATGGACCACTTTTTAAGGAACTCTACAGCCAGGGTGGCTTGAAGGATCTTGAGGAAGAGCTGTGCTTACTAGCAGGAATTAAGAAGCCATAGTTCTGAATATCAAAAGTTCCAAGCTGAAAGAGTTCAACAGATGATCACATGGAGAGGGTGGGAAATGGAACTGCAGAAAGGTGGTGAGGCTATTTAGTTATGGTATCTTTGTCAATCATTGCTTCTATTGACCTTCAGAGCTAGTGAGCTCTCTTAGTGATCAAAATAATGACATCAGAAGACTGACCCAATTAATCCCTTAAACTGCACGATCATTTCTGGAGGGAGAGCATCCTAGCAAAGTAAATCCACAAACCAGAAGCAGGGCAGGAGCATGGAAACAACAGACTTTGGCGTTAGGCAGACCTGAATTCGAATTTGATGTCACCACTTGTTCACTATGTGACCTTGGGCCAGTTACTCCTCTCTGATTCTGTGTTCTCATCTGTCCAGTGAGGATACTGACGCCTCCCTCACAGGATCATTATGAAGATTAACTTGAAAAGTACTTGGCACTCACTAGCCTCACAACAAAGGGTAGCTTTTGTTATTCTGCTAACCATTAATCTACTGGAGTCTGTTTTCTAATGTATTGTACCAGCTGCCATCCAGTAGTTTTGACATCCTGAGAAATCCCTCCAGCTCCTCGGCATAGATTCACAGAACTCACAACATGAACACCTGCCGTTATCTTTAAAACAAAATAAAAGCAACTAAGGATGGATAATGTCGGGGATTTTAAAAAATAAGCCTGGCTTTTGATGAAGTCCTCTGAACTATCCTCCTCAAGTCTGCTGAGCAAACTAGGGACCACAGCAATTTGGTGAGAACTTAACTTGGGAAAAGAACCTTAAGTTCTTTCCCAGTGTGTTCTAATTGTAAGTTTAGAAAGAGCATACTTGCATTTTTTTTTTTTACTCTGGTAACATCAAGGATAGATGCTGCTAAAGAGAATTTTGAGTTATTCATACCATGTTTCCTTGTGCAGGGAGGCTTTCCTAACTTTCTTCTGGCAAGCCTATGGAAATAAAAGAGAATATGGTAGAGGAAGACATTAAGAATTAAAGTTGGGAAAGACTTCGAGGAGTCAATTGGCTTATTTTTTGAGTTTCAGACAGAAAGTCTAGCCGGACTCTCATGTTGGCCCGAGGCAGACGGAGGCTTCTTTCAACCCAAGTTCTTACTAAAATGAAAAGCTCTTTATTGCTCTGCTGCATTCCTCCTGTCATGGGATAAACCCACTTCCTGCAGGGGGTTTGGGACCGAGGGCAGGAGGTAGCACTGCCGTCATAATTACCCCTCACACACTTGGAGATGACAGGGACTCATTCTCTATTCTCTTTTTTTCCAGGAAAAAGTCCAGTTCCTTAAAACTGGTCTCATAGGCTCTGTTTTCCAGCTCTTTAATAGTGCTCCCCTTTGTGCATCCTGGCCACGTTCCCTGCTTCTCTACTCATCAGTGGCTCTCAGGACTGGACCTGGTCCGCCGATGGGGACCTGACCACGCTGACAGGGCAGGAAAGCCCCTCTGTTTCCACGTTCTCTTGTCAGCCAAGAAAGTAGTTGGCAGTCATCACCGAGCACCTCCCAGGCATTGTTCTGGAAGGTGTGGAAAACTCCGCTGTCCACAGGGCCAGGCAGGAACATACTGGAAAGGGGGAGGATGGTGTTGAATGAGGGAATGCTTGCAGCCAGGCCGGAGGGCAGCCCTGCTTGGGTCTCTTGCCCTGAGGTCCATTGTTGTCAGGGCTTTAAAAAAAAAAGTACTTTATGTTAATTTATTTTTTTTAATTGAGATATAATTGGCAATAACATTATATTAGTCTCAGGTGTACAACATATGGTTTGATACTTTTATACACTGCAAAATGATTACCACAGCAAGTCTAGTTGACATCCACACATTGTTAAGAATTCTTTTCTTGTGAGGAGGACTTTTAAGATCACCATTTTCAGCAACTTTCAAATGTGTAACAGAGTATTATTAACTATAGTCACCATGCTGTACATTACATTCCCAGGATTTATTTACCTTGTATAGCAGATTTGTACCTTTGACCCCCTTCATTCATTTGATCTACCCTCCAACTGCCCCAACTCTGGCAACCAGCAATCTGTTCTCTATAAGCTTGGGTTTATTTATTTATGTATTTATTGTTTTAGATTTAACTTGTAAGTGAGATCATATCACATTTGTCTTTCTGTGTCTGACTTATTTCACTTAGCATAATACCTTCAGTCAAGGTCCACTAGTGTCTGCAAATGACACAATTTCTTTATTTTTTATGGCTGAAAAATATTCCATTGTGTGTATATATGTATACACACACACACACACACACACACACACACACACACACACACACACACCACATTTTCTTCATTAATTCATTGATGGACACTTAAATTGTTCTATATCTTGGCTATTGGAAATAATGCTATAATGAACATGATGGTACATATATCTTTTCAAGTTAGTGTTTTCATTTTCTTTGGATAAATACCCAGGAGTGGAATTGCTGGATCGAATTTTCAAATTTTTGAGGAGCCTCATCCTGTTTTCCAAATTGTTGCCAGATCTTCTGATTTTTCTAAAAAAGTCAAAAGTTTGGACTTTAAAAATTCCTAATTTATTAAAATAAAAATGTTAACCATCTCAAAAATATTGAAACACACTGTGGGCAAACAAAACACATCTGGAGGTTAAATCAGGTCCCTGGGACTCCTGATGACCTGTGTTCTAGTTAATGGAGTATAAACAAAAGTCAGGTTGTGGGCCGAGGCCCAGGGATGGGTACAGATGGGTAAACAGACAGGTGGGTAAATCAATTTTTAGCAAAAAACAACAACAGAAATTAACACTGATAAACACATATTTATAAGAGGCAAGGAAGATTATTAATAAAATAATTACCATTTTAAACCAGTGCCCAGTGTCTGAACCTGAGAGGTTGAGGGGAGGGGTTTTCTTGCTTGCCGGCTTCATCCAGAGCAGAGGAGAAAGATGGCCTGGGACTGCAATTTGTAAGCAATAAACGGGTTTTAAACTTTATTTCTCCCTTTGACTGATTTCAGTTTTTAGAGGTGTTTTGCCCTGGGATTTCCTCTCCCCAGACTTACAAATGGGTTAACAGACAGGTGGGTAAATCAATTTTTAGCAAGAAACAACCACAGAAATTAACAATGATAAACACACATTTATAAGAGGCAAAGAAGATTATTAATAAAATAATTACCATTTTAAACCAGTGCTCAGAGCATAGTAAATGTGCAAGAAATATTTGTTGAATAAATACCTTGCTTTTTAATATTGTTTTGCCCATATGAAACATTTCATGATTTCAGTGGCTCCTCAGAGCACCCCTGTGAGGTCAGAATATTATTCTTCCTGTTCTTGTTACTTTCAGGACTCCTGCAGCTATAGGACAGGCAGAGCCAGACCTTCAGTCCAGATGCTTCGTTCTTCATTATTTCTTCCTCAGACCAAAGTAAGAGACAATGTAAAGTAGGTCTTCCCCCTACACTCTCTCCCAGCTACCTAGTCTCCTCTAGAGTCAAACACTATAACCAGCTTATGCAAGTGAATAGAGGTATATTTTACATATTTGTGTAGGTGTGAGTGTATTCTCCCCACTACTATCTTTTTATACAATGGTGGTATTTTATAACGCTTTTACTTCTTTGCTTTTAAAAATATCTTAAGACTGTATTTGAATAATTTAACATTCTTTTTAACCAGATCCATATTGATGAATAATTAGGTCATTTCCAGTCTTTTGCTATTATACATAATGCTGCAGTGAGTAACTCTGACTATGCATTGTTTCACACAAGGAGAAGGAAATCTATGGAATAAATACAAGTGGAATTGCTAAATCCAAGGGTGTATATATATTTCTAATTTTTGAAGCTTGCTCATTTGCCCCCCAGAAAGCTTAATTTATATAAATCACAAGCAATGTATAGAATACTATCATACCATTTTGTACAAGTCTATTTTGCTATTTATTCACCCACGTCTATGAGCACACTATAGACAATCCCAAATTGTTCCATTTCTGAAAATTTAGATGTGCATCTCTGCCCTTCACTGGCAATCAGCTACTGCCATTGCACCCCTACACTTTCTCCCGTCCTAGCAGTCAGCTTCTGCCTCCGTTTTCCCCATCTAACCTGGCTCTATGGTCCGTCCATCACTTCAGCCCCTCTCTCTTTGAGAGAGCAAAACCCTCACCCTTGACCAGTCCAACCACCCGCCATCTCCCAGCCAGTACCCTGGTTACCAAGTGCTCTAAGAGAGGAATCACTCACCCTGGGCTGCTCCAAGTTCACAGGTCCTAACCTCCCCTGGGACCTCAATTCTATCCATGTGCTACCATTGCTCCCTTCCTCAGAAGCCCTTGGAAAACTTTCCATTCTCCTCTGAACTCTCTCAGCAGCTGGCCACTCCTTCCACTGTCCTCAGGGAAGTGACAATCCCTTTTCTTTCTTCTATCTTCCACCTTTCCTTTCTTGGCTCTTCCCCTTGTGTTAAGCATATTAAGTCCTTCTCATCTGAAAAGATTCCCTTGACCTGCCTGCCTCTTGCTGTCACTGCCTCGCCTCTCCCCTTTACCACCTAGCTTCTTGCAAAAGTATCTGTGCTAGTGACCTTTCCCTCCTCATGTCTCACTTCGTCTCTAAGCCTCTAAAAGTCTGTCACCCATCATGACTAAAACTGCTCTCAGGGCCCCTGTGATCACTTGATGGTAATTGCAAAGGGCACTTTGACAAACCCTGTCACTTGGCCTCCCTGTAGCATTTGATATCCTCACCACCACCTTCATGAAACAGACTTTCCCCCGGTAGCCTCCAGCGCCTCACCTCTTGCCACTCACTGCCTCCCTCTGTTTGTGCTGCAGCCTACTGACCTCTTTGCATTCCTAATGCAGCAGATGTGGGGGTGATCCCCCAACTCCCCGAGTCATTAGTCTTATCAAACATAGTAATCTCACTTTCCTTTCAGTGATTTGACTGGGAAGGAGCATCTTACCCAATTCTGTCCTATATGTAAAGGGAAGACTGCTTGGGATGAAGAGAGAAAGATTTTTTTACTCCTAAAAAGAGTCATATGGAAGGAAAACAGTCTTTCCATATGCTGAGGATAGAGCAGAGTGTGAGGAGAAAGGAAGAGCCTGCACAACACAAAGATGGGGAGCTGAACTTGTGTGTGCTCTGCCCCTGCACATGAGGCCCCCACTGCCCAGGACCTCCTTACACATGATAGCAAATTGTCTGTGGCTTAGCTAGCGTGAGCTGGGTTTTACTTACTTGATGGCCTCTGGGCCCATACACAATATTCACTCTTCCAGCTGTGTGTACTGTTCCTTCTGCCTAGAATCTTTTCCCACTGCTTAACCCAGCTGTCTCCTACTCCTCCATGAAGTCTCAACTCGGCATACTGCTACCAGGAGGCTTTCCGTGGTTCCCCCAAGAGAATGGGTCTTTCCTGTGTGTTTCCAGAGTAGTGGGCAAGTATAGAGGTATAGTATGTGATTTACTTGACTGTAACTACCAGTAGACTGGAATTTCTTGAAGGGAGGACCTAACTCTGTGCCAGGCACATAGTAATTGTTCATCAAAAATTTGTTAAACTCATAAAAGAATGATTTTTTTGAATGATAGCAGTATTGGCAAATATTCATGGAATTGGAACACATAGTCAACAATGGAATTTTAGAGTACACAAAAAGTGCCCCCAAAGTTCCACTACTAAGAATTTTTCATTATGAAAGATATCAGAGATGTACACAAAGATTTATTTACATATATACAGTATTGTGTTGTTCTTAATAGTGAAGTGTTGAAAATAATCCTCAACAGTAGAGTGGACTGGGTAAGTACATTATAGTGTATACATATATTGAATAGTATGAAGCCAACAAAATTTGTGTTTTTGAAAAATATTTAACAATTTGGGAAAATATTTACATTATATCATTAAGTGAGGAAATGTAACAAAAGTTATATATAAGTTTGTTTCCTATTTTAAAAAGATATATGCACAAGAACAAAACTAAAAACTAAAAAAGTATTTCACGAGTGGTTATCTGAATGGTAGGCTTGTGTGTGATTTTAATTCATTCTTTATGCTTTTCTAAATTCTCAACACTAAATATGTACCTTAAAAACTACTAAAATTAATACTTAAAAACAATAAGAAAGAGAGAGGAAGAGAAGAAGGAAGAAAGAGAGCAGACAGAAGGGAGAAGAGAAGGCAGAGAGAATGAGAAGCTGGAGTCTGTAAATGAGGACAGCTGTTTTAGGTCCCAGCTTTACCATTCAGAGGTCATTCGTTTCAAGCCAAGTCATGTAATCTTTGTGTCTCAGTTTCTCATTCATCATATGGAAATAATAGTATTTACCCTGCCTCACCGAACTGTGAGTACAAAAAGGCATATGAAGGTACTTTGAAAAGGTGTTTTTTGTAATAGAAGATGGCATTATTGTTTATATGGAACATGGTTTAATCACTGCTTATCTTTTCTGTAATTCGAATTCTTAGACAAACACATGTTTTTCAATCTAAAGTGATGAAATTTAATCCATTTCTTGTGGGGCTTTTCAGACATTTGCAAGAGAGAGACCAAAAGATGCATTCTGTCAATAAAGGTATCCATTTTATTGAAACAGAAAATAAAAATTTCCCCCACCTGCAATCCCTATCTTCCTCATTCCTTTGGGTTGAAGTACTGAAAGCTTCACATCAAAATGAAAAGTTAAATGCAAAAGAGAAAGTTTCTTTCATGCTTTACATTCTGTGCAATAAAACATGTGGCCAGTGGTTTGAGAGGAAGATAGAGACTTGCTGAAAGGCCTGAGTCATAACTACTCTGGGGAAAGGTATTCCGCAATTCACTGAGGGGCTGAGCAGCCAGAGGTTACCTTACAGCCTCAGATACCTAGAATTCAACTACTGAGACTACTGTTTAATAGTCTCCATGGGTTAGTCTCAAACTGCCTTTATAAATTATTACATAATATACATTCTACCCTTCAGCCAAACTGGAATAAACGAACTCTTATCGATTGATATTTTAATATTTCTTTCATATTATCATCAATCAAGTACATATAAAATAGTATCTCATTGGGGTCTTTATTTGTGTTTCTCTGATCTGTGATATTGAACACTTCATATGTTCATTGGCTGTATCTGCTTCTGATAAATGCTTTTTAATTTCTTTTGTTCTTTTTTATAATTTTATATTTTTTTCTTATTAATTGGTAGCAAGTTCTTGTATATTCTTGATACTAATCATGTGTGTATTTCAAATATTTTCTCAGTTTGGTATTTCTCTTTTCATTTGCTTTCATTTCTTTCTTTTACTTCTTCAAGATCTTTTGATAAACAAAATATATTAATTTTAATTTAATTTATCAATGTTTATAGCAAGTGCTTTAAAAAATATTACATAAGAAATCTTTCCCTATCCCATAGGGAACATCTAAATCATACTTTCATGTTCTACTATAAATTTTAAAGTTTAAAAAAAATTTTTAATACTTTATCTTGGGTTGATTTTTGTATGTGGTAGGAGTAGGTATTCAATATCACTTTTTTGCATACCTTTCTTTCCCTACTGACATGCCTTATGTTATCACCAAGGTTCCATTAGTGTGTGGGGAATGTTTTTGAGTGCTCCATTGGTTAGTTTATGTATTTCTTCACAAATACAAAATGATCTTAGTGACTACAGCTTTATAATAACAGTGATGTCAGGATGGTCAAGACCCCTTTACTGCTCTTCTTTAATTTCTCATAACAATGTTTTGTAGTTTTCAGTGGACAGGACCTGCTTATCTGCTGTTAGATTAATTGTAACTTCCATTTATGTGATGCTGTCATAAGTAGTATTGTTTATTCCGATTTCCAATTGTTTGTTCATAATACATAGAAATATCATTGATTTTTTTATGTTGACCTTGTCCTGCAACCTTACTTAACATACTTATTCTCTCTGGTATCTTTTCTAAAGATATTTTGTAATTTTCTATGCAGACACTATTGTGTGTGTTTTACCATCTTCCTTGCCAATTTTGTGGCCTATTGATTTCTTTTCCTTGCTTTGTTGCATTGGCTAGGACCTTCAGTACAACACTGACTGGAAATGGTTAGAATGGACATCCTTCCCTTATTCCCCTTCTTAAGGTTAAAGCATCCAGTTTTTCACCATTATGATGTTATTTATAGTTTTTTTTGCAGATGATCCTTATCAATTTGAGGAAGTTCCCATCTATTCCTAGTTTGTTGAGTATATTTATCACTGATAGGTATTGGACTTTCCAAATGCTTTTTCTGTATCTATTGAGATGATGATATGGTTTATGTGTTTTCATACATTTATATAGTGAGTTACAGTCATTGAGTTTGAATGTTGCAACAACTTTACATTCCTGGAATTAGCTCTACTTGTTTATGACATGTTATCCTTTTTCTATATGGTTAGATTTATTTTGCTAATTTTTAAAAAATAATTTTTGCATTTATTTCTTGAGGAATATTGATCTGTAGTTTTTTTTTCTTGTAAAGCTTTGTCTGGTTTGGTATTAGGGTAATACTGGCCTCATAGAATGAGTTAAAAATTATTCTGCCTCTTCAGTTTTCTGGAAGAGTCTATAGAACTGGCATTATTTATTCCTTGTCTTTTGTAGAAATTCACCAGAGAAGTGATCTGGGCTTAGAATTTTTTTGTGTGGGAATATTCTTAACTAGAGATTCAGTTTTTAAAACTATGGATAATGTGATTCATGTTATCTTAAATGAGACTTAGTAGCTTGTCTTCCAAGAAATGTGCCCATTTCATCTCGGTTATGAAATCTATTGGCAAAATTATCTATATTATTCTTTTATTATCATTTTAATGTCTATAGGATCTGTAATAATGCCCCCTCTCTTTCTTCCCTATATTGGTAGGTCATGTTTTCCCTATTTTTTCCCATTAATCTTTATAAAAAATAAGTTTTTGCTTTCATTGATTGGTCTATTATTTTTTCTGTTTTATTCCATTGATCTCTGCTCTTATTTTTATTATTTCCTCCCTTCTGCTCACTTTGAGCTTAATTTGCTCTTCTCTTCTAGCTTCTTAAATAGATGTTTAGCTCATTGATTTAAGATTTTTATCTTTTTTAATATAAGCATTTAATGCTATATATTTACCTTTAAACACTTCTGTGTCTCATAAATTTTGATAGTCATCATTTTAATTCAGTTCTAATATTTTCAAACTAATTTGTGTTTTTTCTTTGATGCACAAGTTATTTAGAAGTGTGTGGTTTAATTTTCAAATATTCTGGGTTTTCCAAATATCTTTCTGTTATTGATTCTGGTGTCATCCTATTGCTAAAAAACATTTTCTGCAACTTCATCATTTTGAAGTTGAGGCGTTCTTGTGGCCCAGAATATGATCTTTTTTGGTAATGTTCTATGTGCAATTTTTAAAAATGTATATTTTACTGTTTTGGTTGTTCCATAAATGTTAACTAAATCATCTTGTTTAGTGGGGTGAAGTCTTCTATATTCTCACTGATTTTGTGTCTACTCATCAGTTCTATCAGTTATTGATAGTGTAGTATTGAAAAATATTATAGATTTGTCTATTTCTCTTCATTTTTAGTTTTTGCATTGTGTATTTGAACCTCTGTTGTCAGTTTCATACATACTTAGGATGTTTAATGAATTGATTCCTGTATTATTATGAAATTTCCCTCTCTATCCCTTATATACTCTTGTTTTTCTGAAATCTACTTCATCAGATATTAATATCTCCACTTCAACTTTCCTTCGATTAATGTTTACATGGCATATCTTTTTCCATCTTCTCATTTTTACCTTGTCTATGTCTTTAGATTTGAAGTGTTTTTCTTACAGACAGAAAATAACTGGGGCTTGGTTTTCTGTCTAGTGTGACCTTTTTGCTTTAATTAGATGCTGTATACTGTCATTTTACATTGTTGTGTGCCTGGATTTTGTCATCTTTCTGACTTCTGTGTCCTCAACTCATTGAGTCCTCTGTCCTTTGCTTAGGTTCCCTTACCTTGAAGTGTGACCCAGAAAGTGCCTCTATGTAGAAAGCCCAAGTGATCATTGGACAACTTTGATTCCTGTTCCTCAGAGATCACCTGACTGCCCTGCTTATCTCCATTATGTTAAAGCTTATTTTTTCCTACATTTTGTCAGTTCTCTAGTTGTTTACAGTGGGACCATAAGTCTAATACCTATTACTCTGTCATTTTTGCCAAAATCAGAAATTCTGTACATTATTAAAGTAACTATCTAATAAATAAACAAATAAATGAAGGTTTCCATGCATTCACCAGGGAAGAGTGTGTTATGAATATGAATTATGATTAGTCCAATCCAAACCCCTAAATCCCTTTTCAAAATACATTGAAAAAACCAATTCCACATTTGTATTCTCTATTATTACTTCAAGGGTGAAAGTCAACATTATTTAGCAATACCTAATTTTCCTACAGTGCACAATTGTGGGGCTGGTATATGACTTTTATTTTTTCTCTGTTGTGGCCCAATTATTCTAAGTAGTGTAAAGAAGTATTATTATATAGAAGTGTTTGTTTTTTGGGACAGACTCAGTGAGTCTGGATGAATCATCCAATAAGACTGGATGAATCTTCCAGAATTAAGAGACTGTACTATGTACTAGATTCTCAAAATTTACTCCAGGCTCACATTATTCCTTCTCTCTTATAGAATCTCATCCCTGTCTGTATCTGTTAAAATTCCACACCTTCTTCAATACTCAGATGATATGTTACCTCTTTTATTATTCTTTCCTTGTCAATACCTTTAAATTATGACTTAGTTCTCTCTCCTTATGTTTTCATCTTTCTTAGTTTATATTTCACATTCACAGGGTGATGATCAACTCTAACTTGTGATTATTTGTATGTGTGTCATATTTTCCCCCCAGTAGATTTTGAGTTCATTAAATAAAGGACTGAATCTTAATAATCTTCAGTATCTCCTAGCACCTTGGATCATGCCTGTCAAATAGTAGTGCTCAATAAATCATTATTGAATGAATGATGAAGGAAAATGGAAGGCCTTCCAAGAGAAGCTACCCTTAATCTACTGTTTTCACCTAAATCCAGCTCTGCTCATGCAAGCATCACTATTCCCTAGATCTGTGCTTCAAAGGTAAACGATCCTGATGTGGCTGCAGTTCTTGCCAACTTCTCACACTTGGTTGCCATGGAATTGGTGGTGAGACTCCATGTTTCTTCTCTTTTTCATCTGTTACGTTCCTTGGTTAACCCCTAACCCCACTGTCAGTCTCCCTGAATCACTGAAGCTTTGGAAGCTTCTGTGAGCTAAGGATAGCAGGTCCCAGTAATTTCTGAATGCCCACCTGCCCATGGAGAACAGGAGTCTGTGTGTTTAAATGATAGTTTCTCAGTCTTTCTCTGGTGCCGCTTCCAACATCGAGAACACTCTGGGCTCAGTGGCTTTTTGCCTCTGTAAATTTTCCTTTCTTTTGTGTGTTTGCTGTGTATTTTGTGTCTTTGACCATGTTCTGACTGCAGAATTCATCTTCAAATTGCTATATTCTATGGGAGTCTATGTGAGCTGGAAATCACAGTGCAACTCAAATAGGGGAAGGTTTAGTCATACGCTTTTGGATATTTGTTGACAGTGGCTCCTCAATTAGTTATGGAGTAATAATGCCATGCAATGCCCTAGGTACTGGAAGAGCAAGGTTGCATACATTTTGGTCTCAAGGAACTTATCATTTAGATGGAGAGATTGATAAATAAATAGAAACACATATAAAATGCATGGGTGCATAACAGAGTATGGGTAACAGGATGTGCTGGAAATGTAAAGAAGGCATAACTCTGACTAATGGAAGTATTATGGTATCTCAGTATCCTGGGGAAGGGCACATGTAAGCTGGGTTTTATAGAATGTATAAGAGTTCTTCAAGCAGAGAGAATAAGTAGATATTTCAGCAGAAGAGAGCAGCATGGGCAAGGGCAGAGAAACATGAAAGACTATGGTTAGTTTGGTAGGTTTGGGAGGGAGGTAGTAAGAGGAAGTTGTGGGAAAAGTAAACCTGAGCCAGACTACACTTTTTTTTGTGTGTGTGGCTATTCTGTTTCATGGTTGTACCATCCCTTATTTAACTGGTCCCCTACTAATGGCCATCTGGGTTGTTTCTAATCAGACTACACTTTTTATGATCTGCTAAGAAATACAGATTTGTTTCCATAGGCCCATGTTTCCTAAATTTTGGTCATGTTCTTACCACTTTCACATTATCACCATATATAGTGTATAGTACCTGTAACCAGTGTTTACTTAACACTTTCCTTTAAATCAGCTTTCCCTCACCTTACATAAAGTAGTATATTCTGTAACATTTGGCTACTTAAAAAAGAGTATGTCACATATATAGTAGAATGAATCCCTGCAAACTCTTTATCCAATCTAAGTAAAACATCATCCAACTTAAGAACTAAAACATTTCCATCAGTTTGTTTGTATGCTCCTTCCCTGTGTCTTGCCTCCCTTAAGAGCTACTAATATTATATATTTTGTGTTCATAATTCCCTTGCCTTTTGAAGAATTGCTTTATCTCCTCTGAATAAGCAGTATATTGGTTATTTTTCTTTGGTTTGGGGCTTTAGATACCGTTGTGTGACAGCCTTGTGGAAGAAAGATGGGGTTGGAGCAGACCTGGAGGCAGGGAGATCAATTAGAGGTGATTGTCAAAGTCTAGGGAAGAGGTGATGAGAACCTGGATTAGGGCAGCAGGGAAAAGGAAGAATCAATGTGAACTATTTCAAAGGCAGAATTGCTGAGACCAAGGGATCGCTTAGAAGAAATATATAGTAAAGGCTGCTTTAGAAATGTGCCCTCTGTGAGATTTCTAATACTGGAGATATAAAACTGTTTAGTTTATTGACATAAATAGACTGTGTTTTGACCCTCAATAGGCTGGTTGGTCCCTGTGGTTTCCAGGGAACAGGGAAAAGCAAACCCATACACCTCTTTCCTAGAAGGCCTGCTCTGTGACTTTTACAGATGAGTAAATAAAAGCGAGGCCCTTTGAGTGGTGTTTAAGGTGTGGTGCTTTATGGTCCTGCTAGGTAGCTGAACCAATACTCAGATCTTGTTTTTTTTAACTCTAATAGCAATCCTTCCCTCTAGGTCATAATGCCTTAAATTTGCTTTTTAATTCACCACACCCAAACTTTTCCCACATTTGATTTTAAACAAAACTCTCACCATCTTTTTGTAATTTGTCCATACAACATCACTATTGTTTTCAGAGTAACTTTGGAAAGACCCAATAATTTGGGCAATACTTGCAAACTGTAGTTAATTTAGGCTGTCTACACTAGGTGAGATTTTTAGGGTCAAAATATTAAGTTGAATTAGCCTGTTTTATTGAAACTAGAGCAATTAACTTGCAATTTGTGGTTGGCTTGAAATAGCCACTCACTGGAAGGGGAATCTAGGTACTCCCCCAAGTCCTCATGCTGACCTGCATTAGGCAATCTGAGCAAAGCAGAGTGACTTAGAAGAAGCATTTGCTAGCCAGGAGGACATTCATGTTGAGCCAGTTAGATTTGGAAATTGGTTCAGCTCACTGGATCAAGAAAAACACACATAGCAGACATTTAAAAAATACAAAATGATCACTTGTGAAAATACAAATACAGGTGGAATACAGTCATTGTCAGGTTCATTCAAGTCATCTTTTGAGAATCAATACCCCTGCCCACCTTCCTACTTATTTAATTAAGTGATTTCCTTAAGTTGAACCTGACTGGTTGCTTGCAAACTGTTTGAGAGACAGAAAACCAGTAATTGGGAGACAAAGTATCTTGGATAAAATTAGCCATGTTCATCAGTGGTGGAATAGACTCCAGTAGTTCCTCATGCCTCGACCTGGCTGTGGCCTCTTAGACTATTGCATTCAGTTATGTCAGCATTTATTTAGTGCCTATTATGTGAAAGTTCTGTACTGGGCACCTTGTATTAATGCTGTGTTATTTTCCTAATGGAATGGGAAACTTGGGATTTCAAGTAGGTTATAACAGGGTTTCCTTCCTTATTCTGAGGAGGAGATACTGTTTGTCTCCCAAAAAACTGAATAGATTAGGGAAAGGAAGGAGGGGATGGGTCTCCAGGAGTGGGGGACTTGAGGGCCAAGGCTCCATTGTGTCATCTTCCTCAGTGGAAACTCTGGCAAATGTCAGGCAGGAAGCCTAGTGCAGAGAGGGATTTGGTGGCTTGGAGGTTGGCGAGTTGAGATTTTAGGATTTACTATTTGATGCTAGATGAAGGCCTGAGACTTAGCCCTAACAGGATATGACATGTTCTGGATTTTGTGGCCAACCTGATGGGCTGACACACACTCCTACGCATCCCTATTCACCTAGTCATTAATTTTATTTGACTATATCCTCCTACTCTGGAGTTTTCCTCTCTGAATAGGAGAGTTTTGCCTTATTTTTATTTTTTATCTCCTCATGATCGATGGTGGGGAAGGGAAGCTTGAGACAGGAAGCAGATAGGTAAGCCGACAAAATACAATTTTAGTGTTTAAATTAGAAGAACAAAAAGCTGTAAGTGTTGGGATATTATTTAGTAGTGAAGAGTAACACAGATGTAACTAAAATCTTTCAGCTCAATATTTTATCCAAAGAGATCTTTTCAGAAAGTCAGGCAGTATTTATCTCACAACTCTGGCTTATGGAACTCATTTGTATGACAGCTATTATGATATCTGAACCCAGGGGCCAGAAACGGTCCCAAATTGAACCTTGCAATACCTGTGGCAGGAAGGAGTAAGGATGCATACAGAGAGGGAATAGTATTTTACATTTGCATAGTATTATTTTCCTCTTTCAAAGCACTTCTAATAGAATATCTGAAAGCACATCTAATAGAACATGAGATTATATTGCTTACTGAAATCCATTTTTTTTTCCTAATGATCATTTGGACACCATTCTATAAACTGTGTTGTTGAATTAAGGTTAACTAAGAATCTTAAGACCCAAAGGAACATTTGGTGAACTTTTGGTCTGAGGCTCAGACTGTGAGAGATTTCTAGACTTCTTCCTTAAACTACAAATGCTCCTTGGAAGGGTTATACTAGTAGGTAATAGCTTAAAATGGAGTTGTGTACATTTTAGCATGCGTGAGTTGGCAGTTAACCTGAAAAGACAGAGAGGAGTTTCAAGGTGGTAAAGGAAGTTGGCTCGAAGAGGAGGATGCCTCTAGGAGGGGAGAAAATTCGCAGGGGCTGCCAGGGCCAAACGCACCTCGCCAGCCGTGAAGTGTTCTCCCCGCAGCCTTCCCAGGAAGCTGTGCTGGGCGCCTCCGCTATCTGCTCACAGGGCCCTGCACTCCCCTGACTAAGCACTAGCACGCGTGGCTTATTTGTTCAGCTCATTCTGTCCCCAGACTCTAAGTTCTTTGGGGTTAAGGGCTCCTGTCCCTCCCCATTGCTTTCCAGCTTTCCTCAGCGTATAGTGGAGACCCAGGAAATTTTTATAAGATAAATGATAGCTTTAATCCATAATTTTATGACCTTCTCTCTGATACCATCCATGTTTTCAAAAGGAATGACTCAGGAGCATGTCAGACAGTCAAGTGTTTCTCTGTGTCTTAATTCTTTAGAAAAGTATCCAATTTCCCTTTGGGATAATAAAAATAACAGATAGATAAAACTTACTGAGTGTTTATTATGTGCTGGGTACTACCCTATCATTTTATACAGATTAATTTCATTCTCACCATAACCTTCTGAGGTAAATGCTACTATTATCACCAGTTTAAAAATAAGGAAACTGAGGCAGGGAATTTCAAACTACTTGCATACAAATCTCGCCATTCTTACTTTGAAAAAAAGAAAAAAGTGCTGAATGATAATGACAAAAGTTTCTTCTATTAGTTTTTATCAAACTTCACTGTAGAGCTAATAAAAGTTAAATGCAATAAAAAAGACAAGGAGAGGAATTAATCCCTGGGGAACCTCGCATAGTGCCTAAGGGTGTCATTACAGAACAACCTATGTAACAAGTTCCTAAAATCCATATGAATGTGGAGCTATGTTAGAGAAAAATACCAAGTGGAGGATCCGGGAGCACAGACACTGTGTCCACCAGGTGGCACTAGTGCCTCTACATGAGAGGCGTGGGTGGGCATACTTCTGACTGTGCCCTCGGCACCCTTGGCAAACAGATTCAGGGACTGGCCTTCAGTTTCCTAGGCCCACAGCTTTGTATCCAGGACGAATTGAGTAGCTGTCAGACACCCGCCAGCGCACTTTGTCTGTTCTGCTCTTAGAGGAGGCAGCTCTCCGTGCATAGTCCTGTGGTATAGTGGATAGATGCAGGCCTGTTTCAAACCCATGTTCCAGTGTAGGTTTCTTCGAATCCCAGGCCTACCACTTACTAGGTGTACGACGTTGGGCAAGTTATTTAACTTTTCTGCGGTCCAGGACCCTAGTCTGTGAAATGCGGACGATCTCTGTACTACCTCATTCTGCATCACCCCCTGTACCAGGGCTCTGCTCACAGGGGCCCACATGTGGGTTCTAAGAAATGGAATTAATAACGTGACCTTTACATAGCTGGGCTCTCAACTGCAATCAACATTTTCGGCTCAGAATATACCATTAGGGAGATGCCCTTGAGTTTCAGGTTTTAAATGCTAATGCAAAGCCCTGACTATATACTGGATGTAAAGTGGCCATTTTAAGAAGAAATGTAGCCTTAGCCTCTCCCGTGAACTAGCCACTTGTCCAGGTGCGGCAGCTGCGAAGGTGAGCAGGGCAGGCATGACCCTCACCTTCTGGGGGCGTGTAATCCAGCAGGTGGGGAAACGGTAAACAAATAAGGACATAAGAGCAAACAGCCCACATGTACCAAGTGCCAGGTTTTACAGGAATGTGAAGCACGTGACTCTAACCTGGTCTGTGGGTCAGGGAACTTCAAAGCTAAAGCGGCAGTAGGAGGTAGTCAGGTAATTAGTCACAAGAAGGGGGGGTGAGCATTCGAGGGAAAGAAACGGCATTTGCATAGATCCCTAAGTGGGAAGGAATCTGCTCAGTTAAAACAATCGAGAAATTTTCAGTTCAGCCAAAAGGCAGAATGAGTGGGTCAGAGAGGCTGGAAGCTGGAGAGGTTGCCTGTTGGGCAATAAGGAGTATAAAGGATTTTAAAAAGAAAAGTGACATGATCAAATGCGCATTTTTTTAAAAGGTTATGACTGAAATGGGGAGGCTGGACTGAGGAGGTAAGAAGAACTGGGCGAGACCAATGAGAAGCTTTTGTATTTTAGCTGGATGACAACGGCAGCTCGAACCAGAGTGGTGGGAAGGGTGTGGCTTTGAGAGACGTTTAAGATGTGGATTTGTTGATTAGATGTGTGAAAGGGCGGGTTCTGGTTTCTGGCTTAAACATGGGGATTGATGATATTGCCACTTCCCAAGGCAGAGAACACTGGAGAAACAGCAGTTTGGGAGGAAACCTTATGTGTTCATTTCAGGACATTTTGAGTTTGAAGCACTTAGCAAGTATTCAAGAGGAGATTTAAAACATTTATATGTGTAAAGCTTAAAACAAAGACAGTGGTTGTTCATATAGATTTCAGTGTTATCAGCATACAGATAGAACCAGAAACTCTGACGAGGCCTTCTAAGGAGAAAGAAAGTGTGCAAAGAGAAGCCGTCCTGGGGTAGCACTTCAGGGAACTTCATGTTCCAAACTGGGAATCAAACACCAGTAATGAAAACAGAGAAGTAACGGTCAGAGGTGCAGGAGGAAAGCCAGAGATCTCCTGCCCCCAAAAGGAGTCTGACAGAGGAAGGGGTGCGTGGCATCGAAAGCTACTGAGAAGTCAGGGAAGCTAAGAATGAAAATGTGTCTTGGATCAGGGACAAGGAAGTCGTTGGCCACGTTGGTGGGAACAGACCCTGCATACGCTGAAGGCTGAAGCCAGATTGCCATGAGGTGGAAAGTTAGGTGTGAGGCGAGGGAATTGTGATGCTAGAAGCTAAAAACATTTCTAAAAATTCCACTGGAAAGGTGAGGTGGAGGGAGGGGTTTTTTCACATGGGAGAAACATGAACAATTTAAAATGCTGATATAGCAAAGTCAGTAGAGAGAGAGAAATGTTGAAAATACAGGCGAGAGCAAGGTTCTTGAAGGCAGCAAGGGACAGGATCTAGAACACAGGAGGAAGCCGACTCTAGAATGTCTGTAGAACCGGTAGGAGGAGGTTGCACAGCATCTAAGCAATGCCTGCCGTTGTCTCTTAAGTACAAAGGGCGTCATCAGCTGACGATCAGGGAGGGCCAGGTAGGAACAGAGGGAAAACTGAAGTAGTCGAAGTGCAAACTAAGCAAGATGAACACCCAACCGAGGTTTGTGCCCACTGACTGAGAGCAGCACGAATAGGAGAAGGAATGTGATTTTCTGCCGCAGTGTTCAGAGCCCAGGGGTCATACAGAGATAGGGAACTGCTGGGTTCATTCCCTGACAAATTCTTACTGTGATCTGCTCTAGCCAGAGCCTCTGCCATGCCCTGGGCTCTGAGGGCAGCATAAGGAAGATGAGGACAAGGTAATTTGGGATATTAACAAGAGAGTGAATTAAATGATGGACCATAGAATCTTAGCTGTGTAGGGGAGGAAATAGTTTTCCTCTGAGGTTCTGTGGCTGAGCCTGAAAATTGAACTGGCAAAAGACAGATTAACAGGACAGCGTACAAGTTTTATTTGGTGTTAGCATTTTCACATAGCACGGAGCCTTCATAGAAAAGAAATGAAGCCCCAAAGAAGCTGGTAGGCCTGAGAGCTTATATGCCATTTCAGCAAAGAACAATACAGTGTGGACATGTGACAAGACAAAGGGGAAAGAGTTTGGGGCCAAGAGCACTAAATGGTGGGAAAGTGACTAGTAAATACACAAAGGGAACTAATGAAAGATAAGGGGTATTCCAGTAGGTCTGTTTTGTACAGATTCACTCTTTTCCAGCAATAAGAGTGTTCTCCTTTTCCTGGTATAAAGAGGGCATCTTTCTCATGGGAAACTAATGTCCTGTTTTTAAGTAGAAAGGGAGAGGGCAGGGAGCCTTTCTTGCATCTGCTGTTCTGAAGTGCCTTCTGCAGAAAATAACCAATATGCCAAAGTGGCATATTTGGGGATGGCAGGTTCTGATCCCCTTCAACTACTTGGGAAGGGAAGTGAAGGAAAGAGAGAATGCATGAATATGTACACAGTAGAGGTGGAGAGCCTCAGGAGGCCTCGCTGCAGTGAAAGAACCAGTGCCCTGGGGTTTGGGCTACAACCATGGAAGAACAGGAGGTGTGGCCAGAGACTAAAATTTCTGAGTTACTGAGGTGAACTATTGATGTAGCAGTAAGAATTGATGGCTGAGGGGAAGGAGAAATGAAAGTGATCTTTTAAAATGCAAATTTAAAAAGGTCACACTTACACACAACACTTTTAGGTGTTCTTAGGGAAAAGATAAACATTCTTAACCTGGTCTGTGATGCCCACTGCCTCCAGTGTCACCCCATGACGACTCTTCCCAGCCAACTCCCATCTTCGGCTTCAAAGCCTTTGAAAATGCTGCTTCCTTGACCTGAAATGCTACCCCCTCACCTAGCCCCTAAAGCTCTACCAGGTTAACCCCTACTCAGCTTTGAGTATTTAGGTATTAGCCTAATGTCACTGCCTCAAAAAAGAGCCCCCTTTGCCCTCAGTCTAGTTCCATGAACTTTCCCTTCATAGCAATTATTACAAGTTATCTTATATTCATGTGATCTTTAAAACTTTGTCTTTGAGTTTTCCCCCCCAAATCATAAGCTCCATGAGAGGAGCAAAGGTATATGCTTTGCTTTTTGTGGCCCAGCCACAAGCTCTGTGCCTAGTACATATCAGGTGCTTGCCAAGTACTTGTTAAATAAGTGGATAAATAAAGAGGTGAAGTGACTTGCCCAAAATCACTCCTTGAACTTGCTAAGAATAACATTTATAATATGTGCTCATTAAATTTTATACCTTGGTGATATTTGCATATATGCCACGATGGGTGAACGACAAAAACAGACGCGACTGGCTGCAAATAATACAAAAACTTAAAGAGAGAGCAATACAAAACAGGGGGTAACAGCAGGAGGCTTCATACCCAGAAGTCTTCCCTCGGGTTTCTGCTGCAGAATGAGGGTGGTGAGAGGAGTAGATGGTCCCTTTTGCATAATTACAAGAGGCTTCATTTATTCTTGTCTCTCTTCCTGCCTGACCATTGTGGAAATTCTAGCTACCTACATGCCTTACTACCAGGAGCAAGGAGCATGTCCAAGACGACCCCTGGACATCACGGGGAACAGGCAGACCTTGGAGATACAGCAGGTTTGGTGCCAGACCACCACAGTAAAGCAAACAGTGCAATAAAGCAAGGCAAATGCATTTTTTGGTTTCTCCATGCACATAAAAGTTGTGTTTATACCACATTGTAGTCTATTAAGTGTACAATAGCATCGTGTCTAAGAAAACAGTGTACATGCCTTAATTTTAAAATAGTTTACTGCTAAAAAATGCTGACCATCAGCTGAGATCTCAGCAAGTACTGTCACTGATTACGGTCACCATAACTAATATGATAATGAGGAAAAAGTTTGAAATATTGCAAAAATTACAAAACTGCAACAGAGACATGACGTAAGCAAAAGCTGTTGGGTAAATGGTGCCCGTAGACTTGCTTGACACAGGGCTGCCACAAGACTTCGATCTGTGAAAAATACAACAAGTGAAGTGCAATAAAATGAGGCAGCCTTCGTTGGCTGCCAGGCTGAGTGAAGAGAAGGTCAGTTCCTCAGGAGTATGCCCTAGCAGGCCCGAGGCCTGTCTAAGGCCTAGACCTGCCCATCTCTTATCTTGAGCTTTCACTTAAACAATTGGCAGCAAGATACTTGAACCTATTATCTGAGGATTTTGTTCATGTATTTTCTTGCAACCCTGCAGTCCTTCCATTCTGCAGCCAGAACATGGGCCATGCACTAGCTCAGAGAAAAAAGAGTATTTTGCTGATCTGAGTGCAAATGTAAAGCCTACAGGGAACATGCTCTCAGGTGAAGTTAACGGATTTGAGAGAATACACAATGACACTGGAACAAGATTTTCTGCCCCAAAGGGTTGTTTGATGAGTCAAGAGTGATAAGTTTCCCTGAGTGTCAGAGGGGAAACAAAGTACATGAGCTTCGTGTTTGTTCCTAGAGAAAAAAGAGATCTCCTTACCTCCTCCCAAACCCACTGCTGGAGGAGAGACAACAGAAATCCCAATTAAGTAGAAGTAACTCTCTGGTTGCAGGTAGAGGAAGTGTCAAGATGTCAGAATAGAAATGGCTATGAAGTTTCTCTCGATTCATGGACCTGAGGCTGCTTCACGGAGCATGCCCAGCCCACCTTGATGTGGCACAGGGGAATGGGTCCAGTGTGTTCATGAAGGGTGCACACTGCCAGAGGCCCTCGGACAGCCCTCTCAGGCCATGCTGCCTGATATGCAGGGGCCTCAGGAGGAGCTTTGCAGCAGGGACAGCCACAGACCTTAAAAGTTCCTTCCAAACAGCCATATGGGTAGCCCAATCCCTGAGGGCCAGATGAGACAACGGACCTCAGTGGATGCCAGTCTATCCCCCCATTCTCCCTCCCATTAACTTGGTCCCTAAAACATAGAGCTAATACCATGGACAGGAAAAGAGAGGGTCTTTGAATTGTCTAGGATTACATTTCTGCCACTTGCAAGAATCTGAACCTGCTGTCAATGGTATTCACTACTTTCTATATTTAAAAAATGTGGTTTTTTTATTACTGAAAAATAAATTTACATTTCTTGGACACTTGAGTCTGTGAATAATGATGCGTATTCTACACACTTATTGCTAGTTAACTTTTCTTGCATTACAGAGTCTGGTCTCTCCAGCTGAGCTGCAAGATATTCACGGCTGAAGAGTAATCCCTTCCTGCCCCCTTTTCTTCCTGCTCAGCACCTTGGACATAATAGTTTTGAAAGAAAAACTTAGAATAGGATGTGCAGTAATTTTGTTTACACATTTTTGGCGAGAGTGTAAGTCCAAGAGTTTCTCAGCTCTGGTTTCTTTTGTTATTCCCCCAAGTACTTGTTTTTCACATTAAGAGATAACAAATATTTGCCAACACCTACCATGCACAGGCCTAACTTCTGAGTCTTCCTGGGTAGGCAGCCCTTGTCTTTAAAGACCTTGTTACTGGAGATGTAGCAAGATGCAGCTAAGTGAATTTAATAAGTATTGACTTTAGGACAACACCTAGGGAATTCTGTTGTGTGTTATTTTAAAAACATGTGTAATCTGATTCCAAAGGGACAAATGTTTATTTGAGAAAAATTGAATTTAGAAGTAAATTGCACTCAGTAACACAGAACCTGTAAAATTAGTAGTACTGACTACCCTTAAGTAACCTTTTGGTGTGTATCACTACTTATGGATTGTAAAAATGTTTCATTATCTATTGGAGTTTGTTACTTAAAGGAATCCCTAATATACTAGGGTGTGTGTGTGTATGTGTTTATGTGTGTGATTTTTTTCTTTCTCCTAAAAAGAGTATGGTGGTATTCAGTGACTAAATGTATTTGGTGATGAAATATATTACATTGATGAAAGAAATCTGAAACTATATTGCAGATTAGAAAAAGTTAAAAATTAGATGGGTGGAGTGGGAAACTAAATAAAATATATACTTGACTCTAATCCATGACATAGCCAGGAAAACAGCACTGATGATTAACTCATATCACCTCCTCATGGAAGCTCTCCCATCTTCCCTCTGGCAAAATTAGCTAGAACCTCTGTGCTCCTGAATATTTTTGCTACCTGTATTTAACAATATATTATTATTTTAACAAAAATAATATATGGTATTATTTCTGTCTTATATTTTAGAGAGGCATTATAATGTTGTTGTTAAGACATAGATTTTTGGATTTAAACAGTCCAAGTTCAAATATCAGCCTTACCATTTGCTAGCTATGTGACCTTGGACAAGCTAGTTAGCCTTTCTGAATCTGTGTCCTCATCTGTCAAATGGAAGTAATGGTACCTACTTCATAGACTTGTGAGAGATAATTAGGACAATATTTGCAACATGCTGACCCACCCCAAAAGTCAATAAATAATAGGTATAATTATTTTTATTACAGAACTGGCTATATTGCACCGCAATTACTGGTTTAGCAATGCTTTCCTCTTTAGACTGTGAACACCGAGACAGCAGGCTCTGGGTCCTCACCTTTCTCCCTCCTAGCAGAGTAACTCATAAACAATAAGCAATCCATGTTTGTTAAAGGATAAAACAGCTGTGGAAAGTGCCAGACCAAGTGCTTATCCTAGGAGTTCTGAGATTTTAGATTTTTAGAGTTACTGAGATTTTAAACACAAACTCTAACTGCAAACCGTTGACTCTTATAATCAATATTATATAGGGTCGTTTCTACTTTTAACACAAACTAACATTTAATGAGCACTTACTATGTGGCAAGTTTGTGCTCTACTTTGTATTTAAACCACTCTATGAGACAGACATTATATTCTCTTTAAAGGATGAGGAAACTGAGGCCCAGTGAAGGTGCTGTGAAGCTGGTGATTTCTGAGATTTTGTTAGAATCCCCTGGAAAGTCCTGGCATTCTGTCCTTCCATTGGAGTGTCTGTGCAGGCGGTAGGGAAAAGAAACAACCACATATTTTTCTTCCTCTTTAGTAAAATATTTTATTTATTTTGCAGTCTCTTTTCTCTTCTGGGAAAACAAGCAAAAGAAATTCTTGCTTCATTCATGATTTTACCCCTGCTGAGGTCCAGGGCAGAATTTCTTCCCTGCAGAGAGCTCTGTTCAAGGATATAAATGAAGGTTCCAGAATGCCACGGAGCATCCCAACTGGTAATTATTTTGTTAAGTGGGGTTTAAATAGACTTTCAATACATTAAAATAATGATACAATAACTCATATCCCATCTCTGTGTAGAAAAACAATTATCTGTGAAACCATAAAACTCTGAATAAGCTAAATAAAATTGAGAGTGGAGGGTATTAAGAATTTTTCCAAAAGCAACTTGCTTTCAAAGAGAATATTCAATCTCGAATGATCATGCTGTTTTGTTAATGAAATTTATCAGTTACTTGTTCATGTTGCTTGCATGAGTGAAAGATGTGTTTTAAAAATAAGAAAAACATTGGAATTATTTTACATCAAGGAAGCTGATTGGAATCTTTCCAGATTCCACATTTGTTTCTATTGAGCAGAAGTCTTCATTACTTGGGAAAATATTTTTATTTCTTCCTCTCCTTTTCTAAGTGTCCTACAAAGACCTGTCCTCAGATGGGAAACATTTCCTCAGTCCCAAAGGAGTCCGGCGTTTGCCTGGAGAAACAGCTGAACTGCGCGCTGAAGGGGCCTCTCAAGAAGAAGATGATGCCGCCTGCAAATAACGTTTTCAAACATTTTCCACATACTTTCTTCATTCATACGAGCAGCTGCCATATGATAGATAAAATGTGATTCGGAGAACATTCTATTATTTTTCTTTCACATACATCATAAAATGAGGCAAAAAAAATGCCGTTTTGAAGGGACCATCTGCATAGTGCCTAGGGTATTTATTCTTTAAAAATCTTATTTCAATTTACTTTCAGAATTAGAGAAACAGCAGGGGCCACTAGATTAGGTAGAGATCAATTGTTATCCTTCACTGAGGAAATAAATAGATTAAAGGGTTGGGGGGGAAATCCCTGAAATAAGAATTCTGCCTTATTTTTGCTAGCATTCCCATAATAATAATGACCTAGAACACATTAAGTAGGGAAATTAATTCCATCTCGTGAAAGTGTCTTCTAATATACTAGTAAGAATTGACATGGGAAATATGTAGTGAATTTAAAACCAATTTAATCATAAAGGAAGTTGGTGTCTGCTCAGCAGTACTTTCTGTACTAAAACGGGTAACCCTTTCCTGAAAAAATACTCAGAAAGATACTCTTACTGTGAAACTTTGTCCTGGAATTGAGGATGGGATTGCTTCTGGCCCCAACTCTCAGAGAGAGATCATTTTCCAAAGAGATGAAATGAGAAGTGTGATGAATGGCAGGCAATGACTTCACTCAAGGCCCATAGCAGGTACTCATTAAATGCTTGATGAATAAATGATGGAGAATGCGACTAGTTATTTGGGGTAATAAGGGCTGCCATTTGGAACATTCCAGAAGGAAAGAGTCTCATTTACTTCCATTAGGTGAGAGTTTATTTCTTCCTTCCTTCCTCCATCTGTTGATGCCTGCCATGTGTCGGGCTTTGTCCTTGGGACTGAACATACAGCTGTGAACATCATGGATGTTTCAGGAGCTGGCGTCCTGAAAGAGGAGAAGTGAAACAAACAAGCAAAAACCCTGTAACCTAGCCACTGACTTCAGGTAGCAGCATCCTGTGGCTCCAGTCCTCCCTGCCTGGAAGTTAGGACAGGCCCGGTGTGCAGGCAGCAAAGAGGGCCTCGCTGGGGAGCTCTTGTCCCTGTCACCTCTCCTAGGCAGCTGACTGGCTCAACTTTCCTCATCTCAAATTCTCAATTAAAAAGTGGGAACCAGAAGAGGGCCCCTGCTCCAGAAAAAACATGTCAGGATAATAAATGAACCTCTTATGTCTTCTCTTAAAAATTGCTCATTTAGGCATGTTAGGCTCTAGTTTGCCTGGCTGCATCTGCCATCAGAATAATTGGATAATTTAAACAGATTTTCTTGAGAACAATGGATGTGTTTCTACAGACAAGTGATTATCACACAGTTCTCCTGTCTTTCCTCACTGTCCTTCCTCCTAACCTTTATAACCACCATCCTCTCTTGTTTTGCCTTACATAGTTGAATAAAAATCGGGGTCTGGAGTCTACATTTTCAACAAGGATGGCCCACATCATCCTCTGATAACAGACAATATCCACTTCATTTGTGGCTCTGTAAGAAGGGCACTATGTCCCTCTAAACTTTCCATGTTAAAGTAGTCATAGTTTGCTTTTTATGTGTAAGACTTCTCTACCATGCAGATGGAGGGAGATGAAGTCTGGTTTCACCTGCTGCTGAATGGTCTGGCTCAGGCAACCCCTTTAAACATCCACACATGGAGGAAGTCACTAACCAAAAGGTTATTTGACTTTCAGCATCAGATGAATAAATAAATAATAAAATATTTTAAATATCTGGGCTGTTGAATTAGAATTCACACTTAGGTCTCTGATGCTTGGATGTTACTGCACAGCCAGTGTTGAATCTGTTTTCCAAGTGGGTCCATTGTTGTCATGTGGGAACCTTTTCTATGAACTGGTGTGACTGGATCTTGAGGAACAAGGCCATGGAATGAAGCCAGTCCAGCAGCACTTAGGGACTGCTTGTCCCCTTGTTACTACCCTAGGCAAGACCCTGTGGAGTTGGGTGACAGCAAAGCCAGGTGGCCGTAGGGGGGCAAGCCCAGGTGGCCCAATTCCAAGCTTGGTGCGTAGAAGAAATGCTCCTGAAAGTACCACTCCAGGCCACGTGGCAAAGGTGTGGCCACATTGGACCTCAGTCAGAGGGAGGAGCTCTTGGGAAGAAAGGTGTTTGGTAGTCTGTGGATTAAAGGTCAGGACAGAATGTCAAGTGTCAAAATCAAAAGCTATGCCCTCAAATTAAAGGCCTTCACACAATGAGCATGTGGAAAGAAGCCCTCTGACATTCATGGAAGAGGATGCCATTCTGTCTCCTAGAACGCCTATATTCTCTGAAGAAATAACACAATTAATTTTAATGTTGCACCAAATGTTGATTAGTATATTCACCTTCTGATCAAAGGTTCCTCTCATTTCTTGAGTTCCAGGGTTGCATGGTATAGTTTTCTGTTGCTGCGTAAAAAGTTGTCCAGCTTAAAATAACAAACTTACCTCCTACAGTTTCTGAGGGTCAGGAATCAAGCAGTGGCTTATCTGGATGGTCCTATCTCAGGGTCTGTCTCCTGAGGCTGCAGTTGAGCTCTGCTAGCTGGAATGTTCCCAAGACAGCTCATGCACATGGCTGCTGGCATGAAACCTCAGTTTCTCACCACCTGGGCTTCTCCAAGGGCTGCCCAAATATCCTCCTGACATGGCAGCTGTCTTTTCCCAGAGCAAGTGACCCAAGAACAGGCAGAAGCCATATGCCTTTTATCATTGATCACAAAGATACACACTATCTCTTCTGCTGTATTTTATTCATTAGCAGTGAGGCATGAAGTCCAGTCCATAGTCAAGTGGGGAATGGGAATTTGGTTCTACCTTTTAGAAGAACTGTTGAAGAATTTTAAACTCCTACCTAAAATATTCATCCTGAATATCAGAGAATGTAGTATACTCAAGGACCAGCTGTAAGAATTGGGGAACCCAGTGCAAAATAGAAATGCAGAACCACTTGTTTAAGAATTATTGAGAATTTCAAGACAGTGACAGGAGAACATTAAACCAAACATGGTCCCTTCTAGGTGCCAGCTCTTTGCTCCTGCCCAGGTTGCATACGGAGGAAAGCAGTCCTGACTATAGCAATTAAGAGCATGGGCTCTGAAATCAAGAGTTTGAATCCCAGCCCCACTGCTTAATAATTGTGTAACTCTTGGGAAAATTACTTAATATCTCTGAATCTCAATTTCCATTTCTCTAAAATGGGCATGATTCATCTACCTGCCACTTAAGATTTCTGTGAGCCTTAAATGAAGTAATTGCAGCACCTGGCTTTCAGTTGGCACTTGAAAACTTGTAGATACAATGATTACATTTTCAAGGAGCTTTAGGGATGAAGACAGGGGCCGCTGTGCTGATAGCTCAGATGGATTATTTAGCTGATGATCGTGAATGCCTTAAAGCAGAATGCTTTCTGCAGTAGCACCTCTCTTCTCCCTAGCATAGACCCGTATGTTCAAGAGATGAAAAACGTGGCCTGTAAGCTGCTACAAGAACAGCTAAGATGTATTTCAGAAATGGCATGTTTTCAGAATTCTAAAAAGTAGGACCAAAGTTACTATTTAAGAAAACCCATATAAGAAGACCAGTGTTTCATTGACTGTTTTAATAGTAGGCCTTTATCGGTACCTTAGAAACTGTTGCCATGAACTACTCTGTATTAAAAACTCAGTTGATGAGACTGAATATTAAATAAAAACTTCCTGTAGGCTCAAAAACAAAAGCAAAAACTAAAACTGTTGCTGGATGAGGTCTTAATACTGGCAAAGTGATTTTATAAGACATTTTAGAGCCTTAGGCTGGCTCTCTGCTTCCTTTCTTAAGCAGCTTGAGCACGGCCCAGTGAAGCACACAAAAACGGAATGAGCTGGTGCCAACGCCACGCCACGGCTCAGGTGAGCCACAGCTGGCGCTCCAGCCACCCTGCTTTGGAGGTTCCATTTCACACCAAACAACTGCCTTCTTCAAAGAACCCATCAACTGTTTCCCCGTGGACCTTCAACGATGCTCTTAACCATAGCAAATCACTGGGCCAAGACAAGTTTGCTTATCTGACAAAAACGACAGGCTCTAGCCTGTGAAGTGGGGTCCACAGAATCCAGGAGCACAGTTCTGGGCTTTGCAGGGCTACGCCACAGTGCCTAGAAGGGTTGAAAGCAGGTTCAAGGGGTGCCTCACTTGCCTCTTCTGAAAAGGTGGTCTAATCAAGGACCTGAGTAAGGAAAGGCAGAGGTACCAGTTATTTATCTGCGTGAACAGATTAACAGGAAACATTAAGAAAAATAGCGTGAGTTGGATTCTTTTGACAAACACAGTAACACAATACAGACAAATCAGGTATAAGTGTGAATAGAATTTTTTCCCCACTTAACTACAGGCAATGCTATGTTCTTAGCAATAATCTTCTATTTCTCAAGGAACTTCTTTATTTATTCCCCAATCCAAAATTAGTTTCTTAATTTGAAACAGCCATAAACAAACATTACTAAAGAAATCCCCTGAGCTCCCTTCTCCCACACCCTCTCCCCCCACACACATTTTTTTCTGCTGGTTTGTTTGTTCTCAGTTCTTTCTGCCTTTGTGCTCAGCACAAGGACCTGCAGTGGTCTGGCTTTCTGAAATCCCTTCATAAGTCTCTTGAAAGATATTTCAATTCCATTTTGACAGGAGAGAATTAAATTCACATTCATTTCAATCAATTATGTATTAAACCCCAACAAACTTCGATTACAGAGAAGTATGGATTTTAGTAGTCTCCTGGTTTCTAAGGATGCTTGCAGCTCTGTAATTCTTCTGTGGGCCTGTTTTTGCTGAATAGTGAGAATAAATGGATCCTATGATCCGAGCGGCTGCAGGAACCGACTTGGAGAAGGATCCCTTCTCTTTTTCGCTCCTTGACTTCCCATCTTTGCCACCTCCTCTTCCTTCCCTTCCCCTCCTTTCCTCCTCTGACCTCCCTTCCTTCCCTTCCCTATATCAACAACGAATTCCATAGGCATATGGCTTTCTTCTTCAGACTCAACACCATCTTTATAAAGAGGAATGTGCTGGTCGTCGGCCGGTGGCTCTGGCCTCCGCGCTCTGCTCTGTGTCACGGAGGCGCTTTCCAGCCTCCTCCGGGCTGAGCCAATGGGAGGCCTGGGCGGAAACTGGGGGGAGGAGCGGGGAGCCGGGACTTGCTCCTTCTCTGTGTTCTGAGAGGTTTTCTCTGGCAGTGCCTGCTTCTCCTCCACGATTCCAGATGCTGTCAGATATTCCCCTCTTTGTGGTCTCAGCGCCTGCCAGGAATCCTCCCCCTGTGCTTTCGACCTCTTGCTGAGGATCCCATCTTCCAGCCTCTCCTAACGCGGCCTTCTCGCTGAGTCCCTACAGCCCGCCGGGGCTTAATGGCTTCTGACTGTTGATGATCTTTGGGTAATCCTCACGATCCCTTACTCAGCTCTTTGGTTCTGGTTCTTCCAGGGCATGTATAACAATTTCCTATATTAAAGTCTCCGTTTAGAACACCTATAGTGGATGCTGTCTTCTTCACTGGGTTCTGACTAATGTAGGGGTCTCAAGATTATAACAACAAATAGCAGGAGCTTCCGGGTTGGCAAACACGTGGGGGACTGGGAGTGACGTGTCTGAAGAGAGCACGGAGGCTCTAAGCCCCTTAAAACATATCTGGTCCTATGCATCGCTTGCATCTGGCTGTTGCAGAGTTACATTCTTTTATAATAAACTAGTGATCCAAAATCAATTTAAGAAATTATAACCTCCTCCAAACCTCAGATTTCAAGTCTTTTGAAGTCTCCAATAGTGGAATCTAGTCCTCAAAGAATGGAGCCATAGATGGAGTGAGCCCAGGCCCCTGAGTCCCCACATGGAGGAAGGCAGCCTACTGAACA
This sequence comes from Manis pentadactyla, assembly GCF_030020395.1. Classification (NCBI taxonomy): domain Eukaryota; kingdom Metazoa; phylum Chordata; class Mammalia; order Pholidota; family Manidae; genus Manis; species Manis pentadactyla. The sequence continues at coordinate 36,570,543 of NC_080024.1, forward strand.
GGAGCACCTTCCTCAAACTGGCACGTGCTCAAGGAAGAAACTATTATTGCATTTGTGTCATTATATATTAAATGGTTTTTTGTTACAACAACCTACCCAACTAACTCTACTAGAGAGTATGAGTTGTACGTGAAGAAGAGATAACACTCTAGCAATAGCTTAAATCTTGAAAAGGTAATCTGCGTAATAAATAATAAACATACACATTTTAATTGACTTTTGGACTGATAAAGTTATCAGATTTACACATGGTAATGGAATCTTCTTTGTGTATGACTTAATCAGCCATGTAAACATGTTTAGACTAACGTGTGAGCAGGTCTGCCAATGTTGAGAAAGAGACACAAAATTCCCAGACACAAGGGATTCATTATAATTTTGATGTAGTAAAATAATAATGTGAAAAGAACAATTAAAATAAAACAAAAAACAGTGACAAAAAACCACCACAGCAACATTTCTGACCAACAGTTCTCCAGAGCGGAATGCTGCCACACATGACCTTATCCTATGCTCCTTGGGGTTTTGATACAAACAGCAAACCTTACAAAACTAATGGCTGGCAAAACCCAATGTCAGAGGTAAGTCTGGGGTGCCCATAAATGGCACACAAGGGCGATAGTCGAAAGGTCTTTTCCTCCAGGAGCCAGGGGCCTCCTGTTTCTGGGACTCTCCTAAACATGGAGAGGAGGATTTTCTGCCCTTACCTCACTAATATTTGTGTTTACAGCAAAATTGTATCTGAGGCTTGTTAGTGACTTTCCCTCTCAGTCCCATCTGAGTGGGCATGTCCCATCTGCTTTGCATCACTGCTGCAGGATGCCAGTGGTTTTGATCACTGGGGGCTTCAATAACCTTGAATCTCACCTGATAACAACACATCTTTGTTTATGAATCTGGGAAATATTTTCTATAGAGCAATGGTTGGTAATACTTTGTGAGTCAAAGGCCTTTTGGGAGAATCAGAGGACTGGTCAGAATCCTCTCCCCAAAGAAATATGTGTATGTGCACAATTATGAGTGAGCATGTGTGTGAGTGCATGCACACACATACACACACACTGACATAAATCTCCGTGGGCTTGTTGATACCAGATTAAAAATCCCCCACTCCCCAGCCCAGCCACATGGTCCTTAGTCATATATTACTCTTCAACTCATATTCAGGATGCCCTGGGTATTGCCTATGTATGTAACTATAGTTTCACAATTAAGTTATTTTTTTCCTTTCACATCCTTTTAAACAATGAACTTCAAAATATGAAATCTGTCAGCCTCTACTTGAGAGATACTTCCTTATTTTGGACTTACCCTAGGGCAGATAATTTCACGTCTTACTTGTGTTAAAAGATTTCTCTATAGTGATATTAAATGTTTCTGTACATGAAGCAGTAATTGCCTCCTGCTGTTTTGAAATATCTCTCTTTCTTATTGGCACCACATGAGATAAAGTTCTATGATTGGGACAGAGATTCATGGAGTGTTATTGTTGAACGTATGTTTATGTTGCTTTCCTGTGGTGAAAGGCCCATGACATAAGACTTCCGTTTGGGGATTGATTTGGAGCCCAGTGTAACATGTATGCTGTAATAAGTCACAGCAGACGTCATCTATGCAGTCTCCCATGCGGGTTCCAGGGTGGATAATTTTGCTCATTCTTTTGGCCTTTGATATGGCTTGTCAGGGACTAAATTCATGCTCATAACTCTGAGAAGTGCTCAGCTGTGAAATAAGTACTGAAAAGATGAAATGCAATTGATCCTGAGCCATTGTGATCTTTCAATCCCCTGTAAGGAAGAAATACGTATTTAAAGTGGCCTAATAAATCTTTTGAGTTTAAAAGTTCATAGATTAAAAATATTTATGGATTGGCTGGGGCAGGAAGACTAGAAAAACATATGTGTTGGCTCTGTAGTAGAGATAGAAACCCTAATGGAACATCAGTGATAAGCCTAGTGTTTCTGCACAGAAAGGAGAATCCTTTAGCATCAAGGCATGAGAGTGTACATCAAGTATAGAAGCCATCAGCTCCAAGATTGATTAAAAATGAAAAATTGGCTTTCCTTTAAACATCTGTAGCTATTTGTTATATTTGAGTTTATTAGAAGAAAATAGTACACTAAGCTTCTTGAGGCTTACTAGAAAGGAAAGAGGCAATTTTTAAGTTGAGTGACAAGAGCTATGTAGGACCTATGAAAGAAGACACTGGAAACTCTTAGTATTAATTTATTCATTCATGCAACAAGAATTTATTGAGTGCCTACTATATCAAGGAACTATGTTAAACACAAGAATAAGGAAATAAGTAAGACATGATTCTGCCCTCAAGATGGTTCCAGTGCAGTGAAAGAGACTGATAAATAGATAATTTGATTATGGTGTGATATACTCTACGGCAGAGGTTCAGAGTGGTTTTGGAACATGGAAGAAGTGCTTTTCTCTTGTTTGGCGAGATCAAGAGACTTTCTCAGAGGAGGTGATGTTTTCCAGAATGAGAAAATATAGCCTAGGAGAAAAGGGAGGGAGAGGTATCCCACACAGCAGAGACAGCACATGAAAAGGCAAAGATAGAGAGTCCTGATAGGTCAGGAACTGGGATGACTTGGTGCAAGAGGCCCAGGTCGGGGAGTGGTGAGAGATGGGCTGAAGAGGGAGCACAAATCATGTGCATGCCATGCTAGCAGAGGAGTCTCCTGAAGTCAAAGGCTTAGGGTAAGAAGGCAGGAACAATGAATATGGAGAAAGAATATGGATACTTGGGGCAGCTTGGAGATAGGACAGCAATAGAACTTGCAGAGAGGTGGAATTGGGATGACAGAGAGGAGTCAAGAATGACAGTTATTTCTGGCTTGGGTAACTGAACTGATGGTGGTGCCATTCACCATGATTAGGAATAAAGGACAAGGAATGGGGTTGGGATTGGGTGGAGAATATCATTTCCCATTTCACATTGTGTCTGAGATATCTGCAAGTTTCTGTTCTGAAGATAGGGAGTTTGAGCTGGGTGCTCAGTAGACAATTGAATATATGGAACATAAGCTTAAGAGATACAATTTTGGGAGTCATCAGTAGTTGAGGCACTGGCTATGGGCAAAATTAGAGAGAAGAAAGTGTTGAGAACAGAACTTAAGATAACATTAACATTTAAATGGTAAAGGTAGAGACAAAACAATGCTAAATAATATTGAGAAAAAGTAGCAAGAGCATTAAGGAAAATGAGGGTGGCACACAGAAGCCAACAAAGGAGACTGGGTCAAGAAGGCAGTCAGGTGTTCATGTGGTGGAGGAGTGAAATGATATAAGCACCTAACACTGCCTTTAAGATGGGGTGACCGAAAGATCACTGAGGACATTGGCAAGATCAGTTTTAATGCAGTCATAGAAAAAAGGACTGACATATTAAAGGGAGGTAAGAAAGTAGACAGAACCCATTTACTGAGGTTTCCAAAACTTGACTCAGGGGACAGAGTGCTTTAAAGACCCAGGCTTCTTAAAGCATTTAAAACATTTAAACATTAAACATTTAAAGAGGAGCTGGGCAAAAATCATTTGGACATAAACATGAGCGACTTCTTCATGAACATATCTCCCTGGGCAAGGGAAACAAGGAAAAATGAACAAGTGGGACTATATCAAGCGGAAAAGCGTCTGTACAGCAAAGGACACCATCAATAGAACAAAAAGGTACCCTACAGTATGGGAGAATATATTAATAAATGACAGATCTGATAAAGGGTTGACATCCAAAATATATAAAGAGCTCATGCACCTCAACAAACAAAAAGCAAATAATCCAATTAAAAAATGGACAGAGGAGCTAAACAGACAGTTCTCCAAAGAAGAAATTCAGATGGCCAACAGACACATGGAAAGATGCTCCACATCGCTAGTCATCAGAGAAATGCAAATTAAAACCACAATGAGATATCACCTCACACCAGTAAGGATCGCCACCATCCAAAAGACAAACAACAACAAAATGTTGGCGAGGTTGTGGAGAGAGGGGAACCCTCCTACACTGTTGGTGGGAATGTAAATTAGTTCAACCATTGTGGAAAGCAGCATGGAGGTTCCTCAAAAAGCTCAAAATAGAAATACCATTTGACCCAGGAATTCCACTTCTAGGAATTTACCCTAAGAATGCAGCAGCCAAGTTTGAAAAAGACAGATGCACCCCTATGTTTATCGCAGCACTTTTTACAATAAATGCCAAGAAATGGAAGCAAACTACATGTCCATCAGTAGATGAATTGATAAAGAAGATGTGATACATATACACAATGGAATATTATTCAGCCATTAGAAGAAAACAAATCCTACCATTTGCAACAACATGGATGGACTAGAGGGTATTATGCTCAGTGAAATAAGCCAGGCAGAGAAAGACAAGTACCAAATGATTTCAGTCATATGTGGAGTATAAGAACAAAGAAAAACTGAAGGAACAAAACAGCCACAGAATCACAGAACCCAAGAATGGACTAACAGTTACCAAAGGGAAAGGGACTGGGGAGGATGGGTGGGAAGGGAGGGATAAGGGCAGGGAAAAAGAAAGGAGGCATTATGATTAGCATGTATAATGTGGGGGGGCATGGGGAGGGCTGTACAACACAGAGAAGACAAGTAGTGAATCTATAGCATCTTACTATGCTGATGGACAGTGACTGTAATGGGGTTTGTGGGGGGGACTTGGTGAAGGAGGGAGCCTAGTAAACATAATGTTCTTCATGTAATTGTAGACTAATGATAATAAAATAAAATAAAATAAAATAAATAAAAGTAAAATAAAATAACAAAATAAAATAAATGAAATGAAATAAAATAAAATAAAAAAGAAGAGCTGGTACTCATCCTTCTTAAAGCATTCCAAAAAGTAGAAGAGGATGGAGTACTTACAAACTCATTCTATGAGGGAGAATCACTCTAATACTGAAACTAGACAAAAATACCACAAAAAAAGAAAATTCCAGACCAATATCCCTGATGAACATAGATGTAAAAATCCTCAATGCAACATTATCAAATGGAATCCAAAAATACATCAAAAAGATCATCCATCATGACCAAGTAGGACTTACTCTATGGACGCAAGGATGGTATAATATTAAAAAATCCATCAACATCATACAACACATCAACAAAAAGGAGGACAAAAGTCATATGATTATCTCAGTAGATGCTGAAAAGTATTTGACAACATTTAACATCCATTCAAGACAAAAACTCTCAACAAAATGCGAATAGAGGGCAAGTACCTCAACACAATAAAGGTCACATATGACAAATCCACAGCCAACATCATACTAAACAGCGAGAAGCTGAAAGCTTTTCCTTTAAGACTGGGAACAAGACAAGGATGCCCACTCTCCCTGCTTTTGGTCAACATAGTTCTGGAGGTCCTCACCACGGCAATCAGACAACACAAAGAAATAAAAGGCTTCCAGATTGGCAAGGAAGAAGTTACACTGTCACTGTTTGTAGATGACATGATACTGTACATAAAAACCCTAAGGAAGCCATCCCAAAACTTCTAGAACTAATAACTGAATTCAGCAAAGTTACAGGATACAAAATTAATACACAGAAATCTGTGACATTCCTATATACTAATGATGAACTAGCAGAAAGAGAAATCAGGAAAACAATTCCATTCACAATTGCACCAAAAAGAATAAAATACCTAGGAATAAACCTAATCAAGGATGTGAAAGACCTATACCCTGAAAACTGCAAGACTCATGAGAGAAATTAAAGGAGACACCAATAAATGGAAATGCATCCAGTGCTCATGGATAGGAAGAATTAATATTGTCAAAATGTCCATCCTTCCTAAAGCAATCTACAGATTCAATGCAATCCCTATCAAAATACCCACAGCATTCTTCAATGAACTAGAGCACATTTTTCTAAAATTCATATGGAACCACAAGACCCCAAATAGCCAAAGCAATCTTGAGAAAGAAGAACAAAGCTGGGGAGATTATTGTCCCTGACTTAAAGCTCTACTACAAAGCCACAGTTATCAAAATAATTTGGTACTGGCACAAGAACAGACCCATAGATCAATGGAATAGAATAGAGAGTCCAGATATATATAAACCCATGCATCTATGGTCAGTTATTATAGGATAAAGGAGCCATGGATATACAATGGGGAAATGACAGCCTCTTCAACAACGGGTGTTGGCAAAACTGGACAGCTAAATGTAAGAGAATGAAACTGGATTATTGTCTAACCCCATACACAAAAGTAAACTCGCAATGGATCAAAGACCTGAATGTAAGTCATGAAGCCATAAAACTCTTAGAAGAAAACAGGGAAAAATCTCTTGAATATAAACATGGGCAACTTTTTCTTGAACACATCTCCTTGGGCAAGGGAAACAAAATAAAAAATTAACAAGTGGGACTACATCAAACTAAAATCTTCTGTACAGCAAAAGACACCATCAGCAGAACAAAAAGGCATCCTACAGTATGGGAGAATATATTCGTAAATGACTCATCTGATAAGGGGTTAACATTCAAAATATATAAAGAACTCATATGCCTCAACAGCCAAGAAACAAATAACCTGATAAAAAAATAGGCGGAGGACCTGAACAGACACTTCTTCAAAGAAAAAATACAGATGGCCAATGGGCACATGAAAAGGTGCTCCACAATCACTAATTATCAGGGAAATGCACATTAAAACCATAATGAGATATTACCTCACACCAGTGAGGATGGCCAACATCCAAAAGACAAGGAACAGCAAATGTTGGCGAGGATGTGGAGAAAGGGAAACCCTCCTACACTGCTGGTGAGAATGTAAACTGGTTTAACCATTGTGGAATGTGATATGGAGGTTCCTCAAAAAACTAAAAATAGAAATACCATTTGATCCAGGAATTCCACTTCTAGGAATTTAACTGAAGAAAACGAAATCCATGAATTGAAAAGATATATGCACTGTTACGCTATGTTTATTGCAGCACTATTTACAATAGCCATATGGAAGCCACCTAAGTATCCATCAATAGATGAATGGATAAAGAAAGTGTGGTACATATACAAAATGGAATATTATTCAGCCATAAAAAGAAAAGAAGAATGCTGCCATTTGCAACAGCATGGATGGTTCTAGAGGGTATTATGCTTAGTGAAATAAGCCAGGTGGAGAATGATAAACACCATATGATTCCACTTATTTGTGGAATATAAAAACAAAGCAAAACAGAAGGAACAAAACCACATTAGACTCATAGACACTGATAAATGACTAGTAGTTTCCAAAAGGGAAGGGAGTGGGCTGGGGCAGGTGGGAGGGGGTGTTGAACCACTGTGAACCACACTGTGATGTACAATTGATTGAAAAAAAAAGAAATGAAAAATTATGGATACTGGGGACACAGAGTATAAATAAGAAGAAAAAATCAATAAAAATATTAACTACTACAAAAAAAAAAACCTAGGCTTTTTTTTCAACAAACATAATAATGCAGCTTTATTACTCAAAATTCTGATCAGGTATAGAGCCCTTCTTCTAGAGGATCACTGCTCAAGCTTTTGAATATTTCTCCCCACCAAGCGGACATTTTTCCAACTTCACTTACAGTAATTTGTATTATAAGAGAAATATTTTTCTCAAAATGTATTTATAGTATAGTATAAACCATAATTCACTCTCAAGACTTTGATATGTCCTACCACCCACTGAGGTTCCAAATGTAGAATTGACCTGTACACCTCAGCACAGTGATAGGGGTTGGTGGTTATAATCTTTAAATTTCAGGGTTAATTTCAAAAGCAAGGAGTCATGGATGAACTATTCCTGAATGGAAACCAGGTAGAGCTGTGGTGTCTGTAATAGCAACTAGCCTAGGAAACAGCTAACTGGGAATCTGAAGATTCTATATGCAAATTCTCACAGGTGTGTAGTGGGCCAGCCATTTTTGAGGGCTCTAACAAACACAAAGCCCCACCCCCTTCTCTACCACCTCCACCTGTCTAGTCTCTTTTGCATTAAGGCACGGCTAGCACACTGGCCCAAGGATCTCAGGTGCATTGCTCTTGACAGATAGTGTCTCCACAGCAGTAATTCTCTTTCGAGGTGGCCATCAGAGCCAACTAGGCTGGTTATGGGGAGGCTTCCCCAGCACTCCTCAGTGCTCATTCCCACACACTGCCCAGTATCTGTGGGCACAGGCTTCCTGAAATGGAAAGAAGGACCTCTTTTAGCGAAGAGCATGCAACAAAGAAATCCAAGGACTTTCATTCAAAGCAATCCTCTCTGTGGGTCCTTAGCACAAATCCTCACTCAGAAGGGGTTGGTTATGAGTTGCCAGTTTCTAACACTTCCTGGTGGAAAAGATCAACCAAATACTGAAATGTTCCAATGGAAAGGTATTAGAAAAAGTATGCGAGCAAACTTTCTTTCTTTATTAATTCACTCAGGCCAATCCAGAAAAACAGCAAAAGCAATTTATCGGCCACATTATTTTGTCCATGATGAAAATAGCTTTACTAATTTTTCTGGATTATAAAAATAATATGTTTGTTATTCCAAAAACTTGAATATTATTTGTATGAAAAAAAAAATGTATTTGAAATCCCAAAGCCCAAAGGAAGCCAAGGTTTAATGGACAATTCAAGTAGTTTCTGTAATGATGTACTTTATTGACTGCAAAAATATCAATGAGTGTCTTTAGCCACTGAATGTCTGAATATTTTAAATCTGATATTTAAATGTTTGAAATGGAGGAACGTAAGGGTGGCTTCCCAATCTTTCACTCAGCATGGAAACCTTGGACTGCAAGGTAGCCCTTAGACCCCATGTTGCCTATCACTGATCTAAAAATGCTTGGAGCAGCAGATGAAGGGCTGGGTGGGAATGGTAAGGCCAGGAAGAGTTTGGGAGCAACATCAGGGCTCTTACTGCCTGTGGGACTCAGAAGTAACTCAAAGGAAAGGGAGTTGTATCCATGGCAAGAAAGCTCCAAAGACCTGAAGCTAGACCTTACATTCTGGAAGGTATCAGATCCTGACCATCATGTTCTCCATCCTGTCCTACTGATGGGGCCAGCACAGGACTGAGTAGACACTCAATAAATACTTCTTGATGTAGGTCAAGTTTCATCTGCTTCATTATTTGGCCCTGAGGTAGTGGTACCTAACCAAAGGCAGTGGAAGGGAAGGAGCCCCCAAGGTTGAACTTCTACCATGGATCATACTCGAGAGCAATTACAGCACCCATAAAAACCACCCAGTGGGACCAAAATCATTTAGGCATGGAAGAGCACATGAGCCAAGAAATAGATTACCCCCGCCCCCGTGCCCAGGCTAAATCTGCATGGTGATAACTGCTGTAGCCTGATAACGATTCATAAAGAAGACTGAAGTGATAAACCATGCTTTCAAATTTAACAGAACCATGGACTTGCAGAAGCATGCGGGACTCTGCAGGAGCCCTCAGGGAGCAGGTAAAGGTTTTAAAGAGACTTACAGGAGTGTTTGAAGCAATTTACAGACTTAGTGTTCCAGAGAGGAAAATGTTTGAGGCCCCTGAGCTGTGTCAGGGTCACCTTAGGTCCAGACTGAAGATTTGGGGAGAACTTGTAAAGCACCCACTGGCTAAGAGGGGGATGGGCAGGTGAAATTGGGGCCAGGCAAGGGGGCCCCAGGGAGTTTAATGCATGAGTCTGCTCCCTTCTCTTAGCCACATTGATATGGAAGGGTTTGAGGAGAAACACCCACAGTTTGGCACTCTTGATGGGAAAGAAGGTCATGTATCTTTTTGGTAGGAGTTATGCTTGTTTTGGGAGTTGGGTTGCTTTTCAAGGCCCTGGCTCACATGATCTGTTTCTTCCTCTGCATGAGGTGAGCTGTGCTTTGGCACTACAGTCTTTAAAGAGTTTCCAGCGCTATTCAGAGTTGAAGTGGATCTTCACTGTGAACCTATCAGCAAGGACCTGTTTTTGTTCTAACCTGCTGTGAAAAGACTTTAGAATTGCTCTAAGATGCATCTGGGAATATTGACTGAGATCACAGATCAGTTCAATTTACTAAAATAATAATCTATGAAATTCATTCATTATTAGTTCAGTACTATTTATTGAGTAATCCCAGGCTCTGGGGACACAACAGTGAGCCAAAGAGACAAAAATCCTGCCTGATGGAGCTTCTCATCTTGTGCAGATGTCTAGACTGAGAACACTGCTAAAACAATGAGCAAACCTACTACTAAGGCTTGGTTTTGTATTTCCAAGTTAAATTCTGTTTTATTTAGTCAATCGTCTCTAACCCCAGATTATATGTCATCTTGGTTGCTAATAAATTATTTTCTTTCTGTTTCACAATTATCTTTCTCTATAAGCACTTTCACATGCTAAAACTGTGATGAATGTATACACCAAACTCAAATAATGGACATTTAGTTTGAGGGACTGAAGCAGAAACAGAATATCAGTTCGCGTGTTCGCCAAAATTGCTCCTCATTTGGTGTAGACAGCCAGTATGTTTTTCCTGTGCCATAATATTTGCTTTTCCTTACAGTCTTCCTTGGGTCTGCCCAGCAATGAGAAGACAAGCTCCCCAGCTATCATTAGAAAAATGAAAATGCTTCTTAAAGACTGGAGAAAGTCTATTCATTTTTCAGATTGATTTGTTGTTTAACAGCAGGGTTTTGCTATAATGGCACTAACTTGCTACAGCTTGAAAGGAAATAAAAAAGACAATTATTCCACTAGTTGAAATGACAAAATGCTAAATTATAAAATGTCAAGGGAAAAAAATTTCAGGCAATTTATATTTCCTGGCAATGTGTCTAGAACTTACTGAGGTATCAGAGTACTGTGAGCTGCTGTGTAGAAAAATGTATTTTGTGGAGAAAAAAATTACACTCGGAGTTTCACTGCCAGATTTTAGTGCTCAATTACATTGTTATATTTTTATAAAAATAGTTGTTTTTGCTCTTCAAGTAGGCTACTACCTATAAGGAACCCTATTTGTGAGCTCTTTGAATTCTTCTCCTTTTCTCTTCAAAAAGCTTTAGTGAATTTTCTTGACTGGGGGGAATTTCATCAGTCTTTTTATCATCTAATATTCTTGGTGTCATTTATCTGTAGTTTTTAGTTTTTTTAAAATTTATTTTGTTTTTATTGAGGTATAATTGACTTATTAGTTTTACGTGTACAATGTAATGATTTGGTATTTGTATATATTGAAAAATTGATCACCAGTTAATAGTCCAATTAATATCTGTCATCATACAGTTAGAAAATTTTTAATTTTTTTCTTGTGATGACAACTTTCAAGATCCATTCTCCAGCTCCTTTCTATCTACAGTTTCTTAATACTTAGAGTAGGAGTTGTCTTTTTATTACTGAGTTCTGGAGACTGAAATGCTACAGAAATATATTTTATAATACCTAATCTGAATTTTAAACAATATGCATTAAGCATTTTCAAAGCACTCTTTAAATACATGGAAAAGATCTTCATTTGCAAGAAACTACTTAAGAAATACTAATTCATTGTTTCTTGCATTTCAAGCATGATTTCAAACTAAGACGTATATACCAAAATAATCCAATACAGTTGACCCTTGAACAACATGGCTTTGCACTGCACATGTCCAGTTACATGTGGATTTTTTCAGCAAGTATATCAGAAAATTTTTAGAGATTTGTGACAATTTGAAAGAACATTTTCTCTTCTCTAGCTTACTTTACTGTAAGACTACCATGTGTAATACATATACAAAATATGTGTTAATTGACTGTTTATATTATCAGTAAGGCTTCCAGTCAACAGTAGGGTATTAGTAGTTAAGCTTTTGGGGAATTGAAAGTTAAATGAGGATTTTTGACGGTGGGATTGGGGAGTGTTGGCACCCTGCATTGTTCAACTGTACTTGTTTTTGGATACAGAGAAGAAGAGCTCACAGATTAATGCTCACATATGTGAGAGGAAGTATACAGCCTGACATATGGTCCCTGAAGATAGACTGACTAGATTCACATCCTATAACATGCACGCTCTAATGTTATGTAACCGCAGGCAAATAAATTCTCTGCCTCAGTTTCATTATCTGTAAAATGAGGTAAATGAATTAACATACATGCGGAGCATTGAGAACTTTCTCAACAGAGCAAGCTCTCTCGTATTGGCATGGGCCTGGTGTTTTCAAACTGAAGTACTCCTTTAACCTATAAAATTACCCTTTGGTTGGAGAGGCCAAACATTTATAAGCGAACAACCAGCAAGATTTCATAACTTAGAAAAATTAATAGTTACTGAAAGGATGTGGTATCAAGGCATTACCATAGTAACGAAAGCGGGATCCAATTCAAGAAGATGGTGAGGATACGTGAGAACTGAGTTAGGTCTCAAAGGATAAGTGAAGTGGGTGAAAACTAAGTGTTTGTGTAGGTAGATGAGGAGAGAAAATACAGCAAAAATGAAGACTCTTGAGATTTTTTGGAACTAGAAAGCCCTTATCACATTAAAGATAATTTAAAATAACAAAGGACAGACAGCAAGAGTCTTCTGGCTAAAATTCTAAAGCTATCTGCAGACAGGGCCAGTGAGAAAATCTAAAAATCTAAAACTCCCAGCCCGCTTTTTTGTTTGCTACACCCAAATGAGGCAGAAGCAGGTCATGTGGCCCTATGTTGATCTTTTTCCCAATGTTGAATTCTTTTTAACTTTTTAAAAAAAAGGCTCAAGTAAAAACAGCAAAGGAAAAAACCCAATCTATCCATTTAGTGCTAATTCTCTTCCAGGGACATATATAAATATCTTTTATTTCCATATTTTTCAAATCTTGTTTTGATTTTAATTATTGCATGCTTTCATTGAGGTAAAGCACATGTCTTACATTCTTTTACTCCTGTAATTTGATAATTTATGTTTTTCACTCCAAAATATTAGTAAGTAGTCTTTTTGCTTCTTTACATATTCTACTTCCTCCGAAAAGATTGGGTGAGGGTAGCAAAAAAATGCTTTTATAATTGGTGGATTTATTACCAACTTTGACAATTATTAGAACAACTGTAATCTGCTTCTCTTAAATTCAAAAGTTGTTGATTGATTGACTTTTGGAAAGACTGGCCCAGAAGGTAAAAGTATTTAAAAACCTCATGGTATGTCTTTAGAAGTTTGAATTTTGAGATTTATGAGAACCAGGTTAATGGCATTTTTAAAAGAGAAGCATAGCTTGGGTCTAGAAACATATTTTGGCTTTCTAATTAGCTTCTTCGTTCATTTTCTCAGTGTTTACTAGGATGAGTTCACAAATTTCTCTTATTTTCTTTTTGAACTAGCTGAGAAACTGGGAGAAAGCCTCAAGCATCCCCACTATGCTAGGTCTTTCTGGAAGCAGACTTGTTCCACTGTAACTTAGTTTCCTGTCTCTTCCTTGGGGCAGGACTCCAAAACCTTCTTAAGAGCAGCTCTCTCAATAGTTCTACTCAGCACATACTTGTTCCAAACCTACTTTTTACTAAAATTTGGCCTTCCTCCAAGATCAGAAGGTTATAGAATTCCCCCACTTTTTCAAATCATTTGTTTACATTTTGTATTTGTGAACCTGCCATTTGGAATTTGTTCTTTTTGAAAGGCTGGACTGGACAGCAGGGGTCGAAGGTTTCCTTATTGCCAACATCTATAAGCAGTCACTGTGGAACCTAAGATCAGATGGGCAAATCGGAGAAGCGAGTCTGAAATGCGTCAGCAGATAGCAGGTTCACATGTTGTCTATTGTGAAGGCTGGCGACTCTAGGGTTTTCATTAGGCTAGGTTATCAAGGTCTGAGAAGTGCGTGTGATTGTGGTGGAGCCTGTGGAGTTAGGCTGCCTGGGTTGGAATCCCAGCTCTGCCACAGTTCCCAGTGTCGACTGCAATGTAATGACCACTTCAAATACAATCTCTTATTATTATCATCTCTCCTGTTCCTGGGCAATGACTAGGTTCAGTTTGGTTTGCTCTCTAGGTCTTTCATGCAGTCAGTGACGGGGGCAAGAGTCACCTCAAAGGCTCAGTAACTCAGGTATCTGGCAGTTCATTTGGCTGTAGTCTGGGAATTCAGCTGGCACTATCAGCCACAACACTTATCCATGCCCTTCCATGGGGCCTGAGCTTCCTTACAGCATGGCAGCTGGGTTCCAAGGGTGAATGACCTGGGAGAGAGCCAGGTTCAATCTGTAGCTGCTTTGATGACTCTGAGTCAGAAGTCATGTATCACTTCTGCTGTGCTCTATTTGTCAGAATCAAGTCCCTCACTACAACTCATACTCAAGAGAAAGGCAATTATACTCCACTCCTGAATATGAGAAGTGTCAAAGAATTTGTAGGCATGTCTTCAAACCACCATATCCACTTATTAGCTGGATGTTCTTTCTGTTCTTGGTGTTTCTGATCTGTAAAACAAGGACTGTGAGAGTAACTTACCTCCCAGGTTTTTATGAGGATTAAACAAGAAAAGAACAGTACCCTGTACTCAGTATGCCTTTGCTTAGAGCATTATCATGTCTTCTGCAGATCTGAATTGATGCCCATTGTCATCAATGACAGTATAGTTCTAAGCAGATACAGTCTTGGGAATCACCACCTTGACAAATTCTACTGGAGGCATTTGACAAATCCCAGTGCTTGTGGCTCTTATGCCTGTGGGAACAGAGTTACTATAAATGGTCTGAATTCTTTGTTTCACCTGATTTTAGTGACAGCTTCCAGATATAGGTCAATCCACTTAAACCTGATTCCATTTATGGCAATTTATTTCATTATAGGATAAAGTAGTTAGAACCATGAGTAATGATTACTGCGTTTACATTGCTTTTAACACCTTAGCCAAGTAATCCTTACCTCACCCAGTGAGTAAGTTTGGATGAGCACCCATCCCTCATCTGGGCTGAGGAAATCAGGATCTGGGTTAAATGGCTTGTTCTAAATTTGACAGAGGCAAGAGGCTGGCTGGAGTGAGAACCTGATTGTCCCGTCAGCCCAGCGGCCTCTCTCCCCTGCCCTTCCCACTCCCTCTAACATGTCTAAAGAATATGGAAAATGATACCCCATCATTCACTGATCATTAACCAATGCCATTTAATACACTGCATTCAGATATATATTGGTATTTGAAATTTCTTTTGAATTTTTAAAAATTTTCTGTAATAGAACTGGCAAGTGTCTACTTAGCATAATGTGAGATTAAGTGCGTTAACAGATATTAAAAACCTTATAAGTAAAAAGCACATAGCCCCTAAATATGCTTTTTTTTCTCTTTTGGTCAAATTATTTTCTGATACTCTGCACTGTCCAAACTTTTTATTTAGGTGAGGAGGAAGAACTGAGGACACTCCCACTCTTTGCCCGCATTCATGCCAGGCTGGCTTTTGGTTGTCAACCCTCTCCCCCGACCCTAGTTCTACATCTCTTGTTTGTTGTTAGTAAATCCGGGAGTAAAAATGGTAGCAGGACCATGCGGAGGCTGGGACGGACCCTCTCCTTCCTTCTTTCCAGTCCTTGCCGCACCTAGGCTCGGCGCCGGGGGCGGAGGCTACCGCCCGCGCTCACCGGGGGGCGCTGTGCCACCAGCACTCGGAGGCCGGAGGTGAGTCGGCTGGGAGGCGGCGGCTCCGGGTCCCCCCGGCGCACGGAGGGGCGAATCCCGGGCGGCGAGGTCGCCGCCCCCGCCCCTCGGCCGGCCCCTCCGCCTGCGGGGGAGAGGGGAGTGGCCGGGCGCCTCTCGCCGCAGCCCGCCGCCCGCAGCCGCCCGGCACTCCGCAGCGGGCGCGCACCGGAGCCCCAGCCGCGGCGCGTGGGAGCGGGGCCGGAGCGCGGGACAGCGTCAGCCCGGCAGCCTCTGCCGAGCAGCCGCCGCGGGAGCCCCGCAGCCTCGCGGTGGGCCCGCGTCCCGGATTGCCGCCGGAGAGGGGGGACGACGAGGAGGCGCGGTGGCGCGCGGCGAGGTAGCGGGGTCGCTTTCCCTCTCTCCCCTGCCATTCCCACTCCGTCCTGCCGTGGCCCGCCAGGGCGGGTGAAGGGGGCGCCCCGCGCCTTTGTGCCCGGGGTCCTTGTGGCCCCGCTGCAGCCCAAGGGGTAAAGGGTCAGTGGGGTCTACGGTTCTCCTCCGGGCGAAGCGCCGCTGCGGCGAGAACCCGCGAACGCTGCAGGTCGCGCAGGGTGGTCGTGACTCCGCAGTTGCGTCGGGAGCGGGCGGGACCGAAGAGGGCTTGTAAACTAAGTTGGTCTTACTTTGCTCCATCCCCTCGTACCTGCGGGCAGAGTGGAATCCAGGTCTGCTTCGTGTTCACCCACATCCCCTCCATCTCTCTGGCCCACGGCTATTTCCCGGCCCCTTGGTTCTATGGAAGGGCACGAGGTGGCCTCCAGGAAGCAAAGTGGAGGTAGAACAATGGGGCGCCCTGGGGAGTGGGGTTCAGGTGCGGTGTGCCCGGGCGGCGGGGGCCCAGGACCGGATAGGGCGCCCTGCGCGTGCAGCTGCGCTGTGCTCCTTTGTTCCACCGCAGCGGAGGGGGCTGCCCTGGGTCTCGTTTCCTGCCGGGGATGGGATTGATTCACGGTCCCAGAGAGGGAAGGGGAGGGGGCGGGGCTGGAATGGAAACCAGATTGGGAAAGCGAGTCCTAGGGGGTGCTTGCTGGGGGCGGCGAAGAGAGTTGGGGGGTGGGGGGTGGGGGTGATGAGAGCGCCCTGGAGAGTTGATTATAAACACACAACATTCTGTCCAAAGGCCGTGTGGGTTTCTGGACCTTATTTGTAATGCTTTGTTCAGGCTGATTAATTGCTGCAACAAGTTGTGCACTTTCTTGAGTTCTAGGCGCTCCCAATGTTAGTTTGCTGAAATCAGATCTTAGTTAAAGTGGAAGACTTTTCTTTTCTTGCTGTGAATCAGGGTACTTGTGTGTATGTGTGTGCCTGTGGATCTGTGTGTGTCGCTGAATGGGTAGGTGGCAAATATAGATGATTCTGACATAAAATAATTTTCTCCGTTGCAATACACTATAGTATAACAATTTTCCAGGAATGTTTTTGGGGTGGGGGAACCACTGGAAAATTAGATACTGCTAAGTAAATAGATCAGATTATGTAACACTGAATTGAAAAACCCTTTCTTTCACAGTCTTTCCCAGAAAATACAGCACACACAATTAGCGTTGGGGTTTGGAGTTGAGAAGCCACGCTTCTCTGTTTTCACTCCCCTAACGTGGGTCATCTGGAATAAGGAAGAGAACACTGTTATGGTGAATAGGAATTTTTTTTTAGGGGAGGTAGAGTTAAATGGAATATGTTGGGTATTATTAGTTAAGTGACCCTTCCCTAGATTGGAATCAAGAAACTTAAGAGGATTGACAGCCCTCGGGATGGAGCCGTGGAGGATTGGATGGTGCATGTTTTTTTGAATGGGATATTCCAAGCAAAACTGTTTTGGGAGGAGGCTGACATTTCCAGGCATTCATGGTTTGTGCCTATGGGACACTGGTGGAAGGATCCCACAGTCAGCCTGCAGGTTAGACTTACTGTGATAATTTAGGAGACATTCAGTTACAGTAGTCCGGCTGCGGGCAGGTCTGGCACGGGGCTCAGTGCTGCCTCTCTGACAAGCCAGAGGGCCCCTGTTAAATCACCCCCTGGCCGTGCATTTGAAGGCAACCAAGTTTGAAAGCCTCTTAACCGTAGAAGGGGAATTAGGAGCTTACTGTGGGGGAAAGAATGTGTGCTGCCCACTAAGTGGTAATGGAAAAGGGCTTTATAAGCTGCTGCGGAGCGTTTATCTATTTCTTGGGGGATGTGGTCAGATTTTCAGGCAAGGCTTAAAAGCAGTGGGACTTGTCCTCAGGAGCCATGATGTGAATGAATGAAGTTCAAGCGGGATGTTGTCCAACTGTCAAGCTGTTTGTTATTAGTTATAATACTCTGCCTGGCCAAACATTGTGCCATAGCAGCAAGCAGAGGGAGATTTCTTACTGTTATTTTGCCATTTTGGATGTTTCATTTATGTTGTGAATTGTTTTGTAAAATACAGCAACAATTGAATTCTTCCCAAGTACTCATTGGAATAAACATTAAGAAAATGCAAAGCATAAGACCGCCTAACTGCTACTGGAGACAAGGATGGGGACCCTTTTAAACAGCTGGTTTCTGGCTGCGGGCTCTCCGGGTGGATCCCCTGTTGTGTGATGAGGCTGGCTACAGGCTGTACCCCCTTCATGGGGTGGGATGAATCATCACTCTGTCAAGCCTGGAGTTAAGACTGGCTCTGCCTGGTTACTGCAGTTAGGCAAAGCGATAGGGGACCTTTGGTATCAGTGGGGAAGGGGTGGAGGTTGGATTGGTGTTTGGCTAAGAAGGGATCCTCAGAGTGTAGGATCTATATTTTAGCATTTGTCCTTATGGGTGTAATTCTCCCTTCTGCCTCTCTTACACATATTTCCAATAGCTAGATAACTTAAATCTTAATTAAATAGCCTACCAATAATTGTCACTATCATTTAGTAAGTGTTTAGCATGTACAATGGGTTTTCCATACATTACACTGTGAATCCTCACAGCTTGATAAAGTTGGTATTATATCCATTTTACAACTGAAACCAAGGCCTAGGGAGTTTAGTTAACTTGCCTCTTATACCCTACTTATACCCAACTAGTAAGTGGCAGAAGTGAGATTTGAGCTCTGGTTTCTGATTCTGAAGTCCATACTCTTTTTAAGTAAACACTGTATGGTATGATATCTTTCAATAATAGGAATAACAACACTTTAATTACTATTTGGCTAGCTTTTTGCAGATTTCAGAGCACTTTCAGGTATGTTGTCAGAATCGATCCTCCCAAAACCACTGTGAGATAGGTTTGGAAGGCTAGATGAGTGGCATCATGACTCCTTTTGTTAAAGGAGAAAAAACAGCTATATTGTTAAAAAGTTTTATTCTGTGAGATGGCCTGTGTGAGTAAGCTTTAAGTGAATGAAGCCTTATTTTTAAAAAGCAAGGCTGCCAACATTTAAAAATAAGTTCTTTTTTGGAAACTTTTAAAAGTGGTGGAATGAAGTAGATCTTACATAGCATTCAAGTATTTTGTATTTATTGAAATCCATTTTAATGCTTTCATCTTAATAATTTTTATTAGAACACCACACTTTGCTTCTTTAGTGAGACCCAATGCCAGACTGTCTCTTTAGAAGAGAAATAAGGGGGGAAGGAATGTGATTATAAAGAGGAAGTGAGGCATCAGAACTGGACACACACACAGCAGCAGGCCTTAGATTTTCCCAGCACATGCTTTTTGTCCAGGCAGTCACCTTTTGCAGAAGAAGGGAAGTGTCAAGGGTCTTTCTTTACAATACCCTCTGAGATCATCAGATTTCTGAGCTCTGGGAACATGCATTCCATAGGATTTCAGTGCTCATCCTTTCCCCACAGGGGAAGTGGATGAGTTTAGGCATCAACACGGACCGGGAAGGGAAGTGGTGTCCACCCTTGTGGTGGGATGGAGCATGGTGCCGAGCAGGAGGCATGGACCTTAACCCAAGAGTGACCACTAAGTGCATGAGTGGCATGCATTTTAACATTTGGCATCATGAATTGTTTATGAATTTCTCAGAATGCTCCTGGGCAAATAGAAAAGTCAATATTGTTTTTTTTGTTGTTGCTGGGATAAGACTTTGAAGACTGAAAGTTCTACCTTTACTTTAATTATTTCAAGCTAGGACATCATTTGGGGACTACAGGGATTGTGATGTAGTACAGCAACTTCTGTCTCCTCATGTCCTTAAATTCCCTTCCACTGGGTATTTAGAGGAAGGCGAAGGTTGTGGTCTGCTAAGCTCTTACAGGGTGCATCTTCCAGCTTTCCAGGGAAGAAAGATGGAGGTTGCTCAGTAGCATCGCATTCTTGCAGGCTTTGCAGGTTTATTTTCATTTGGCAGTATGCTTCCCCCACTCGTCTTTTAGTAAGCACACAGTACATGCGAGGCCCTGCCTTAAGAATCAATAAAGAAACCCATTATGCCTTGAAGGACATAGATGGCAGGGCGGACATGTGTGCCCAGAGAATGGATGTCGGTGAAAGGAAGAAAATGACTGTGACAGCTGTGGTGACCTGGGATACGCCAACACGCACCACTGGGACAAAAGCTGAAAACTAATAAAAGCAAGAGAATGGGAGGAAACCGAACCCAATGCCTGGTTTCATTTTCTTCAACGTGTGGTGGTACGGAGGGGTCAGAGACATGGAGGGGTCAGCTCTCTGAACTCTTGCCTCTGAAGGTTAGATTGCTTGGGATGTTGGGAAGCATCATCCTGGTGAGGTTTCTGCCTGAGAAGAGAGCAGAGGATCCTCTTTTGGACCCTGAGGATGTAAACAGCACCGTTCCTTGGGAGGTGTTGAATCGCTTGGGTATGGCAAGTCCCTGGTGCCCTCCTGCTTTCTTCCATCCACACCTGCTGGCATCCCGTCCCTATCGTGTGTTAGCATGGCTGTCGATTCAAGCCCACTAAAGCTGTTCATAGACTTCAGGCGTGTTTGCATTGTGGACAAGAAATGCCAAGTCGCCAAATAATGAATCATTCATATTTTGTATGACATTCATGCCTCTGTTGGTTAAGTATTCGGTGCTTTTCTGTGTCAGGCCTCATCCTGGGTGCTTTCTGTAGCTGGTTTGACTTAATCCCCATTGCAGTCTTTCAGTTGGAGATGCTTATACATGAGGGAATTGAGCAACTTGCCTATGTTAGTAGAGATCAAACCCAAGACTGCTTTTTTTCCAGAACAATATACTGCTTCATGCTGCATGACCTTTGAAACTCTGGGCCATTTTTAAGGAGTTTGTTTAAGGAGTAAGAGTGGGAGCCCACCGTGACAGTCTCTTTCCCTCCTGGCTTGCTGCCCTTGTCCCCAGGAGTCAGGATTTCTGTGGGTGTCTTTCTTAGTCCAGAGCTGGGAGAGTTGGTTGAAATGCTTCTCAGTTTCTCCTTCTTTTCTGGGTTTGGCTCTCCTTGCTACACCATTCTTCCCCCCAATGAAGGCGCCTCAGAAGCAGGGTTCAGCCTGCTGTGAGAGCCTTCAGGAGCCTGAGCTTGCCTACTGCTGGGCTTCCTTACTCTCTGCCTGTCACATCTTATCTGCAGGAATTGATGGCCATCAGGGAGATTCCCAGGGGTTCGTGAGCTCTCTGCTTTCTGGCCTATCTGAGCACAGTACCCACGTTGCTGGGTATCCTACAGAGCTCAGGGTCTGAGTATGTGGATGAAGTGGTATGAGAACCATTGCAGAGCTAGGGCTCAGAGAATATAACTTTGCACAAGATGGGGAAGAAAAGAGTTGATAGGGAATTTTTCTTCTTCCAAGGTAGATAGTGTTAGAAACTGAGATCTGGAGAACACTGAAAATTGATAGTCTTCCTTTGCTTATCAGATAAAAACACTGAGGTTCTAAAAAAATACCAGGTGTCTGTCTGGCTTTCCTTGAGAGCTCAGAGGCCAGAGGAGACCAGGTCTCTCTCCCTCTGGGGACTTTTCCACCAATCCTATGTGGACTCAAGATGCTTTGAAATTGCCCAGATGCCTTCCTTTTGCTGTGTTAAAATGAAAATACAGGTCAAAATTGTACAGTTTTTTTAAACTTGTGAAAAAAAAAATTCAACGTCCATAAAGAGGTTTGAAAAAAGTTGAATCAAAAGGACAATGGCCCAGATTAATTATTGGCTCTATTGTCTTGTCTGTGCACATCATTTCCCTACTCATTCTCACTGGTTTCATGAAAGCCATTTTTCATGCACTTCAACCAAAACATAACAATAAACACTTTTTTTTTCAAAACGTTTTAAATCTTGATTGAAAAATCCCCCCTGGCTCCACTTAAACATTTTCCAGTGTGCACATTCTCCTTCCTCAGTTGCTGCTTAATTTTAAATTCTATTTTATTAGACCCTGAAGCACTATTTGCAATGTGCAGATTGCAAATATGCTCAGTTCCTAGCTGATCATTTTTTTCCCTTGAAGGTGCTTCAAAAGGATCATCACTATTTTATTTATTTTAGAGTCCTTCTAAAATACTTTTAGGAAGAATTTAATTTTTAAAAATATTGGGCTTAGGCCAATTTGCATGGCTAGCTTTTTTTTTTTTTAAATAGTTCTCATTCAGTTTGTGTACAGTTGTAGTAAGGTGACCACAGTTTTGATCCACTTCTGATGTGGTGAACCATCTAGGAAAAAGTTCTCACTTGCCTGAAATCTTTAGGGTGTTGAGAGGATTCATAAAAATATCTGAATTGCCACATTGGGTCAGATTCAGGAATTTGCTTCCTGTAGAAGCAGAATACTCAGTGTTTTGTCATGTTGGGGCAGCAGGCTGGAGTTGGACCTTATAGCTTAATAGGTTTTGGGGATATCTTTTAAACATCCATAATTGCATAAACTCTTCAAAACCTCTCATCCATATATTTAAATTCATATATTCGAATTCTTGAGTTATTTTTATCCTCTATTCTACATATTTCATAAGGACAGAACTTGATTGTATTGGTATTTTGACTTCAAATGCCCAATATTTGGAATGGTAGAGTAGTAAAGTTGAAAAGTCCTTAGAGATCACTACTGTAACCCCTTCATTGTATTTGAGACTTGCTCAGGCTAATAAAGTTTATGGGACAGATCTGGGAACTTGACCCCAAGTCTTTTCTCGCTCAGTTTTCTTTCTAGGGGAATATCTCAGTGTCTCCCCACACCCATCTAAATCCATGCTTTGTATCCATTACCTAATAGTTGATCTTTTTGACTTTACTATTTGTGTTAACAGCACACCTGTCATCATTGTGACTTTGAACTTAAGAAGCATCCCCTACTTCTGCTTCTTGTGACCCATCCATGTATACATCCACTCATTTGCTGTGTTTGCTGGATTGTTGCCTTTTATTTTCAAATCTTTTAAGCCTCTGTTCTGGTTCAAACCTTTGAAAGCCTGGGTTACAATGTAGCATTTCCCAGATGGATGTTTCAATAATACCAGGTTGGAAAAAAAAACAAACCTGCAAAGTTAATAGGTCTTAGTGTAAAAAAGTGTTCCTTGGCTAGTTGCGTGTTTTAAATATATTTCTTTTTAGAACGACTTCTAGTGGCTTTTTATTTTTGACTAGGCAGTATGCACATGTCCCAACTTATGTGACCATTGGACCACTTTTTGGGGGGATCATGTTGTAGATAACACTGCTGTAGTCACGTCACTGTATCATTTCTAGAACCATCACTGTCTGACTTTCTAGTGGAATATGTATTCTGTGTGAGACACACTTGGTTCACTGTCAGATTTGTCTTATGTGTTTTTCTTTGTCGTTCTGGATCTTTCCTTCACTCCAGAAACCCCTCTTCACCTATCAGACCTACACATCTTTCACAACCCAACTTTGTTCCCATCTTCTCTGCCAGTTTGCCCCAGACTCTTGCTTTTCTGAACTTATGGAATTTACTATTTCTTAACATAAAAAAAGAGAAAATATTTGAAACAGTCAAAATTTTGAAAGTAACATTGCACACCCATAATAGTTAAATTATTGGAATTCACACAAAATGCCATTTTCCATATTTGCATCAGTTGATTCATCACAAGCACATTGCATTCTTCTCTTTGTCTCCACCAGATTAAATTGCACATATTATTCAAGCATGTGACTTAAAAAATTTTTTTTATGTTATTGGAATTGCATTGTATTTATATAGAAATTCAGGGAGAATTGACATGTTTTGGTTTCATGGCTTGCCATCTGTAACCTGATGTACCTCTCTATTGAAGTCTTCCATGCCCTTCAGTAAAATTTTATAATTTTATGTGTAAACTCTTTCATGTTTTCTGTTAGATTTGTGCCACAATGTTTTATGTGGTCTCTGTGAATGGAATTGTTTAAAGAGTTTTCTGATTGGTGTTGCTGGGGTTCAAGAATGGGATTGATTTTGTATTTTGTAGATGGTTCTTGATTGATCAAGTTTACCTTTAAACTTATGTTTGTTATTGGAGCCTGAGGTTGGGCGGCTTTAATAATAGAGCATGAAATAACAACCTGTAAAATGTCACAATTCATTTGACTTTTAAAATTCCATGGAATTCCTGTACTAGGCACTCAGTCTTTAGTGGTGGTCTGAGCAGATGTAGTTTCTGCTCTCACAGAATATGACAGGAGAGAAACATTGCAGAAATGAATGCAGATATTTATGACATGTTTATGAACTGTGGTGGATGCTGTGAAAGGAAAAGTGCAGGAGGCCGTGGGAATAAGAAAAAGGTGAGGGGAGGAGAGTTTAGATTGAGGGTACAGAGAGGGCCTTTCTGAGGAAATGGACTTTCAGATTGGTGCTGAAAGAGAAGGATGAAGAGCTTTCAGATGGTGAAAAATGGGCTCCGAAGCCCTTGAGTGGGGCTCTGCTGTTAATGGTAGATTAATGGGAATTTTAGTAATCAATGACTTAAATCAAGTTATTGCTTCTTAGTAAATCATCATAATAGTATTATTTAATAATGGGGGTTTGGGGGGCATAGGGGTCCAGTCTGAGTTACACATACCTCAGTCCAGCCAGAATAACTGCCCTTTGATCATGGAGGCTTTGCCCCTGGGGCGTGTGCCTGAGCCTGGTTCTCTCTTACATGGCCATGAGTCCTTGCCTCAGTGGGGCAGTGTGTGCAGTGGTTACAGGCTGTGCCCTGGAGAAAGTAGTGGTTTGGGCTTGAAGCTTAATCTGTTTCTGCCTGTTTTCTCATCTGCAGAATATGGGTAACAATAGAATTTTCCTCTTTGGATTATAGTAAGGATTAACTGCATTAACACGTGTATTGTCTAGAATAGTGTCAAGCACAAGTGCTCAGTGTAATTGTGAGTTACTACTCCTCAGCTTTTCCTGAAAATGGATTCATAGGGTTCCACCAACCTCCCGGCAGATATGTTTGAATCCAAGCAGTGCATATACTATATGATTTGAAATGGGATTCTAGTTACTCCTCTGAAAAACATGTAGGAGTAAAGGTGGGAAAGAAACCAAAATGTTAAAAGCGATTGTGTTAGTGTAGTAGATTAGGGTGACTTTTCATCCCTTTTATTTGACACATTTCCTGTAATCTGGTTATGTTACCTCTGTTCTAATAATAATATAATAAAATCTTATGAAGAAAGGTCAGGCTGGCAGTTGCCCAAGTGGTTCATTAGAGCGGGGCAGAAGAGGGTGTGACGCCAGGGTTCTGCCTGCTGTCGTTGCATTCACAGGTGGAGTCCTTTCCCATTTATGCCTATAGTTGCAGAAATGCAATGGTGTTTAAAAAAGTCAAGTAGAAGGGACCCCAAAGGTTAGGAGGTCGGGGAAATGGTTCCTTCTGAAACTCTTTTTTTCCTTGAATGTTTCTTTTTCTGTCACTGTTTTCCATTTTTGTTTCTTCTTGTGCCCTGGTAGGCCCCTGGCCATCTGTCTCTTTTGGAGGCTCCTTTTAATACCCCATCTTTCCCTTTACTTGCTCTCATGCAGAAATGATGCACACATTTCTACAATTCCATGTAAAGAGTATATTTTATTTCTTATTTTTAACTGTAAAAATAAACAGATTTTCACTCTCAAAAGCCTGAATTAAGTTGCCTCCTATTTATTCCACCTCAAATTAATTAATTAATTCACTTACTCATCTCTGCGGGTCAGTGCCTCCTAAAAGCACCAAAAATCTTGGGGGGTTGGGAGGATGAAAAGAATGGAAGGTTGAGGGAATGCTTAAGTTATATTTTGCCTCTTTCCCTATTTTTGCTTAGGGTTACCTGTGTTGCTGCTGTTTTTTGTTATGTGTCAGAATTTTTAAAACTCTTGTAGACTGGAAGAACAGAAATCTGGAAAATTACCAAAATATATTTTTACAAAGAAAAACATTGCCATTTATGACACATTTCCTCAAAAGCCTATTGATTTTAATTACTTTTAAAAAAATGCAGTGAGCTTCCCAGCTTTCCTGTCATGTCTGCTTCTTTTATAATTGTGAGCGGAGAAATGGGTTTTCCTGCTAACTTTATTTTACCTGTAGGAATTTATTCTTAAGCAGTGGCATTCTGTAAGTATCTCAAAATAGTACTGACACAGATTTCAAAGAAGGTATGACAGCAGAGTTGCCTGCCATCAGCGGAAGAGCTATTTACTTGAGAAATACCAGGAATTTCAGTGAGATTTCACAGTTGAATGTAAAAACTAGTTGTGGGTATTTAAATAAGATAATGCCTTCTATACCTTGTTCTGCAATTTATATTGGTTTTCATCTCTAACCACAAATACCTAATGAAGAATAACAAATATTTATGACTGTTTTTTCTCTGCTGTAAGATGTTTAGTACAATTCAGTAAAATTTAGATTTACAGAATGGGTATAACTAGGATTTAGTATTTATTTTTCAAAAGGATTCAATAGGAATCCTTTAAAGGAGAAACATTATATATACCAGTTTTGAGTAAGGCAGAGGTTTAGAAGGTCTGTATATCTTAGGCTGCTCTCAGGTTTTATCACAGACTCACGGAGCTGTGAGCCTCATCTCGTATCACATTTGTTGGTTGTTGGCCTGTTGCATTTCACATACACCAATATGTGGAGGGGGAGAACTTTATTGGGGTAGTTGAGGCATACCCAGGGTGGGACATGAGTGTTGAAGAAGTAATGGTAAAATTGTCCACCCAACCTTAATACTTGCCATTTGTTGCCAGTTGAAAAAAACCTAAAAGCATTGGTAAAATGTTAAAGGAAACTTGTACCATTTCACATCCTTAGAGGTGACCAGTTTTCTATCTCATGGATTCTAGGATGGAATAGTCAACAAATGCCCTCCTCCTGGGATGGAGAAAACACCCCTTCCTTACCTGGCAGTCAGCCTGTCAGACATCGGGTGCAGAGGTGGCTTCACTTTCTGTGGTTCAGCTTCCAGCTTTGCACTTGCTCTCTTGGCAGCGGCTTGTGTGTGGTTATGTTTTCTTACCAGAACTGTTAACACTGCAGCAGATGTTGGGAGTCCAGTTCTGCAGTCATGCAGCTGTTTCCATGTCCATTTGGATTTCTTGAAAGAATTAATCAATTTTTAAGGATCTCATGCTGAGGGCTACAAGTATAATAGGATTTGGGGGGAAACTTTATTTTAGGGGAGTTTGCGTTGAATCTTGCAATGGACGTAGCCTGGGGGTGGAATGGCAGTGAAGGGAATTCTGTAGTATACTTCCCATTTGTCTTAAAACCAAGCAATTCAGAATGTCCAAGGTTACTAGAACTCTCATTTAGATGTTTTGTACTAGAGAACCATCTTAAGAACATTACAGAAAGTCTGGAAAGTGGAGCTAAAAAAGATGTCTCTTGAGCCAGCTACTTTAAAATAGCAACTGTGGTGATTTCTAAATATTCCTGTCCAAGCTTTTTATGAGCATGTTTTAAAATCTGTATTGCTGCATAGGTTTTGAAATAAATTTTGTAGTTGTATTTTGCCAAATACCATCATTTCCCCAGACATCCTTCTTGATTTGCTTCCGCCATTTGGCTGTTATAAATCATATTGTGATGAACATCTTCTTACACATAACCTTCTCTTTATGTTGGATGATTTTCTAACAGTGGATGTTGTG
This sequence comes from Manis pentadactyla, assembly GCF_030020395.1. Lineage (NCBI taxonomy): Eukaryota > Metazoa > Chordata > Mammalia > Pholidota > Manidae > Manis > Manis pentadactyla. The sequence continues at coordinate 36,598,158 of NC_080024.1, forward strand.
AATGAGTTGATTGGACCAGAGATAGTTGGGAACATTTTGATGTACCCCTCTTTAATCAGTGGGTTGCCTATTATGATTGGATTGGAGGGAGTGGGGCAAGGTGGAGTCTGGGGTGGCTCCCAAGTTTTTGGCCTGTGTGATGTCGGGAGTGGCTGGCCTAGACAGGTCTGAATGGGCTGGGTTCTGTTTGGGATGTGGGGCCTCCAGGCAGTGAGTGAGGTTCAGCAGATTTGAAATGCAGAGCCTGGGGCTCAGGGACAAGCCAGGGCCTAAGGTCCAGATGAAGGGCTCACCGGCTTCTAGGTATGGTAGTCGAAGCTGTGGGTATTGATAGAATTCCTTAAGGGTGGACTGGGAAGAGAGGAAGGTGGGTCACAGAACTTTGGGGAACATTATATTGTGATAGTAGAGAAATCTCTAAGAAGAATGAGGAGTAGTGGGGGTGGGAAGTGGACAGCCTGGAAGAAATGACATGTGGAAGCCAGGGCAGGAGTTTTACGGAGCGATCACTGGGCAGCAAACAGGTGGTGGTGGCATTTGAGTTGAGGCTGTTTCAGGGGCATGTGCTAAGTACTGGGTGCCTAGGAAGGGTGCAGCTGTCAGGAAGGCCGTGTCAGAAACCTTAGCTGTGGAGGAAGAGACAGAGTAGGCAGTTGGCAGAAGGGGTTGTAGGATGGCGTGTTAGTCAGCGAGGGCTGCCGTAACAAAACTTCGCAGGCTGGGTAGTGTAAACGGAAATACAATGTCTCACAATTCTGGAGGCTGAAGTCCAGGATCAAGGTGGGGGCAGGTTTGGTCCTTGGCTTGCAGATGGCCACCATCTCATTGTTCTTACTTGGATGTCCCTCGTCCATGTTTTGTATGTCCCCATCTTCTCTTCCTATCAGGACAGCAGTTAGATTAGTGCCCAACTAATGGCCGCATTTTAACTTAATCACCTCTTTGAAAGCTCTGTCTCCAAAGACAGTCACGTTCTGAGGTCCTCAGAATTAGGGCTCCAACATAGGAATTTGAGGGGCACAGTTCAGCCCCAGATGGATGGATTCAAGGCCTGACAATCCACTTGGCTCCCTCCTTCCTCCGTGCTCCCCCCTCCTCCATGCTGTTGACCATCTGCTCCTCTTCGACATGCTCCCATCTCTTGGCTTTAGTCACCTGTTCTCCCCCTCCTCATGTCCTCCTATCCTCCCTCATGTTCCCCTGTCCCCTCTCATGTCCTCCTCATCCCCCCTCATGTCCTCCTGGTCCTTTGGTGTCCAGGTTCACTGGGTTTGGGCCTAGACCTTCTCTTCCTGATACCAGGTTCATCTATCCGTCTTCAATTCCTCTTCAACTCTAACTCAGTCTTCTATAGCAGAGTATTCCTTCTCCCAGGCATAGGATCTGTGGCAAGTTAAATCAGTAGTGCATTTTATTTGATGATAAGAATAAACCATTTTGCAATCTTGTCCCTGTGGTTGCTCATCACACAGGTAAAAAACAAAAAAACCCAGAAAGATATACAGTGGGAACATTGATTTAGGTCAAAGTTCAGTACGAATTTATATTTGAGTTCACCTCATATTTTACAAATTAATGTTTTTCTCCCTAGAGTTTGGTTTTGGGTTCCTTTCTTTTCAAGAGCCTCCTTTGGTTAAAATAAGAATGAGTGGGTAGCTCTCCTGTAGATTCTTGGGGCAGACTTATTTGCCAATTATGGTATTCTAATTATACTACCTTTTTTTCTCTACCTGTGTTTTTTATTTTTGAATTAAAGCTTTATAGAGGTTAATGTTATCCTATTTGTTGCTGAGGAGGGGGCCTTTACATACAGGATATGAAAACGTCCAGATTGACTTTTGAGTGTATGTTATTTAAACTATGGTTGGTTGTTTTGGGGTTTCTGGCCTGTACGTGTCTACATAGTTTTTCTCTCAATAGCCTTTTGAAGTATATTATCAATATGATTTCTACATAAAAGTTCATATTTTTATTGAAGAGCTGACTGTTAGATTTCTAAAAGTATGTAAACTATGGACAATTTACTGTTTGGCTACCTAAAATAGAAGCATCCAGGTTTTGCTGGGCAACCTTGAGAGGAACATTTATCTCTGTTTACAGTTTTAAAGAAGTATGTGATTTTGAAGTATGAAACTCAAATTTAGTTTTTAATAGTAACTTATGTATTCACTCTTTCTGTCTTTAAGAGCCAGGTTGTGGAATGACGTGACCTTGTACCCTTGACTCTATGTCTGGTTGTGGGTTTGCAGTGTTATTTTTGTGCTTTCTTAAATGACTTAAGCACTTATGACTGTAGATTTGGGACAGAATAAAACTGGTAGTTGGATATAGTTTTGAAAAGCCAACCAGATTTTTAACTTGGCAAGATGATAGTGCTATTCATTTTTATGATTGTCTAGGCTCCCAGCTTAGAAAACATTGAGTTCTTAGTGACCTCCAGATTTGCTGGATTAGTTGGTGTTCTTTTCCCCTGAAAAATATTTCACCTGATGCCCAAAACACACTATAGGCTCAAAGTTAGAGGGCTGCCCTGTGGTGAGCTCTTGAGTTCTGTTCCTGTGGTAGAGGTGTGTGCTTATCGAGACTTAACTGTATTCATCCCCAAACTTCTTCATACCTTTTGTATTTACTATATTTAATACAATGATTTTAAATTTATGTGCAAAACGAATTGTTTCTATGAAAACTCATTTGAATGTTTTGGAAACCATCTAAATAAGAGTAAGTTTCTAAAAGTGATTGCAGCTGATTCAGGAGTGGCTGAGATAACTGTAAAGGGCTTGGAGGATCATCAAATAAAAATATTATTTCATTGATATTGTCAGCCATTCAGAATAGATAGGTTAAGTTGTGGTTCTGCAAACCTGAGAATCTTAGTGGCTCAAAGTAATAATCTACATACTCACAGTGTGTGTACATTGTAGGTCAGGTGGGGGCCCTGCTGCAGTCGCCCTCATCCTTGCCCTGGGGCACAGTCCAGCAGAGCAGCCCTCTGGAGCGCTGCGATCCTGCTGCAGAGGGAGGAGCTGCTGTGAAGCCTGTGTGTCATACGCCTGCATTCAGCAACATTTTTTTTTTTTGCTTTGGCAATTATTTTTATAGTGTTGGGAGTCTGGGATATTTACAGCAACATATATTTCCAGCAAAAAAAAAAAAAACAAAGCACACCCACCCGCTGCATAAATTCATACCAAATGCATAATATAATCTCGTACATCTTGCTTTATGTCCTACTCGTCCTCAAAAAGTCAAGGTCAATTTTTACTTCTTCAGCCATCCTTTTCTGATCCTCCTATGCCATGATAATCGCTCCACCTCGAGACATAAACGTTAGTCTCTATATACCTCTTTTAGGGGTCAGTCATCTGCTCTATGGGAGCACTTGTTTTATTTCTTATATTGCTCTCAAGTATTTTCCTTTCCCTAGCTAGATTGCAGAGACCTGGGGAGCAGCAGATGTGTCTCTAATTTCTCTTCTCCTAGTGCCTGGGTATACCAAGTGCACAGGGCAGAGCGGTCGGCTCTTGATAGGAGAGAGTCCAGCCTGGTTAATCATGAAATATGGTTCTGGATGGAAGCTGAGGCTGCTTCTTCCTAGCCACAGGGTATTGACCTACTTTTCCTTTATCTGTGTGCAAAATATTTGTTGTACTTAGTGTGTTCTCTCTGTCACAACGAATGTTTGTCCCTCCCTTTCATATGAACTGAGTGCTAAAGTGCTAGTTAAGTCAGTGGAAAAAACAATGGAGAAGAAAAGTTGGTAAGCAGTTTTAATTTCTAAGCTTATAACTACATAATTTAAAAAGAACTCCCTATAATTTTTATGTCTGTCTATCTGCCTGCCTACCTACCTACCTCCTTATTGAGAGACACAAGGGTGGATTGTAAATTTTAAGTTTTGATGCCTTTTAAAATGCTGATTTACAGTGTAATGATGCAGTATTTTGAAAATTTTTTTTGATAAGCTACTTGTAGAAGGAACTGAACTTTTCTTAAGCAGGCATATACAATATAGTTCACTTTTGAATATTTTGTTTCTTACTAAAATTTCCCTTGGGAAAATTTATTGTATGGTTCTATGAATGGTCAAGCTGATTAACTTTAAAATTGATTTTTTTTTCTTTTTGTATAGCTTTAGAGGTCAAGTTTGTGCTGTATTCAAGAGGAAAAAAGTGAATTTTGTGTGTGAAGGGCATTTGTATGTCTGTAGCCTTATGTAAATATATATGGAAATAATTGCTGCAGAAGTTTTGGAAATTAGCAGAACTATTATTAAACTTAGTTGACATTTATAAATTTAAATTTAGTAAACAAATTTCAGTGGACATTTTAATTTGTGACTTAAAAGAGATTATTGAATGATGGCATGCCTTATACGTTGGTTGGCTGTACTGTATATGTTTCCTTTCTTCATAAATACCTTAGAATGTATTTAGAGATATGTAAGGTATGTGTTGTGGTGCATTTGATTTTAAATCCAGTAATGCTTCCAACATTAAAAAAATTAGGAAAAATGGGCCCAGAAAATACTTTAAAATTCTAATATGATTGTTGATTTTAATCAACTTGGGCAAAGTAACCCACTGTGGTTTAGTTATTTTCTTTACAAATTCTTTTTAAATGACAAAGTCATTTTGCTTTCTGAATTTACACTATCAGTGTCTTTTTTGGAACATCTTAGCTATTTCTGTTTGATGAGTTCTCAACTAGTAAACATTTTGAAATCCTAATGTAAATTGATAAACATCACTCCCTTTGGTTACATAGTTTGTTAGACTTTTTTACAGTGGATAACTGCTTGAGGAGGCTACTGAATTTTTATTATTTAAAAAAATCTTTTTCTAAACCACTAGTAAAAAGATACACTGCTGAGTAATGCATAGTTGCCTCTTTTTTGCTTTCATTACTAGATTAAGTTATTAAAATAGCCAGTGTCATTTTGCAGCTAACCATGCAGTTTGGAAACACACAGAGAACACATTCACACGCACCCTAATGCCTTCCCTTAGGATGATCCTGTTGATGTTGTGTATTGCTTTCTGTGCTAAATACGTTTAGACCCTTAATACATTTTTTTTTTTTTTTTTTTGCTGGTGAGGTCAGAATAAAGGGAGCTGCTCTCCTTGCTCAGGGTCAGTGTCATTGAGCAAGATTCTTGTGGACTGACATTGTGGTTTTTCACATTCTTTATAACTAGACCCAGGATGTGTGTGTGCTCACCCAAAAGTGAAGGGACGCAGTCTTCCCAGAGGTGAGCTGTTTTTGTTGAATCAGTAGTGGTGGAAGCTGGGCAGGACCTTAGGAGATGATGTATTTCCTCCTCTGGGGAACCTGAGGCTCAGAGTCGCAGTGTGCCCCAGGTCTCCTGGTGAGCCAGAGGCAGAGCCGAGTCTGCCATGTGAATATTCTGGGTTTTTATGTCGAGTCACTTTAACAGTCATTCTCACCTCTGTGGTCTGTTACGGAAGGTAACAGCTGATGTTTCCCTGAGAGATAACTTGCTTCCTTACCCCAAAGAATAGGAGTGCCCTAAATCCAATGCATTTCTCCCATTGTCACCTCTTTAATGAGTCTAAATGATGAGAAGGTGCCTTTTGTGAAGAAGGTAGTTCTGCTCTTGCGTACTCCAGACTATAATGCAGGCATCTTTGTTCAGCCAGTGGTCTTCAGACAGCAACCCATAGGGGTCCCCAAAACTGACAGGCAGTGTACACAAAACCCTAGATGAGTGGCTACCAGGTGCAAATCCCTGTACATTTTACCATAAGGGAGTGCCTTGAGTGATTTAGAGAGAAATTACTAAAAGATTTTTATAAAGAAAGAATGAGTATAAGAGTGCTGTAAGCAGGGGAAGGGGCAAAGGACAGGAGGACTTTGGTGAAGATATTAGCATGTGGGAAGAGACTGGGACCCTCTGATCAGCAAGCCAATTCATTTGGAAGGAAAGTTGGTTTTCCCCCAGTGGCTGTATTCAGTTTAATAATCTCCAGCCGTGTCTGGTGCCCATGCCCTGGCTGGGAACAGTCGGGTGTGCCAGTCGCGTTGAGCGGTTTTACGTTCACCTGGGGGATCCAGGGCCTTAGGTTTGCCAATCTAAACACATTTGCCTTCTTGGAATTTTTTTTTTTTTTATCTACCTTAAGGGAACAACTTGAGAGGTCTGTGGGTTATAATTAGCATGTCCCACGTGCAGCTGAGTTTGTGTTTCTGGTTATAATAGAGGTTTATAGTTTTTGGCTACCTTGTCCTACAGGAACTCATAGGCCTTTTCAGACATTAGCTCATTAATTCCCCATAATAATCAGTGTGAGTAGGGATATCATGATCACAGGTTCCTCCTAAAGCCAGGACTGTCCATTCTCAATCTTCCAGAATTTTGCTGGTGAGGGGTGACCAGCTCCCGGTGGAGGTGGCTTTCAGACCCAGGCTTTGGTGGGTGGAAGGCATTCTCTGAAGTTGCCCTGCCCTTTGGCACTTGTTCCTGCCCTGTTTCTGCAGAGCTTCCTCTGGGAAGTGACGGTGGGGACAGTGAATTTTGGCTGCATTTCCTCAGAGTACTGAGCCCCATGGAATGTCTATGGCAAATGAAGCAACTCTGTAGGTTGTTTATCTGGACGCACCTGCCGGAAGGCAGTGTAATATGAGTAGGTGAGCTCTTCAGGCTCAGAAGAAACAGGCATTGGGAAGGGAGGGTGTTGGTACTTAGTGAGGCCTTTCATATGTGAAGACGTTTTGCTTCATTGGTCGGCCTGCATGATTAGTTGGTGGACTGGATGTTGTCATCCTGAGTTTTTAGATCAGAAATTCAAATTCCACAGATGAATTCATTTGGATTTGAGCCTGGTTCTGTGGTGTAAAGCCAGTGCAGCCCCATACTAGGGCAGATCAAATGGGCATTTTTAGTTGCGGCACACTCTTGCTCTAAAACTTCTGCACAAAGTTACCCTTTCCCAGCGTAGAAGGGAAGCTTCTGTTGGAAAAACTGTGCGTGTTTGTGTTTGTATGTGGGCAGGTTTTGTGAAGAGTTTGGTGGTTAAGAATTGGATTGAAGGGTATATGCAGTATAAGTGGAAAGTACTTGGACCTGTCAGCACGGCTTCCTCTTCGCCCTGGCTCTTCCAGAAACCGGGCATACACCACCTCCTGGGTCCTTTTCTCTCTCTGTTAAAATAAAGTTTTGCCTGGAATCCTAAGACATTTTGCTCACACATCAGAAGTGATAGTTTATGGCTTGTAATCTAAAACCTTCAATGTTGTCATAGCAGCCACTGTTATTTTTAACTAAAAAAAAAAAATCATAATTAGTCTAGATAATATATTCATCAGTTCCACAGTTGGAAAAACTTTCTTTTTTAACCAGCACTTTGCAAATTGTTAAGTTCTAGGTGTTATCTTTCAAATCCTTAGTAACTGGCCTGTGCGGGAGATTGAGGGTGGTCAGCTCCAGGTTGAAGGCTTTTGTTGATAAGCCAGCTTTTCCATACACAGACAGAAGCAGACCTTGACATTGACACTGGCTGGTTTGGCCCTCCTCTGCCTATGCAGAGATAACCAGAATGTTGAATTAACTGCCCCTGTCCTCTGCAAAGCTTATTAATAAGCTGGCTTCATGGCCTATTGGTGCCCATATGCTTGTAGCTGTTTGTTTGCACTCCCTGTTCAAATCTGTTCCATTTTAGCATTACTTGATACTTTAATATCCTTTGTATTTTCCTGAGTTTGAGCACAAGACAATTTACTATTTGGAAATTGCCCAGTAGGTGAACCTATTCCTTCCCTAATCCAAGGGTCTACCAAAAGCCATCCTTCCAGCAATCCATTGAATATTTTTAACAAGAAGCTCTGGAGAAAGGGGGAAAACCTCAGTATCTAGTGGCTTTAACAGGGTAATAAAGGATTGGGAAGTCAGGTAACTATGTTTTGTGGAGTAAATGTCATGAATTGACCCACCTTACATGAATTTTTTTGATAGTAATGGAAATCAGCATCATCTGAGTTTTTCACAAACATGTCTGTGAAACACATTTTTTCTCATATTTTGGGGAGCCCTACAAAACACCCGTATGGTTCTGTGTGGCCCACCAACCCCCTTCTCCTTGAGAACCATAAAGCTTGAGTGAATTGTCCTAAAGAATGCAGTTTTTGTGCCATTTGCTGCTCAGGTTGGTAAAGACTGAGAATTGTGTTGCCCGTGGTTTCAAACCTGAGTCTTTCATGATCTTTCCCAATTCCTGGTGCATTAGCTGAGGCTCTCTGATTATCCTTTGCCAGTTGTTGCTTGGATGGCAAGGACAGAGATGCTGGAAACAGTTTTGGAGGGAAGAATGGGCTGTGTCTCTCTAATGTGCTTTCATTTATTTGCTGTCCACTCCGGAGTCCTGTATACCAGGCACTCTGCCGGACAGTGGGGCCTTAGCACATGGAGAACTCAAGTCTTGTCTAGCGAGGAGGGGACGGAAAGCCATGAGTTGCCCTGGAGGCGTATTGGCTTGCTCAGAGCCCACTGGCATTGAGGAGGGGCTCCTCGCACTGGTGTAAGTCGGGGGATTTCTTTAAGACAAGAAACTCAGCTGAACCTCTTCAGGGCCTATGACTAGAACCACTCTCAGGATCTAGAACAGCTTTTCTGTGTCACCATCACTGCTGCTTCTCCCTGCACTTGGTTTCATTCCTCTGCTCAGGAACCTTGCAAGGTCTCTTCTCAGTGGTACACCTTGTCCCCTGGATCTACACAAACTTCTTTGCGGCCACCTGACTGTAGCCTCTGTGTCCTAATTCCAGACCTTTGGAAGCTGGCATTGTTTGGGCTGGTATATAAGTCAGTTAGCTATGACCTGGTCGAAGGAGCTGTTAGAGGTCTTGTGTGTGTGCGGCCTCAGGGACCGAAGAGACCGAGGAAGAAGGCTAGAGTCAGGTTTGGCATCTTGATCTCTGATAAGGATTTTTTTGTTTATGTATACTGTAAGGATACAGTATACATAACATAAAATTAACCATTTTTACCATTTTAAGTGTACAGTTCAGTGGCATTAAGCACACTCACATTGTGTGTAGCCATCACCACCACCCATCTCCAGAACTTTTTTACTTTCCCAAACTGAAACTCTGTCCCCATTAAGCGACAACTCCCTGTTCTCTTCCCTTAGCCCCTGGTAACACCATTGTACTTCCTGTCTATGAATCTGACTCCTAGTATCTCATATAAGGCTGGGTGGGGCTCATACAGTGTTTGTCCTCTGGTGACTGGCTTATTTCTGTGTGCATAGTGTCTTCAGGGTTCATCCATATTGCAGCACGTGTCTGAATTTCTGAATTTCCTTCCTTTTTAAGACTGAGTAAAATCCCATTGTCTGCGCGTACCTTGGTTGGTTGGTTATCCATTCACCTGTTGATGGACACTTGGGTTGCCTCCACCTTCTGATTATTGTGAATAATGCTGCTGTGAACATGTGTGCACAGTTATCTATTTGCATCCCTGCTTTTATACCCAGAAATGGAATCATTGGATCATATGGCAATTGTGTGTTTCATTTTTTGAGGATCTGCTAAGGAATATTGGCTTAAAGATGCTGGAGAGTGATTGAAGGATTTAAAGCAGGGCTTAGCTGATCAGGTTGTGATTCAGACATGAGACTTGGGGAGTGTGGGCCATGGATGGGGGCAAGTGGGGTGGGCAGAGGCGGTGGTGGCCAGTGGAGGAGAGAGACCACTCAGCAGGCTGTCGGCTTTCAGGTGAGAAAGGGTGAGGCTGAGGTAGCAGGACACTGTGGAAAGAGAGAGGGGATGGTGTGGAAGCCGGAGTGATGGAGGGGATAGAATCAAGAGACAAGTGGGCTGTGGGGGGAGGTAGTCAGAGACAGGGAGAGCGGCCAAGGGTGAGAAAGTGGGTCAGTTGTGATTTCTTGGAATCTAGGGGGGTAAGAGGGTTTTGTCTTTGTTTTGGGGGTGTTTGGGTGTGGGACGGTAGAAAGTAGAGGTTTTGGACATGTATAGAGGTGTTAGCCACAGCCAAGTCATAGAGGTGGTGGGTGGGCCAACTGTTGAGGGTCTGGGTGCTGGTTTGGGAGTGGGAAGAAGGTGAAGAGTAAAGGGGTGGACGGCCATGCAGTTTGGCCGAACCTACCAGTGGGGGGCTACTCCTGGTGTAGCCATGTGATTTCACAGCTCCTGTGGATCTGTTTCCCATTCCTACATTGAGGCAGAAATACATATATATGTTTATATTATAAAACCGGAAATGAAGGCCAATCATTGGTTATAAAAATCAGATTCCATAAGGGTTCTAATGAATTCAAAAGGATTTAGACTACAGCATAAGGGTGTTGAATTTGGCTTATATTCTTTTTGCTCATCTGCATTTTCTGATTTTTTCCCTACAGAGAACATGTACTGCTTTTAATTATTAAAACGGTTCCTTGGAATTTCACAAGTGGCCTATTTCATTTTTGACTCTTGGTGGACTATGAACTCCTGAGGGTGGCATGGGTAGGGGAAGTACTGGGATGATTCACAGTGCGTTCCCAGCACTTAACACAAAGCCAGGGACCAATAGGACTCAATACTGTAAGTGGTGGTTAAACTGAACTGAATAGAGAGTCAATCTAACTGCTCTTAGAGATGAGATTCCATGCTATTTCAAAAGATCTAGGAAGGAAATTCTGGTTTTTCTGTCACTTAACTAATTATTTTAGGTACAGAGCCATGTCCTGTAGAATTAGCCCCTCTGTTGCCTTTGTTTTGCCATCAGGATTTGCTGAAATTATCTTGTTCATGAAATCTTGCCCCATTGGCCCAGTTTTCTTAACTAAAATGGGTTTCTCATGTTCTAAAGAGCATTAGTGATCTCTTTGGGAGCCAAATGGCTCAGTTCTGTTTCCCGTCCTTTGCTGGTGATACATTTTTAGGGGAATGGGTCAGAGTGGCTTGAAGCTGCAGCTGTGTTTTGCTTCTGGTCGGCGTGGCCACCGTGAGCACTTGCATTAATGAGAGGCTCAGCTGGCAGTCGTACACTTGCGTTCTCGTCTTCCCTTTATGTTTCTCTGACTGCCTACCCTGTGCAAGCGTGCCTTTGCGGAAATAAAGACGAATAAGGTGTGACTTTTGACACCACAGAGATTCTCCAGGAAAGGGGCTCTCTTGCATACATGACCACCACAGGAGGAGGTCAGAGAGCGGAACTGGAGTCAGATAAGAATGATTGTTACCCTGAGAAGACTCCCCGAAGGGGCTGCCACTGGCTGTGCTGCTGACTGACGGCATTGTGATTGATGTGTTTCAGACATCCTCATTGACAGTAGCTGAAGCAAGAGATTCCTGCTTTCATGAAGTTTTCCTGCAAATGGTTTTACAGCTTCGCTTTAAGGGTTCCTTCAAATAAAAAGTTACGTTAAAGATTTAATCTTTAATCATTGCAACTTCAGCTCTGATTTGTGATTATTCTTTCAAATTCTACAGTAAAACTGTTTCAACTTCAAAATACACATTTGTTTCACCTGTGGTACTCCCAGAACTTTGAATAACATGAGAGACTACCAGATGCTTTACTTGAGGGTATCTTGCATCTCTTCTTAGTTATTATTAAATTAATGTGGGATTGTTAATTTGGAATAGCTTCTCAGCATTGCCATTTTGATAATCGAATTAATAAAATGACCATGCGCTTCACGCAGATTTGCCATCTGGTCCGGCTCTCTGTGTGTGAGGCTACTGGCTTGTAGGATGTTGGTCTTGACATTCCCAAGCACAGATGACATTACCATGGTAGGGGGCTTGTAATTTAAGGTTGGCAACTGGGGTGGACTACTGATATTTAAATGTTAGGTTACTGATGGCCATTTTAAGATGTTGTATAGGATGTTTATGCTGCATTTTCTTTTGGGTTTCGAACAGTTTTTGAAATGATGTTTTCAATATTTAAAAAGGTGTTTTTACTTTGCAAAGGTTCAGTAAATGACTTGGTATGCATTGAAATAATGGTAGCAATTTTGAAAGTTTTTGAGATGAGAGTGGGTGGGGAAAAGAATGGTTGTGATCATGTATTTTGTTTTTCTTGGGTGGACAAACAGGCGGAAGGAGCTGGGGCACCCATGGAGTCACCTGGCATCATTTGGTGGGCTGGTGGCTGGGCTAAATCAGAACTACCCTGTGTTTCCTCTCAAGGCTCCCCTAGTGATTGTATTTTGCAGATTGCTTTCATCAAGTTTGAGAGAAAAAGGTTAAGTTTTGCATAGGAATGGAGACCTAACAGTGGCATACTTCTGTATGCTGGGCACTGAACTCACTTTTGGTGTCAGTGTAGGGATCTTGGTTGCTTGCAGTGCAGGAAGGATATAGAGACTCGGAATTGCAGAGAGGTTGGAAGAGCAGGAAGGCTAGGCAGACTTGGAAGAGCGGCAGGAACCAAGAAAAGGCCGGAGGGATCCGTGGCAGAAGCCGTGGTGCAGAAACACCTGTGTGCATGCCCCTGACACTCAGCAATGAGCATAACCTCCAGCCGCCATCACCGGCTTTCATCATCTCCCAGATGGAAAGTCCTAGGAGGATGTGATTAGCTATGCTGAAGCCATGTTCCTCAGGGTAGAGAGAAAGCAAATCTGTCTTCTTTGAATTCTGTTATGGGAGTTGGGCATTACCTCTCATTAGATTCCTTGTTATCACAAGGTAACTGGGGACTCCTTAAAAGGGACATTAGGTGCAAATAGGGATTGGACTGTATACTGTATATGGGGTAGTATCCCTGGTTAAAAAAAAAGAAAAAGACAAATGTCCACTACAGCTCTAGCCTTTGGCTGCCGGCATTCACATACACCTTATTACCCTATTTGTACTTAAGAAAATAAAATGCTTCAGCCAACATAATACAACTCTTCCCTGTGTAGCTGAAAACCTAGCTACCCCCTTCAGAGGGTTCTGCTCCTTGAGAATATCTCCTTTGTCCGTTGTCTTCATCGCTACATTTAAGATGAGCACTGAGGAAGATGGCTTTGTCAGGGGCTGCCACGCTTTAGCAGTTCTTTTTTCTTCTTGTAAGTGGGAGGTCTTGGGTCTCATTGTCTTAAGGAACAAGCAATTGTAAATCACTGTTGGTTAGACTTCTTTGATAGTATAGCTCCCTTAAAAATGTTGTAGATTTTTCAGGTTTATTTGCTTACATGGACTAGCAACCTAAACCAGAGATACAGCCAACTCTCAAGGTTTTGAACCTTGAACTTGGCCTGAGGACTTGTGTCTTGACAATCGGGCCTGGACTTGGTACTCTGCTGAGTGCCTTAGCTCCTGGTTAATAGAAGCTGCCAGGGAAATAGGAAGTACAAGAAGCAGTAGTGTTGGTACCTACCTCTCCTGGGCTGCATCTGCATGGTGGGAGTACCAGCCTTTTCTCAGGCCATACAGGAGAAGCAGTTGGCACTTGAAATAGGTCACGTCTCTTCTGCGTCTCCCAGCTCCAGGCAGAGTGACTCCTTTGAGCAGCCCGTAGGTTCCCTCTGGCTTTCAGACAGGCCAGTGTCATAGCACTTCTGTCTTTCAGGTAGATCCTTAAGAAGTAGCCAACATACACTGCAGCATCTGACTTTTTCTTGAATTCTCTAAAGTTTCAGGGATAAGGTACAAGTCTTAAGGTACAATAGGTTGTGACTTAATCAGCTGTTCACTGTTATATATCAGAGGTAATCCTCTTGCCAGTCCAAGATAATAGGTCTTCATACCCTGCCCCCTGTGGCCTTGGCTCAGCCAGTCCATGCCCTTTAGGGTGTTACTTACAACATTCTACTTCTTTGTACCAACTTCTTTTATTAGGTGAGATGCTTTCTGTTGCAAATAATAGAAAATCCAACTCAAACAACTTAAACAATAAGAAGAATTAACTGGCCTCTGTGACTGAAAACTTGAGAGCTGTGGGTGGGCTTCAGGTGCAATTCGATCTAGAAATTTGTGATACCATCAGGACTCCAGCACAGATTCTTGGCTTTTTTCTTGTCCTGCCCTCCATGTGTTGTCTCCCTCTTCACACAAGCCCTCTCATGAAAGCATGAGGTTCCAAGTATCTTCATAGCTGCAGAGGTTCCAAGTATCATGAAGGTAAATCGTGCAATCCAGAGGTAGGTAGAACCTTTGTCCTAATATTCCAAGCCAAAGCCTCAGGCTCATTTATCTGATTGGACCTGAATCAGTTATGTTGGCTGAAAGATGGAAATGTGTTGATTGCCCTAGTCTGGCTTATGGGCTACAGTCTTGTTAACATGGGATAAAATGGCTTTCCTACAACAGCATGGATTCCCATGGGAGTCTTGGGAAGGGTGAAGGTACACATCTGGGTGTCAAACAACAAGTATCCTCCGTGCTATACATACATTTTTTTCTTCCATGTGAATTCTTCTGAGAATTTATGGAAATGTTGAGGTAAGTAGCAAAGTGATTCTGAAATCTGTTCCAGTGGTAAGTAAGCATTGCTTTTAGAGACAAAAACAAATCAGTTTCTTATGATGGAGCGAATAAGCCAACTAATTTCTTGGAGATGCCAAGGTGATGCAAACCAAGGCTGGCAATAGTCCCAATAAGGGAAACCAGTCCGTCTGTAGGAGAACAGGCACGTACCTCTATGCCATTTTCTTAGTGCCCCATTTTTACCATGAGACTAGGGAGGGTGGTCACTATTAACCCCCCGCAGAGGACCTGGACGCTAAAAGAGACAAAACAACAAAGTGAAACAAAACTACTTGTGTGACTAATGCATGTCACTATCACCTTTTCAGTTGGTTTAACTTTATTGTGTTTTGGTTTTGCCAAAGTTTTGTTTTCAGAGGTTTTCACTTTTACAAATTGCCTGTAGCTCAGCATTTGTTTTGCCTTTCGCCCCGCTTTGGATTATAAAGTTGGGATGGAAGTGTAAAATTTAGAACCCATACAAACTTGCTTGAGACTTGTATTTGAAAAGATAGTGAAGCGGGTTTAATTACAGAGAAAGATTGGCTGCTTAATTATCGTTACCTGCAGTGAAGCTGTTGTCTTTCTGCAGTGGTTTCCATAAATAGACTTTACATACAGGAATCCACCCCAGGGCAAAGAGTTCCCATTCAGCCTCTTTGCTTTATTTTAATTGCTGGTTTAAGGTGGTTATTTTTGAAGCCCTTCTCAGGTTGACTTCCCCCTTAATCCCTAAACCTTTTTCCCATCTGCCAAATTACATGTAATGCATCGCGGCTAGAGTGCTTTTGGCATTTCATGACTCTGAGAACTTGAAATTTGATTTAAATGTTAATTTATTGCGACAAAGGCTGGGCGCTCCTGTTCCAATTGCTGTGCAACTCTTTCTATGGTCCTGGCATGGGACCAGCTGTCTCCCTGGCTTCTGCTGCCTCTCCAGAGAATGGCAGGTGCCCCCCACCCCCACCCATTTGTTTTTAAACCGAGTCTGGCCTAGTTCAAAGAGCAGGAAAGCATTCTTAGTGTCACTCTTGTTGTGTTTCAGTGGTACCTGGGGCTATTTATTCCAGGTGTAGTTGGCATGAAATTGAAAAAACATTTTTTTAACAAAAAAGTTAACACTCTTTTTCTTCTTTTGATTTTGAAATACTTCTATATCGGGTTGTTTTTGTGGGAGAACTTCCTTCTCTGCTTTTTGGTCTCTCTTTTTTGGCTTTTCTGTGCACACTTTAAAAAGTTTTTTTTAAAAATAGGGTCTGAAGTAAAAGATGTGTTTGTGGATTCATATACATCATTAGTAATTAATCATAAAGAATTACTGAACTTCCACCTCTTCCAGTTCTTTTTAAAATAGCCCAACTAAATGTACTCTCTGTTGCCTGTACGAGACCTATGGGGTATTCTAGACTAGAATAGGAAGATGTTTATTTAAATTGCTAAGACTTAAGCACATAGACCAATCCTTATAAATTATAATATGCTGGGGTGATTCCTTGATGAAAAGAACGAAAAGTACTTTACCCTCAGTGGTAGGCACATGAGTGTCTGTGAGTATTTATTAGTATCCTGAAGTATTTATTATTTGGTATTACTATACTGAAGTTACACAAAATTGACTTCTACATTGGAAGCATTTAGGGGGAATGTCCTAGATAACTTACATCCTGGTAATATTAGAAAAAGTAACATAAAACACACACACACACACCTCACATGTTCTGATGATATATTTGAAAGAATTTTAGTAGTCGACAGCAATCATATTTGAAGCCTTGGGATCAGATCCTGCTGCTGGGTGGCACCCTGCACCTTCACAGTGGGGACATAGTGCTGCCCTCATAGTGTGCCTCAGTTCCGCTGTGTGGACTTTCACACTGAGCTGAAGGAAATCGGTAGTATTTCTGCTCTATTCACTGCATGCTTATTTGATTTTGCTTTTACTGTGGGATGTCATTGGAATGAAAACTAAGAACATTGAGGTCACTGTTGGCAGGTTATATTATATAGGCAACCTCTCATTTATAAGTGGGTTGTGGTCTTTTCTTTATAAGTCCTTGTTGATGCCCAGAATGAAATTTCCCCCCATAGGTACAGTGTTACAAGTGGTGATTGAATTTTTTTTAACACAAAATGTAACAGTCCTAAACAACCATAAGCAAAATTTCTTAATCTCTCTGGCTTCGTTATCTTAAAAAGAGGAATAGTGATAACAATACCTACCTTATAAATTGATTGTGAGGATTAAATTAATGCGTGTAAAGTTCTTGGTATGGTATGTGCTATGTGGCAAGTACTCAGTAAGTGTTAGCATTGTTTTTTAAACATTATTTCCTGGGAAAGTGCATTCTGAATTTCATCATGGGGTGCTGGGGCACATCATCTTGGGGGAAGCAGGCTCATATAGGTTCACGTCAGACATTGTTCTGCAAAGGCTGATGGAAAGGGGTGTGTTGGGTTCTCTTGCTAGAGTTATGCAACTTCTGGCTCAGGATAGGGAATCTAAAGAAGCCAAGTGAGTCCCTCCTACTGTATAGATGGACTTTGCCTGGGGCAGTGGACTGGGAGGGAGGTCTGTTCATGGCAGTAGGGTGGCAAGTGGGCCTTATAGGGCTGCAGCTATTTCAGATGCTGCTGCCTTAGGCTGTGGGGAGGGGAGGCTGTGACGTTTGTGAGGCAGGCGAGGGTCATTTGGAACTGCCAGTGTTTCATTTCTCCAGTGGGGCCAACAACCCACCTGAAATAATTTTGCTCACTTAAATTGTCCCTTTCCCCTCTTCTCTACAGCAGGAGACTATGGCCAAAATGGAGGTGAAAACCTCACTTCTGGACAACATGATCAGAGTTGGAGATATGGTTCTTCTAGAGCCTCTCAGCGAGGAGACCTTCATCAACAACCTCAAGAGGCGTTTTGACTATAATGAAATATATGTGAGTATCCATCTGTGAGTATTGAGCAGAGGTGGGCAGAGGGGGTTTAGACTTTGTGTTTTCTGGCAGAGAGCTGGCTTCTCCTCTCTCTTTTTTCTGTTTGTTTGTTAGAGTCCAGAGGTATCTGTTTATACCCTCAGAAAGAGTTTTGTGTTTACTCATTTGGCACATAGGTAATATCGATTAGAGACAAGTGAGTCTGCTTTCACGTGCTTACTGTGTCCAGCGTACTGTACTGGATGCTGGGGACCACGCTAAGGCGAGTAGAGCTCTTACTGCCTCCCCTCCCAGGAGCACGTGTTCAGGAGGAGTTTTGAAATCCTCAGGCATCTTCTTGGATGTCTTCATAAGATTAGCAGTCTAACCTTTGACAAGCTACTCATCAAATACAAGGCAATGGATTGTCAAAAAAGACAGGAACCTTCTTGACATTTGTAGTTAATAGAGATAGGACCAGATTACTAGGTATTTAGTCTTTGGTCCCTGAGGATTTGGGAGTAGTCATGTCCTGCTATACAAAAGTATAATGTGGCATACAAAAATGCAAATAGGTAAATGTGTGTAATAATAGGAATTTATGTTGTAAAATTTCTTTATAAAAGATTTCATAGTGTTACTTTAACAAGTTTCTTAAATATATTTAAAACATGAGTAAAAAAGTGCATTAATATGCAGCTGTTCAGGAATTTGCATAAAGCACAGAAATTTGCATCTGTTCAGGTAGAGATGTGTTGTTAACTAATCCAAGAAAATGGGGCATTGTTTCGCTATGCCAGCAGCTGAGAAGGAAACAGGGTGAATTGGATGGGAAGTAGTTGTATTAGATTCTGCCTCACTTCTGAGTTCTTTCCTCCCCTTTTTATAGTGTATCTGTGTCTGGAGATGTGTTGGACTATTGGGACATGATTCATATTTTCTTATCTGTCAACGTGGGAACAATGGGAGGAAATATAAATAAATAAAAGGAGAGATATTTCACCTGATACAGTAGGGACTATTGCAACTTCTGTGGAACGAATATATTTTAAAAAATGAATATGCAAAGCTCCATTATTTTATATACATATAGCTTTCCTTTCCAGATAGCCAGTCATGTTGCAAGGATAACTGTGGGTAATTAATTTCTCAGTGAAGTTGTAGTTATCATCCGGGAGTTGAACTTTTTGTCTTTCTTGATGTGTATTGTTGGAGGCAGGGGGAGGTTGACAGTAACATGAGAGGTGTGGATAATGCTTTTGGAATATTAATTGAAAGCTGGATTCTAAACTGAGGAGATGTAGTTATGTAAAATGCTGATTCAAAAGGAAAAGGTACAAAACGCTGCTGCAGAGCAGGAAAGAGGTATTGTTTGGTTTGGCAGTGAGGCCTGGTGTCACCTTTCCTCAGAGTGCGGCTGTTCGGCTTTCAGGTGGGAAAACCTCACGGTTCTGCAGCTTTAATTGAAAGTGTGGTCTGATAACAAATAAAAGACAGACTTTAAACATTGGTCTCTGAGATGGAGATAGGAGGAATCAATTCTGTCGGAATGAACGCTGCTGATCATTTTTCTTTTTGGCTCTAAGAAGCGCAATTCCCTTTCAGGTGAATTGAAAATAGGATGGAGAGTAGAACATTTCATGCATTCAAATACTTGATTTGTTGTACCCACTATAAAGAAAACAATCCCCTTTTTCCAAATGCCAAGTGTTATCATTCATGAGCCTTCAGCATACGAAATGTCTGGGTTTCAGCCCTACATAATATTCTAACTATTTTAGGACTGCCTCTTCTGGTATAAAATAAAAGCAGAAAATTGCTTTCTGCTTCCAGATATTCACATTAGTTAATGTTTTCTGTGGTACTTTAAGACTACATATCATACTGCAAGTTGGGAATTCTTTAAGCAAAAAAAAAAAGTAGTGTGTGTCGTATGATCCTATTTTTTTAATGGGGTACGTATGGATGTGTACATATGTTTATATATTGCATGTGCATAGAGAAAGGCATGCTAACTTTGGGGACCCCTGGGGTGCTTTGGGTTGTGGGGAAGGAAAAAGGTTACTCTTTTAGACCTTGATATGGTAGGACTTGGTAAGTCCAGCATGTATTGTTTTTGAAATAAAAAAAAATACTTTATAATAAATTTGATTACCACACTGCTGCAGCCCCACACATCATGTATGCCACCACCTTTGGGAAACTGGTGTGTGGCTCTTACTCTGATTATATTCCTGCTTTGCTTTTGTTCCTGGGTTGCTACAAGATTGGTTAGCCTGATGTCAAAGGTCAAGGTAATATGACACGAAATATTTGCTGTCTTGTATTTCACTTTGTTTTTTAATTCTTTCCCAGAAAGTGAAGATGTATTTTAAAAAAAAACTCTTCTGTGGTCTCATAGCTTTGTTTTATACTATAGAAGTGGGTGATGGTCTACAGTGATCTATCATGTAACTGAATTGAACAGGCATTTGTATCTTCAGAAGCCACAGTTGATACGGTAGCCAGCAAATAGAAGGATCCAGAGTTTGGAACTCTAGCATTACCCACAGCCTTAGTGGTAGCCTCTGGTGTGAACCAGCTCTGGTCAGGGGACCCTGTTCTGCCATCTATCCACCTTTCTCCCTCCATCCCTCTTAGAGATAAGAAATAGTCACTGCCTTTACAGAGCTCTCATAAGGACTGCTCTACCTCTTGATATGAGTTATCAACTCCCTAAAGTATTCATAAAACCCTTAGTGGCCTCTGGACCTCCAACCAGCCAGATCTGGAAGTAGAATACCTTGTGACCTTGTCATACTAAACCTGAAGCTGTGGGTAGGCCACTTGAGTCACACATACTCCCCAAACCACTGAATGTGGCCAGGTGACCAGAGTGATCTGAATGGCTTAGGAAAATGATGACAAGCCCTAGGATTGGGGCAGGGTCAGCTTTTTCCTAAGTAGATGGCTGTGTGTAAGCAGGTGGCTACCCAACCAAATGTATCTATCAACATGTTAGGAAGAGGAAAAGGGGAGTGGATGCTGATGAGGCCACCTGCTGTAAGCCCCCACAGGTTTGGTAGGGAACCCTGAAATGACGTGGCATTGTTGGTATTGATGCTACCCTGGGGTACGCCCAATGGGAAGCATTTAACATTTGAGTTCTAGGCTTCAAGTAGGTCCAAATGCATGCTTCTCAGACTTTTCTACTGCAGAACTCCTAGTGGCAGAGAGCAGTAAATAGGTGGTTCAGGGACTCTGGGGACAGATTTGAAGTCCATCCACGTTAGGGAAATTGTGTTGAATTCTTTGATTCTGAAGTAACTCAAACTTTATTCCTTTTTATAATGCATATAGGTTTGTTTTAATCTAATATGCTGTGTTAGTTCTTTAAGAAGTTTTTTGAGTAAGGAAAATCCTTTGAGTAAGAATGTTTTTTGGTTTTTGATAGCTCAGTTGCATTTTATTGGTTTTATTTTGAGTGAGAAGTAGTTTTAGTGCTGACAAATGGATTTAGTTTGTTTTCTACATGAATTGTCAGGTTGGGAATCATCTAGATACAGAGATATGAATTTGCAGTTTTAGAATCTTAGGTTAAACTAATTAGAGTTGTAAGAATGACTGCTTTGAAAGGCTAGTAAAAATTATCTTAATTTTTAGAAGTTCATACTAGAAATAGGATTCTCATAAAGATGGGATCAGATAACTTTTATGAAACATAGTCAAGTGCATGTTCCAGGAAGAAATGTTCTTCACTTTGAGGTGGGTTCCTGCACTTGCTTAACAAACCCTGAGCTGGTTTGTACCCTGTTTGTAG
The DNA here is from genome assembly GCF_030020395.1 of Manis pentadactyla. Taxonomy (NCBI): domain Eukaryota; kingdom Metazoa; phylum Chordata; class Mammalia; order Pholidota; family Manidae; genus Manis; species Manis pentadactyla. The sequence continues at coordinate 36,619,285 of NC_080024.1, forward strand.
CAGGGCAGAGTCTGTAAATCTGGGACAGTTTGTGGTAAGGGCTGTTCAGTGGCAGGTGGAGGAGGATCAGGTGAGAACAGATAGAGGGAATGTTGGCCTGATGGGGTAACATGCAGGGCCAGAGGCTTTGTTTGCTTTTTCCTCCCTTTTGGCAGAGTGCAGTTCAAGCTGGGACCAGCTGCAGGACGTGCCTTTGGGTTTAGCGGTCTCTCTGTGGGGTTGGCGGTGGGAAATGCTGGTCAGAACATTCCCCAGTGGCTCTTCTGTGTTCTTTCTGTCCTTTGTCAGACTTTCTTCCGGCCTCCCCACCCCCACCCCGGCCAGATGGAATGGGGCAGGATTTCATGTGGAACTTGTCATGCAGGAGACCCACCCAGACCTTCTGTTTTTAGGGTGTCTCGTTAGGACTGTGAGTCTCTTGAGGAACAGGAAAGCTGCAATTTGGGCAAGAACAAGGCCTAGGGCAAATTTGGAAACTAAAGAACCAAAGTGTCTGTTCTCTGACGAGCAGTATTTTTGGTACTGACAAGTAGATTTAGTTTGTTTTTTTATCTGAATTGTCAGGAGGAGGATCATCCAGATATATAGAGGGCTGAATTGGTCTGATTTTAGTATTTTAAGTTAAACTAATTGTAGATATAAGAATGTCTGCTTTGCAAGTATAGTAAAAACTATCTTAATTTTTAGAAGTTAGTACTAGAAATAGGATTCCCATGAGGATAAGATCACAAGCTTTTGTGAAAGATACACAAATATAAGTACAATATACTTGGTTTGAAATACTGTACAGTAAATGAAAATAAAACTAGTTACCATTTATATACTTATTTGAAAATAAATGAAAAACACTTCATTTATACACATGAAAACTCCAAGGGTACAACATATATTCCTGGAAATTTGGTATAAATGGTGTCTTAGTTTTATCTTGCTATATAACAATTACCCCAAACTTAGCAACTTAAAATGTATTATCTCACTATTCCTGTGGGTCATAGGAGTGAGAGTAGTAGTTAATAAGGTAGTGGTGGGTAATCTTCCAGATTATATTATTTTGATTAAAAATTTTTTTTAATTTTGTTCTGGAGTTGTAAGTAGGAAAGGTTCTTCCTCATGTAGATGGATGGGCCATGAGTGGTTCACCCTGAGCAGGCAGCCTACTTGCGTCATTGAAAAGGTAGGTTGTTAAGACGAGATATGGAAAACAAAGTGTGTATGTTAGCATAGCCTCAGTGTTTGGAGTGGAGACACAGCATTAGAAGAGACTAGATAAAGCTGGTGAAAAACAGCAGATCACATGGCTAAAAAAGAAATGTTGAGTCTAATTTCTGAACATAGTCTCTCTCTAGGACAGTTTTACAATACTTTTTAAAGCAATAATTTTTGGTAATAGTTTCAACCTGTCCAAGGTCTCTTCAAACCTTTGGTGACTGGAAAATTTCTTCCTCTTAGAACTTAATACTTAAAGTATTTTTAAATTAAGGTATATGTATATTCTTTACCCATAATGCTATTGCACGCTTAATTGGACTGCAGTGTAGTGTGAACTTTTATATGTACTGGGAAACCAAAACATTTATTTGGTGTATTTTATTGTGATACTCCCTTTATTGTGGTGGTCTGGAACTGAACCTGCAGTATCTCCGAGGTCTGCCTGTAAATGAAATGCTTATCAGTATCCCTGCCAAGTGTTGTTTTAGCATTCAGCAGTGCGGTGACACAAGCTAGTGCGACATGGAACAAGTGTGTTAGGTTCTAAAGTTATCGGCACTTACTAGTCAAAGAAAAGCGATAGTAACCATTAGGATGATGTTTCCCCCCTCTAGAAGGTAGGAGAAGATCTTGGGAGGAGATTGTTTTTCATCATGTTCACTGGATAGTGGGTGATTGACAGGTGCGCATGGTCCCTCATCTTTATGAGCACAAAGTAGAAGAGGAGGAGGAATTAATCCAGCACAAGGGACCTGTGGCCAATTTATGTGGCCAATTCAACCCTCCCCTCTACACATGCATCTGCTTCTGCTGTTAGGTCTATAGCACAGGTAAATACTAATGGTAATCCTGATTTCTAAAGAGAGGCTTTTCTGTTCATCAAATTCTGTTTGGGTGGGGGTGGAGGGTGAGGTACAATATGGCATAATGGGAAAGGGGCAAGCCTTTCGCAGTCAGAGCTCAGGTTGAATGCTGGCCACTCAGAACCACTGTGACCACTGTAAATACTTGAGGGTTAGTTTTCTTTATGAGGTACATGTCATGATGCTTATCTTATTGAGATGTGCTGGAGATTAAAGGGCATCTTAGCCCAGTACTTGGCACATAGTAGGAGTGGAGTATGAAAAACTTGGAAATCCAGGATGATGTTTCTTTAAGGTTTTAGACATTGAGATTTTCTAATTAGAAACTTTCTCTTTCTCTACTTCCCTGACTGTTTCTCTCCTCTTCCTCTCTCCATTCCTTTTTCCCTACCCCCCTGCTTCTTTGGTATTCATTGTACAAATTTCATTTTTGTTACAGTACTGCTTTCAGTTAGCCATATAAACCTGTTTTCAAGACTTGTGGCCAGCAGTATACCTGTAACAGAGGACTGCTCTGTACCTTGGTTAAGAGAATTGTCTTAGGTCTGGAGAGTGGTACATATTTGGAAAATACCTGTCTCATGGAGTTGATCTCAAAGCTATGGTAGGACTGTGTTATTCTGCTCTAAAATAGAGGGTGCTGAGGTGGTATTTTTAGCCTGCATTTCATTGTGGCATAGAACTCGGATAGTTCATCATTCATAATCTGAAATGACTGGTAGCACCAGGAACAAAGGTGGTAGTTTAGGCATGTTTCAGACTAGTCTTCACAGTGACCGTGCCTGACAGGCCTACATCCCTCCTTTGGCAGCTGTGATGTACACGACCTCCTGGCCTGTGAATGGTCTCATCTAGGCCAGCGGTTTATGGCACAGCAGAGTTAAAAAAGATGAGCAGGACTTGATTCTTTCTTAGAACTTTGAATTGATGCTGTAAAAATAAAATATCAATGAAGTGCATAGTCATGATGTTGTGAGGCCATGATGGGCCTCATGCAAGCAGAAACTATGAATAAAGCCTTTGAAGTCGACAAGCTGTGGAGTAGAAATTGAGAAAACCAGTTCATAGGAGGCTCAGAAGACACAGAGCCTTGAGCAGGTGATGAGCACAGATGTTGGAGCCCGAAAGGAAGTCTCTCCAGGCTTGGGTTGCCTTGGGCCGTCGTGCTGCCTCGCACCCATCCTCACTCTTGGGCTCAGCTTTTCTTGTAGCTCGGTGACTGGGTGCCCAGGTGTTGCAGGGTGTGTTCATTATTACAGTAAAACTTTCAGTACCTGATGTACGTTGAGAGCATGTCTGTGCTGAGCAGCTGAAAGAGCCTGAGCACATCACACTTTCCCATTCCTGCGTCGCTGACGTTGGCACAGAGCTTTGGCACGAAACTATCTCTGCCGCTAATTGAGGGACTCTGGAAAGGGTTTCCAAACCTAATGCCTTTAGTTTCTTCCTCTGTTAAAAATAGGTTATGAATTAATATATATTATATATGTAGTATATTATATGTATGTATACATAAAATAGTACATATAAATTAGTATTATATAGATACTATTAGTAACATATAACATATATAATATATATTAGATGCCATGCTGTTCATTCTTTGTCTCTAAAATGCGGTTGGGTGGCCTCTGTGCCTTTGCCCATGTTTTAATCCATCTTAAAGTGTGTGTCAGAATTTCTTCACTTTTTAAGGCAAGATAATATTCCGTTGTATCTATATGCCACATGTGTTTATCCATCCGTCCATTGATCCACATTTGGGTAACTTCCACCTTCTGGCTATTGTGAACAGTGCTGCAGTGAATGGGGTGTATAGATACCTGTTTTGAGTCTCTGGCAATTCATACTTTAAAAAAAGTGCATTTTGAAAGATAAAAGTATCTTAACACATTTTTTTTTTTAAAGGGAGGGGTTCAGCTATCATCTAGATCTTAAAATCTCATAGGCACGTCTTGGGGAAACATTAGTTTATCTGAATCATGCCCATCCTTTTAGACCTGCTCTAATCCTCTTGATTTAGCTGGAGCATTCTCAGACCTTTGCAATTCATAGTGACCTTGCCTTTATTTAAACCCAAAGCGCTCCAGTAAGATAAGATGACTAATGACTCATTTAGCCAAGAATCACCTAAATCCCATTTCATCTGTTTTGGTGGCTAGAGTAGTTGACTCTTAAAATGTTGTTTTATGATATAGTCTCACCTCCTAAGCACTGTTGTGAGCTCTGCAGGGGCAGACACCACAGGAGTGTCTTATATTTCCCACTGTGCTTTACACAGTGTTTTGTATAAAGAAGTACTACATTTGTTGCTTGCTTGTTAAATGGTTGTAGCCTAAATTCCAGGCAATCAGTGCAGTTGTGCAGCCTTGTGAATGGTTACTTTTACCTGAGTCCTCACTCATCCTGGCTGTGAAATGTTATTACTTCAGAGGTGAGAATAACATGGCTTGGGCACACCGGGCCTTGGAGGAGTCTCAACATTCATTAATATTTCTTTGATTTCATTTTAGGCTAACTAATTGGCATTAAGTATGATATTTAAATACTGCCTGTTGCATTGCCACTTTCCTAGTTTATTTCCCTGAAGTTAAGAATGGTTATTGAGACAGGCACCATGGGCTTAGACAGAGTAGGGTGAAGTCCTCTGGAAAAAGCAAGGCAGGATAAATATAGTCAGAGCTGTGTAACTATGTGCAAAGAAACCCCCTCCCAAAACTCATGCTAAACATTAAGCTCTAGAGTCATTCTTCAGTGAGATCAGTTAATATTCCCCAGGTAGAGGAAAGTATCTCATTTGCAATAATGTGTAAGGTTCACTTTAGCATGCTAAAAGGCCCAGGCCTATATGCTGTTTTTCCTCAGATCTGATCAGGTGATTTGCAACCTGGGCAATTAATAATGGCAAGCAAGCCCAGCCATAAACAACATAGTAAAAGCAGGAAAGATTCCATCTTAGATTGCCTTTTAAACTCTTTAGCAAACAGACAATAACTCAGCCCACCTTGAAGGCAGGGCAGGCATTCTTGATGACTGATATGCTCCTAGACCAAGAAGCTGCTATTCTTCGAAATAAATTTGCAGTACATTTCTTATATTAATTTTGCGGAATTACCTGGAGGACTGATGAGAAAAGCGACTTAATATCTCATCAAGAATAAACATTCTAAGACCATTTAACAAGTCCTCACCCCTAAGCCCTTTATCACATTCCCGAAAATCCTCAACTGCCTATAAAACCCCTAGACAGTGCACAACTATGGGCTCTCTTGTCCCCTGGCATGAGCCAGGAGCTCTGTCCTCTCATTTTATCTCTAAATAAAAGCCTCTCCCTGGCTTTCCTACCTTGAGTGTTTGCTAAGTTCATTCTTTGACTTCATGAACAAGGACCCTGGCATCATTATGATACCAGGCCTTGCACTTCTTCATGATACAAGCCTAGCCTTTGTGTGCTTGGACAAACACTTAAAAAACTGCTGAGGTGAAAACTTTTCCCTCTAACGAGTCGACCCCCCACCTTGTTTATTTCTGGTGATAGAAGGGTTTCAGCAGTGCCCCGATAGTCAACTAGGAGGCTGCTGCCCAATTCTCTATTGTATGAAAGTGAAGACGCTGTTGTAGGTTTTGTGCAGTGCAAGTTGCCTGTGATGAGGCTTCCCAGGCCTAACAGACAGCATGGATTGTGTGTCCTAATGAAAAGGGAACAGATTCTTGGCTCCTTGTCCTGATTCCAGTTTTGTTAGTAATGTGGTCATACCACATAACTTCTTTATGGAGAATCATGTCTATCTCATAGGGATTTAGGAAGAGGTTAGTCAAAAGGTGTTTATGTGTGTGTTATATGCCACTTGAACACGCTTGGGGAGTGAGTTTTTAAGTTGCTGTAGACAGTAAACAAATCACTAAAATTCATCGTGAAGAGAATCAGGAAGCTGGTAGGTAGGCAGATGGGAGGTTTCGTTAGCGTTTCAGGAAGGCAGGGGCTTAAAAAGTATATTTTGGCAGGATTCGATATCAGGAAAAAAGCAACAAAGTCACCATCGTGAAAATGAGTCATTGTAGGATTTCTTTACGTGTATTTTATAGTTTAGTTAGAGTTTTATTTTCAATTTCATACAGCAAATTGAAATGTAAACTTTCAGGGGTTAGTGCTTCTGAGGATGTTAACGTAGCCCTGGGAGGTCTATGATATGTAAGATGTGAAACTATCCTGACTTTCCTGTGTATGTATACTAATGTTTCATTTGTCTGGCATGGTAGAGGAATGTATATTTCTGCATAATTGAGACTCACAAAATATTAAAAGTGTGCTTCACTATTTACCTTGAAAAAATGTTTTTGGTAAGGTGCCTTTCCAAAATGTGTTGCATATATCCTTGTGATGCAAAGCGGAGTACAGTCTCTGATTTTGGCCCTGGACTGGTGTGCTGCCTCCCGGCCCAGTGCTGTGGTAAAGCGCTAGGCCCCGCTGAGCTGAGCTGTTGGCTCTTACACTAATGGTTCTTCATTTTTACACTTTTAGAAATGATTTCTATCACTTCTTGCTCCTTCTCTTTCTTTCTTTGTTGATTCTCTTTCTGTCTATCTCTTCCTTTTTCCATTAGTGACCATTGTTTCTTTCCTTAGGGTGGGAGTTCTTAACCTGGTATGTCAACTGTGTGCCAACTTTTACATGCATGAAATATATGTGCTTTTCTGGGGAGAAGGTTCATGACTTTCATTGGCATCTCAAAGGGACCAACAACCAAAAAAAGTTAAAGAGTGCTCTGAAGCAATATTTTTCAAATTTTAGGTTTTAGCCTGTGAATGGGTGATGAAATTGATTTAGTGGGTTAGGATCAGCAGTTTAAAAATTTTTTCTCATGAATAGAATTGAACAGAGAGTATCAGTGCATCACATATGACAATATTTATGGTTTTGTGAAATTTTTATTTCATATACATGTCTGTGTGTCTATGTAAACATGAAATTTTATTTTTTTAAGTATGATTGATGTACAATATTGTATTGGTCTCATATGCAACATAGTGATTTGACAATTAGATACATTATTAAATGCTCACCCCAATGAGTGTAGTTACCACCTGTCAACACAGAAGGATGTTACAGAATTGACTATATTGTCTATGCTGTACTTTCATCTCCATGACTAATTTGTATTATGATTGAGATTTTGTGCCTCTTTATCCCCTTCATCTCTTTCACCCACACACCCCAAGAAAATTTTCTTACAGTGAGCCCTAGTCATACATTTACAGTACATTGATATAGAGTGGCCCTAATTTATAGGCGTTGCTGCTGTCTCTGTAGTGTACTGAGATACCATACGCTGAGCTTATCAGAAATGTGGCTAAAATGAAAGTGTGAAACTAGAAGGATATTTTTTCTTTTTGAAGTGTTTGCAGACTTAATTACATAGGAAAGGTTAAAGGAGAGAGTAAGATAAAAGCAGGATTACTGTAATTGAGAATAAAACCTGGTCCTGGGAGTCCTTGAAGGTGAAGTCCATAAGCAGTGGGTTTTTCAACCCTGGTTGCACATTACTTTTATCTGGGGAGACTTTAAGAGATGTGAGTGCCTGGCCCCTTCCAGACATTGATATGGAGTCTCTGAGGAAGGGTTCTGGGAGAACTTCCTTACAGAATAAGGTACATGGCCTTTGAGTTACATCCATCAGGGGTCTTTCTTCTGGGTTCCACATCGTGGACTGCAGAGTGGAGGTTTCTGGATGCACGTCCTCCAGAGAAGACGTCAGTTTTCACTGTGATCACATTAGGGATAGTCCAGCACTAGTAGGCGTCCATTCCAGAATGCTAGAGATATCTGAAGTATGAAGATGGAGAGTGCCTTGACTTTGGAGTGTTTGTACATTCTTGACTTAATGTCTGCCCTTGAGAAGTGAAAGTACAAGCTTGCTAATTGAATGTGTCATTTACAGAAAGACAGAGCTTTTCCTCTCCCCCTTTCATTTGTCCTTTCTGTCCTTGTTTTCTTCTCTTCCCTCTCCCTCTTCCTTGCTTTCCCTTCCCTCTCCTCTCCTGGGTGTCAGAGGCTGGCCCCACAGAGCAGTGGGAATGCAGGGAGTGCTCCATTGTCACCGGGGTGGTGTACACACACCAGAGGACCTGGGTGGGGTGGTGGACTAGGAGGTGGCCGGGTGGTTAGGAGGTTGGTTACACTGAATCGATAAGTACATTGATTGAGCAAATACATACCTGTGCGTGCATGCTGCACACATACAGACATCACTGAGGGTAATGAGCCAGACTCGTCTCTGTTAGAAAAGGTAGATGTAACCTGATTGGTAAGTAGTCTTGCCCATTATGTGGAGACCTTTTCAGTGTGATTAGCCTAGTAGAAGGAGTCCTCTGGCATTGTAGAGTAGGAATTTCTCTGTGAGTCCGTTGGGCATGTGGACCAGGTTGAAGTGTGAGCACAGCCGTGGAAGTGGCCTGGTGGGCCTGAACCAAGCTGCTGGAGGCCCTTTATGGGTCCTCTTGGTTGTGGCACCATCTGAGCCCCAGAGTAGCTTGCTGGTGCTAGATGTAGGACGCACTCCAAATTCCAATTGAGTAAGTGCACCCATTTTGCAGCTCCCTTTTCTAAAGGTTTTCAGTGCACTTCTTTCTTTTCTTTATCTCTTTAGCATATTCAGAGTAAAAAGGACACATAATGCCCAGCCCTTTTATGCACATATTGGACTTTAAGAAGCTCTGTGTCTTATCTCCAACTTCTTAATTCCAAAGGTTGCTTAATAAGTTAGTTTACTATCCTTTTAGAGCATGATGCAGTATGAAAATGCAAACTTTGAATAAAATGCAGTTGCTTGTTAAAATTATGAAGTATATAATTTCTAAGTCCAAAGTTAATTGATGTAAAAATGAACTGTCAGGTCACTATTGTTCTGATCCCCAAGTAGAAGGTTTAATCTGGTATTGCAGTTTCCTGAATGTGGAATAGGTAGCTGCCTAACACTAGAGTAGAACCATAACCTGCACCCAGCCAATCAGCTGCGATCAGGAATGTCTTTGATCAGAGAAAGAACGGTTGTGACTATCAACATTCAACTGTATTCTGTTGGCACATATGGGAATTTAAATCTTTGACTAGTGCACACAGAACCTTCAAGGAAGAAACCCATGAAGAGCAAGTGCAGGTATCGTAGTAGAGGACAAACCTAGGAGTTTAACATTAGAGGATATGTATCTGAAACACACACATGAAGTGGAATGGAGAGAGAGCACGATTTCTTTGGCGTATTCGACTGATGAGGCTTGTTCTGCTTGGCCTCTTTCCTGACTTGTTAAGCTGTGTTGATGAATCAGTAATTGTTGCTGTGTAACAAACCACTCCCCCACAATTAATGGCTTAAAATAATCGTCATTTATTTGTGCACAGTTCTCAGGGATAGCAATTGAGGCTGAGTTCAGGTTGCTGTGTCTTTTGCTGGTCTCTCCTGGGATCATGCATGTGGCTTTAGGCATCTGGTGGCCTGCCTGGGGCTGGACGGTTTGGAATAGCCTGATGCATGTGTCTGATGGTCGCCAGGCAATGTAGTTCAGGGTAGCCTGTCCAGCAGGCCAGCTCAAGCTCACTCATACCATGGGTTCCCATCAGTCATAAAAAGCGGGGGCACATCCTCATACACAATCACCTTTTCAAGCCTCTGCTTGTGTCTTATCTTATAATGTCCCTTTGGTCAAATCAAGTCACATAGACAAGAAGGGGTGGGGAAATAAACTCTCTCTCAATGAAAAGAGTGGCAAAGTCACATTTCAAAAGGGCTGTGCATACAGGGGTGGAAGGAACTGTTTCAGCCATCTTTGCAAACAGTCTACTACAGGAAGACAAGGAACCTGAGGGGAAAGAATATAGTTCAAGGTTTTGTTCAGTGGCAACACATGGCATCCAGGTTTAATGAAATGCTAGGTACTGTATACAGTGTACTTGCTATTATATTTTAACAGAGGAATAATTGGAAGAGAGTTAGTGATTTGTACTGTCCACTTCCTTACTGATGAACAGGCCCTGTAACAATCTGTCATTCAATTAATAAATATTTGTGGGACATTATCAATGGGCCAGACCTGTTCTAGGTGATAGGGAAACAGCTAGGGATAAAAGCATGCATAATTCAGTATGTGTAAAAGCCAAAAGTAACAAAGAGAAATTTATAACTTAGTAATATGACTTTTGGTTTTGAGTTTAAGGCAGCATTTTGTTCTCTGTGCAAGAATGCCACAAAGACAGATTTTTATCAAGAAGTTAGCCACTGTGAAATTTGGTTTTAAAGAGCAACTTGATAATTAGTCCCTCTGCTAACAGCAAATATGTATTTTAATTATTGTATTGAAGAAATTATCAAAAGGAGATTCATATACTTTTCTGGTAAAGAAGGTGGATCTTTCAATCAACAGATATTAAAGGAATAACCAATCATTGTATTCTCATATCTACTGATGTAACTAATTCTAGTATATTCGTTAGAAGCTATTCAGACAATTTTTCAGTCTCCTGCATCTAACATCTCCTTGCCCAGGTAGTTTGGAATGGGGAAAGCTCTTGGAAAAAGTCTTACCTAAATGGGAAAATTAGGAATTTGGAGTCATCTCTTGTCAGGCCAGGTTAATTGGGCCCTAGTGATAGAATGTCAGCAATAGATGCAAAAGAGTTACATGGGAACTGAGAGCTCTTTCACAGCAGTGGGCTTGCCTACTCATGATAAGATTGTAGTCTTATAAGATGAAAGTATATGTGAAAATGACCTGTTCAGTTTTCCAGGTTGGGAGAAAAGTCTTTTATAATTAGAATAATTGTGATCCGTGTTAAACAAAAATTGGAACATTTCTACTGTTCTGTTATTCTGTTTAATTTTCAAGGAAGATAAGACAATCTCCTTGAATCAAGTGGTGGCAATACTGAAAAACTTGTTCTAAAATGCCACCTTTTGTTGCATGATATAGGAAAGGTTGGGAAAGATAGAAGTGACCTTTTTTCTTGTTATTTCTTTCAAAATTTTTTATTACATATGCATCTGTTGACATCCTCCCCCCACTTTTAATTAAAAATTTTTTTTTTATTAAAGTGTCATTGATATACAGTCTTATTAAAGTTTCACATGAACAACATTGTGGTTTCAACATTTACCCCTATTAACAAAATTGCAGTCCCTGTCCATCAGCGTAGTAAGATGCTATACTGTCTTCCGCGTAATCTACCTGTATTGTGATTGTGAATTATAGTGACCCTTAATCCTCTTCTTCCTCCCTCCCCACCCTTCCCAGCCTCTTCCCTTTGGTAACCACTAGTCCCTTCTTGGAGTCTGTGAGTCTGCTGTTGTTTTGTTCCTTCAGTTTTGCTTTGTTGTTGTACTCCACAGATGAGTGAAATCATTTGGTACTTGTCTTTCTCCGCCTGGCGTATTTCACTGAGCATAATACCCTTTAGCTCCATCCATGTTGTTGCAAATGGTAGGATTTCTTTTCTTTTTATGGCTAAATAATATTCCATTGTATGTATGTACCACATCTTCTTTATCCATTCATCTATTGATAGACACTTAGATTGCTTCCATATCTTGGCTATTGTAAATAGTGCTGTGATAAACATAGGGGTGCATATGTCTTTTTCCTAGGAGTGGGATTCCTGGGTCAAATGGTATTTCTAGTTTTAGTTTTTTGAGGAACCTCCATATTGCTTTCCACAATGGTTGCACCAATTTGCATTCCTACCAACAGTGCAGAAGGGTTCCCCTTTCTCTGCATCCTCCCCCATGTTTATGATGTTGAAACTGAAAGGGAAAACAGAGCTGTTAAGATGAATTACTAAGTTACTTCTGCCTGTGGCATTGTGCTAGTTGTACAAAGTGAACTAAACCCACACTATTTTTGCTGTCAGGATTATTTAAGATCGAAATGGTAAGGAAGACAGTGTTCTGGTTTGTGGTGTGAGAGTGTTATTGTCTGCTAAAATACAGCATTAATCCCTCCAAAAAGTACATTTAAATTCTATATATTAAATTTAAATATGGTATTAAGTGTACTTGCTTCAGAAAGTACATTAAAATTCTGATGTTAGGATGAATTAGAAATAATATGAAATTATGTTGTTTGAATGCCCAAGGGATGACTGTGGCTCTAATACTGAATTGTATGTGGCTAGAGCCCATTGTTAATATTGACAGGCTTGTGTAAGGCAGCCCCAAGTCATGGCCTATTTGATAGAGATGGGTGTGGGCGGGGAGGAAGGGAAGCCCTGGGTTACTGTAGGCTGAGACAGGAGGGTAAAGATGAGAGAAGGGAATGAAACACCAGTTCTAATTGGAATCAGGGGAAGCATAGTTCTGGCTCAAAATTAGCCATGGTTGGTGACAAAATTTTTGGCAAGTATGATAGGGCTTTGGAGAACTTTTATCCAGGATCATAAATTATCTAGAGATTAATTTTGAAAGGTACTTTCAATGTATAAATCTGTATTTTCCATTTGTCAGCAAAATGAACAAACAGTATTGACTATCTGTCTTCAGAGATATAAAGTGTTTTTGAAAAGTATAAATGAATGGTCAGGCTGTATGAGTGTTGTTTTGAAAAGGGTGAAACCATGCGACACTAAGATGTAAAATGGTAAAATACATCCTTTGTGCTAATGGCTACATTTTATTCCTTTTTCTGCAGACATACATTGGAAGTGTGGTTATATCTGTTAACCCATACCGGTCATTGCCCATTTATTCACCAGAGAAAGTGGAAGATTATAGGAATAGAAATTTTTATGAACTGAGCCCTCACATGTAAGTACAGTATTAAAGCATCAAGTTTCTCTTTCACTATAGAGATGTGTAGTTGACAGATGTGTCCAGCTGTTTCCTTTGCGTCTCAGGAAAATGTTTGAGTCATTTTTTTTCATTGGAAGAAGGAATGCGGAAGTTAATTGTTAGGCCTTTGTTGAAATTTTTAAAAAGGCAGAATATTCCACTTGGTGTCATGTTCTTTAAAATATTTGGGTACAGTAGAAATATTTTCTGTTAAAATTTTGGCATAAGTAGCAGCTGCTACTAATTATTTTTACAAATAAAATAGAAAGCTGCACTGTTTATTCTTAAAAAGAGCCCAAGCAACATTTTCATACTCTTGTTGGGTCAAGAAAGATCGCAATTGTTGGGTTGTGTAATGGATTGTGAGTAAAAGAAATAAATATTACTTTCAGTTTATAATCTTCATGGACATTGTACATCAGATGTGTGCATTAGGCCAATGATTTCACCTTCCCTAAAGTGAGTCACTTGTTTGATTTTTCTGAAGGTCACTTGTTAGTGTAAATAATAATCCACAGTAATTACATAGTGCTGAGGTTGAGAAACCCTTGAGTTTTACATGGATTCTAGCAGAAAATAGTTTTCTCTCTGACTGAAGGTGGACTCTCTTAATTTTCATAGAAAATAAAACCTAATCATTGAACATATATAACATGTCCAGATGTTTATTTTAGTTTCTCTTGATAGTATACAGTGGGCTCTTTGGGCTGTTTGGAACTAAAGGTTTAAATTATTTGTGAAAATGGTTATTAAAAGCTCAACACTTATATATGTTACCAATCAGGCAGATTCTGATGATTCAGTTTTTTCTAGAGGTAGATTTTGCAAGTTATTTTGTTTCATTTTCCCTTAACAAAAACAAAATCTGAAATTTGTTTTAGAAAGTTGTTCCTGTAATGAAATCCCTCTAATGAAATACTTTATTTGGTGCCTGAATATTTATTTTAAATACTAGGCCTTGAAGCCGTGTTTCTCAAAGTAAGACGTTTGGAACAGCTCTTCCAGAATCCCCCAGGAGCTTTTGAAAAATCTAGTTTCCTGTTTTTCCTTGTTATCTCTAAAAAGCCAGGAATTTACATAGTTTCATAAACTTTCCAAGTAATTCTTACGTACATGCAAGTTTGCAAACATGTTATTTTAGATGTATGTTTACAAATGTTTTCCTTTCCTTGCCAATTTACTGCAAATCTTGAGCCTTTACAAAAGCATTAATAGTAATATAATAATAATAATGGCTTGTGTTTATTGTGTATTTACTATGTGCAGGTATTATTCTAAATACTTTACATTATTATAACTCACTTCTTTCTCAAAATAATCCTGTGAGGGAGGTACTCTTATAAATGGTGAAATTATCACAAAAAGACAAGTAATTTATCCAAAACCACACCGCTCATGGGTGGGAAGGCAGCATATGAAAACAGTCCTGTGCTGAGCCTCTCAGCTAGAAGTGGGTTCCTCCACTTTCACGTTAGGCCCTCTTACTGTGTACTTCTGTCCCCCTGCCCTGGAGCATCTGTGTTCCCTCAGCCTGGGTTCTCCAAGAGAACCTTAGCTGTGCCTCAGTTTACCTCCAGAAACTGCATGCCAGTCTTCCATTTGCTGTGTAAATCTCCACTTTAGGGATGTTTAAGTATATAATAAGCATCTATTCTAGAACATAAAAGTTCAAGCCCTGGAATAACACTTTTTTACCTCTGCCCCTGAAAGATTCCTGTGAGATGATACCGCTACTGTAGTTAACCCCTCCTGTGCCCTCTAAGGAAAACAACCACAACCAGCAGTAAAGTAGAATAAATTCCTAATGTGCTTAGGATAAAGGCAAAAATATTTTACCATGATCTCCAAAACACTGTGTCTGAGGTGCAGGTACGATCTTACCAAAAGGACCTGAATTTGCTAGCTTCTTATCTCACTCCCCTCCCTGTCTGGCTTTGTTCTTTCAGTCCTCCCTACATTTCTTCTCGCTGAGTCATTTTTACACATTCTGTGCCTTCTGTCTGGAATGCTTTTCCTTCCCTTTTCCCCAAGGCAACTTCTGATACACCTTTAGATCTCAGATTGCAAGAGACCTCCTCAGGGAAGAGCTGCCCTTCTCCCTTGCCTGCCAAGGTCAAATCTGTTGCTCTTGCCACAGTTAAAATTTAACATTTCTTTATGAAATTATTTGATTCATGTCAGCTTCACCTGCCATACCAGCTTTTGTTCACCATAATGTACCTGGAAATAAGTGTTCAAAACATACTGAGCAGGACTCGGTTTTGAGTCCCAGCACTTCCTTTTACAAGCAATGTAATCTTAAGCAAATTACTTGAGAAAACTTCAACTCAGAAATCAAGTAATTTGTTCTATTCAAAGGGAAATAATCATAAGATTTTTGTGAGGGATAAGTATCTAGTACATATTTAGGTAATGTAATTATCTGGTATATGTAAAGTGCTCTGGTTAAGTGCTTAGCATGGAATCTGCCACGGTCCTGTAGTAAAAGATAGCTGCTGCCATCTGCTATTAACAGTGATAATTATAATTATTATAATAATGAGATGTGTAGAACACATTTCCAACATTCTAACATGCCCTTTTTTTTACCACTTTCTCTTTCATGGTGGGACACTTCCTTTAATCCATTTTTCTGTGTTATTCTTTGTAAATGTCCATATTTGACAGTATCTGAAACAGGGTCAGTGCTAGCTAGCTAAGTTCCCTACTAAAACCCAGCCTGACATTTTCAGTGGGATTTTTGTGGCATAATAGGTAGGGTAAGACAAGTTTAGGCTTTTGATGCATTCTAATCATAACTATTTCAGGAATCTGGTTCCAGTTTGAATAAAGAAGAACTTAAGCAGCTGCTCTGACTTATACTTTGAAAATTTTGCCAATTAATTTACCCCAGATTACATCTGGAATTTAATTTGACTTGTTCCTTGTTGTTCTGTAAAACATCCAGAAATGGTCTTTCTTTAAGTTTCAGACAGTTGAAAAATATTTACATTCCATCCAAGTACATGACTTTGAAATAGCAGAGAAGTATGACTGAGTAAAATGAAAATAGGGAGTGGCTTCTTACCTGTATTCCTTTTCAACAACAGTGGTATGTTGCCATGCCTCCTCTGCTCCCTTCTCTGAGCTCCTGTGCCCTTTATGTTTGGAGCCACACCTTGAGTGTGTTATCATTGGGTGGCATGTCCAGAGAAATGCTGAACCCCTGCCCCCCCGGTCCCTGCACCTTGGCTGCTTAGATGACCCCATTGCCTTTCTAATTGTTTAAGAAGTATCTTTGTAGTTTTCAAATTCTTCGCACATAAGGCATTTTTAAAATTTATCCCAGTGAGGACTTAGAACACTTCAGACAGCTCAGTAATTGCATTTATGGAGAACTGCCTCAGATCGCCAGACCTCAAAGAGAGGAAAGGATGATAGGGCAGAGATGAGGGAAATTCTTGAACTGTTTAATCTCTCTCCACTCAGTAGCACCATGATGATTTCTGATATTTTAGTTATCTAATCCACTCGCCTTTTGTTGGGTGATTGATTGCCTTTTGACCTTGCCACAGTAGATACAGTTTATCACCATCAGATGGCTCTTCCTAAAATTGGATCCTGCATCTTCCCTCCCAGAAACCTTCACGGGCTCCCTGTTTGAGTGAACCCTCACTTCCTTGGCTTAGTGTGCTAATTCTCCACAGTCCAGCGTCAGCTCCCCAGCCCCCAGGTCCTTCATGGAACCTTCTGAGTCATAGCCTTTCATGTCTTTTCCTTTCTACCTCTCCCAACCCATAATCCCACCTCTACTGACAAAATCCCTCCAGTCTCCTAGTGTCTGTCTGAAAGGCTTGATCAGCCCCAGCCTAACCCACAAGTGACTTTTCCTGCTTTTGAGTATCCTACATGTCACCCTTCTTACTGTGGTTAATTGTTTACTGTCTCATCCTGTTTACTGAGAGAGAAGCTTCTGTAGGTCAGGAACTTTATCCTGAACATCTCTATGGCTCTCTCAGTGCTTTTCTATTAAGAGCTCAATATCTGTAGAACAAAAGAGATTTTAAATAATTCTTCATTGTATTTTACTTGTATTATCTCATCTCTAACAACTTAAACTATTCTTAGAATATTTGCAGAGTTTATTCAAAACTTCATGCAGTATCATGAGAATCTTTTTCTAATTTTAATAAAAAAGTAAGCTAAAAATTATTTTTATGGTATTCTTTAACCTTGAGTGTTCAAGCTCAGTTTATTCATGGTGTAGAGCACTGACCATCTGATCATATGGAGCACCTAGCCAGGGGAACTTTCCACTGAAAGAAGGAAGAATGCTTGTAGCCCCTGCCGACAACTGCTCCAGGTGGTCACAGCCTAGGAGGGAGCTCAGACTGGAATATAATGTGGTGGCCATGTTACGTTAGGCATTACAAGCACTGTTTGAAGCAAACAATCTCTCCTTTTTAGTAAATGAAAACTTCACAAAAATCTTAAGAACTGAAAATGGCTTAAGACTGAAAAACTTCTGGTTACTTTCACCTAAAAATGGGAAAGTGATTAATAGGAGGATTTGAATTGTGTTCACGTCAGTTGTCCAGACATGAGCCCTCTGTCACTAGGGACTTCTGGCCCCCCAATTTCGTGCCAGACTAATTTTGCAGGACCGTGTGCCATTGAGCTAAGAATGATGTTGCTGAAATGAGTGTGGGTTGTTAATCCTATTGTCATTTTGCTGTATTCAAGGTGAGCACAGTAAGTGTTATAAGGAACATTTCTGGCTACATCTCAAACTGTACCAGTGCTGTGGTTGGGTGTCCACAGCTTAGGATAAGGATCCAGGGCAGAAGATCCAGGCATGGTCCCTTTTATGTTAGCCATGTTTTCGTGTACAACAGAGTTGCAATTCTGTGAATAAAACTGTATTTACTTTAAGAACTTCTATGACAGTTAGATCATAGAAGTTGCATGTATAACTGACTGTGAATGTGCTTTCTCAAGACACGGAGAGGGAGGGAGAGGAGGAGAGAGGGAGGGACAGAATGAATATGTGTGTGTTGACATGATGTCATGTCGCTGAGGCTTTTGTATTATTTCTCCTATTTCACTTTTGGGAAAATTGAGCCTCTAATTAATTCTTTACCTCCCCAGAAACCACTTTCAGAAAAGGATTTTATGCTTTCCCTTCTAGCATTCTTTCTACTTATTGCTTTAGAAAAGTTACTCATTTACTGAGCAAATATTAAGAACTTGCCATGTGCCAGACTCTCTTTTAGGTACTGGGATGCAGTGAAGCCAGCAGATAAAATTCTTGACTTAATGAGGGAGACAGTCCTCAAACTTAAGTATACAAAAGCCAAGATTCTTCAGACTATCAGCTGGGGAAAAGGTAGAGCAGAGGGAGGGAAGTTTTTAAGTGAAAGACAAAATGAATTGAAATAGTAGTCTTAGAAAGCACCTTTGAGCCATATCCTCTCAGGTAGTTGAAGTCAGTAGCTGATAGGTGTGGTCTGGAAGACTTTGCATCTGCTTTGGTTGCTAGACTGCATGAATGACTTGTGCAGAAGCGAATCTGAACTCTTACTGCAGTTTAGATACCTTAAATTAGCATTTCATATAGTGTGACACTATCTTGAAAATAGTTAAAATGGCCCTTTTCCTTTTCTGCATGACTGTTGTGGGTCAAAATAAGCAGTGGCAGTCACTGTGTTAGATTTCAGTCTTGGCAGATACTTGTTTAATTCTGGACAACCATGAATTAGGAAACTTGATTTAGAGAGACTGTGTAGTTTCATATTAGCAGGGTGATGGTGATATGATGGTGAAGGACAGTTAAATTGAAAGCTTCCTGAGTGAGAAGAAACATTTCTGGGCCTAGCACATATTCAGCTTTTATAAGTTCCATGAACTGAACTTAGTACCTTTGACTCTCAATCTTTTATTCTCAGTTTATTGCTTTATTGGGGCTATTAAAAAAAAAAACATTTTCTTTTTTGAAGACATATTCTTGGCAGAAAGAGACCTCAGCTTTCTCTTTTAGATTATGTACCTTTTAAAACTAACATTGGAAGGTTGATTCTACACCACCACAATGTTTCTATCATGAAAAAAAAGAATGCATGTGTTACTTAAAACTGTTTCTATATGTCTGAGAAGTTTCAGAGCCCTAATTCCTACATCCTTAATTAAAATTTATATCACTTTTCACAAACTGCACATCTCAGACTTGAGAGTTTATTTTGAAAAGTCTGTTTGCAAAGCCAAGCACACATTCATACCAGCATACATGATTATTTCAGTGATACCATCTTAAAGGGAAAAGTTTCAGAAAAATAGGTTGCTTCCTGCCAGAATGTTACAGGTCTTTGACAGGCCCTGAGAAATTCTACAACATTCTAGAGAAGACTTATTTCACCCAAAGAGTGGCACTGAGGCCTCAGCCCTGAAAAGGATTAGTCTTAACACTTCCTCCCTGGCAAAGAGAACTGCAGGGACCCACATGGGAAGCCCTGTGTAGAGAGGGTGAGTTGAGGGTGGGTTTGGAGGCTCACCACCTTCATTGCTGAAATAAGAGTCACTGCTGTGGTCTGTTGCTGGGTCTCGTGTGGCTGTAGGACTGGGAAGTGGGGCAAAGGGAGCTGGGTGAGTGTTTAAACAGGGGCTGGCAAATACTAGTCCTGATGCAGGCTGGGGAAATCAGCAAAGCCAGAGATAATAGAAATAGGAGTTCAGAAAAGCATGTAAGGGACCCATGCTTAGGAGACTTGAAAACTAAGAGTGGGTGCTGGGCATGTCGTGGGGCAGAAATCCATGCAGAGGTACCAGCCCTCACTGTCCAGGGTTGCTTTCCTCCCAACTCCAGCCCATCTCAGGGATCCAAATCCCCAAGCAGAGGTGATTGTTCATTTGTTTGATCAACATTGTTAAGCATCTGCGGTATGTGTGAGGTGCTGTTCATGCAGAGGTGAATTTGTCCTTAAGGATGCACAGTCTAAGGTGGGAGGAGACTGATAAATAAATAACTACAGAAGGGAGAGAGCTGCCCTGAAAATGGCGGGAGGTGTGGGGCAACCATGTGCTCTGTCCAACCTGGCCACTCCTGTTATACTCACAGGATTACTGCCAGGGCCCCCTGCACTCCCAGAAGTGTGGGTCTCCTGTGGGCAAGGTGCTGGGGGTATATCCTGGAGGAGGTGGGCAGCCCTGCCTGAGGAGCTGGAGGTTGGGGCAGGGGAGTCTTGAATGATGAGCTGCCACTTAGATAAGGCACAGGATTCTAGGCCCAGGGAACAGTTTTCCCATCAGAAGGATTAGCGAGGCTGTTGATTCAGTCATTCAACATATGTTTTTGAGTGCCTGTCATGCGCCAGGTACTACTAGTTCAGGTACTGGGCAAAATTTCAGCTCTATTAAACATATGTTCTAGCAGGGAAAGAGAGACAATAAACAATAAAATAATAATAATAAAGACATAATAAAGAGATACAATAATAATAATAAATAATAAAGATACAATAATAAAGAGAGACAATAATAATAAAATAAATGGTGTTTTAGATGGTGACAGGTGCTCTGGAGGAACATAAAGCCAAGGAGGGCGATAAAGATTGTGCGGGAATAGGGTGAGAATAAATAGGGTGGCCAAGGAATGCCTTACCGAGATGGGACATTTCAGTAATGTCTTGAAGAGCTATGTAAAGTGCTGGGGGAAGAGTGTTCTAGGTAGGCGGAACAGCATGTGCACAAGTCTGTAGGGGAGACATAAAACATAGAACAACATGGCATGGCAGTGGTCTGAACTCAAGTGGTTTCCAAAGGTTGGAATGTGGGGTGCTAGCTGGGAAGAGGGAAATAATATGTGGCAGAAAAGGAAGAGCAGACATGGGTCATGAAGCGCTCGTGTGCTAAGGATTTGCACTTTGAACCGGCAGAACGGGAGGTCGGCCTTGAGGTGTGAACTGTTCTGGAGGCGCAGAGGGAGAGGAGCTCGAGGAGAGTGAAGCTCAGGGGTCTGGTGGGCTTTGGCAGTGATCTAGGCTAGAAGGGAGAAGGACAGAAGTCCTGGGAATGGCGGGGCATGTCAGCGGCAAGTCTGTAGAACTAGTGGAGGTGACTGGAGGTGGTGAGGAGCGAGGAGGAAGGTGGAGGCTCAGAAAGCAGCCAGTCATGACTCCTGGCTGGGCTGCGGAGCAGGGGACCCAGCAGCTTCCCAAAAGCCACAGCAGCCTGGAGACCGCCTTGTAAAGTGGCGGCTGGTACTTAGAAGAGCGTGGCTTCGGTGGTCTTTTGAAAGAGACTTGGAATAAGGGGGCTTCTTCCCTAGCCTGATTCCCAATTTGGAGACAGAGTAACTTGTCTGAACTTGGGGAAGAGAATGTGTATATAGGCTTACATTCCCAGTATTGGATACCTTCTGCTCATAGGCAGTCAGTCACTCAGCATTTACTGTTTGTAAATGTGCTGCTGAGAGTTTTTAAGTAAAATTTTGAATTTCTCCTGAGCGTATGAATTCACCGTGTAGCTGTTCTATTTTTAAGGAAATCATTTATTCAGGGTCAGTTAGTTGTCCATACCTCTTACATCTTTGGCTGTATGTGGCTTTGACCTGAACTTCCTCTTCAGGACACAGTTACAGTTTGGGAAGCGAGTAGACCAGCTTTGCTGTGCTGCCTCCCCACCCCTGTGTTTTCTGCATTTAGGGTCCTTGGTTAGATGTGTATATTTTTAAGACAGTGCAGTTTTTGTAGTTTTGTTTTCTTACTCCTTAAATCTGATTGCTTGAAATTTCAACACGGAGACATTCCCTCTTGTCATCGATTCCCACGGTTCCTTATCTCATTTATTTTCTCCTCCCAGGCCTAAGAGGAGCTGTGTGTCTTCTGACACCAAATATTTAGTTTTTTCTAACCTCAGCCAATTCTCCGACACCAGTTTGGTGTCTAACAATTCGTTTCTGACATCACTCCCCAGAGTTGTTGCGGATCCCGCAGGTTAAGGGCTCAGTCCCACAGGGCGGCCCCGCTGCAGATGCCCCCTGCAAATGGTGTGTCCAGGCAGCGCACTCGTCTACCGCCGACTACCTGGGGGCTTCCACACCCCATCTCAGGTTCAGTCATTGGCTGGAATGGCTCGCAGAAGGCAGGAAACACTTTACTTACGTTGGCTGGTTTTTGATAAAGGATACAACTCAGACACAGCTGAATGGGAGGGATGCACTGGGCGAAGTACCGGGCAGGAGAACTGAGTTCCCATGCCTTCCCCGGCACACCAGCGTCCAGCACGCTGGTGCCTTCTCCAACTCCAAACTCCCCAAATCTCCTTGTTCACGAGTTTTTCACCCAATCTGCAGCTCCCTCCCCTTTCCCCTTCCCAGGGATGGGGAAGTAGGACTAAAAATTCCTGCCCTCTAATCATGCGTTTGATCTTTTTGGTGACCGCCTCCCCCCGCAACTTCCCCAAGCTGTCTAGGGGTCCCACCATGAGTCACTTCATTAGCAGAAATGTAGGTGTGGGTGAAGGGGTGAACTTCATGCCTGCTACTATGTACTCAGGCAATTCTAAGGGTTTAGGAACTCTGTGTCAGGAACCAGCAACAGAGAGCAGATGCATTGCTCATTAAACCCAGAGTGGACATGTACATACATTGCCCTTGAGGGTTAGCTTCTCGAAGCTGAGTTAATATTGAAGTTTCTGTATGATTCCTGGAAATATGACTTAGTGGGCCTCCTTTTTTCAAGAAGTGACTTCAGGGTAGTTCACCAGTTCAATTCAATAAACGTTAAATTCCTGAAGGCTCAGTTGTTGAGCTCTCCTCCAGCCCCCTCTCCACATTTGCCCTGGCTCCCATCCAGACCCCTTGTGCCCTTAAGGACATTGCTCTTTAATCATCTTTCCTCTCCACTATATTAGCAACTTTTCCTTCTTCTGTTCCATTCCTACCAACATAAGAGCTATAATATTTCTCTTGATTCCACGTCTCCATACCATTCCTTTCCCTTTATTATAAAACTCTCTGAAAAAATTGTCTCTAGTTTCTCTTTTTTTCTTAATTGAGTTCTCTCTAATTGGACATATCTCCTGCTAAGCTAATACTGTTCTTTTCAAGGTCATCTGTGATCTCTTTGTTGTTAAATCCAAGAGTCAATTTTGAGTCTTCTTCCTTTAATTACGAGTGACATTTGACATTGTGACCATTTCCTTCCTGAAACCGTTTTAAAGTTTGGCTTTCTGGCCTGCACCCTTTCCTGTACTCCCCAGTCCCACTGGCTGCTCCCTCTCCGGCCGCTGCTCAGTGCCTCTTCCTCTCTACTGCTGAATGTTTGGATGTCCAGGGGTTGGGTTCTGGGGCTGTTCTTTTCTCCTTTGTAGGCACTGCTTAGATGAGCCCATGTGGGCGTTAAATACTCTCTGCCTGCTGATGCTCCCACATTTAGGTCTCCAGCTGGACCTCTACCCTGAGTTCCAGGCACTTCAGCTAAGTCAGCTCTTCAGTATCTCCTTGGGTATCCAAGAGGCATCTCTAACTTTAGAGTGCTTCAAAGCAGTCTTCGGCTTTACGCCATCTGCCTCCTCTTTCTCATCTCAGTCAGCACAAATATCCTCCTTGGGCTGCTCATGCCACAGGCTTTCTGTGCTCTTCTTACCCGCCCCACATTCAGTCTGTCTTGGGGTATGTTAGTCCTGCCTTTATATAATCCATCCTCACCAGCTTCAGTGCCACCATGTTTGTCCAAGCCACCCTGCTGTGTTGCGTAGATTATTCCGGTAGCCCCCTCCCTGGTCTCCCGGCTTCAAGTCTGCTGTTGTCTCCTCCTTCCACACCTCACCTCTCCAACCATCTTTTCTCCACAGATGTTATAGTTGCTGCCAAAAGTGATTTTTTCTAAAGATGCCCACTGGATTGCTTTTCTTTGCTGCTCAAAAACCTGTGGTGACTCACAGGTAGCCTGCAGGGCTCCACTTGCTGTGAGCACTGTCCACCCACCTGCCTTTGTTGCTTCTCACCCCTTTGCCGAGGCCACAGGGGCCTCCTTGTTGCTGCTCCACATGCCAAGTGCTCTGCATTGCCTGCTCTTCGCCCGAGAGAGACTGACGTGTTCCCTGACTTTGGTTAAGAAGTGTCTTCATTGTCAGTGACTCTGTTACCTAAAACGGCGTTATTTGAAAATAAAGAATCCATGCCAGTAGTAATGCAATCAACAGTTCCTACTTCCATAACATGAGGCAAGGCAGTAGGTTTTTGACATTTCTCTTGACTCAGTATTGCTGTAATTTTCAAATTGTAATCTTTTTATTCTGGTAAACCTATGTCTGTGTGTTTGCACACTGAAGATTTCCTAGATGTTGTGAATAGTTTTGAATGTTACAGTTTTAAGTGAATAAATGAAAATTTTTTGAGAAATTGCCTTTCTTGGCTATGCTTGTGAGGGGCTCATAAATGTTAATGAAGATTTATCTACCTATCATCCATCCATCCATCATATCTCCCTCCCTAGGAAACAAAGAAGATCTGTATATGTACGCATGGATTTTAGTTATACTGGTTGAATTATTTGGCCTTTTATAATTCAAAGATATGAGGAGTTTGAACAGGGCCTAATTATTATATCCCCTCATATTGAAACTTGATTGGAGGCAACTTAAAATTTTACAGTCAGTAGCTTTTTAAAAGTCAGAGCAAAGGAAACAAAATAAATTAGACCCAAATGCATGTTAATACTATGATGTCATCTGTGGTTATTGAAAACTTAGATTTTTCATTTCCTGGTAGTCAAAACAAAAAGGGAAATATGATCAGTTACAAAATTATTTTTGCACATAAGATCAAAGCACATGAGTTGCTCAAGAGAAGCAAAGTTTGATTTCTCTTATGGGACTTAGGATATGAAGGATGTCATCTTGCACAACATCTCCTAAAATTTCCCTGCAGAAAATAGCATGAATTTTATATAGCTGCTTCTTAGGCCATTTCCCTAAGTGGAAGCAGAGAACATAGCACCACAGCACAGTTTAGGAAAAGCAGGTCTCTAAGACACGTAAGTCAGTGCTTGTCATTCTGGGCTGCTCCACAGAACCACCCCAGAATTTGACCTGAGTCTGTGAAGCATGTGTGAGAGGGAACGAGGCATCAGCTGCCAAGAGGCCTCCACTGTGCATCCAAGCTTGAGAGCCAGTGGTGCAAGTACCTTAGTGATGGTTTGACTTGATTCAGGAACACAAAGAGCAGGTAGATTGCAGTTTCTCTTTCAGGTGATACTTTGTGACAGTTTTATATGTTCCTTTATTTGTATGCTGTTTTTTTATAACTGGGCTTTGAAGTAAAGGTGGTCTAAGACAATTAGATTAGACGTTGTATTCTCTGGAAAGAGCCCGGAGTACATATACTCTGTTGTCAATAAAAGACAGAACCTTAATTTTAAAATCCACTGAGTAACAGGGTGGGCTGTCATCATTTTATGAAGATTGAAGAAGCAGAGCAAGACTTGCTTAAATAGATGGTCCTACCACTCTAGAGATTAGGCCATAAGACGTAACAAGCAGAAGATTCTGTAGACTGGAACTAGTTTATGATGGTGATTAGGCAACTATATAGGGCACAGGGATGGTCTTTGGGCCTGGGAAGTCTTTGCAGAAATTGGTGTTTTCCTGGTCAGTAGGTGTTTAAGTACACATATATGGAGAAAGCAGAAATATATGTACGTATGTGTGTCTTTTTTTAACCTTAAGCAATAAAGTTAGGAACCAGGGAATATTTTTAAGAACTGGGATTCCCTTTGGAATGCCTGTTTATACAAATTGCAGAGAATTCTTCCTTTAAGTGTTCACAGTTTTGAAGCCTCCTGAGAAACAGGGCTTTGTTCCAAATCTTTGTAGATTTTCTTCTCTTTCACTAAGCCTGCTATTGGCATTTAGAAAGCTCTGGTGGAGGTCTTTTGGCAC
Organism: Manis pentadactyla; assembly: GCF_030020395.1. Taxonomy (NCBI): domain Eukaryota; kingdom Metazoa; phylum Chordata; class Mammalia; order Pholidota; family Manidae; genus Manis; species Manis pentadactyla. Next base: position 36,645,089 of record NC_080024.1, read on the forward strand.
CATTCCAGGGCATATCTCTGATTTGATTGGATCCAACAGCATGTCAGATCTCAGTGGTGAGAAAGACACATGGGGAAGGAGCAGAGGACCTTTACTGTGGCTTTTCTAGTCGGTCTACTAACCAATTTAAGTTACAAAGTTGTAATGTGTGGAGTCTTGAAGATTTATTGGCTTATTTATCTAACAAATATTTTGTGCCCCGTCTCTGCAAGTCCCAGTGATTTTCTTGGTGTAGAAAATATGCTCTGAAGAACATAGATTCCAGGACAGTGAAACTCTGTGCCTTCTTCCAGGGAGGAGGTCTTTTGTTTGGGGTGGAGTGGGTGGGCTGAAGGGGACTGTGATGGGTGACTCTTAAGAGGCCATGGCGAAGCGAGAGCCTTTGAACTTGAGGGTCTGCTGAGCAGACACGGTCTTGTTTCCATCTTTACACCCTGCAATCCTCCAAGACTAGGCACAGTTCCTGCTGGCTTGTAGGGGCTTGATGGATATAGAACACAAGAAGAAAGCTAGGGTAAATATGATAATTTGCTTAAGGGGGATCTAAGAAAGTGACTATACATATTTTGGAGAAGACAGGTCGTATCAGCGGGGGCTCTAGAAAGGGTAGAAGTGGGATATTCTCATCAGACTCTAGAGATAACTAATTGCTTTTTTGCCTTTTGGTTCAAGAACTACCAAGATTCTAGAGTGTTAGTGCAAATATAATCACACTTTGCCTTTCTAAAGCAGAAAATTTTATGTGATCATTTGCCTGTGTCTTCAAATAGAATCTGTACAGACTAGCATTAGGGAGAATTGGTGAATTCTAATAACCTAAGTGAAGAATTTCAGCTACAGAATATAAAATAGACTCCCATTTCTCTTTAATTTTCTTCTTTGAGTATTTTAAATCCATAGAACTCTTTCTTTGTAAATATATGAATGTGTACTTACATTTACATACTGAGTAACATTTCTTTAGATTTCTCCTTTACTAGGCTATTTATAAACAATTGGTAAGCAGGCTTTGAAAAGGCTATACATTAATTTTGTCCATTTCTTGCATGAATTGGAGAAAACACCATGTTAGAACTCATTACACAAATTTATTCTGAGCATAAACTGTGTGTCAGACACTGAGATGGTGAGCTGTAATTCCTGCTGTCAAGGGAAGGAAACTATGAGCAAAAAAGTCTCCTAAAATTAAAATACCACATGCTAATGGTATAATAGATGTATAAATGGGATTTTATAGGTACATAGGTAAGGGGCTTTTAGAACAAAGGTACTCATCGAGGGCTTCCAAGAAAAGAGGTGTTAGGTGGGGACAGTGGGCAGAGCAGGGGGACGGATGGGGAGATGATCCAGGAAAGATAGCCAATAAACTCATGGAAGGGCCTGGCTTGCTTTATAGTTTGTAACATACCCATGAGGACTGAAGCTCTCAGAGTTTGGGTTTTGTGTGAGTAGCCTGTCTGATTTTGACCTCTTGGGGTAAGCAGAAACCAATCTGGATGTATATGAAGGACGTTTTGAAGGTCCAGATTTTTTGTTGAAGATAGAAGCTTTTCCTGAGTTTATGTTCCATAATAAAAACGTCTACCGGCTCTGTGGATAGCTCTCAAGGACCAGATATTTCTATCTTGAGCTCCTCAGGCAGTCTGTTCTCTCCTATCCTGCTGATGTGGGAGGATTGTTGCTGCTTTTCAGGACTTCATTCTTAGTTTCTCCAAGTTTGGTCTTTAAGGGCTAAGTCTTTATCAGAAGATATTTTCCCTTTGCAGATGTGTGGTAAAAATGCCAGTTGCATGCTTGTGGATCTGAGTGTTTCTTCCTCGCAAATATATATATGGAATCTGTGTATGTGACATTTCAAGGCAGTCATTTTCTGTGGCCACTATCCAGTCATAGTGAGATGGCTTAAAAAACTTGAAAGCAGATGTTTGAGTGCTCTGTATTTGAGTTCATCTTGGAGCTCTGTTTCTGTATGATGGAATGATGCAAGAGTTATTTCAGCCTGCCTTGTAAGTGTCAGGAAGCCTTTCTGCATGAACATTAAATCTTCCTCTAGCAGTAGCTCCAAGCATTGCTGCTTTATCATCCCCTGCCAAAAGTGCTGGACCGCGCTTTGCCAGAGTGGTCAAGAGCCAGGGAAGCTGGTCAAGGAGGGAGTGACGTGTTCACATTTTAGAAGGAGGAGGGGTGGAGGGGTGGAGGGAAGCCAGCCTGCTTGCCGAGTGGCATATGGTATTTTGGGTTTACCCATTCTTATGTGGCCACTTTGAAGCCATTTTTAAAAGGCAGGCATTTTAGCATCAAAGAAAAAAAAACACGTGAAAATAGTAACCAGTACTGTGCAGAATAGAGCTCTTGGATCGCTGAGCCTTCCTTACCTTATCATTGAAGCCCCTTCTCTAGGGTGGGCTCCAGGAGTGGGGTAAGGGAGAGAGTGGGAGTGAGAACCATCTGGAAGACACACCCAAAGAAGGATTAATTATCTTTTGTTAACCACTCAGAGATGACGGCCCTCTCAGAAAGGGCTGTCAATCACCCCAAGCCCAGAGCACTATCCTTCTCTGAGAGGGCTTCTAGCTCCAGGTCTGATGCTCAATCCTGATTTCCCTTCTTTAATTGCTGAATTTCTTCTTAACTTTGAAACATGGATTTGGCTGTATAATAATGAAACTCATTTGTTTACTGCTTGGAAGTCCAGAGGAAAGATTTCTGCATTTTGTCTATGTCCTGAATTTGCAAACCTTATTTGAATTGGGTACATGTTAAATCCCATGGGGGAGGGGAGCCTCTGGGCTACAATAGGATCACTTCAGTGTAGGAATTTCTCAAACATTTATCTAACACTTCTCTATGGTGCTTAAGAAAGTGAATGTGTTACACTTAAAACCAGAGTCGTTTTGGAGAACCACAGAACCATAGTGGATATGGTTCTCCACTCGGCAATATGGAGAACAAATGATACAAACTTGCTTTTAGTTTTAACAAATTTGGAGAAAAAATACTGTTACAGGAACACATAAAAGCAAGATGCAATGGGGACTGGATTAGGAATGGAGAAAGAGCATGGTAGTGAAACAAAGACATTATAGTTTGACGGCATTGTATTGAGATGGCTTGTGAAAAAGTCTTGGTTGCACAAAAAATCTCTAGCTTGGAAAAATACTCTAGAAAAGAGTTACTAAAGTTTGGTCCAGAAATGAAGAGCCTGCCTTAAAGCAATACAAAAAGCTGGTGATGGAGAGGAGAGGAAAGGATGGATCTGAAAGGCATTGAGTACCTGGATGAATCAAAATTTTAATTAAAAATTTTTTTTCTTGCTGATAAGCATCCCTCATGCTTGAGGGAAAGGTTTTGCTGCTGTTGTTTGTAAGTAAGCCACTTAGACCAAGATCTGTCATCAAGTGACCAAATAGTTTAAATAGTATGTGATTTCTCTAAACTGAGGGCCGAGATAATATCATTTGTATTCCTCTGCCTGACACTTTTCCTGGCACTTAGAATGCTTACTGAATTAATGAGTACTATATTCCCTTAAAATTATTTCAAAAATGTTTCTTTTCATGTATCATGATATGAATTTAGCTGATAACCAGGAAGTCTCCTTATTTTTATTACTTTGCCACTTCACTTTCCTTTCTACATAATAATACGTGCAAACCCAGACTTTCCATTGTACAAATATGGTGGTCTGTTGTGTCTATGTACGTATGTGTGTACGTGTGCATCTCTCTTTATAATTAGGCATTTTATTATTTGTTGACGTCATTGAATTTTACATCCACTCTATGAAATGGTGGTAGATCTCGCTCTCCAAAATGTGAGTAGATTTGTGGCCTTGATTCTTTGTGGTAAACATGCAAACCTAACCTTGGCTGTCCTTTTGATCCTCTATTGAGCACCTGCTCCATTTCAGACACTATACAGGGAGCTTTGTAAACATCCTCTGCACAGCTCAGTGAGGCTGGAGGCACAAATCAAAGCTTGATGATGTTGGTAAACTACTACTGCCCACTCCCTCTCTATGCATTTTTTTCTTTGTTAACCAAAGAATATGTACTTAAGGTTCCCATTCAGATGCCATCTCCACCCAGTGCCTTCCATGATAACCGCAGACGGATTTCTGTGCAATTCGTATGTACGTAGTGTCACGCAAGGTCCCCAGCACAGTGTCTTCTTGTGTGGATGGGCGTCCCTGTGTCTCTCCCTGCTGCTGGAGGGAAGCTGGCCCTCCCCTTCATTGCATCCTGTGTACATAGCAGGCATGGGCACTGTCAAAGCTAGATGATGCCAAATGTTGTAAACTAAAAAGAATCACTTTACTGACCAGTCTTAAATGTTTGGGATCTGGATGTGAAATACCTTAGATTGGAATGTGTGTTTCAAAGTTAGACAAAGACACGTAAAGTGGCATAGGAGGTGGCACATTTTTAGGCTTTAAATCAGTGGGGAACATCTACCTGAAAAATCATTGTGTTTAATGAATAAAACATTAAGTCCTAGGGATCATAAGGCAGGTCTTTGGAATAACTTCTCTTGGATTGTTTTTTTTTCGGAATTAGCCACCTGTAATAAAGTCACAGAAATTATGAAATTAGTTGAAATAAGTTATTTTACCAAAAAGTTTGGAAACAATGATGTCGGGAATTTGTTTAAGTGTATTTACCTTGAACAAGAAAGGCTATTCTTATAGATTGTAACTATGTAATACTTTTTACAAGAGTTGGGTAGTGAAATTGTTAGGATTCTTTTGTTAAAAGAGATACTAAAAATACTTGAAGGGCTTATTGAATTTGAATTAAGAGCTCTGTTGTCTACTTGTTCTTTTCCCCAAATCAGGTGTGTTTTGTTAATTTCTGGAGAGGGGAAATAACATAATTTCCTTCTTGCTCTCTGCATCCTTCCAGCCTATGTGCTGGCATATGCGTTGGGTTCAGATTTTTCTGCATTCCATGCCATGCCTTTCTCAGTAATAGTAATTTTTTTCCTTTTCTCCATGTCTTCAGGATATTGCGATGTGTTAATTTCCTTCTCCCACCCCCATTTATTGTTAGATTTTAAGCTTCTAGAGGATAGATTGTGATGTATTAATTTCCTTCTCCCACCCCCATTTATTGTTAGATTTTAAGCTTCTAGAGGATAGATTCTCTTAATCATTGTCCTCAGAACTGCACAGTGAGTACAGAGCTTCTCACCTCCATTGATGCCCATCAACTCTCTGGGAGCCCTGCCCTAGTGAATGTTCTCTAAATTCCACGTGCCCTTCCCGTTTAGTTATTAGGGGATTGATTCAAGACAGTAGAAACCATTTGCACTTCATTAATTTGTGAGATAAGGCTCTGCAGCTGGGAAGACTGATGAACTAGAATCAGCCTGTGTGCTGCTGACTGCTTGCCAAGCCCAGAGCAGGATGCTACCCCAGCGGACGCTTTCCCCTGTGGTGTCTCAGCGCACCATTTTCAGAAGGAAGTTGTCAGCAGCCCAAGGGATTACTCCTAAATTCCAGAGGGTTGTTTCCAGGCCCTGGAGGCAGATGTTTCCTTCGCATTGCTTTCCTATCTCAAGTCCAGTCCTTTTCCTTCCTGACATAACTTAGTCTCTCCAAACCTCTTATCCACTCCCTAAAGCATGTCTCTAGTACCTGGCTTTTGCAGTCTCCCTTTGAAAAAGACCCACCCCTTGGCCCAGTCCACCTGCATATCAGTTTCCAGAACTGACTCTCAGCCAGCCAGCCCTGAACAAGGGCAGCCTTGAGGATCTCCATTGTCATTTTGGTAATGGTCAGGCCCACGGAGTTGGAAGCATTTACATGTGCCTAAAACTTCTTCCCAAGAGGATAATACATTTTCAAAAATCTTGAAAGAAGGCTATACTCTTTAAAAGTGCTCTTTGCTGTTTGTTTTGGATTACCTTCCATAACTAACATGTGAACTTTTGAAATTAAGAGCTTTTCCCTGTAAATTCTAAAACTGGAATAGAAGAGTTTCTTGTTTAATTACACAGGGATTTCTGCTGTTCCTTAAAACGTTATAATACATCTGAACCATTTTATGTATACACCAAACATTCAGATACTGTGTTTTTCAAGATTAAAAAATATTAAGAAATATTGAAAGACCTAGTGTACACTGAGGTTGACTCGGGCAAACTATATCACAAAAACACTGTGAAGTCTATTTTTCAAAAGCCAATGTAATTTTAAAGGAAAGAGAAACTTATTGTGCCCACTTGTCATGTCTTGTTTTAAAGCCTGACTTTGAGCTTTATTTGCTGCTTTACTTTTGTCATTTTGGAACAGATGTCATTTCAAAATGATTCATCCCCGAAGAGATTATTTCTGCTTGTAGCTAATAGAAAGAAGCCCTTTCTAATTATGTAACTAAAAGAAAGCAGTATGGCTGCTTATATTTAGGATATGTGAATGTATCCACAAACTTAGAAGATTATGTTGATAAACTGTTCTTAGAAAAATGGTTGTAGCTCATTTATTGAGATGATGAAGTCTCACCTGTACTCTGCTGCATGACATGGCATGGCACAGCATTCCACTTATATTGAGATGGCAACTAGGGACCTCCTTAAGTTTAATGTTTAGAGAGAAAAGTACAATGCAGTTCTTGTTTTTGTTGTTTTTGTTTTTGTTTTGACTAATCGTTATGGCATGGTATGCCTTTGTGAATCTCAGTTCCTTTCAGCCTGTCTCTGTCTTCGTTATGTTAAGTATGAATTCTATAGGTGGTACATAATTGAGTTTTGCTTTTCTCTCCATTCTAAGATTCTCTACCTTTTAATTGAAGTATGTTGTCCATTCATATTTAATTTAATTATTAATAAGATTGAGTTTAGGTCTATCATTATTTTATGGTTTATTTATCATTATTTTAATGATTTATTTTACTTTTTTTTTAAAATTTTCATATCATTAATCTACAATTACATGAGCAACATTATGGTTACTAGACTCCCTCCATCATCAAGTCCCCACCACATGCCCCATTACAGTCACTGTCCATCAGCGTAGTAAGATGCTGTAGAATCACTACTTGTCGTCTCTGTGTTGTACAGCCCTCCCCATGTCCCCCACCCTGTACATTATGTCTGCTAATCGTAATGCCCCCTTTTCCCCCTTCTCCCTCCCTTCTCACCCATCCTCCCCAGTCCCTTTCCCTTTGGGAACTGTTAGTCCATTCTTGGGTTCTGTGAGCTGCTGCTGTTTTGTTCCTTCAGTTTTTTTCTTTGTTCTTATACTCCACATATGAGTGAAATCATTTGATACTTGACTTTTTTTGCCTGGCTTATTGATTTATTTTAATTTATTTTCTGTTTATCACCTTTGTCTTTTTCTCCTCTTCTGCCTCTTTTGGATTATTTGAATTTTTTTTTTTTAGAATTTCATTTTCGTTTTTTAGTTAGCTATTTAGTAGCTCTTTGTGTTATTATCTTAGTGGTTGTTCTAGGTATTGTAATATACATCCTGAAGTTTTCAGGATCCGTATAGAGTTAATGTTACCATTTTATGTAAAATACAGAAGCTCTCCCTTGAAACCATTTAAGTCCATTTACCATCCACCTCCCCCCAGTCCTGTTATGTTCGTTTTCATATTCTTTCCTTTTTACTTTATATTGTACATTTTGCCCATTGCTATTTAATTTGAAGAGAGTTTACTTTTGTTCTCTGTCTTCTCTTGTTCTGAGTCTTGGATTTTTAGGAATGCTTACCAATGTTGTGACCATGCAGGGGTAGCTGTGTTGCTGTAGATATATTAATTTTCCATGTTTATACTGACATAGGACAAGAATGCAATAAAGCTCTCCATGATAAAGAGTTACAGTTAATTGTAATAAATCATTACAAAGACTTATTTTCCCTAGTTTTCCCTTAAGGTGTGATAGGATGAAAGTCTGGTGGAAAAGCATGACACTAATTTAATGAGGTGATGTTTTTCAAGAGGTTGAATGTTTTCTGAATTAAGAGTATGAGACAATTACAGATGTACATATCTGCAGTAGTATTTTATAAGGGAAGCCAACATTGTACTTTTCCTTGAAAACAAGCAAGCAAACCTTAAGGTTACTGTGCAAAACACTCCACACAAATTCCTTCTCCTTTCCTTCCTTTCCATGTCCTTCTTGTGGACTACCTTGGCCCTTGATCAGGTTCAGTATGAAGTTAGAAATTTGTAGAACAGTTTGGGGTTAGGAATTTTTTAAAACATACTTTTTTTGTTGTTATTGACTAGCTTTAGAAATACCCAGTTTTGGGGGCTGAATCAGAGCTAGAAAGGAAAGAAATAGTTGAGATTTGTAGATATCAATTGTAAATGAGAATCTGGAGATGGAGCTGTTTTAACAGGGTTAAGTTCAGAAGCAGAATTTCCCTAGTGTGATTTGAAAGTATTCTAGGATTCAGGGTTGAATGAAAGGGAATAAATACCATTTTGAGAACTTCTGAAAGCAAAGACATGAGACAAAAAAAATAGAAATAGTTGTCTAAATTCAGGAAAGTTTCCTGAGACAAACTAAAAGACCTCAGAATGGATTAGACTGTTTTAGGGAATGATTTATCAGCACTTCGTTAGAGGAGAGCTTGAGAGACTGAAAAATAGGGGTCTTCTTGGAAGAACAAGCCTTAGGTAGTGGTGGTGATGTATTTGGTGTTGTGTCTTTTCTGCTTACTGTAGGTGAAAAAACTTAAGAAAGGAAATGGCAGGCTGGAGAGCATGTAGTTTTGAGAAAAGAAGTCCTGCTGTCACCCTTGATGGCCATGAAGTAGAACCACTGTGGACATGAGCATTCTGAGCAGAAATAAGATGGAGGAGGAACGTAAATACCGGCTAGATAAATTTGAGTGTGCAAGCCAACATTCCGCCCTGGCAGAAAGTAACAGATGAGCCCCAAACCAAACTTCTACAACCTAAAAGCAATAGATGAAGCTGTTTGGAAATGTGCAGTGAATGCCCTTGGTGTCAGGGAAAGTCTGGCTCTCAAGCAGCCATTTAGCTGATCTGGAAATGAAGGGGAGATTTATGTTCAAATGTCAGACTGTCTCTATTCTCAGAGCTCAACTAGAGGATAGAAGAAGTGGATAAAACTGTGCTCTTGATGTGGTGGGATAAAAACCATGCCTGCCCCTTATGTTATCGTCATCATAATAAACCATTCATTTGTGTGTGTGGTAAATATCAATGCTGACATGCTCACAAAATAATACAAAGCATATGGGTCATAACTGTTTTTAAGTAGAAACTTCTCTAAAGATTTATTTGGGATCCTTAATTATGGAGTGGTTGGAAGACTGGCATGTGGTTTCAGTTTATAGTTATAAATGTGGGCCTTGGGGATGGGTATGTGCTAATGTTGCCAGAGAGAAAGACAACAAGATTGGAAGGAGGGCTTGTGTCCTTCAGGGCTTGCCCTTTTGCCATTTTTTAAAAAGTGAAGTCAAGATCTGTGTTTATACAAAATAAGCATGATGGCATGTATACTGTGCTTGAGATGGGTGTGCCAGGAGTCCAAGCTCGTTTTCCCAGTGCTTAAGAACTTTGATTGGTAAATTTTATGGCGATTTGAAATCAGTGGCTCTCTAGAGTCCTGAAAGAATAACGATCCGTGTTAGTTTTTATTTCATCTTCATATGTATTCTCCATTAACCAAATCAAGCCAGTTTTGGGGGACAGCAGTTCAGTGTTTCTGTCTGGACATAAAAGAAAAAAATAAGTGTTCAACTTCAGTGTTTTGAAAGTATTCTTGCAGTAAGACCACAGCAGGGTCACTTGGTGATCTTCCGATGCCTTGTGTGTGTGAGTATGTGTGTATATGTATGTACACATGTGTGAATGCGTGTGCACAATTACACACGGGTATTTTGTTAGAAGTAATTTTGCATCATTTGGGATCTAGTGATAGTGTGATACAGTAAGCGAACTCATAATCCTAGGAGTGTGGGGAAAGGCCTGTAACCCATGAAGAGGTTGGCAAATATGTATGGTTGGAAAAGTTCATTTGTATTTGCTGTAATGGGCTTCCCTGAGTTTCTTGCCAATGATGATAATGGTAGTAGCATCTCTGAACTATTGTCTGGAGCTGGGAGGAATGGGAGCGGAGAAGGCTAGTAAGAAATCTAAGCAGTGCTTTCTTTTCCTTCATGAAGGTCATAGAAGAAATGAATTTCCTGTTTGCCATTCTTCATGGAGCTCACACCAGTAGTGACTTTGTCAGTACTTGGAGAGAATTCACTTATTTATTCTTTCATGTTTTGGTATTGATGATGTTTTACGTTTACAGCCCTACGGGAGGCACAATAATTAATTGGGTAGAAATAAAGACTGTGCCCTACAGGGGCTTATACTCTGGTAAGGGAGAAGAAGATGTACACATAACTAATTATAATACAAGAAAGACTTTGGACACTTATTCATGACTTCATAACTTTTAAAGCACTTTTATACACTTTCATTTAATCTTCTAAGCTAAAGTATGTGGCTGCCTTCTCCATTTTGTACATGAAGAAACTAAAGTTCCACCAGGGTGAGTGACTTGCTCAAGGTCATGTAGGTGGAAAGTTGTGGATCCGAGGTCCAGGGAATCCTGCCAGGATGTATTCTGCCTCCATATTCATTGTTCATTTCCCCCGCTGTCCTTGGTATGCAGTGGTATGCACAGGGGATGCTTACTTTCAACTGGAGGAATCAGAACAGGAGAGAAGGATGAGGCCACTGGGTGACCTCGGTAGGTGAACAAGGCACCAGTCACATGGGAATGGCTGAGAGGGATTTGAGCGGGAGCAGTTGGCCAGGCAGAAGGAGGTCAGTGTACACTGTTCACGCAGACGAGCAAAACAACCTGTTACTCAAAAAAGTCCCTTGTGCCAGATATTTCCATTATTTTTTCTTTCTTTTTCTTTCATTCATACATTCATTCAGCAGATGGATTTAGAGTGTACTTACTGTTTGCAAAGCATTGGATTCATTGATGTGACAGAAAATAAGGCTCGTGGTGGCTCTTTTAGAGGGTCTCAACAGTAGGCCAGCCAGAAGATAAGATCACAAATCATCATAAGAAAATGTGATGAGAGGGGAAGAATGTGGTGCACAGTACTTCTGGGATTACGTATGACTGTCCTGAGAAAGAGGTCATGGACATGTCACCTCTCAGTCTCAATGAATCGTTTTTCTTTAAGGAGACTAGCATTTGCTTCCCAGAGGTGTTTTAAGGATTGAATCTGAGTATGAATGTCATGACACCTCATTCAGCTCCTGGCACATCCTATGTTGCATTGTCAGTGTTGATGACTGTCCACATGTCCTGAAGAAGAGCCCGAGTCCCTGATGGGCCTCTGTGGTCCGGTCAGCCAGCTTGAAGCCCTTCATGCATCTCCTCCCTTGATCAGTCCGCTTGCCTTCAGACTGGTCTCTCTCCTCTTTGCACTTGTGGCCCTGTGCTCTGTCCAGTGGGCAGAGGCGATGCAGGCCAGCGGTATGGTGCCACTCTGTCACTGCTGGCGGTGTGGGCCTGCCAAGTATGTCTTCACATTGTGCCACAGTTTCACCAGCTGCAAGTGGGATTGCTAATTTATTTTCGCTAGTTTTGTTGTGAGATTTAAGATGATTAAGTACCAGAGGTGTGGGGACAGTGCTGATACAGGTGAATGTTGCTCCTTTTAGCTGTGACTGCCCTCTCAGCATGCCATCCCTCTTGCAGTCCTGCAGCAGGCTCCCTGCCACCCACAGTCTTCTGATTGGGAGCCTGGTCTTCTGTCCCTCTGGCTCATCCTCATCCGGCCCTTCTTTAGACTTTGCCTTCCTGCAACATGAAACTGTTCATTCCCCTCACCCCACCTCTAGGACATTTTCACCTTCATTTTTGCCCAAAAGCCCTTTGTCTTGCTGAGGCTTTAAGACTGGTTTTCCCACCTCTCAAGATTCCCCAACTCCAATCCTGCCCCCCTTGATATTCTCTCTTGTTTTGCAGTATTTTGCTCATATTTCTATCATTGCACTCATCTTGTTGGGCTGCTGTTTACTATTTGTATCTCTCTCCCCTGTTTTTGACTGAAAATTTATGACAGAGAGCCAAGTCCTAATTATCTTTATATTCCCAGTATGTTCTTTGACTCTCAGTAAACACTTGTTGATAAGTCAATCAGAAGAGGAACTTTATTTTAAATGCAATATCCTATCATCAGTTATTTTCCAGTTAGCTAGGAAGGGCAAAACTTATCTTACTAGCACATTTTGAGGGCTGGCCTGGCCTTACTTGATAGGAGCCCTTTGTCGCTGTAGGGCGCAGTGGGACACGAGGACTGGACAAGAACCATGGCAGACCCATGGCACCAACTCACCTCTGGAGGACCTGATGGTTTCAGCCATTTGTTTGTGAAGGCAATAGGTTCTGTATTTAGCTTAGTGAGGGTATATCAACTCTTCAGTATTTGATAGTGTTTTTCTAATGTTTGAAGACAATTTTTTTTCCATATTGTTCTGAAACTCCAGTGTATTGCCCTGAAGATATAAATGTTATTGAGTTGTGGACAGGTGATGTAGTCTTTTCTCCTTGGTTCTCTGAATTGCCCAGATTTTAATAAAATGAACTATAAATGTAGCATGTAGGTTAAATAAAACTTACCTTTAGAGTACAATAAATAGTATCATTTTGGTTAATAGGGAATGCATAGAAAAAGGTAACAAGGGTCACAAAGGATGGATGGGTTTATTTATTTATGTTAAGAATTTGCAGGGAATAAAATGTGATGTTCCAGCTTTCTGTCTAAAGCATATCAGTCAGTGGCCCTTTAAAAGATTGTAGTTAAATATAATAAACAAATAATCATAAGCTGAGTTCTAAGGACATTTTTTCCCATTTTCCCCTGCAGCTTTGCCCTGTCAGATGAAGCTTACAGATCCCTAAGAGATCAAGATAAAGACCAGTGTATTCTCATTACTGGGGAAAGCGGAGCAGGAAAAACAGGTAAGGCCACTACCTGACAACCTTACTTCTCCCCTGTGGAAGGTAAATAGCAAAGAGGGCAGGCAGGGCCTCATTAGCATACACAGAGCCAGCGGGAGGTTTCTGATTAAGATCTCAGAATGTTTTCTGGGAGGGACTTACCTCATCTGTCACAGGAAGAAACACTTACTATTAAGGGTAGATAGGGAACCAACCAATGTGGGGATGTTTCTGGATACTAGATCTTGGTAGATCTTTCTAGAGCACTTCAAGGTCTTTTACCTTTCTTTCAAGACACCAAGGCTTGTGAAGTCTTACCACTTTCATAAGAAACGCTGATTATTTGGGTTTTGGGAGGCCACAAACACGTGTCATCTCTGCTTAAAAAGTGAGGAAGGAAGGCACCACAAAAACACTTAGTTTCACTCTAGAGAAGTCTTCCTCTGAAGCCTAAAGAATTAAGATTGTTGTATATATTTTTAGATGGGCTGGCAACCTCCCCATAAAACAAACCCGCAAATGGAGGGATTACACGTTTTTGTTTGTGCTTTTAATAAAAGCAGTTGTATGATTGATGGCCTCATACGAGAAAGTGATTTTACACATGGTGCCCAGCTACCTGGAAAAGATTCAAAAGAGCTGCGCTCTCTGAGTCCAAATCCAGACAGGCTAAAACCGCTGTTGTCAGTGAGTTTCTTTGATGGAACTGTTGAGTTCATGATGGAGGAAGGTGGTGTTTTCATAACTATTTCATCTGTAAAACATCCTTGTTTTACAGATAGTACTCTGATGATTGGTGATTTCTGCTAGTTTGCCAAAGGAGGATTTGAATGTTACCAATTTGCCTGGCTATTTAGTGATCCGATTAATATACTTTGAATCCCCAGTGTTTAAGAGAAGATCCCCTATGGATATTTCAGTCAATGGAGTGAATCTGTTTTGTTCTCAAGCCCTTGCTAAGATTTGTGCCTTTAAAGTCTCACCCTCTACTTGGAAATGGCTCCTCCTTCCACACGTATCCCTTCCTCCACTTTCGTAAGAGTACTTCCTCCCTGTCCCCACTGTAGCTGAAGGAGGACTGGTTAGGTAAGTGTATCTAGCTCCCTTCCTAGAGCCCGTTGGAGACAGAGTTAAGTACATTGTCTCTTTGCAAGGTTGTGTAGGTTCTAGTAGGCTCTGGATGGGCAGAAGTGGAGGGAAAAAGACTGGCCAAAGGAATGTAAAGTAGCAGAACACAGAGTCTCAAAGTTGGAAGGGATTTTAGTTACAGACCACTTAGTGTAGTTTTCCCCATTGGACAGCCAAGCTTCTTCTTTTGTAATGATGGAGAGCTCACTGCTTTGTAAAGTAGCTTACTGAATTTGACATACAGTTGAGCTAACAAAAGTTCTTACCAACTGTGGTTGAATTTTACCTCTACCCATTGCAGTCTGAAACCTTACCAAAATTAGTCTACTTTCTTTCCTACAGGACAGTCACTTCATTATTTGAAGTAATCAGTCATCTTCCTAGGGCTAAAAATCCCTTTTCCTAAAAAATATCTCACATGATACACATTCATTTATTCATTCATTCAGGAAATAATTCCTGGGTACCTATAAGGTAAAAGGTACTTTATGAGATTACTAGTGATATATTGGTGAGCCAGACACCATTCTATTCTGTCAAGTTTGTAGTCTAGTAGAGGAAATAAACAATAGCTTTGTACTATATATACACGTACATAGTATCTGCATTAATACACATACATTATTTGTATGCAGGTGTATATACAATTTATATATATATAACTGTGAAGAAAAAGTACAGGCTACTTGAAGAGCATATAACAGGAAGATTGAATATTATTCCCAAATCCCTTGCTATCATGGTCATATCATTCTGGAATCATACCATGCTGCGTAAAATTATATCCCAAGAAGTAAACAGAATACTTCAAGCTTGGTCTTGGTGGAACTATTATCCCTCTTAATGTGCATATGAAGTGTCTGTTTTACAGCATATGTATTGGCTCAATTGGTCCTTTCATCAAGCAAGATATCATAGTTTTTTGATACATTAACTTCTGTTAGGTCAGTTTCCCAATCTAGTATTATTCAACAAAGTTATTTTAAGCTTACTATAGAATTTATTACTTATTTTTATTAATTTTAGACCATTGGTAGAGTCTCTTGAGAAACTGACAGATTCTGATTCTGTCCCCTCCCACTGAACCACTGCCAGGTCCCTGGGGAATAATAATAGCTAACCTACACTGGGCACTTAAGTTCTGCCAGGCATTGTGCTTAGCATAGTACATGGATGAGATGAGTGTTCATATAACCCCATTTAATGAGAGGATAATTGAGCCACAGAAAGGTTCACCAACTTTTCCAAACTTACACAGTGAGTAAATGGCAGAGCTGGGATTTTGAACACCGGTGGTATTTATAGCTCTAGAGTCCCCACTTGTCTCAGTCAGCTCAGGCTGCGTTTATGAAATGCCACAGACTCCATAGACGGGATGGCTTAAACAATAGGCACTTACTTCTCCTGGTTCTGGACGCTGGGAAGTCCAGGATCAGGTGGCAGCTGGTTTGTTCCTTGGTGAGGACCTTCTCCTTGGTATCCTCACATGCTGGGAGAGAGAGAGAGAGCGCTCTTGTCTCTCTTCCTCTTAAAAAGACATTAATTCTTGGTGCATATGGTGTGTGTGGGGTCACGGGGAAGACAGTGTAGCTCAGAGAAGACAAATAGGGACTCTGTGGCATCTTACTACACTGATGGACAGTGACTGCAGTGGGATATGGGAAGGGACTTGATAATAAGGGTGAATGTAATAACCACATTGTTTTTCTTGTGAAACCTTCATAAGAGTGTATATCAATGAATGATACCTTAATAAAAAAAAAAGACACTAATCCTATCAGTGGGGTCCTATACTTTGTCCTCATATGGACCTAATTCTCAAAGGCCCCACCTTGGGAATTACGGTTTCAGCACATGAATTTTGGAGGGGTATGAACATTCAGTCCATAACATCATTTTTATCCACTGTACTAAGTAGCATCTAACTCCGTACTTTGAATGTGATTCTGTGTGAGTGCAGTGGAACCCACTGCCCTTGTTGGTAAGTTCCTTTAAGTAGCTTCCAATGTCTTGATAAAGTAGGGGTACATTTTCTTCATCTTTGTGTCCCCACAACCTAACTTATTGCCTGGCACACATTAGGCAATCACTACATATTTGAATGATTGAATAAATATTACCTCCAACCTGAGCCTGCTTCTGTGTCTTTAAGTAATTGCCAAAAATACTGAATAGGACCAAACCAAAAACTGATCCTTATGAAAATTGCTCAGTCTCATTTACAATATAGGTCCATCCTATTAAAAGTTTTGTTTATAGTTTTATCTTTCTATTTTTTTGTTTTTGGGGATCTCAACTATTCTCTGTATGATTGCTTCCTAAACTGTATTCTCCAACCAGTATCTGTTGTTGGATATCTGCTTACATATCTAGTACCTGCCTAATATACCTACTTGGTGCCTCATCTCAAATTAGGCACACCCAAAACTGAACTCTTCATCTCTCTCTTTACCTTTCTACCCAAACTTCTTGATCTCAGTAAATGGGACCACCAGGCAACTGAGTTTCTCAACCTAGAAATACAGTAACAGTCATCCTTGATTTTTTTCCTTTCCTGTGTCTCCCACATGAAAGCCATTTTCTAATCCTCCTTCCAGAATATATCTTATGCCAAGCACTGTTTCTTCCTTTGTTTTGTGTCTGCATGGAGACTCTAGTCCAAGCAACCATTCATTGTTTCCTTTGCAGACTCTTTGTAGGACTATTTGTTTAACAGGTCTCTCCCTTTCTCCTATGCCTGCTGACGGTTCCTTTTCATGGACGTCACAATGAATGATCTGTAAAAATGAAAACTGGATCTTACCCTTGGCCTGTTGAACACTTTTTTTGAGCTTTATTGAGATATAATTGACATATAAAATTGTGTAAGCTGCAGGTGTATACTGTGATTTGATGAATGTGTATATATTGCTGAATGAGTGTCACAACAAGGTTAATTAATACTCCATCTCCTCACTTAGTTACCTTCTGTTTTTTGTTGTGAGAATTTTTAAGATTTACTCTCTCACCAACTTTCAAGTATACAACACAGTAATATTGTCAGCTACAGTAACCATGCTGTACATTAGATCCCTAAAACCTACTCATATTACAACTGGAAGTTTGTACCCTTTGACCTCCTTCAACTGTCCCTCCCCACCCCAACTACCAATCTACTCTCTGTTTCTGTGAGTTTGATTTTTTTTTAGATTCCATATATAACTGAGACCATTCAGTATTTGGTTTTCTCTTTCTGATTTATTTCATGTAGTAAAATGTCCTCAAGTTTTATCCATGTTGTCACAAATGGCAGGATTTTCTTCTTTTTTTATGCCTAAATAATATTCATTGTATACGGGGACCACATTTTCTTTACCCACTCATCCACTGATAGACACTTAGTTTGTTTCCACTTCTTGACTGTTGTAAATAATGCTGCAGTGAACATGGGGGTGCAGGTACCTCTTCCAGGGAGTGATCTCACTTCCTTCAGACATACAGTTGATCCTTGAACACTGTGGTGGTTACGCCGCTAACTAATCCCTGTGCTGTTGAAAATGCACATGTAACTTTTGACTCCCCCAGAACTTAACTAATAGCCGCTGTTGACTGGAACGCATATTTCATATATGTATTTTATACTGTATTCTTACAAGACAGTAAGCTAGAGCAAACAAAATGTTACTAAGAAAATCATAAGGAACAGAAAATACATTTACAGTACTGTAGTGATTGAAAAAAATCTGTAAGTAAGGGGGACCCATGCAGTTCAAACCCATGTTGTTCAAGGATCAACTTTATACTTTTAGTGGCATTGTTGAATCACATGGGTTTTTGAGAAACTTCCATACTGTTTTCCATAGTACCTCTACCAATTTGCATTCTCACCAACAGTACACAAGGGTTGCATTTTCTCTACATCCTCTCTGGCACTTGTTATCTCTAGCTTTATTTTTAATAATAACAGCCATTCTAACAAATGTGAGGGGATATATCGGTTTTTGAATTGCATTTTCCTGTTGATTGGTGGTGATGAGCACTTCTTCAGGTGTTCATTTCCTGTGTCATTTTTTTTTCTGTTCTAGTGTTTACCATTTCCTTCCTTCTGCAAACTTCAGGCTTAGTTTGTTCTTCTTTTCTAGTTGCCTAAGGTATAATATTAAGTTGTTTATTTGAGATCTTTCTTTATTCTTGGTGTACATATTTATATCTATAAACTTTCCTCTTAGCACTACTTTTGCTGCATTTCTTAAGTTTTGTCTGGTACATTGTTTTTCCATTTTTATTTGTGTTAAGATTTGATTTATGTAAGATTTTTTAATGATTTCCATTGTACTAAAAAGTCAAATGCAGTGGGCTTGTTACACAGGGTTCCATGTGACCCAGCCCCTGCCTACTTCTGCACCTTCCTTTCGTGATTGTCTCCACTTCAGTAATTGTAGCTCATGGTACTTTTCAGTAAAAGTCTTGCTCTCTACTCTGCGTAGACAGTGTTTCATTATTTAGAGTTTCCCATCCCGTTTTAGTTCACTCATCTGAGTCTCTGGACAGGGGCTCTGACCTAATTTCCTTATACATTTGTGAAACTGTTGACTACTCAGAAACTCTTTCTTCCTAGTAGGTACTTTAAGAGGACATTGATGTCTTGGGAGACATTTTTTTGCCCCTTTTCTGTCACTGACCAGTTCTCAATTATGAAACATGATTTAATTAGAAGCGCTACGGCTTCTCGTTTGTTTCCAAGTTGACGTATGAAAATGGTAGCAAGGCAGGTTAAAAACTGTCCCTTGACAGAAGACTTTGTATTGGTGGTGTATCCTGTGCTGCCTATCCCCACCCCAGTCCTTTTGACTGTATCTATAAGCTTTTTCATTTCACATTTCTTTCTTTTTATTTAAGCCTGAGGGAGGAAGAGATGAAAATATTCCTAAAGCTATTAATTTTTTTCATTCTTTATTATGATTGAAAATGCATTTTTTGAAGGTCTGATTGAATCAGTTTGTTCCTAAGTGAGTCATCAGAAGTGGGTTGTGGTCGCTGGTTTGATGAGCCTTGGCGAATTCTTCATCTCCTCTGGAACATACGTTCCAAGAAGACAGCGTATCCGCTAATGAGCCGTGTCGTGTCATTGTGTGACCTCCTCCCTCTTGGAGTTGTGAACCACACTGCTTCCTCCTGGAGCAAGATTCAGTATCCTGTGGCTCACTTATCTTTCTTACTGGAAAACTGAGTGGAGATTGTTGGTGCTGTTTCAGAGGGTTGGCTATTCCTTCTTTTCTGAGAAAAACTAACAGCTCATTCCTCTGGTAGAAATTGAATGGCACAGAGTTCATCTTATCTGTAGGGATGCCAGTCATTTCTGTAGTGTTCTCTTCTCTTGATACTCTTTCACTTACTAACTTGTCCTGTTGGTTTCAGGGCCCCGTTCACCACTTGAAGTCCTTTTCTTCCCTGGATTCAGTTCTCCTTAGGACCCCTTTGCCTCTGTGCTAGCTGCTTCTTGGGGCCATCCCCTTTTCCTCTGGTAGGGCCTTAGGCGAGGTGCTGCAGGAGGCAGGGGGCTGGGGGCACCAGAGCCGTCCTAGAGCCGTGCTCAAACCTTCCCCTGTGAAGCACCGGGCTCCCCCTCCCCAGACCTGTTGCTGACTGATAGCAGAAAAGTGAAGTAAGAGAAGACACAGAGAATTCAGTTTCTAATTTTCGTTTTAGTGTCAGCAGACAAAATAAATGGCCATATTGTACAAAAGCCTACTCGCCTGCATAGACCAGCAGCAGCCCCTGGACCAGCCACCTTTGAGTAGTGCTGTTCCTCAGACTCCACTCTGAGTTGCAGCTGCCTGGACGTCACCTGAAGCATTTGTCTTATTTTTGAGCTCTTGTGATTCCTAGCTCTTCAGATGTCCACTAGCACTAAACCTCCTAGTGCTGGGAGGCAGACACTACTCCTGAGAGCTGCTCTTTTTAAATACCCACTCAGTGACCCGTTGGTAGCTGCTGAGCCCCTTCTTTTCATTTATAGAGCCCAATACGTCTGTTTCCAGAGACATTTACTATTTTGCTCACTTATTCCCATCTTTTTCTACTTTCTTTGCTTTTTAAAGTGGGTGTACAAAAATTGCTTCAAATTTTATTATGGTTTTAGTTTTTTGACTATAAATTTGTGTAAAGCAGAGAATGTCTGTTTCATGAAAGTTACTTAGGGGAAAATGATTGCAGGCTGGTAGTGTGGGGAATTTGGAGAGAGGGTTTAATCTCGATTTTGTGGGGAAGAGGGATGCCAGGTCATTTTTGAAATACCACATTCTTATTCACTAAAATTGTTTTTGGGTATATACGGTTATTAAAATTTGTGTGTTAGTAAGTAAATGAAAGAAAAAGAAACAGAAAACTAACATTCATTGAGGGGCCAGGATGTGCTAGGTACTTTACGTAAAGTATCTCTTTTCATTAAGACTATTTAATAGCTTGCACAGAGCCACTGTATGGGATCAGAGGCTTATTTTATAAGAAGTAAGTAATTTAACTATTGGGCTGCAGGATTATATAATGTGGGCACTGGGGGAGAGGCGTGAACTCTTTGAGTCCTTCAGGGTCCCATTTAATACATTACTGCTGTGGTAAATAAAAAATTCATCATGCCTCATAAAATGCCCAAGTATTTCTATGCAGGGAACCCAACAGAACACTACTATGAATACAGGTAGTTTATGGAGAACCATTCAAACACTGATGGAGGCGAGGAGGCATCATAACTACATTTTTCCAAGGACATTAGAATAAATCTGTGAGCCTGAGGAGATGATCCTAGAGCCACTGTATAGAAACACTGTATAGAAATAACATATGTATTTCTTAACATATGTTAAGAAAACATAAGTTATTTGGTTTCTAATTTTACAGTTTTATCAGTTTTAGCAGCTCTTCAGCCATCTGCTGAAAGAGTTACGAAGGCTGCCTTTCTCATGAAGACCTTTGCTTCTGAATCCCAAGTGACCTTGTACTATTTTTACATCTGTGATAGTTCTCTGTCGGTGACAGAGATGCCACTGACTCACTGTGCCCTAAGCATTGATGAATATTTCAAAATGCTGAATATAACTACACTGAAGCCAAGCAAACTCAAGACCAACATGTAAAATGAGCGTTTGTTTTGTTTCTTCCTCATGTGATGAAAGGCCTTTCTTAACATGCATGTTCTATATGAGTTATCAGAGATTTTGCAGCCAACTTTCATAAGCAAAATCAACTTTATATAGTTGTATTTCAATAAAAACATTGTCAGTCATGATTTCTCTTAGAGTAAAGGCTGTATTTCTCATTGCACAGCCCATATTTTCCGTACGATCGTTGGTGCAGTCATGGCTGCCTGTCAGATCAGTTTGGATGTGCTGCAGCTGGTTGGGTCTTTGCAGCACTGCAGACTCAGGATGACTAAAAACGGTATTTCTTCATGCTGTGGAGGTAGAATGGTGAGAGAGTCTGGAGGTGAATGGCTTCAGAGGCCAGACACCAGAGCTGGAGTGCATGGGTGATTCAGGAGAGTTGGTCCAGAGTTGGAGACCAGATAGCACAGGATGTCAGGAATTCGCTGGGAAGGCAGCCTTACCTTGAACTTGAAGCCAGAGCGTCTAGAAAGAAAGTATCCTGCAGTGACCAGAAGAAGAGTCCCAGTTTGGACTGGTGGGTAGTGGGAAATGTGGTGCCAAGAAGCCAAATGCAATGTAATAGCACATAAACTCTTTGTCAGTAACTGAGGCCAGGTCACCCTGTGCTGAACAATAGGAGTGCATACATTTAATTTACCAGCTTTTAGAATGTTAAATCCCGAGAACCAAGGAAAATGTAGTTCAGGAACTTTACACGTGACGGAGGATGTGGTAAGAGACAGTGTCCTTTAGAGGAGGGTTATTGCAAAGATGAAAAGGCTCACGTTTCTCAGTTATAGTCTTGAAGGAGACAGCAGAACTCAGGCATCATAGATCACTGGAGAATCTCTTTGGACCCATTTTCATTACCCAGAAAGCAAATCGATGGAAGACCTAACTCTAACCATGGAAGAAGTACCTAGCCTCCCATCACAGTTCTCAGGGCTCTGAGAGATTGTTTGCTTCCCTGTGGCCTATTTGCTAGAACTCTAGAAGTGGCCATCTTAGGCCCTGAGAACTTAAGTGACCTGAATAGTTTCTTGGTGCTCAGTGGTTCCTGTTTGTCAATGCTTTGAGTTGCTCAAAGGCCAGAAAACAAGTGTTGGGCAATGTGCTGAAGGTGGCATGCCAATTGTTCATTTATTATTTCTTTAATGGTGGGAAATGGGCCTGAAAGTCACTTGTAGGTCTCCATGTGAGAAATGTCAGTTTTGGACTTGTTGCCTAAAACCCGTAAGCAGAGGTACTATCTCTCACACCAGTGTGAGGCCCTCCTGCCCTTGGACAGTGGCACCAGACCCAAGACTTGAGAGAAAGCGAGATTTGGAGAGACTGGTTTCCTTCCCTGACTGCCCAGATGAGGGCATATGTTTCATTCAGCCAACATTTAATAGTTGAATATTTCCCAGATTCTGATTATGAAACTTAACTAGGACAGCTCAACAAGAAACAGATCGCATGGCAAATAAGTTTGGGAAGTGCAGCATTCTAGATCTTTTTCTGGAGTTCCACAGTGCACACAATCCCCTGGGAACCCTTTAAAAAGGAGATCTGTTTCATGTCATCTAACTCATTGTGGCCCCAAATTCATTTGACATGGGACCTCATTTTCCCTGAATACCTATTAACATTCCTTGGAACTCAGTATAAAAAGGATCTGTTCTAGGAGGTAAATGCTGAGAGGGGATGTGGGACTGAGCTATGGGAGGATATGACAAGCAAAAACAAATTCTGTCCACCTTTGACCTAAGAATCCTTTGTATGTCATGGGTGTCCTGCTTCTTGTAATAGCTTAACTTTTGAGAGTCACTAGTGAAGCCTGTGGAAACAACTCTGCCCTGAAAGGTCTGTATCTCTTATCAAATCCCTAGATGAGCTGCTTCAATTTTTAATCAAGTTGAAGAGTAATTAATTTAGTCTAGTTGTGAGCCAACCCATTTGATTTAGGAAATGTGTTTGAGGAGAACAGTTCTTTTAAACTTTAAAAATATATTTGGTAAAGATAGTTAGATTACCAAGTTATTTTTTATTTGAATCATCTGTGTATAATATTGTAATAGTATACAAATGATAGCTTTAAGAAGATAGTTCTCCTGAGATTCCATTGGCTTTGTTACTCAGCACATTTTTTAGCAGCCCAGTGATAACCTTTAAGCACAATTCCTATTATGTTTGAATTGATGCCATGTCATTTAATAGAAAGCATAAATATTTAAAAAGATTTCCAAAACATTTTTTACTCATAGGCATATGGCATTTGAAAAAACAATTAGTGGGTCTTCTCCACTCAGTTTCCTCCCTCCAAAAATTTTGTCATAAATTTCTGCGTAATATATTAATATAGGTTGTTTTCATCCACAGAGGCCAGCAAGCTTGTTATGTCCTACGTAGCAGCTGTTTGTGGAAAAGGAGCCGAAGTTAATCAAGTGAAAGAGCAGCTTTTACAGTCCAACCCAGTCCTGGAAGGTAAGCTTTTCTGTGTACAGGGGGGTCAGTGTGACTCGGACAGTAGATCCAGTTTCCAGGGCACTTCAGGTGCCTGGTGGGCTGGGAGGGAAGAGGCAGGAAGAGGTTGAGGCCCAGACCTGCTGAGCAAATGAGCCGCATCCTGAAGAACTCTTGGCTTCAGGTGCTTCAAGGAGGGAACATGTTACTCATGTAAAAGAAGCTTGCCCCCTTAAAATCATTTTTTTCCCTATCTATTTTGTTTGAATCCCTTCAATTTTGCTTAAAAACAGTCAACTGATATTTGCATTTGACTTGACTAGGAAAAACTTGGTGGAAATGAAAAAATATTTTATCATTCAGGATAATACCTGCAGCTGCTTATTTCTGTTGTCAGAAGGCTGTGTCAGAGAAACATTCAAGGGCCAGCTTGCCAGGGCTGCAGAAGGCCGAAACCTGAGCGTAGAGCTCAAATTCTATGGTTGGCTCTATGTATTAGTTTGAACTGCCATACAATATACCATAGACTGGGTGGCTTACACAACAGAAATGTATTTTCTCACACTTCTGGAAGCTCAGAAGTCCAAAATCAAGGTGCTGGCAGGCTACGTTTCCCCAAGGCCCCTTGGCTTGCAGGTGGCTGCCATCCCACTGTGGGCTCACATGGCCTCTTCCTGTGCAAGCTGGTTGGGGTGGGACCCTGGCTGGCTCACGACCTCATCTGATCCTACTTCCTGAAGGGCCCATCTCCAAATACTGGCACACGGTATCTGGGTTAGGGCACACTGCAAGTTAGGGCTTCAACATAGGAATTTGGGGGAGACACAGACACTCAGTTCATAATAACCATCAGAAAACAAAGCCAGAGATGAGTCCCCTTAATGCTGGGGAGGTTGGCATAAACCGTCGTTCTAAGCCATTCTTTACTTTGGAAATGGTAAGCCAAAGGCATCCCTATTGATGGCAATCCCTTAGTGTCCCCTTCTATTGTAGGCGGGTCTTTGTTGTCATTTAACCCAGCTGGGGCAGAATAGTTTCTCGACCGGCACTGTTAACGTTCTGGCCTGGATACATCTGCTGTGCAGGCTGTCCTGGCTGTTGTAGGGGCTTTAAAAGCAAAGCTGGCCTCTGCCCAATAGGTGCCAGTAGTACCCTGCCCCTGGTTGTTACCACTGGAAAAGTCTCCGGACAGTGCCAGATGGCCCCCAGGGGTGGTGTAGAAGAGTAGTTTGTTCATCCCTTTGTTCAAAGCTGGAAGGTCAAGATTTCACATGCATTAAAGTGGAGTTGCCTGGGGGAGGGTGGGATACCCATGTGGGGGGACAGAACTCTGCCTGTTGTCTGTTATTTAGACCTAGCTCCTCCTTCTGCTTTATTGCAAGGAGAGGCCATGCATCTTTATCCCCCAGATAGTGAAGAGTCATGAACGTACTTTGATTCAGTGAAATGCAAAGGCTGAAACATCTCTTACATTGGTATTGATCCTTCTTCCACTTAACAATATAACGGTGCCTTAACAAATAAAGAAGCTATTCTAGAAAGTGCTGTATCTTCATTTTATTGTTCCAGTTTTTGGCTTTTTGTTTACTGCCTCTTGCTTTTAAGTTAGGGTGCTATACAATGTGTTGTATTACTGTATATGTTTATTTTAAGAATGCTGTGATCTGAAGGCGAAGCACTGTGGAATGCTATAGCTTGCATCTGTGCTTAGAATCCGGGCCTTTATTCAGTGGTATTTGGAACTAGGCCCCAGTACAGGATATGGAAGAAATGTCTACTTGTGGGCATATTCTCTTTTATGGGAATGCTTTACTTTTTAACTGGAGCTGCTACTGTAAATGAACATGTAGAACAATGAACTTAAAAAAACAATTGAGGAATGTGTCTCAAGTGTTCTATAATGGAACACTTGTTTTTGATTCTTTGGCTCACAATAAAAGACTTTAGTGTTTAGAGCTCTGTTGAGTAATGTGCAACTCAGATTTGCTTGATGAAAAGATGGTTTATGGCTTGCAAATGGCGCCCTGAATAAAGTTTTTTTGAAGCAATTCCTTCATTTGCCCTTGACCTTCAAGCCACAATAAACTGTCCTTTATGTATCAGCGTCTCTAGCTGGACTTTGGGGCTGTGCACGTTAGTTAACTTGGCACCCCTACATGTACACACCCACCAGGAAGGACTGGCCTATGAAAACACAAAAAATGTCATGGTCTTCATAATGGCTAGGTAGGTACTCACCACTGTCAAGGATGCTTTTATTAAAGCCTTTCGGCTTGTGGTGGACATGGGATAATGATGTGAGCCCCTTCAACAAGTGTTCTTTTCTGAGTACTTCCCAGGTGCAGATTCCTCACTTAATGTAGCATCTCAGTGTACCTTGTTGAACAGACAATTTGGTGTCAGGGGCCTGGTAAACCATACCCATTTCAAGCAGAATCTCTGATGCACAGAACTTTCCCTGGGTTGACTTTGTAAATTTATCTTAACTGATCAGGAGCCAACTATTTTTTTTTACTCAAAAACATAAAAAAGCCAGCTAGTGTGAAATATAAGGCATCAGCTTTGGTGAATGTCCAAAGTGAGCTTCAGCTTCAACAGATACTTCCATGCTTTGACCAGGTGATTGCTTTCAAAACTTGGACTTGCTTTCAGCCCGTAGTAATCATTTGAGCTCTTGTCTGCTCTTTGTTTAATTTAGTGAAGTTACGGAGACTTCCAGGCATTTGGTGAGCTAAACATTATGTTACCTAAAGATTCATTTCTGCTCTCCACATCACTGTGAACCCTTCAGCGCTAGTTGCAGTGTGGCCCGTGGATCCCAGTACAGCCTTCGGTTGCGGGGCGGGGTATTGGTAGGCTAGAAACACAGAAGTTCATGCCCATCCCCAGACACACCAAACCAAAGTCTGCCTAAGATCCTCAGGGGATCGGTTTGTACCTTAAAGTTTGAGGTGCACTGCTGGGCTTCCAAAGCGTCAAGCAGGGATCCCCTCTGATGATATATGACTAAGTTGACTTAGTCCTTTCCTACCATGATCTGGATTGATTTGCCCCTGTCTTGTACACAGCTTCATGAAACAATCCTTTTACTTCATGATACTGTGAACTGTCTTTGTTAAACAGGAGCTCTCTGTACCTGGGCAGCATCAACCCATGGTTCTTTCGTACCTTCACTTAAAAGGGAGTCCTGTAGGAGATGCTGGCTCCTAGAAGCAGCCAAGATTGTAATAAACTTGAATTGTACATTATGGGCCGATTTATTTACTTTTTTATTTTATACAAAGTTTCACTTAGGTCTGATGGACATAAACTAAATGGAAACTATGTAACATTTTAGCCTATTGGAAATGGTATTAGTTTCCAAATCTACTCTTTTTCTGTTATATTATTATTATTATATATTTAGTCACATTTAAATAGTTTTATTTTAAAATTAAACAATTTAAAGTTTCTTGTGCCTTTTTTCTTCCAGAAACCTCATCAAGTTCCACAAAACCTTTGATAACATTATAATTTTCTCTGAAATAACCTTATTTACTGATGATAATGGTGGAAGAGCATAGAGGCCTTGCTCGCTAGCCACTCAATTGACTACTATCAGAATGTTTAAAAAGTATTGTATTAGACAAGATTAGGTTTATAGTAATACTGAAAAAAATTCCCTTAAGTCATAAGAATGACTCTGTTTTTCTATGACTTTTAATGAAGCATGCAAGCTTAGCAACTTAAGACTTCTGTTAAGAATGTTTCTATGGAAATTTTAGACAGAAATGTCATGGCTACAAGTTGTGCTTTCTAGGGTTTATAGATGTCAAATATTACATTTGCTTTAAATTTCTGCTTCAAATTATTTTCCTGTCAACTTTAATAATGCATTTGTTCCTGCTTACTAGCTTTTGGAAATGCCAAGACTGTAAGGAATGACAACTCTTCTAGATTTGTAAGTATTTGTATAAGCATGAGTGTTAACATTAATACTTAGCTCATGTATGTTTAAACAACCAGTAGATGTTTAATATTTCCTAATACACACATTTAAAAAGTAAGAATATTGAGACACTGAAAGTTCGATAAGGACTGTTTTTGTTTTCTGGAACTTTCCTTTTTAATTCTTTTTGGAGCGACTGGCTATTTTTCTCATGTTTTCTTGCCATCTGTCATTAAATTCCATGAACAGTATAAATGAGGCTGTTTAGAGCAACTGTTTACTTATCTCAGTTTTGGTATATAGAAGTCATAATTAAGAATCAGAAATTAAGTAGCAGAGTAAACCAGTGTCAAGTTTGTGTATTCTACAGCTTTTGTCCTTTCTTCAGTGGGACCAGAAAGGGTGGCAGTGTATTCTAAAGCTTTACAGAGGTAAAATCGTTAGGTTTGGCAGCTAAGCAGGAGTGTGCTAGAGGACTGAATGTTAAAAACCGAAGCTAATTGATGTTTTGAGTTAGATTGAATTGGAAAATGCTACTTCCATTAATAGAAACCTTTCTGGCCTCCTCCTTTGCTTTGCTCCCCAGCTCTCGCTGTGCCCATCAGCCCACTGGGCTCTCTCCTTGCCAGGCTCTGTCTTGCTTCTGGTCTTTACAGAGACACAGGCACTGCCTGGAGGCAGCTGGGGGAAAAATGTTGAGTGTGATGGTGGCATTTTAAATGTGGTCCCTTTTTTTAATAGTTTCACCAGTCCTTTAAATGTTATAATAAAAGATCACTTACTTTATGACCTGCCTTCTCATGTACATAACTCAGGACCACTTTTGATGGGACATGCCTCTCTGCCAGAGACCCTTCCTACCCTTTCTTTCTTCTTAACCCCCTTTTGTCTTTTCCTCATTAGTTATCCAATGCCTAAGGCAAGAAAATGGCCTTGGGTGGAGATAGTTTTGAGAGCTTGAAAAGTGGAAGGCTAAGGTTCCTAATTCCAAGGCTGTGAATTTTTTCCATTGGATTAGACCTAAAGTTGTTATGACTGATTTGAGCCATGCCTTTTCCTGTTGTGATAACATGGCTAATCTGATTACATAAATAGAATTAGAATGAAGGTGGGGGCTGATAGCAGTAATTCCAATAGATCAAGCTTCTTTATGGAGGTTTAATTTTTGCTGTTTGCAAATTGCACACACACTTAAAAAACATATTTGCACATATATTTTGTCTTCAGACCATAACAATGCAGAAAACTGTATTGTTTAAAGGTCGTTACTACTTTTGTGATATTTGAAATCTAGTGAAAGCCTTGGCAGGAGATTTGGCTTATTAGGTAACTTCAGAGAAATCCTATTATAGCACAGGTATTAGGATATAAGATTAATATTTGATTATAGGCTGAATCATTTCATGTCCAGTTTTTAGTAATTTCTCTGCTTTGTAATCTGTGACTTGACCAGTAGTATACTCAAGTCCATTTTATAATTTTATAGTAGGACTCTAATATATTTAAAGTTCTACTGTATATAACAGTGGTTTATGTATTATGTATTTTTACCCCAAGGGAATTGTGTTTACTTTGTGTTTGACAGGTTAATCTGAATGAACTTCTTGATCTCCTCACTGAGAAATCTGGTAGACCCTGTGGTGGTATAGTTATGCGTGCTCATGTATCTGACGTTTAGACCAGTGCTCCCATGGAGGCGCCTCACAGTGGTTACCTCCCCGCCAATACCTGTAGTTTGACATACTGAGCTTCTATTAAAAAAGGAGCCCACTGTTTTTGAAAAATACATTTTAAGCTTTGGAAATCATTGTTCTTGACCAAGGACTTCAGGGGAGGGGAGAGGAGTAATATGCTGAGCGTCTGCAGTTTGCAAAGAGTAAAGCTAGGCACTGGAGAGGGGGAACCTTAGGGTCAGGAGAATTTCATTACCAAACCTCTCATTTAGTGAAAATTAAATACACACACACACACACACACACACACACACACACACACACACACACACACACAATTTATTCATTTGTTTAAAAAATTTTTTTTATTAAACAGTTGAACATAGGTCTCTCTGTATCTCCCCTTGGAGTGTACAGACCTTTTCCTACCAGCAGCCAGAGTGATCTTCATAGACTTGAGTCCCTCACTGCGCTGCCGAAAGCCCTCCCAGTGGCTCCCCCTGCCGCTGGAACACGGTGCAGGCTCTGGCCCCGCTGCGCGGGAACCTGCCCTGCCCCTGCCCACGCTCACTCAGCCCCAGCCCGCAAGGCTTTGTGACTGTCAGGCATACCACGTGTTTGCAGCCTTAGGCCTTTGCCCTTGCTGTCTTTCTGTGTGATGTGCTCTGTCCCTAGATCTCTGCATGGCTGGGGACTTTTATCATTGAGGTCTCACATCAAATGTCACTTCCACAGTGACTTTCTTAGACTTTGTGACTTCGTCCTGTTTTTATTTTCTTCAGGCATTCACCAATCTCTGGAATTGTGTTTACTTCCCCTGTTTATGTGATCACTAGCCTTAGACAGTAGAGCCGTGGGAACACGTACCTCATTCTTCTTGCTCACTTTGGTGGTTCCAGTACTTAGAATAGTGCCTGGCACCATAGCAGACACTCAGAAAATATTCATTGATGAATGAATATTTATTTTTAAGATGCTTACAAACTAGTCAGAAGAAATGGACCTGTCTAAAAGTAATAATAACACACACATAAAATAGTAAGTTCCCTGGGAAAGGTATAGGTTAAGTTTTCTGGACATTCAGAATAGAGGAATGTGGGGCAGGGGACAGTTCTGAAGGGGCCCATAAGATTTAAATATGACAAAATTGAGTGGAAAGCAGGAAAAACTGGAGTGCAGCGTGAGGAAGCCTTGGAGAGAAACCGGTGTGAACTTGGACTGTCAGAGTTAACGGCTAGACCAGCAGGTCTGTGAAAGGAGGGGAAGAGCCCTTGCTGGACTCACCTGAGTTCTCTGCACTGTCCCGTGGTTCCTCCCTGGTTGGCTTCCTTTTCCATCCTCTCCAGTGTTTATGCTGCTGTCTTCAGATCTCCTATCCGTTACGGTCAGCTGATAACATTATGCCCAGTTCACAGCAATCATCACATCCTCCTGCTCCATATCACCCCAGCCTCACCTGTCCCTGTATCTGCATGCACATCCCTGTTCTGCTGGGAGAGTCTCAGTTCCTGGCTCACACTAATCCCTCCACCTGTGCTTTACATCCTGTAGCCTCCTACGTCCAGGGACCACCTTCCATCCAAATCATCCCCTCTCGTATGGTCCGCCTCGGACATTCGATTGTGAAGTTACCTTTTCTCTCCTCCTGTGTAGCTGTTTTGCCAGCATTGACCCTGGCCATCAGGGAGAGCATCGCTATTTACTCAGTTGCCTGTCCCACATTCCTGGACATTTTAATCCTTGACTCTTCCTCTCTTACCTTGTACGTCCCATCAGGGTAGACATACTCTCTGGGTAGCTCTCAGCTCTGCTTACAGTTTGTCCCTTTGCTGCTCCTGCTTCAAGCCACCGTGCCCTGATGACTGCCCCCTCCCATCAGCTTCATCTGGTCTTGCTCCTTTCCAGTCCACTGCTCACTAGCCAGAGTGATCTTACAAACAGGCAAGTCTGACCGTGGCAGGCACCCTTGTGTAGAAAGCTTTAGTGACACGACTGCTGTCAGGATAATGTCTTCATGTCATGATGTGCTGCAACATCTCTCACCATCCCCATGGATGCCAGTTCTTATGCCTGCTCCTTCCTGCTCTTCCATCTCCTTGCTGCCTAATGTTTGATACTGCATGTTTCAGCGAGGGCAGACTTCCTGCCCCCACGGTGTCCCCTTTTCTCTGTGCATGGCACCATGACCCACCGTAGGATGCATCTGCATACATGGTGATGTCCAGTTGACCTATCTCAATTCCCCCTAGACTCTGAGTACCTTGAGAGCAGGAACTGGGCCTTGCTTTCGCTTGTGTCTACTTTAGTATCTAGGAAATGCTTGATAGACATTTGCTTAATGAGTAAGTGAAGACTTGAAAAGGACAGGTGCCCCATAACAATGAAGGAGAAGGCAAGGGAGTGTGCATGAACTAATCAAAAGTCACAAATTGCATTGTTGCCTGAGCACCATTGGATCACATTTCTTCTCCCATACCATTATTTTGGAAATAGAAAGAGTTAAAGTAATTCTTTGAGAGAATTATTTACAAGCCATCTATCTGACTATTACTAAGGTAGAACATGAAATAAACCAAAGACTACTTATTAAATCAGCACACCCTTTTCCAAACAAAAAACAGCTGTCAGGGTTCTTCTGTTATATTTGTTACTCTTTAACTAGACATTGTAGACCAGTTTTTAAAAAATCACCATATGAAACTCCATCTGTGTTTCTGTGTGTTTAAGATACAGCCTATAAAGTGTAATATGAACCTGGGATTTTATACTGCTATATAATCTAGATCAAAAGCCAAAGAGTGTAACAATCATCATCTTTTATTCTGGGTTGGTCATACCATATAATCATGCATTTGGTTTGAACAGATATAAAAACAGAACTTTACGTGTTCCCTTTTATCCACTGTCCATTATGCTTGGAGTTTCTATCCATGGCTTAAAACACATTTTGCCTATAAAAACAAAATAATTTATATTCACAACTAGTGCATATATAAGGAATTTTTTCCAGTTTTTATTCTTGAATTGAATACACACACGCTTCAGAAGTGTGAAACACATATCTGGAGTGGTAAGTCACATGCTGGCTAAGAAAATCTATTCTTAAATTAGCAACATGGTAAGTTAGCTTTGAGCTAATGGGATATTTAGTGTGAATTATTTATGTATCCAAAATGTCTTGTGTCATGGTTACAAAAACTGTGTCTTTCTTTGTTACATTTAAACAAATGTATAAAAGACAATATATTATTCTCTAAGAAGATAGGCTGACTGAATATTTCAGGGGAACTTGAAAACTCACAAAGTGTTTCTTTGGCAGGGCAAATATATGGATATTGAATTTGATTTTAAAGGCGATCCACTGGGAGGAGTGATAAGTAACTGTGAGTATTTTATTTGAATCCTTTTAAAGAAGTTGAGAATAGCAAAACATACATTATAATAGAATATTTTAGATACTTGCAACTTCAAGAAAAAAGTATAAGAATATGTTTCCTACACTGTATCACAGAGAAGGGACATAGTGGATCTCTGGCAACTTGCTGCACTGATGGACCATGACTGCATTGGGGTATGGGTGGGGACTTGAATACCTTAATAAAAAATAAAAAATAAAAAAAAGAGTATGTTTCCTTTTCTTATACTGTTTCAGACCATGTGTTAGACTATGATTTCGAATTGTTTTATAATATAATTCAATTTTGAAGTCTTTTTTAAAGATCACTTAAGGTCTTTACATTTGAAAAATGTTTTAAAAGTCTGCTAAGGAAATAAGAATTAGTCCAACCATATTATTTTACATTCTATAGGTCTTTGAGCTAATCCAGTAATAAAAAAGGATTGTTCAATGATTATTTACTTTAACAAAATTATTTTATGATTTAAAGCCAATTGTAAATCATTGATCTTAATAACTTTTTGGGTGGCATCCAATAAAACAAGTGGACCTATACTTCAGATGTTTTTGTGAGAAATTTTGTTTGTCTTTTACTATATTTAGGTAATTGAAATGTGATATACCTGTTAGGTAGAAACAAATTTATTAGCTTTCTTCAGTTACGATTTTGTGATTATAGAAGTGAGATGTTCTTTGTCAAGGATGAAAAAATGAACAGTGTCAGGTGAGGCCTGCTTAACAGCTCCAGGTCCAGAGTTTTATAAGTGGACCTAATGGTGGGTATTTGTTAAAAATATGGACCTGTTCCTCAGTGCTTTGAGCTGTGGTGCGGCCAGCACTGCCCTGATGTCTCTGCTCCTGTTGCTTTTGTAGTTAATTAGTTTGGAAAATCTAAGATGACAACTCAGAGTTTGAGCACTTTCTAATGGAGCCAGGCTCTGGTTATCCTATTGAGTCCTTTTTTTTTTTTTGAGCAACACATGACTGAACTTCCCACCGCTCCTGGCCTCCTTACCACCCCAGAGTGCTATGGGGATTGTTAGAATGCAAAAAATCTCATTTTGGGTTAGAAGAGAATGATAGATTGGTTCCGGTACCCAAAGCAATGGTCATTAGAGTTGGTACAGCAGTGACATTCCTTCTTCAAATGACATTTTATGCCGAATTCCAACTGTGTAGCAGATTAAGACCTGCTCTGGTTGAAGAGAAGGTGAATATCAGAACCCCTGAGTTCCCAGTGGCCCCCAAGACCTTCCTGGTGAGCTCTAGAGCCAGAGGAGAGCCATTTGAAAGTTAGTGTTTTAAGTAATTTGGGCAAACTATGCAGCTTTTTTTTCTTAATTTTTAATTCACAATTCATAGAGAAACCTTGTAGGCAAGAGTTTTCTCATCTTTGAAGCACTAGGATGAATTCTATGGTTCTTGCCATTTACACTGTTCTGTACTTTTTAAATAGTTTTATTTTCCATTTTAGTTTGCCTGACTACATACTTTGTATACC
Organism: Manis pentadactyla; assembly: GCF_030020395.1. NCBI lineage: Eukaryota > Metazoa > Chordata > Mammalia > Pholidota > Manidae > Manis > Manis pentadactyla. The sequence goes on from NC_080024.1 coordinate 36,679,224, forward strand.
ATGCATTGGGATTAAGTGTTTTTATAGAAATGTATAGTTATTAAAGAAATGTCTTGAGGAGAAAGTTTTAATATAAAGTAAGATAGGCTAGGATAGTACCACTTAAGTGGTTTTGTATGTCAAATACTGAAGCAAATGTAGTTATACAAACTATATGTGATGTAAATGAAAGCAAGTGATTATAACCCTGCCAAGCCTGTTAGGCAAACTTCCTTCACAATGTAGCTGATGAGAGCTGGATAGGAAAAGATATGCCTCAATTTTAAGACCACCATTTGAATGATTAATTTTTATTGTGAAAGATATTCATAAATCTTTAGCACTTTTTATAAGATAAATTAACTCTAGCTCTTAGTTTAATAATTCACAGTTTTTTAAAAATGGGGTTAAGCTTCCTGGTTTTATTATAGAACTTACATCTAAACATTGTGGAATGATTGACTCAGTAGTACTTTTGAGGACTCCAGGAAAATATTTAAGGATCACTTTGTTAAAAGTATTAGAAAATAACAGGTTTTACATTTTGGAGTTTTAAGTTCCAAACAGAAATGCCTTTCTGCTGCCTAATTCTTGCAGTATCCATGGAGAATAAATATTAAAACACTCAGTTCTTTTCCAATTAAGATTAATATATCATTATGACTGAATTTCATATGGTCTTTGTTACCATTTGTTCCCACAGTGAAATTATATTGAAATTTGTGGTAGTGGGAACACCCTGGTATTTTAGAGTATCTGTTTGGAAACGAAAGTACTCCATTAGTGGTAGGAGCAGGAAATTTCACCCTCTATGGAGAGAGGACTGAGTCATGGTGGTCACTGGGAGTTGCTGTCTGCTGGCTTAAAGGGATGAACATAAATGGGCAAACCCACTCTACTTCTCTCCAAGCTGCAACAAGTTAGCTTCTTGTAGTCTAGAAAAGACGAGATTTGCTATTTTGTAAAAAGTATATTTTGCTCCCTTTCCCAGCACCTGCCTAGTAAAACCATAGATCATTGTTGGCTATAATTACTACCTTAGAAAAAGTACAAGATGACTTGAGCCAGATGTGTACCCAGGAAGTTGAAAGGAAGCCCAGTATCTTACTCCCTTGTTCTAAAAGAGGTATGCTGTAAAACTGAAGTCTGGCATTCACTTGAAAGGCCAGATCTGTATCCCTGAGGTTAGTATCATTAGGCGAGAGGTGTTAGAAAAATAGAAAATGGCAAATGTTTGCTTCAGTAGAGAAGATAAAATATGGAAGCATGTCCAGATATTTGGCTGATGTAAGATAATATTTCTCCTACTTTGTTAATGCTTATAGGTCTCATAAGATGTATACATTTGTATTTGAGGATTTTGGATCTAGTGTTATGAACTAGAAACTTTGGGAAACCTGCAGCTTTTATTAATAGTCACAGACACTTTCTTATAGCTGTGACACTGATAGCAATGTAGACTGTAGAGAAAACGTGGTACAAGTTTTAAGGGATTGTTTCTCCTAAAAGAAGACTAGCACAGAGATATATATGCTATGAAAAAACCTTAGGATTTCAAGTATTTATGTACCTGAATCAACTGAAAGGACAAGGCCCATTCATAGTAGCTTCTCAAGAACCTACTGTAACACCCAACTCACAGTAGGTGCTTAGTAAATGCTGGAGATGAGTATGGAATTGGTTAAATATGGGCAGACCCTACCTTTTTCTGCTAAATTATTTAGGACATATCCATGAGCCTGTTTGTGTACCTATTACTGTTGTATCATGTGGTTTCCAAAGTCTAAACAAAAAGACAACAAGTTACTTAATTCTTGGTGCCCCCATGTTTTCACATTTGAAATGGGATAATAATAGTACTGATCTCTCAGGGTTGCAATGCAATGTAAATTATTTGCTAACATCTAAAGCACTTGTAATAGTGCCTGGCACATAGTAAGCACCCGATACATGTTTGCTTTTTTTCACTTATTTGTTTACTGTCTCTAGCCCCTAGCCAAAGTATCTGTTCTGTGAGGACAGAGCCTTCGTCTGTGTGTTGGTTCATTGCTGAATGACACCAATAAAAGTTGTTGGTAACACCTAATAGGTACATGTTTAGTTAATTAATAATCACACAAATGTACAAGTAATTTCGTTTTTGGATAATTTTGTCTGATTTTTAAAATAGAGATATTGACATAAAACATGTTTCAGATATATGACATAATGATTAAATATTTGTATGTATTGTGAAATGATCACCACAGTAAGTCTAGTTAACATCTGTCACAAAACATAGTTAAGGAATTATTTTTCTTGTGATGAGAACTTTTAGCATTTACACTCCTAGTGACTTCCAAGGATGCAGTGCAGTATCACTAACTATAGTTGCCATGCTGTCCATTACATCCCCAGGACTTTTTATTTTATATATATGAATAGTCAATGCTAATAACTATAAAGTACTTTTCCAAAATCCCAGAAAGGCAATAGAATTCCTGTTCTATTCAGACATTATCTGTTACTTCCTTCTGTGTTCAGTTTGAAGGAAATAATATGATCCTGTGAACTATGAAGGAAAGCAAATGTTGACATTTGTATGGCTTAGTTATTATTATTGCCCAGAAAGCCACCCCAAAATTAGTAGGGTAAAACAATGGCCCTTTTATGTGCTTTTGGATTCAGTGGGTCAAGAATTCAGATGGGGCGAAGCAGAGTTAGCTTGTCTCCATGTTCCGTGGGGCATCAGACTCAAATGGTTGGGGCTGGTTTGCATGTGTGGAATTTGGAATCCTTTGGAGGCCTTCTCATTCACATGCGACGGCTTGTGGGTGGGATGATCCAGTGGTTGTGCTCAGTGGGACTGCTGACTGCAGCCCCCAAAATGTGGCTTGGGCTTCTCAGTATGGCTGGTAGGCTCTGAGAGGAAGTGTTCCGAGAGGGATCCTCCTGACGGGGAGTGTTCCAAGAGACCCAGGAGGAAGCCACAAGTAGCCTGGGAAATCCTCCAGCCTCACTTCTGCTGTACCTTATTAAGTCACAGTAGGTACTAACATGCCCGGTTTCAGGGGCGGGGGATGTAAATGCCACCTGTCAATGAGAAGAGTGTCAAAGAATTTGTGACCATATTATTTTAAACAACTCAGTCTGATAGAGTGCTCTCAGAAATGGCCACAATTCCTCACCTTCTGTCACAGCCTTGGGTAGTCCCCTCTTCTCTCAGTGACTCAGAGCTTGGCCATGAGATTTTTTTTCTGGTCATAGGAACAATCAGCAGATACAGCACAACCAGAGACCTGCAAATTGGTTGTACACTGGAGCTTACCCTCTCCTGCTCCTCTTGGGAACTGTCTCATTATCACCATGTGCATGAACCTGGACTGGTCTGCTGGGTGCTGAGACACATGGAATGAATCAGCAGACATATGAGTGAGGGTGGCATAGATCAGCTAACCGGCCAGCAGCCCATGAGCAAACCCAGCCGAGATCAGCTGAACTAGCTCAGACCAGAACTACAAAGGTGACTCTCAGACTCTAGCTAATACATGGTATTGTTCTAAGCTGCTAAGTTTTAATACAGTGAAAACTAACTGATATAAAGGTGTAATACATAATATCCTTTCCCCCACCCAGTTTGGAAACACATAGGAAACAGGCACAGGAATCAAGCTGGAGAGGCAGCAGCTCTATTACTGTTAGAGGCAAGGTTGAAGAAAGCAGTTTTTGGTTTACTACCCAATGGGTGTGCCGGTAGCTCTGGTGGTCTGGCAGCTAGGCAAGCATGGCCTCTCCTTGTGTCAGCCTGCCTGTCTCACAGCCCTGGGGCATGGAGCTGAACATGTGCACAGTGTGAGGCATGGGCGGGCTGAGCTGAATGTGCATGGCCGTTTCCTTCTCCAAACCTCGCTACTCAGAGTCCTTCCTCCTGCCAATGGGAGGAGTGAGAAAGGGGCTGCGAGGGGCAAGGGAGTTAGTCTAGGGAGATCCTCCCACTTGGAGTCCTAAAGCAGAAAGAAACATTCACCCTGCTCACAGAGAAGATGGTGTGGAATGAATCACTGAATTCCTGTTCTTTTACATTTCTTTTGAATTTGTGATACAGTTGGCTTATAGTTTTCTGTGCTGATGATCTACTTCATGGCATGTTGTTTAATCTATATGTGTGGTGTATTCATGCTTGGAATATGGAATAACATTTTACTCTTTTAAATGGTTTGAGATTATAGCTTTATTCTTTTTATGTGATATCCTTGTTACCATTGATGATAAGTCAAATCAGGAGGGCAACTGCCTGTTATAGCACTTCCTAAAGGAACCCTGGTCTGCTTTGTTTTCTGAAAATACATATATTGAGATGAAATTAGAGATTACCGGTACATGAGTCAGTTCTCAGTAGCTGGTATCCTCAGCAGTAAACTGTCTGTTTTTAATGTGTCTTCCTCAGGGTCAAAAACTGAAACAAAATATTATCTAGTTTGTAGTACAAGTCTGGGCTTTTTTAGCATTTTCATTTTGAAGCTCCTGAAGAAGGCAGCAGTGATCAGCTGTGGGTTGTGAAGTCTCTATAGCAATAAAACAAATTTCAAAGAGCAGTTCTGTTACTCTGTAATGGATGGCTTTATATAAAAGTAGGTACTTTTCCTTTGTCTTGATTTTACTTTGGTGTTCTTTCTTTTACAAAAGAAAAAAGGCTTTTTATCATGAAACAAGATTGTATACAAATATGGAAGGAGCCAGGTGTTCAAGTATATATAAATGAATTAGGGTGGTTTGTCCAGTAATAAGATATTATGGACTAGATATTTCATTAATTTTATTTCAGGGTTGGGCATGGAATTTTAGATTCAAATAAAAGCATTTATGAATAAGTTTTCAGTTATTAGATAAACATTAAATTCGTATTAGAAAACAGTCTGTTGTGAAAATACATATATCTAGGTAACCGGAACCTAATAAAAGTAGTCATTGGTTATGTAGATAATAAGCCAGGTTTTCTTAGTGTGTTAAAGCCCAAGTTAGCAGGTGACTGAATGTTGAGTGAAACTTTCAGCTGATTTTTTAAAAAGTAGAAGTTTGCTTTTGGAAGTGGAGGCAGGGGAAAAACTGTAATGTCATACTGTGCCAGGTATTTTAGATCTCTCAGAGCCCATCACCTGCAGATAGCTGGAGATCTGAGTGAGACCTAGGCTGAGAGGGACTCTGGTGACCATTCACATTTACTTTCTTTTACTATAATGCACATGCACAGTGACTGATTTATAAGAAGATATTTGCCCCATCCTTTTGGCTTGAAAATTTGTCATTAGTGGAACTTCCTAATTGTCAGTCTTGAGGGTTATATTGTCTGTTTCCAGAAAAAGTGTAGAGTTGATTTTAGAATATGTACCCCAACATATGAACAAATGTAAGTTCATAGTCAGTTTTCCATTGAAAGTATGCCCAGTAACTCACTGGTTGTTTGACACTTTTTCTTTAGGGATGGTTATCCAAGACAAAAGAGAGAAACATTGTAGTTAGTTGGATTGCAGATCTGTAATTATTGTTAAGTGTATCATTGTGCTTTAATGAAAGGGCGTACATTGATGAGAAGAGCCTAAATGCCACTCAAACCCTTTTTTCATAATGTTTGTCTCTGAGCAGTGGTGAGGGGCATGGGGTCTCTGGGGTCCGTGTTACGTATTACGGACTGTCCTTGTCATTCTGGCCTTACTGCAAAACTAAGACAAAGCTGATTCTTCTGTAAGCCTTAGTCAAAACCATTTCTTTTTTTTTCAGAAAGGAGATTACTCAAAAGATAAAGAAACTGATCATACTCTTCAGTCTTTTATCAGTTATTTTTCACACTAATGTATTTTTTTCTTCTTCACAACCACTACTTGTTCTCCTGTTTGTTTCTTTGCCTATCAAAAGGTGTCCTTCTCCAGCAGCTCTAAGCTTGGACATTTACTTCTTTCATTATCTTGTGGGGAGGTTGCATATGACATGCATGCACACATGGACCTGCTGTGGACCAGCTGGTAACTAGTCAAAATTAAGAAGCCCCTAAATGATGGCCTGGTTCTGCTAGTAGTCAAGTGGCAGAGGCATGGCAGAGTAGGTAGAGAAGTTCTAATTCTGGATTTCATCTGTCCCTTCCTATTGATTTTCCCCTTTAGAATGGCTTAATAGGTTTATCTCTTCCCTTAAAACTTAAATTTAAATCAAATTTAAATTTAAATTACATTTATATCTTGATGGGGAACTGTACCTTCATTGAAATATATGGAGACTCTTTTGTTCTCTTCTCTACTAAATATTTAATTTAATGGACTATACTCCTCTTTACTGGATCTTATTAACAGGTGCTTGGTCTAAAGCAGAAGAGAAGGCTGTGCCAGTGTTTTGCTTTGAATTAACTCAGGGGCACATTTCAGTAAATTAAAATGGTCAGGAGGCATATCGTTATAGTGAATTGAATTCACATTCTGTATGTGAGTAATTATTTGATACGGCTTTGTACTGTTAGTTATGCTGGTGCATGCACATTAAAAAAAAATGGAGTAGGGAGTGCTTTTAAGTATTAGTAAATTATTTTTAGGTGAACATTTTCCATGATACTTTTCTACCTAGAAGCTTGTAACTTACAAGAAAAGTCATGAAGAAATAGGGGGCTCTGGAGTAATAGACTATAAGCATTATAGGTGGTAAAGCCTTCAACTGTTTTGTAATAAAAGGTTCCTCATTTTGTGATTGAGTTGCTTAGGTAAAGTCATATATTTTTTGTAAAGTACAGTATTTCCCAATGTCTATGGATTTTCCTTTTTTTTTTGCTGGAAAATTATAAGGAATGTAAGCATGATACCTTAGTCACTTGAAGCTTTGCATTTGTGCTCTGTCACTTAGTAGTGACAATGTGGTATGAGCTTCATTTTCTCATCTATAAAATAGGGGTCATAGAACCAACCTCGGGGGAGGTGGTCAGGGTTCAATATGATAATGAAAGAAAAGCACTGAATGCGTGATGGAAGGTCAGTGGAAGTTCCCCTCTGCTTCCCCATTGCACCTTTCCTTTTAAACACACATCATATTATGTTTCATATTTGAATATGACAGCAGTCACTCTTGTCAGCGTGTGTGGTGGGAGTCAACATTGGTCAACATTCTATTCCACGCTGTTCCCACATGAGGATTATTTAACTTGGTGGCTGCTCTCTGCTGAATTTTATAGCCGTTGCTGTTTCTCTCCATTGTCTATGACATTTGTTCAAAAAGTGCATGAGGCTGGCCAGTGTGTTGCACAGTGTGGCTCTTACATGCTTTAAAGGTATTATTTCATGCCTTGAAGTACCACAATTTACTTATTAGAATGTGACTGGGTAAGCGCCACCCAATAATTGTCATCATTAAGGTGACCCTGTGAGGTGAGAGGGCAGCAGGCTATTAATGCTTACAAAGTTTTGCAGGATTCTCTGTGTCATGGGAAGAGCCTGGGGTCTGTGGGCTTTGACAGGTGTAGGACATATGGTCATTCTGCCTTCCCTATCCCTACCTCCTGTTCTCTGTTAAGGGTCTTGGCAGTCCTGCCTTGGAAAGAGCTGCTTTTGGTTTGGGTGGTACGGGTAATTGGGAGCATGTGTGACTTGCAGACCAAGAGGAAGAAGGTCTTGGTGTTTGCAGTCAGGGCTGGGCTTGTTCCCAAATAGCTCCTGGCCCATAGTGGGTGAGCAATAAGTGAGCTGATGGAATGAATTTGTGCATGAACAGATGAAGTAAACTGTAGCATTTGTTTATATTTTTCATGTAGTTGAGTTACTTTCTTCTAGACTTGAGGAATTTCCTATAAGGATTAGCTTCTCAACGAAGAACCTGTGGGTTCTTTCTTCTGAACCTGTGCTAGTACTCTTAAGACCCCATAGGAGCTTGGTCCCATGATAAATAAGTAAATCGTACTGCATTTGTATCCTTATCTGTTCAGTCTGTCTTCTGCTCTGTATGTCAGTATTTACTGATTTATCGATGGAAATCTTAAGTCCTTAGAGATGATGAATACTACATAGACCTTTTTTCTCTACATTTTTTCTTACTTGTGTGCTTTTCAATTTCTGTCTTCTTTCCTTTTGGTAAATATGAAGTCTTTGTGATTTGAGGGCATGGGCAGTCATCCAAATCAAATGAGAGCTGGAGCTGAAAATGAAACTCTACAGCATCCTGTTCCTAATGTTTGGTATTTACATATTTTTGTTCTCTTTGTAGACAACTTAATTTTATGATCTTGTGACCCATCTCCTCATTCTTGTAAATGACCTCATGTGTTTGGAGCATTTAGGGCTTGTTATTCATCAATCTACACTCTTCAACTCTATCTAGGCTCCTCCTCACATGCTGGTGTGGATTCCAGAAATACAAATAAGCAGTTCAGTGGTCTTTCCCAGAGACATTGCACATCACTCTCTCCCTTACTTGTTTGATAATGTTTAGATTTCAACCTGACTGGAAATAAAATGTGTGTGTTCTCTAGAATTAGTGCTCAATAATGGGATCACTGATTCGGAATTTTATAATTAAAATTGGCCTTTGCCCATAGAATCCAGAGTCTCTTTTATGTCACTAGTCAGTGACAATCACGTCTCCAGGCAGGAGTGTTCCCTGCTGCTGTATTTCCCCATCTCTGGTGTGTGGCCGATGGCTCTTCTCTGGTTCGCTTCCTTCCTTCCTTCCTAACTTCCTTCCTTCATTTCTGGATGAGAGTTTAAAAACTTATTGAGACATCACATTTGCAGGATGAAAAATTATCTGGAATCAATGAGAGTATTATGTTACATAACACCGAATTCCACTGAATGAGAACTACATTTCATTCTCTAATACTACAAGATATCAAGAAAATCTGGTTCTTTTGTCCCAGGTAGCAGGGCATGTGGTTACAAGATGGGGTCTGCACTTGGTCAGATGGTCGTATTTCAAATCTTACTTAAACTTTTGGACCGTCAATTTTTCATCCATTAAATAATACTTCATAAAATGGTTGGGGGAATTCACTGAGATAATGTCTATAAAGCACTTAGCATGTAATGAGATCTCAAAATGTTAACTTACTTTTTATCATTATAATCACTAAGTGGTTTTGTAACTAAATGGCTGAATTCCATTACTTAGATTTATAATGGTACCTACTTTTTGTAGAACTTAACATCCTATATTACATAAAACCAAGAGAGTATTCCTATAAAAATTTTTCTGTCTTTAATCAGCTTGTTGAATGTATTGTTGGACTTATTTTGGATATTCACTGTTGTTTTAAAAGAACCTGGTTTGTTTAATTTGGTAATTTGTTTGAGTTAGGCTTCTTCCTGAAAGTAGAACTAAAAATATAGCTTCTGTTACTATTTTATTAATACAAAACAGAAATCGATAAAGAGGGGGGAGGAAACCCATGCTGGATTTGAAAGCAAAATTAGTATTATACTATGATTTGATTTTCTTGCTCTTTAGATCTTTTAGAGAAGTCTAGAGTTGTTAAGCAGCCAAGAGGTGAAAGAAACTTCCATGTGTTTTATCAGCTGCTCTCTGGTGCCTCTGAAGAGCTCCTCGGTATGTCTATGTTTCTGTGTTTTAATTTTTAGTGTCACATCATTTCCAAAGGAAATTTTTTCAGAGTATCCCATATGCCTTTACCCTTCCTTCCTAAAAGTTTTCCACAGTTGAAGTGAAGAATACGGTGCGTTTGCTTCTATCACACCCCAGCGTTTGTTTGGTACCTATCCCCGTTCTTCACCAGACAACCATGCTGCGTGTCTCCGACGGTTGACAGTGGAGAGCTAACATGGGGGAGGGCGCTAATCATAACTGTTTAAGAGAAAAGAAAAATATTCCCCTAGGGAGAGGAAATTAGCAGGGAACTGTAGATGAATATAATTAGAAAAAGAACAAATTACTCAGTGAAAGTTTAAAAATAGTAAAGAGACATTTGTAAGTTATACACAGATGTTAAAAATCTGACCCTTGGATATTTCAGAGAATTAAGCGCATCAGGATAGTATCCAGTTGCCAATAAGAGCTAAGTGAGGAAAAGTCATGAACAAATTTTTCTAACAAGAAGAGCTATGGGAAGTCAGCAACACTTGGGAAAAAAATCATGCCTACTAATAATCAAAAGTGTAAATTAAAACAGCCCTGAAGTACTCAGTATACATACATTAGCAAAAGTTATTTAAAAGGATAAAGCCAGCAGAGTTTATCTCTGAGAGTTTATCTGCAGGCATTGGTCTCCTTAAGAGCTTGTGGTTGGTACCCAAGTGACCCTTTCGTCCTGGGGAACTATTGGCAATTCAAAATCAGTTGTAAAATCATCTGGGCCCAGCACTTACACACACCTTTTTTCGAAATTTATCCCAAAGCTATAATTCAAATGAATTCAAAAAACATTCTGTATGAAGACATTTATCACTGCCCTGTATTTGTTATTAAAACTGGAGACAACTCAAATGTCCAATGACAGGGGAATCACTAGGCAGGCATCATATGTTACAATGAAATAGTACATCGAAGATATTTTACATTACAAAAATATGGAAAGGGCCTTACCAAAGAAGAGTAAATGTAAAAAAACAGAGTTTGAAATATGTACAACAGTGTTAACAGTGATTTTAGAAAAATGCTATTATTGATATTTAGACATCAATTTTTGTTAATTGTCTATATAATATGAAAGTCACTTTATCTGAAGGATTTAAAAAATGAGATATTAAAGATGATTAGATTTATTGAAGTATCTATGAACTTATATGTGTGATTCAATAGATAAACTGAAACTCGAGCGGGATTTCAGCAGATATAACTACCTGAGTTTGGACTCTGCCACAGTTAATGGAGTGGACGATGCAGCAAATTTCAGAACTGTTAGGGTAAGATATAATCTTTTTATGACTCTTTAAAATGGGTAACACTATACTTCTCAGTGGGAATTGGTAAAATTCTGAGTTTTCTTTAATGTATAACTTATGCTTCCTAAGGCTTTAGAATTATACAAAAATTTGTTGTATTCATGTTAGTTTTATTATTTTACTAGCTCAAATGTCCGATAGTTAGTGTGAAGGCCATGCTTAATAAAAATATGTAATTTTACTGTTGACCAAAAGTAACTTTTTTTATATTATCTTAACTCTTTTAATGTTATATTTAAATTCCAAATATTTTTGTAGCCATAGCTCAGTAGTTAACTTCTAGCTGTGAAAACTAACCTGGGAACATGTTAAAGCAAAACCATTTTTGAGACAGAAAATCATGTTTTTATTCAGTTTTAGAAAAATCATGTATAAATCAGAATGATTAGCTTTCATGTTCATTAGAGAAGAAATTATTTTAAATAATGTCTTATGTTCTATGTTTATGTGGCACTTTGAAAATTACTCCTATTAGGATGTGATGTGGTAACTAATTTATTTCCAATGTGATGGCTATGGTAGTGGTGGTGGGGAGGGGTGGGTTGGATTACAGATAAAATAATATTGGCATTGGTTAATCTTTGAGGGGGAGTGAAAATGACTTGGAGTTCTTTATTCTACTCTTTTTTCTTTTGTATATGCATGAAACTTTCCATAACAAAAAACTTAAATTACTCACATTGCTAGGTAGCCTAGTCATGAATGAACAAATGAATGAATGAATGAATGAGCTGAGTTATTCTCAAAAAGAAAGCATTTCTTTAGTCATTTTGTATGTCATTTTTACTCATTTAGTCAATGAGTATGTCATTTTTAAAAAACTGTGTATGTATCCTCATGGGGGAAGCCTGTTGATACATGGACATGATTTTAAGACTTGAGTTCAAGACTAGTCTGCACCTACGTTTCCTGACAAATCATTAGCACTTGATAAAAATTTATGACTGCATGTTCCTTGTTACCCAGTAGTGCCTTGAATCAGGGACTTCACCTTTGCAAATCACATTTTTTCTCATAAGTAAATAAATAAGGAGGTTTCCATGTAGGGGGTTATGAAAGCTTTTTGTTTGGTTTTGTTTCTTACAGCAGAACCTCAGTGTAAAATAAGATGCATGCATGTTTGCCCATGTACACACACACACACACACACACACACGCACACACACACTGAGCTTCTGTGTTTGAAGAGAGGTTAGGAACCCAAGGCTCAGCTCTTAGCCTCCCCTTCTATCTTCCTCTTTGCATGGCCCCTTTGCTGCAGCAGGAGAGGTACCCGAGGGCTCCTTGAAACCACTGAACAAGTCATGATCCCACATTGGTGCTACATCAGGTCTGTTCATAGGTTTGCCATCTGGAAAGTTTATTCTGGGACACTTTTTTTGTTGTTGTTTTGTTTTGTTTTTCAGAAATAAGTCTGTTATATGGTTCATTAAAAAAAAAACAGTAAAGAACTACATAAAGAAAACAGGTGCTTTTCCCCCTCAGAATGCCATGCAGATCGTGGGGTTTATGGATCATGAAGCCGAGTCTGTCTTGGAGGTGGTGGCAGCAGTGTTGAAACTGGGAAACATCGAGTTCAAGCCCGAATCGCGAGTCAATGGTTTAGATGAAAGCAAAATCAAAGACAAAAATGGTAAGTCACTGGAGAGTCACCTTTTCTAGAAAACTTGCTTTGAACTTCTGCCCAGTTTTTATCTAAGAAAGAAAGAAAAACTTCTGCTTTCTGTTGGTTTGAGAAAGCTTTGTAGTGACACTGTGCAGAAACATAATTACAGCCAAGTTTTAAGTCTTTTGATTTCTGCATTTCATACTGTTCTGTCGGAACGTGATTTAGCCTGAACACTGCAAGCCTTGAAAATGATAACTAGCAGCACATACGCAGTCACCTTTTGTATCCAATCCTCCCAACAGAGTTAAAAGAAATTTGTGAGCTGACCAGCATTGATCAGTCGGTTCTAGAACGGGCATTCAGTTTCCGAACAGTTGAGGCCAAGCAAGAGAAAGTTTCTACTACACTGAATGTGGCTCAGGTAGGTGAAATGCAGTGTCCAGAAGTGAGTCTTTGAAAAGTCTGTGATAATTTTATTTAAGTGGAAACAAAATTTTATTTTGTGGGCTATTATCTTCACAGTCATACTGTATTCCAGGTCTCATTCTAGGCACTGAGGGCATAACAGTAAACTAAACTGGTAAAGGTCTCTGCCCTGCTGGAACTTAAAATTATGGCAGGAGGAGCCAGACAATAGCCAGTGTATCTACTAAATAAAATTATTTGTATAGCAAGCTGACAGTGGACAAAGGAAAACTGGAGCCATGGAAGGCAGATCCATGGTGCTGGCAGTGGACATTTGGGTCTGAGTAAGGTGGGAAATGACTGAAGAGTTTTGAGTGTGAGTGGGTTGGCAGCCCTATATTTCAAAAGGTCATCCTGGTTGCAGTATGTAGAGCAGAGTGTAGGGAAGAGGGAGTGAAATCAGGGTGTCTTAGTCCATTTGGGCCACTATAACAATGCCATAGACTGGGGACTTAAAATACTTGTTTCTCACAGTTCTGGAGGCTGGAAGTCTGAGATCAGGGTGCCAGCACGTCGGATTCTCGGAGAGGGCCCTCTTCTGGGTTGACATGTGGCCACCTCCTTGCTGTATCTTCTTTACATGGCAGAGAGAGGGAAAGAGAGCGAGCAAGCTAGCAAGAGAGCCTGAGAGAAAGCACACACCTGCCTGCTCCCTGCTATCTTCATCCTTTCACAAAGGGACCAGCCCGTCACAGGAACTCCACCCTTAAGACCTCATCTAAAACCTAATTGTCTTCTAAAGGCCCAGCTCCAAGTACCATCACACTGGGGGCTGGAGCTTTAGCATCCGTATCTTCGGGGGATAGAAACATTCAGTTCATAGTTCATAGCAGAGGGAGCTGCGAGGGGCTGGGCGCTAACCCAGGGATGAAGATGGTTTGAACCTAGGGGGCAGCAGGGCAGTGAGAGGTGGTCACATCTGGATACATTTTGAAGGTACAGGCAACAAGATGATGGCTTGATACGTGATATGAGGGAAAGGAGTCAAGCATGAATTCAACATTTGTTGCCCAAGCAAGTGGAAAATGGCATTGCTGTTTATCGATTTCAAGAAGACGGTAGGAGAAGGCAGCTTGTAGTCAAATGGCCGAAGTGGCCTCCCTCCTTGCCCTCCTTATTGTACCCACTCCATCCTCCACACTGAGCTCTGTGAAGTCTTTCTGAGACACAAATCTGAGCTTACTTCTCTCCTTTGGTTCCAGCTGAATGGGTGGATGCATGGAGGATGCGTGTGTGTGTGTGTATCTAGGCCTTGGGGCCTCTTCAGTGTAAACCCTTTGTTCTGTGGCACAGACCTTTTCCCGTCAGTCAGTGCTGATCTGGGCTGGAACTAAATGAATGATTCAGGACTGTCCTACTCGGACCTTCCTTATCCAACTGTGTTCTCACTCTCCTTTCAAGTGGCCTTGTGCATCTACACAGCAGTAGGGTGGATTTAGCTTTCTCTCAGCTGCCCTGAACGAGGCTTTTCTACTAACCCAAGAGTGCCTACATGTCTTCAGCTTTCTTTCATCATTGAGTTTCTTATTTTAGGTGAACCATTTGGCCATGAAAAATACTAACTTTTTAAATGTAAATTAGGTTTGTATTAATCCTTTCTAGCTGTAACTGTTGTGTGTCCTTCCTAAATTACTACTTCTGCTGGCATGCCCGTCCCAGGCCACCTTACTAATTCAAAGTCAGCTGGTGAGTGACAGACTTAGTCAAGAAAAATTGGTTGAGAGCCTGCTCAGCACAGCCCCCAGGTAAGAGGCACATAAGGGATTACGGAAGACTTTATGGAGAAGATGGTTTCTTAGCCAGTCCTGAAGAGTTATGTGTATAAAGAATGGGCGAAAGGGCACTTTAAAAAGAAAATGGTGCAAAAAGCCAGGTTTGGAGTACATGTCAGGAAAAGGGTTGATCAAGCTTGGCCACAGCTTCAGATATGAAAAAAGGATTCAAAGGAATATGGCCAGAATGGTGAGTCTCTTGGAGTCACAGAGTGGAGTGTCTACAGCAGCAGTTCTTAAACCTGAGTGTGCATCAGAATCACTTTGATGTTTGTTAAACACAGTTTGCAGGCCATGCTCCAGAGTGCTTGGTTCAGTAGGTCTGGGGTAGGACTGAAGAGATTGCATTTCTAAGAAGTTCAGAGATACTGCTGGTTCAGGGCCCACGTTTGAGAACCACTGTGTGGATGGTTACACTGGGTTTAGACATTCTCAGGAGTCACAATGGGGTTGGCATGTATACAGTGACGCAATGAGAAAACGCCTGTTGATTAAGAAGGCCCTTTAGGATATCCATAGATAGATAGACAGATAGATAGATAGATAGATAGATAGATAGATAGATAGATAGATAGATAGATAGATAGATAGACAGATACATGTGGAATATATTTGTGGGTATATTTCGGTCTGTTTTATTGTGTTTTAGACTTGCCTTGTAGCCATCCTCTCTAGAACCAGGCCCAGGTGCCTCCTACTCTATAAACTTGAGTCATCTTGCATCACTGAGTAAAACTTTTCCACACTCTTTTAACCTTTGACATCAAAGAATTTGGCTTGAGATTCCCAATTATTCAGCTCCTTATTCAAGTTTTTTTTTTTTCTTTTTCTTTTTTTATAATGCAGGGTTAAGGTATTTGTCTCTACTGCTCTTATTGCCTAGAAGGTTTTGATTCCAGTGAGAGGTGATTTGTTTCATTAACTTTTCCTCATAGCTTCAATTCTTGGGCACAATTATCATCTTTATGGTCTCATGTCTCATTTTCCCCAAGGCATTTAGATCTCCAGATATACTGACTAATGATGAAATAATAGGAACTTTAGAGTTATCATTCAGCTCCACCACATATTCTTGTTGGCTTTCCAAGCCCCTCTGTAATTTGACCCTACACGGCTTACTTCAGTTTATTCCCTACTAGTTCCTTAAATGTCATACTTATTTTTACCTGTTGCCTTTGCCTGCCTCATACCACCCTGTCATTGCTAACTCCTTCTGCCCATCTCAGTGGCCCATCTAATCACACCCCATCCAGGTGTAATTCCTTGATCCTTAATCATATAAGCCCCTGGGTTCTCCCTTCTCTGAATTCCTTTTTCTCTGCAGTTTGACACCTGCCTTCTGGTTGCTTCGTTCATATTGGTTTTATCTCCCCCACACTACCTTAAGCTCCTAGAAGCTGGGGCCCCACAGCCATGCATATCTGTGTGTCCCTCCATGTACTGTCCCGGGCCACATCGGATACCAGTCATCTCTGACGCAGATTCCGCCTGGGACTTCTCTTACTGAGCTTTACACAGCTGCAGAAATGCATAGTTTTTTCATATTGTGCTTTGAATGTGAGTTGGTGAATCAGTGCACTGGGTGTCATTCCCAACTTGTTAGTGAGCCTTGAATGGGAGTAAACATTCCTCCCCTTACTTCAGAGGATATTATTCTGAAGGTAAGGTGGTGTGAGTCAGACGCAAGAAGTCAGAGGTAAGCAAATTTTGAGTGCCTGGGGCCAAAGATAGCTCAATAGACATATTTTATTTGATGGAGGGGTTGTTTTCTTGTTTGTTTAGTTTTGTTTGTTTGCTTGCTTTATTTATTTATTTTTTTTGTTTGCTTGCTTTTTAAATTTTGAATTTTGAAAGAGTCCTCCAGCCCCTGTAGATCCCACTGCTTCCCATACAGTCCCTGGAAGCATTTGAGTTTGAGATTCCTGGGATAAATATTTGTTTAAAGGAAGCAAAGATGATTAATGTTGACAATGAATGCACTTTCAAAAATACAAAGCAGTTCACGAGTTTAAGGTGTCACTGTTACTAGAACTGCGTATTGAAATGGTGGTTTGTTGGAAGCAGGTATCATAACTAAAAGCACTGGGTGACATTACAACGAAGGAGGGTCTGTTTACAGATACATAATGCTTTACATTTACAAAAATGTAATAAGATTATGTGTGTTTTGAGAACTGGAATTTACAAGAAGAAAGGGGGAAAGGATTAAGAAAGAATCATAGAGGCTTATGAGGTATAGTACTAAAGGAAAAGGATACTTCAAAAATCATAATATAAGTAAATCTGTAGACGTACTGTGTGCCGGGCACTATTCTAGGCACTTAAGTCACCTATTTTAAGGAAGTGAAAACTAGGAAGGAATTGGAGAATGGCTATTCACCTAAATTGGGCTCCTTTCTCTGTTTCAGCCTTTTACATGCATTTTTTGCTATGGAATCATTCATTACCCACCTTCTCCTGCCCAACACAGCATTGTACAGTTGGGTTTTATTTTTTGCTCACTTCTAGGTGGATTTTCTAACCCTCATTGGAGTAGCTGCCTGAGATTTAGGGAGAACAGTTTGGGATCAGCACAGAAATGTAAGATGAAGGGAAAAGGTGCTCTCTTTTTGGCTGCAAGGTATTGCCAGGGAAGTGACTGTTATTAAATTTGGTACACTTCAGTTAGGAAGAGATGTGGAAAAAGGATTTCCATATAATCCATGAATTGTGTTCTTTGTAAGAGAAGAATGTAATGGTTTATTTTAGCAGTAATACCCAACTTTCTACATCTAAGCAACGAAATACACACACATGGCCAGAGTGCTGAGAGCCACAGCCAGACCTCTAGCTCGCTCTCTCGGGGCTGCTGACGCCCTCTCCAGGCACCCCCCAAAGCACTGGCAGCGCACACTTCCTTAGCGCCCATCCGCTGCCTGCCCGTGGCACTCGGTACATTTACGGGCTGTTAGGTTCTCTCCACCAAACCTCTTTCTTCAGCCTGTGGGTGGTAAGTCAGGGTCAGAGAGACATGTATCTTCTGCCTCTTCTTTGGT
This sequence comes from Manis pentadactyla, assembly GCF_030020395.1. Taxonomy (NCBI): domain Eukaryota; kingdom Metazoa; phylum Chordata; class Mammalia; order Pholidota; family Manidae; genus Manis; species Manis pentadactyla. The sequence goes on from NC_080024.1 coordinate 36,696,988, forward strand.
AAGTAGCTCTGACTAGCTCTCAAATAAACAGATAGACAAATAAAAGGGTTTTATTTTTTCATACAACGTATTGTTATACTTCTCATCACACAAGAGTTTTAGAAATGCTCAAAAGGTTGAGTGAAGAAACAAAAATTTACAGATCCCGTCAGTCAAAGCCTAACATACATCCTAGAGTTTCCTATGTGTAGGAGTTAAGAAAAAAAAGTTTGCCATTGTATTAAATATACACCTTTTTGTTTTTGCAAAACATAAGCATTTTCCGTTTCATCCCCTATTTTCATAATGATCGTCATAGGGTGACCATGTTCCTTCCCTTTCAGTGGGTATTTATTTATTTACTTTATCGCTTTCCTGTTGTTGAACCTCTAAATTGCCTCTGATTTTTCTCTGTTCTCTGTTGTGTAACACTGAGATGAATATCTTTGAGGAGAAAGCTTTCACAATATTGCTGATTAGTTTCCTGGGATGCAAAAGAGCATAATAACTGGGTATAAATAATTTGCCTAATTTTTGTAGTGGCTTGACTGTTCACCCAGAGTCTAATGGAACTGGTTTTGAAAAGAAATTCGAAATAAACAAGCTTTAAATATTTTTCGAAAATCTTCATAATTTTACTGAAATTGAGCATTGTGGTAATTGTGGGTGTTGAGTTTTTCTTTTCCTTTTTTATAGGCTTATTATGCTCGTGATGCTCTGGCTAAAAACCTCTACAGCAGATTGTTTTCATGGCTGGTAAATCGAATCAATGAAAGCATTAAGGTACTGAATCTTGTAACTAAACAAGTCAGTTGTAATAAATGGTATTTAGAGTTTAAATGAGACTGGTATTTTAATTTTATTATCAGATCACTGATTTCCACTTACGAAAATTGTTCCTTGAAGAGAGCAAATTTAAGAAGTTTACCTTGCATAGTGTTGAAATCTTTCGGGGCTTCTATCTAAGAAGAAGATAGTGCCTGGCATGTTAGAAAAATCTCCCTGGTGAATAGTCTCATGGTCTTTGCAGAATGACTCTGAGAGTTAGTACCCCAGGTGTTGGTGTGGCTCATCGACCAACTAGTTGTACACACTTGGCTGAAGAGATCTTCTGAGCTCTCTACTACTAATAAGTTTTTCAACAAAATGAGGATTATTAGACTAGTGATTTTGAATGACCCTACCTGTTATAAGATTCAGTGATTTTTTTTTTTTTTGTATAATTAAGCATCACTAATGCCTTCTTTAAATAAGACGTTCTAGTATAAAAATTTTTGGAAGATTCACCAATATTCTATCTCATATGTTAAAAAAAAACAACCTATATTTCTAGATTACACTTATTTTCCTAGTTATGAAACACAGCTAACTTGTAATATATGTCTTAAGTTCCTTGGTATGCTTTTAGCATTATATTTCATGCCTACATTAATCCATCAATTTGAAACTTTTTTAAGGCACAAACAAAAGTGAGAAAGAAGGTCATGGGTGTTTTGGACATTTATGGCTTTGAAATTTTCGAGGTAAGTTTTTTTCCTATTTATATTTCCTTTATTAATGTACAATAGTTAGAAATTAAATAATATATTCTAGGGACATTTACTATAATTAGTATAACTTTGAATTTACAAATAACCTTTGCACATGGAACAAAATTTGTGTGAGTGTGTGTGTGATGTAGATGCTGAGAGCCAGCATTTTGGAGATGGTGCTATTTAAAAAGAACTTGTGTTAGTATTTGACTGTTGAAATTGCAGATTCAAAATTTTCACTGAAATTTCCATCAAGGTAGATGGACATTTTGCCTGTAGTCATTCATTCATTGTTAATTTCGAAAACAAGTCAGGATGGTGCCCTGAAAAAAAGCCAGGACTGGGAGAGCCAGCTGCCACAGGCTGCCCGGAGGTGGTCGCTTCCTCTCTGTTGCTCTCAGGCAGAAAGGGTCTGGGTTAGATGACCGGCTGGGTCTCACCCAGGTCTCATCCAGCTGTGGTCTTCCAGCATGAGTTCTGCTGCATAGGTTGAAAACGTTTCTGCGCAACTCCATGTTATTGCAAGTTAAACATTTAAACATGATAGACTTATATTAGAATTTCCTGTTTATCCCCTTGCTCACTTGGGCATTTAGAAGCCATTTTAAGGACCTTTAAAACATTCTTACTTTTAGGAGTGGTCTTTCAGTTTGGCTCAGGAAAACAAGTAGATAAGGCTCCTCCTTTCTGAATTCTACCCACAAGTGATGATTTGTGAATTCCTTTGAATAACCAAGCCCTGACTAGAATGACCACTAAAGATTTACATGTTCCAAATGATCAGGTTCAGAGAGTCACAGAAAAAACATCAAGCCATTCTCTGTAGCTGTGCCAGGCCTCTCTGTGCCTTTTTCTTATAACATTTATTTTTGTGTTAGTGCCTTCTCTGTGCTTGATCACGTTCCATATTTAATAGCTAGTGGCAAATAATTACTGAGGGCTGACTATGCAAGTATTGCGTGAAGGGCTGTGTATTTTGTCTGATTTAATTTTCACAACCTCATAAAATAGCTGCTGTTGTTATTCCTAAGCACAGACGAGAAAGTGAGGCTCTGAACGTCTGAAAGCTAAGTTACTATCCTGAGGTTACATGGCTACTAAATGGTAGACTCAATGCATGAACCACTATGCCTCCTTAACATAACACAAGGCCTGCTACTGGGCCTTTTCTTCACTTTTCTCCCTGCTTACAGGGCCCCCAGTATCTGGAAATAAGGAAAACACCCCAATGTGATGTCTTGATGCCCTATTTCTGCACCACTATCATCACTGCAAGCTCCTGGCCTGTGTGGGAAGCCTTCCCTTCCCGTCTGTGTGTGGGTGGCAGAGTGTGGGACACTTGTGCTCTGTACCCAGGTGCTCTCCCCTGTACTGTCCCAGGAAAACTGCCCTTCAGCACGATGTCTGCATGGATTGGAGCTCCTTTAGCAGACTCTGCAAAGGACAGCCTCTGGTCCCTCGGTGAAAAGCAGGAAGGTGTGAGGGTTGTGAGTCAGGAGAGTGGCTTGAGTATATTCAGGAATCATGATGCTGGAATTAGTTTCTTTCTAGCAAGACCTCAGGTTATTGTCAGTAAGCGGTCAGCGTGTCAAAGTCATTCTTTACAGTAGGCAAGGAAAAAGATTTCTTACCTGACACATCGCTGATCTATATTTAGATGGTTTCATGAATAGGGCAAGAGCAAAGATTCACTAGTAAGTTAGAAGAAAAAATATATTCAATGATATTTCTGAAATATGTTATTTTTCCGATTTTATGTTATTTTTAGTTTTCCAGAAAAAGATGTATTGGTCCTTAAGCCAGTGGGCAGGTGCTTAATGACATGTCACAATACATGGAAACTATTTTTCATAAGATAATGGTATTATGATGGAACATTACTTGACTTGGCTAAGGTCCAAATGGCCATGGGAGAAAAGACCCCTACCGGACTCAGAGAACTGCATCATACCTCATGAGCAATTTGACCATGGATAAGTGAGGGACTCATTTCTCAAGTCCTCATTTGAGTCAGATTCCTGTGATAAACAAGACAGAAACACCCTTTGCTTGCATGGAGCTTAGGTCTTGGCCCTAAGATCGAAGGTCTATTGCTGGCTGAGGACACATCCTATCTGGTTGGAAGGTCTAATCAGGAAACTAGATTAGTATGTTTAAGTGTTTGCTACAGACCTAATCAGAACAAAAGTTGGATGTTCTGGATGGAAACATCCTGTAATAGGCACTGGGGGAAATACCCTTTAGCAGTTAAGGAATATTTTTTACTTGCTGCTAATTCAAGTTTCTCTCCAAGTCCATCTTTCTGAATGTGCCTTATTTCTGCAAGTTGTATCATCATTTTTCTCAACACTTTTACAACCATGGACTTTATTTAGGTTATGAGAATGCTCTTGTTCTTTTCTTCAGAGAAATGCTCCAGTTCCGTAGTTCTCAAATGTAGTTGCATGTTGAAATCACTTAGGGAGCTTTTGAATATTCAGATGTCCAGGTTGCACCCCAGATCAATAAATCAGGATCTCTAGGTGTGGGGCCCCACCAGCAGGATTTCTAAAGTTCCCAGGTGATTCCAGTATGTAGTTGAAGTTGAAACCAACTTCTCTAATAGACAGAAATCTCCAGAGTAAACTCCAACCATAGTCATGTCCTTGCTGTTTGACTTCTGCATGAAATAAATGCCCATGTAAAAAATCCAGCCTCACTTATGGTTCATCTCACCTCAACCTAATCTGTGTATGTATAGTATAACTAAAACCAAATAGGCTACATTTTTACTTCTTTTAAACAGAATTTTCATCCAAGGTCTAATCCACCCAGTCATGTCTATAGAAGATCTTATGTTGGCCATAAAATCATTAGAAATTAATTTTCCTTCTCTGTGCAGTAAATACTTTTATTTTTTTATACAATTTTTTATATATACTCTTATAAAGGTTTCATATGAAAAACACTGTGGTTACTACATTCACCTATATTATCAAGTCCCCCCACCATACCCCATTGCAGTCACTGTCCATCAGTGAAGTAAGATGCCACAGAGTTGCTGCTTGTCTTCTCTGTGCTACACTGTCTTCCCCATGATCCCCCCCATACCGTGTGTACTAATCATAATACCCCTCAATCCCCTTTTCCCTCCCTCCCCAACCACCCTCCCACACCCCTTCCCTTTGGTAACCACTAGTCCCTTCTTGGAGTCTGTGAGTCTGCTGCTGTTTTGTTCCTTCAGTTTTGCTTTGTTGTTATACTTCACAAATGAGGGAAATCATTTGGTACTTGTCTTTCTCTGCCTGGCGTATTTCACTGAGCATAATACCCTTTAGCTCCATCCATGTTGTTGCAAATGGTAGGATTTGTTTCTTTCTTATGGCTGGATAGTATTCCATTGTGTATGTGTACCACATCTTCTTTATCCATTCATCTACTGATGGACACTTAGGTTGCTTCCATATCTTGGTTATTGTAAATAGTGCTGCAATAAATATAGGGGTGCATATGTCTTTTTGAATCTGAGAACTACTTTGATTTTTTTTTTCTAGTTCCTTGAGAGAATTAGAATTTTTTTCCATTATAATTGTTCTCTCCTTTTTTCTGTCTAACCCTTCTCAGATTAACCTTCCAAACATTTTGATTTTTAATAATCAGTTTATTTATTTAATCATTAGATTTATTTGAGGGAAGTCAGAATAGATTTGGTTGGGCACTTTTAGATACTTTTCCCTGCTCTTTGATACAGAATTAGAAAGATTTTTTTTCTTTTAATGTATTCATGTACACACCCCCTGATGCCATCCTACATGTCCTGGATTCTCAGCAGAACTAAACCCGTGGAAACATTAGAAGCCCATAGTGCTGAGCACTAAGGAACCACATAATTAAGGACATACAGTACCACAAGGCAGGGACAGGGAGTCAGGCTCTGATTTAGGAGGAAGTGTTCAGAATCCAGGGCAATGCCTGCTGGAATTAAGGGTTCTACCTTTTAAAATGCCCTGGGCATCTCTTTAAAAATTGGACAGTAAAGAGCCAGAAACAACATTTTTTTTAACATTTCTAATTCTGCCTCATGACCGCCACTAACAGTTCCCATGAAAACGGTTTTCAGCTGAGCTGGTGGAAATCTTTCATTCATTTTGGTCAGTCTCTAAACGGAAGAGGGGAGTTGGGGCATTAAGCATGGGATGATGACACATGGATCTGACTGTAAAACATTCCAGTGCCAGCTGGGTGAATAGCTCTGTCTTGCTGGCTGCGTGTGATCTGATGACGGTTTGGAAAACCGATTAGTGAAACATTGGTACCAAAAAATAAGGTGAAGTGAATTAAAATTCATAGTGGAAAAAAACTCGCTGTAAATCCTGGTAAAACAGAAGTCCAGTTTTGCAAGGAAAGAAAATTATAATCCAAACCCTACAGTTCCACACAATTAAGTTTGGTCGTTCTTATGACTGAAAGCATGGCCTTTGATCTCTGAGAAATATTCATTGCCTCACCATAAAGTAACAAATGCTAGTCCTTAAAAAAAATGAAATGAGATTCAAAACTAAGTTGAGCCATCTAAATTGATTCAGCTTTTTTATATGTGCTTATCTTGATAGTACTAAAATTGGCAGCTTCCCGAGAAAGTCTATTAATTATTCGTGTCCTGTACACCAAAGCAGAATGGTACTGGCTGAATCTCTCAATTTCCGTACAGTTCAGGTAGTTTCAGAGAAGCAAAGTGTTATTTATTTTGAATCACTCTTCATGCATCTCGCCCTTATGCACCTCATTGTAAGTGTCCCATATACAGAAGGATATGATGATAGGATAGATGCACTGATTGTTCCAAATAAAACAATCTACTAGCTGGGCAAGAGTCAGGGTAGCCTGTAAGTCTGTCTCATGATTATAGGATGTGTTTTCTAAAATTGTTTTTAAAATAAAATTGATTCTGGTTATAGGCAACACCTTCTGTTACAGTGTTTTTGCCTTTAATTTTGTTTTTCATGTGCTAGAGAACTTATAATTGAAGAGGAAGGAGACAATTTAAAGTGCATTTTAGAATGAAAATGGTGGAAATGAATATGGTTCATAATATGTATATGTACATTAGTACATTGCTTTAACTTTTTAAATCAAACCCTGTTTTAAAATACTTAAGAAGAACACTGTAATGCTGTTTTTCTTAAAAAATTTACTATGTTTGAATGTACACCTGAAGAATGCTGTATGTTTTTTAAAGAGTACAAGGTTTAAATATCTGTCTTAAAGAGTGTAAGATATCATTAGCTCCTCTATTGAGAGAATATATACAAATATAGGAATAGGCCGGTATTTTTTTATCCATCTTTCAAAAATCATCCTCAACAGGAAGTTCATGATGAGTACTTATGAGTATAATAAGAATGAACTCTATGGGTCATATTATTTTCTATTTCTTCAATGTTGAAAGGTGAGGCCAAACTCTAGATTTCTTGAAAGGAGCCCTGGAGTTTAAATTTTTGATATGTTATATATTTCTAAATCTAGTAAGTGCTCAGTACCCCAGCCTACCCTTGATAAATACAATGTAAAACAGTAGAGAACCAGACACCTTGCTGTTTACCTGTGTCTTCTAGAGCAATCCAGTGGGGCTGGGTGGTTCTGAACTTCATTTAAGAAGACTGTACGTTGGAAAATTCTGGATGTAATTGTTGGAAGGTGTTCCCAAAAGTTTTAGTTTTATCCCTGAGTCTCTAGCAGTAAATGTAGGTTAGATGGTGGAGAAAAATTCCATGCATGGAGCTTGGATAGAAAACAGGAGAGAGAGGTGACGAGGCATTCATGGGAGCAAGCTTCTGCCCCTTCCTCCTTTGGACACTTTGATTCATGAGACTGACACGTGGAAGATGGTGCCAGGTTCAGAGGTTGCTGGTCACCCACACAGTCCTTGACAAACCAGAAAAAGTATCCAAATATCAATTTGCTTTGGTGCCTTCATATTCTTGTGATGGCTCCTAGACCCAGTTTAGCTATTTTGGAAAGGGAGAAAGGGAGAGAGACAAAGTGGAAAACCCAGTGATACTGGGTTTTGCATGTGTAAGTATAGAAACGCATTGAAACTGTACAAGTTGCTGCTATACGAACTCTTATTAGTCTGTCCCTTAGTTTTCTGCAAATTACAAATATTTTCAAGTTATTTTTAATGATTTGTAAAGTCCCATTTCCCCCCAGATTTGGACAATGTCAAGAACTTAAACTTTGATCATAAGAAATGTGATTGATTTCATTTTTGGCAATAATTGTTGCTTGGGCAATTCATGACATGTTTTGGAGGCTGGGGAGTTATGTTTACAAGGGATGCTGATATATTTCTGTTGAGAAGTAAGCTGGTTTCTGCCTTGATGATTGTGTAATTCTGTTTCTGTTTTTGTTGTTGCAGCAGCAGGATGAGATAGGAGTTTTTGTTCTTAGGCTGTCTCCAGAACACTCTCCTTACCACACTGTTTGTGCTTGAAGGGGAAACACAGCACGAACAGCACAGGGCTAGGTCACTGGTGGGAAAAGGGAGGTGCTTCTGGATCTTGCTGGATATCTTCACTCTTTCCATGACCTACCAACTACCTCTGTATCCAAGTCTTTGGGTGGATATATCATACACATTTTATTTTTAATGATAATTTAGAATGAAAAATATTAGATTCTAAAGACTTAGGACTTCAAGCAAGTTATGTGGTACATCATTGCTGCCAAACTTTTTTTATCCTGATTAGCTCTTACCTAGCAGAACCACAATTCAGGTACCACATGGAGGTATTATGGTCCTGTCTTTTAATTGTTTGGACACCTGTCTTGATCTAAAGTTTTATGCCAATCAGAAATATAGCCTGAATGGTAAAGTTTGTCATTTGCACCCAGTGAACAACTGTCAATAAGTGTTTACTTCTAGAAGTTTACTGCAAGTTAAGAACTGACTGCATTTTGTGTAATCTGTCCCTTTTTGCACCAGAATGCAGTAAGTATGAACTGTTTGCAGTGACGGTCTGTTGCATGCTCTTGTGTTAAGACCTTCTCCAAAGTGTGAATTTTGCAGTAAATGGCCATTGATAACTGTGTGTGGGTTTGAAATAGAGAATTCATCTAAGAATTTTTAAAAATTAGGGAATTTAATATAGCTCCTAGTCATTAAATTGTATTTTAACTGTGAAGCTTTGCTCTCTGTTTCCTAATCTGCTTGTGTGTATGTCGTACGTAGTCCTGTTCTAGAAGAGTACTTGAAGCTGTTCATGGCCACAGAACACTCTCTCCTTCCTTCTCATTAGTTAGTTGCCTTTTGAAGAAGTAGCATAATTTTGTTTAAATAGCTCCATGGGCACAGATTCTGTTAAGTAACAGAAAGGATTCACTCTATGGATTTGTTTTTAAAAAAATCAAAGATCTGCTCTTATAAACTTTTAAAATTTCAATTTTATTTGTAAGTTTTAAATTTTGGGTAGTAGATTATATAAAGGTATATTTTGCCAAACCAAGAAACCCAGGGTTTCTCATAAAAAAATGGCCTTGTACTGATTATTTTAATCATAAGGCCTCTATATCAGATCGACTTCAGCTTCTAATCAAAATTGTTAAGCTCTGAGGATTAGAGCACATGATTTTTAAAGCTTTATGTAGGAATGGAGGCTGGGGGTGCCCTTGTGTCTCAGATTGTATTTGTTGAAAGCATTGAAAATGAATGTGTATGCCCTTTAGGAAGAACCTTCATTTATCTTTGATTACATTTAACATTAAAAGATGAGAATATATGTATCATTTATTGCTTAGAGTTCAGTCATCCCTGGTAATTAGAAATCCTTAGCTGGAAAGAATGTGGTCAGATGCTGCATCATAAATATTTAAAAATTTGTCCTGGTTAGAGCCAGAATTAATTTTGAAAGATCAACTTTCGGAGAACCCTGGCTTTTGTGCTTTTGTCATTTACAGAGAGATTTGAAGGCCAGTGCTCTGTGTATTCACAGGGAGCGGCAAGCTTCAGTTCCGCCGTCGTTCCTCGTGGACCTTCATAGCTCACTGGGCAGGGACTGGCCCCCTTGGTGGGAGAAGGCAGGTTAACAGCAGGACATTAAGCCCTACAGATTGTTTGGAAATATTTTAGGCATGGATTTCCATCAGAGTTCATAGGTGATAACTATAATATGAGGGAGAAACCGCTGAGAATCATGAGCGATAAACATGTGACCTCTGAGAAGATAAAGACTGTTGCTAGCAGATGTGATTTGGATGTGCGGATTTCCTTGGGTCTCTATTTTGCAGGTGCTTCAGTCAGTCAGTCACTCCTGAAACACATGTCATTTACTTGCTAGGCACAGGGAACTGTGCAAGGCATGGGCTTACACTGGTGAAGATGAGACACATATAGTCAGCCCTGGCCCTAAGGGAATGTACAGTCTAGTGAGACAGGTAAATATGAAGCTAATCAATGCGTGTGTACACGTATTTACAGATACATGTACACACAGCATACATTTTAAAAGGTACTGTCATGTAAGAGTCAGAATGAGGGGGTCTAACCCTGACTAGGGGAATAAGAAGAGATCAGATTAGGAAGACTTTTTTGAGCTGCAGAGTTTTACGAGAGAATGGAAGGTTGAAAACGTGGTGACAAACATTGTAAATCTCACTGTTTTTGTTTTTGTTTTTTTCTTGATCCTTCAGGGGAAAATTACTTTTTTTTAAATCACTTGTGGGGTGCTTCTCTGTTCATCCTTCAAATGCTACATAACTTGAGTATACTGTATTCAGTCACTTGACTTGTGAATCATTGCTCGAGTCCCTGCTGTGCCAGCCTCTGTCCCGGGAGCTGTGTGCTGGGCTGCAGTTCAATCCGCGAGACAGTGTGTGATGTTCCTCGTGGATTGAGATGTCAGTGTGTCATGGCTGTGGGGAAGCTAATGACATGGTTTATAACGCTGTCTTCATTTTTCTCCACACAGGACAACAGCTTTGAGCAGTTCATTATTAATTATTGTAATGAAAAGCTACAACAAATCTTCATTGAACTTACTCTTAAAGAAGAGCAGGAGGAGTATATACGGGAGGTAATGTTGAACTATATTTTTTAAATGTTCCTTTTTCACTCATACTGCAAATTCTGAATTCAGAAGACTGCGTGAACAGGACCCTAAAATCAGATTTATCTAAGCTTGACCATATTGTGTGTTTTAAAATTTGTTTGGAATGACATGTAAGCTAACTGGGATTTTCTTTGCTGCTCTGTTGCTAGTGCTCAGAACAATGCCCAGCACATACTAGGTGCTTGGTAATAACAGTTAAGTGACTGGAGCCTCATTGGATTCCAGTGCAATGATGTGAAATAATAGTGTGTTCAGAAAATAGCCTGATATGAATGAGCAAGCAACGGTGGTCCATCCGTACAAGGGCAATAGTAGTCAGCAATAAGAAAGAACAAACAATCGATAAACACAGGAACAGGAAGGAATCTCAAGTGCATTGTGCTCACTGAGAGAAGCCACATTCAAAAGGCCATATACTGTATGATGCATTTGTTTTTCTAGAAAAGCTAAAGTGATAGATGCAGAGAATAGCCAGTCATTGTCAGGGGATAGGAGCTGTGAGCACATGGCTGCAGAGGGGCAGCAGGTGAGGGACTTTGGAGGCCCATTGGGGGTGGTAGCAATGAGATACTATACATTGACCAAAACCTAAGAGACTTGTATACCAAAAAAGGCAATGGCATGGTATTTAAATTTGGAAAAATTTTGAGGCTGTTCAGTTTAAAAAGCATCAATTTTCTAAAATTTTATAATAAAACAGGTAGCATTTGTTAAGTGCTTACTATATGTGAGGTATTATACTAGTGCTGTATGTAGATTGTTTCAATTTAACTTTAAAATAGTCAGAAGTAATATTTACAAGGTCTTTCCATCCTTAATTGTAAAACACACATTTGGTTTCACCCTTTTATTTTTTATTATTATTTTTTTTTAACGTTTTTTTTTTTTTTTTTAAATAATTATTTTTTATTGAAGGGTAGTTGACGCACAGTATTACATTACATTAGTTTCAAGTGTACAACACAGTGGTAGAACATTTATATACATAATTCTAGGTTCCAGCTATCACCCTACCAAGCTGTTACAATATCTTGACTATATTCCTTATGCTATACATTACATCCCGGTTACTTATTTATTTTACCATTGGAAGTCTGAACTTTTTTTTTTTTTTTTTTTTTTGTGAGGGCATCTCTCATATTTATTGATCAAATGGTTGTTAACGACAATAAAATTCTGTATAGGGGAGTCAATGCTCAATGCACAATCATTAATCCACCCCAAGCCTAATTTTCGTCAGTCTCCAATCTTCTGAGGCATAACAAACAAGTTCTTACATGTAGAACAAATTCTTACATAATGAATAAGTTACATGGTGAACAGTACAAGGGCAGTCATCACAGAAACTTTCGGTTTTGCTCATGCATTATGAACTCTAAACAGTCAGTTCAAATATGAATACTCATTTGGTTTTTATACTTGATTTATATGTGGCTACCACATTTCTCTCTTTATTATTATTATTTTTAATAAAATGCTGAAGTGGTAGGTAGATACAAGATAAAGGTAGAAAACATAGTTTAGTGTTGTAAGAGAGCAAATGTAGATGATCAGGTGTGTGCCTGTAGACTATGTGTTAATCCAAGCTAGACCAGGGCAATAAAACATCCACATATGCAGAAGATTGCTCTCAGAATGGTGGGGTGAGGTTCTAAGCCTCACCTCTGTTGATCCCCAATTTCTCACCTGATGGCCCCCCTGCGACTGTGCCTGTCTTAGGTTGTTCCTCCCTTGAGGAATCTTACCCGTCTCTGGCTAACCAGTCATCTTCCGGGGCCATACAGGGAAATGTGAAGTTGGTAAGTGAGAGGGAAGCCTTATTGTTTGAAAAGGTTAGCTTTTTACTTCTTTGCATATTTATGCCCTGTGGCTTCTATGCCCAGCATTTGTCTTGAGGAATCTTTACCACTTGGAAGAATGGTGATACTCGGTAAATTTGATATGAGGCATGAATTCTATTTCAGGGTTGTAATTAGGAAGGAAGAAGAAAAGCTATAGAAGTAGCAGGCGGAAGAAAACATGGGAAGATTGATTATTTCTTTGACATATCTTCTTGTAGAATACTTCAGCATGAATAGGTTTTAAGCTACTACTTAAATTGCGCACACACATTAACATAATAGGAGTATAGTTACATAACCAAAGCATACCTGTAATTACCAGCCATCTCCAGTGAAACCAAGAAAACCAGTTAGGCACCTTAGGCATTTGTGAAAACTTATCTATGATATGGTGGATATTGTCCAACTGAACTTGAACAGTCTGAGAGAAATCAGACAAATTAAAACAACCCATTCCTGGGGACTGTTCACATGCCATATGTTCTTTTAACAGTAAATAGTCTGTAGTTGTAAGAGTTAGGAGCGCTACAATTTGCACTTCTCCAAATTCTTGGTTGAGTTCCAACAGTATAGATCCAGTCAAATTTGTTGTTTTACTGTATGCACAGGCCAGCTTAGATATCTCCTTCCTCATTCCCATGGCAAGTCCAGGAACTGGTGGGATGAGTGCATCTACAGCTGTAGCAGTGCGTGGATCTTTGTTGGGGTTTTTTGATGATCATCTTCTGGCATGAGTCTTCCAGAGAGTGCAGATGTTGGAAGTTCTTTTTCATATCGTATCTTAGTTCATTTTCGGGGTAGCCCAATTAGGCTTTGATCCTCTGTATAAACACAAACAGACCCTTTGCCTACACTTTTATATGCCCTTTATACCCTTGTGTAGAACTCGTTGGAGGTTACCACACAGGAACTGCCCTTTTTTTTTTTTTTTTTTTTGCTTTGGTTTTGGTATCACTAATCTACACTTACATGACGAATATTATGTTTACTAGGCTCTCCCCTATACCAGGTCTCCCCTATAAGCCCCTTTACAGTCACTGTCCATCAGCATAGCAAAATGTTGTAGAATCACTACTTGCCTTCTCTGTGTTGTACAGCCCTCCCTTTTCTCCTACCCCCCCATGTATGTTAATCTTAATACCCCCCTACTTCTCCCCCCCTTATCCCTCCCTACCCACCCATCCTCCCCAGTCCCTTTCCCTTTGGTACCTGTTAGTCCATTCTTGAGTTCTGTGATTCTGGTGCTGTTTTGTTCCTTCAGTTTTTCCTTTGTTCTTATATTCCACAGATAAGTGAAATCATTTGGTATTTCTCTTTCTCCGCTTGGCTTGTTTCACTGAGCATAATACCCTCCAGCTCCATCCATGTGCTGCAAATGGTTGGATTTGCCCTTTTCTTATGGCTGAGTAGTATTCCATTGTGTATATGTACCACATCTTCTTTATCCATTCATCTATTGATGGACATTTAGGTTGCTTCCAATTCTTGGCTATTGTAAATAGTGCTGCGATAAACATAGGGGTGCATCTGTCTTTCTCAAACTTGATTGCTGTGTTTTTAGGGTAAATTCCTAGGAGTGCAATTCCTGGGTCAAATGGTAAGTCTGTTTTGAGCATTTTGATATACCTCCATACTGCTTTCCACAATGGTTGAACTAGTTTACATTCCCACCAGCAGTGTAGGAGGGTTCCCCTTTCTCCACAGCCTCGCCAACATTTGTTGTTTGTCTTTTGGATGGCAGCCATCCTTACTGGTGTGAGGTGATACCTCATTGTAGTTTTAATTTGCATTTCTCTGATAATTAGCGATGTGGAGCATCTTTTCATGTGTCTGTTGGCCATCTGTATTTCTTTTTTGGAGAACTGTCTGTTCAGTTCCTCTGCCCATTTTTTAATTGGGTTATTTGTTTTTTGTTTGTTGAGGCGTGTGAGCTCCTTATATATTCTGGACGTCAAGCCTTTATCGGATGTGTCATTTTCAAATATATTCTCCCATACTGTAGGGATCCTTTTTGTTCTATTGATGGTGTCTTTTGCCGTACAGAAGCTTTTCAGCTTAATATAGTCCCACTTACTCATTTTTGCTGTTGTTTTCCTTGCTCCGGGAGATATGTTCAAGAAGAGGTCACTCATGTTTATGTCTAAGAGGTTTGTGCCTATGTTTTCTTCCAAGAGTTTAATGGTTTCATGGCTTACATTCAGGTCTTTGATCCATTTTGAGTTTACTTTTGTATATGGGGTTAGACAATGGTCCAGTTTCATTCTCCTACATGTAGCTGTCCAGTTTTGCCAGCACCACCTGTTGAAGAGACTGTCATTTCGCCATTGTATGTCCATGGCTCCTTTATCAAATATTAATTGACCATATATGTCTGGGTTAATGTCTGGATTCTCTAGTCTGTTCCATTGGTCTGTGGCTCTGCTCTTGTGCCAGTACCAAATTGTCTTGATTACTATGGCTTTATAGTAGAGCTTGAAGTTGGGGAGTGAGATCCCCCCTACTTTATTCTTCTTTCTCAGGATTGCTTTGGCTATTCGGGGTCTTTGGTGTTTCCATATGGATTTTTGAATTATTTGTTCCAGTTCATTGAAGAATGTTGGGGGTAGTTTCATAGGGATTGCATCAAATCTGTATATTGCTTTGGGCAGGATGGCCATTTTGACGATATTAATTCTTCCTAGCCACAAGCATGGGATGAGTTTCCATCTGTTAGTGTCCCCTTTAATTTCTCTTAAGAGTGACTTGTAGTTTTCAGAGTATAAGTCTTTCACTTCTTTGGTTAGGTTTATTCCTAGGTATTTTATTTTTTTTGATGCAATTGTGAATGGAGTTGTTTTCCTGATTTCTCTTTCTGTTGGTTCATTGTTAGTATATAGGAAAGCCACAGATTTCTGTGTGTTGATTTTGTATCCTGCAACTTTGCTGTATTCCGATATCAGTTCTAGTAGTTTTGGGGTGGAGTCTTTAGGGTTTTTTATGTACAGTATCATGTCATCTGCAAATAGTGACAGTTTAACTTCTTCTTTACCAATCTGGATTCCTTGTATTTCTTTATTTTGTCTGATTGCCGTGGCTAGGACCTCCAGTACTATGTTAAATAACAGTGGAGAGAGTGGGCATCCCTGTCTAGTTCCCGATCTCAGAGGAAATGCTTTCAGCTTCTCGCTGTTCAATATAATGTTGGCTGTGGGTTTATCATAGATGGCCTTTATTACGTTGAGGTACTTGCCCTCTATTCCCATTTTGCTGAGAGTTTTTAACATGAATGGATGCTGAACTTTGTCAAATGCTTTTTCAGCATCTATGGAGATGATCATGTGGTTTTTGTCCTTCTTTTTGTTGATGTGGTGGATGATGTTGATGGACTTTCGAATGTTGTACCATCCTTGCATCCCTGGGATGAATCCCACTTGGTCACGGTGTATGATCCTTTTGATGTATTTTTGAATTCGGTTTGCTAGTATTTTGTTGAGTATTTTTGCATCTACGTTCATCAGGGATATTGGTCTGTAGTTTTCTTTTTTGGTGGTGTCTTTGCCTGGTTTTGGTATTAGGGTGATGTTAGCTTCATAGAATGAGTTTGGGAGTATCCCCTCCTCCTCTATTTTTTGGAAAACTTTAAGGAGAATGTCACCCTTTTATTTTTTAAATAGCGAATGTTTTCCCAAGTATAAAAAGATTTATTTCAAACAGGAGGAATTATTTTATTGTATCTATATTTTATTTTATTTTTGTTTCCTTTCCATTTATTTGCTTTAATAATTTAATAATGCTACTACCTATTTTTCTTCATTTTTCTATAGTGTTGTTTTAAGTCATTAAGGACACCGAATCCTCTTTTTTGGCCTCTTAATATAACTTTTCTAGTATGATTGTTAATCCTCAGCAACTTAGTAAAATAACCCACCTACTCAAAAGCTAAATTGTAAATATTTCATCTTTCTTTTAGAATGATCATCATATTTTAGAAACATTTTATACTTGTCTGGTACCTTTCTTAACGTAAACATCCTAAAAGCGAGATTCATTCTCTTCCTGTCTTTTCGTCATAAAGAGGATGCCCAAACTTTGATCTATAACTTGAAGCAGTTTTGTGCAGATTGTTTAAAACACTTCTAAGAGTATATAGGAAGATCTCTTGCTTGCTGTATGAATTAAATTTCCTCCTCTTGGAATAAAAATAAATGTTTATACTTATGGACAGAGTGTAAACAGATACAGAATGATTATATATTTGGCCTCACAGACTTGGCTCTGTGGCTAGTGTTAGAATCAGTGGATAGGTTTTTGTGTCTCATGTTGTTCTAGCACTGGGATATTTTTACATTTGAAATAGTTAACCACCCTACAGCATAGGATTGACTCTAAAATTAGTTTTTTCCTTGTGATTACAAGTTAAGAACAGAAAAATCTAGGCCTTAGATTCTTGGGATCAAGTTCTGACTTATTTCCCTATAAGCATTGTAAATATCTACACAGTAATATTGGCCCAAAGGCCACTTAAGTAAATATTTGGCCCAGGGCCAGTCAAGTGCATGGGAAATTGCCACAGCTGGGACAGTGGAATGGGAGGCAGTCTCAGAACAGGTCAAGGGTGTTCATTTCAATCATATCATGTCAGTAGTGGACTGCTGCATAAAGGAAGTTTTGGGAACTGGAAGTTGACATTTGCAGTCTAATTTTACACAAGAAATATTCGGAGAGGAAGTGAAATATAATAGAACAGGCAAAGTCTGTTTTATAGTTGGTAGCATTGTGCCATCATCATACGGAATTTGGTTTTGTTCTGTTTTGTTTTTCAGGGCATAGAATGGACTCACATTGACTACTTCAATAATGCTATCATTTGTGACCTAATAGAAAATGTAAGTATTAGGTAGAATTTTCTAAAGAATTTTTTAGTAATAAAATTCACTACCTAATGAGTGATCTCACTACCTTTCATGTTAAGCTTTAGTATTTTCACTATTTCAACACATTTCTTTAGAGAACTATAGAGTTCTGGAGACAGTATTATAGCCCTAAGAGATCATACACAGTTCTTGGACACATACATGGACAGCTGGACATTTCGGTATTTGGCTGGGACCTCCTATGTTCATTCTGTTGCCACATCACAGAGCCCATTCCTGGCATTCAGTTGCCATGTCCTGAGGTGCACCATTCTTCTCGTGTGCTGGGAGCTCAGGTCCAATGCTCAGCTCCTGGGAATTTGAGCATTGATCAGAAGAAGCATGGAAAAAAGGTTTTTGCCAGATCAAAATCCCCATTTCATTTCCAAAATTCTAGTAAACTCTTAGTGTACTATTCATATGTTATTATCAAAAATATAATTGTTGATAAGGATTAGAAAAAGGGAACCCTTACGCACTGTTGGTGGGAATATAAACTGGTGCAGTTGCTACAGGAAACAGTGTGAAGTTTCCTCAAAAAGTAAAAAATAGAGCTACCATGTGACCAATCATTCCCACTTCTGGGTATTTTCTAAAGAAAACAGAATCAGGATCTTGAACGGTATCTTCATGCCCATGTTCATCTGTGGATGATGAATGGGTAAAGATGTGTATATACAATGAAATATTACCCATGAGAAAGAAGGAAATTCTGCCATTTGTGACAACACAGGTAGACCTTGAGGGTACTATATGCTACGTGAAATAAGGCAGACAAGGAAGGACAAGTACTGTGTGATAGCACTTAAATGTAGAATAAAAAGAGTCAAACTCATAGAAACAGACTAGAATGGTGGTTGCCAGGGATTGGGGGTAGGAGAAATGGGGAGATGTCAGTCAAAGGGTATGAACTTCCAGTTATAGATGGGTAAGTTAGGCGTTCCAATGTACAGCAGTGGTGATTGTAGTTAACAGTACTGTATTATATATTTAAAAGTAAGAAAAAAGAAGTAATTATGTGACATGATGGAGGTTTTAATTAACCATATGACAGTAATAATTTCGCAAAATATAAGTGTAGCAAATCAACACATTGTACATCTTAAACTTACACAATGTTATGCATTGTCAATTATATCTCAGTAAAGCTGGCAAAAAAATTTTTAAAGCAACAAAAGAAAAGCATCCTTTTCAAGTTAAAATAGAAGAGGATGAAGGGTCAACCTTGGAATCTGAATTAAATAAGACTCCCAGAGTGGCTCAGGTACAGATCTAGCATTGGTTCAGAGAATGATAGGCAAAGGATATTGTGTATATGATTCTGCAGTTGGCTAAGGGCCATGGGACTTTTTTTCAGGTGACCAAGTATGTTTTGTATGTATGTGAAAAGGCCTAAAGTATGAAAAATAATTAGATAATTTTTAGTAACCTTTCTGAATCTAGGATTTTTGTTCTTACACCGTATTTTGTAGTTTATTATGAATGAATTGACCTCAGGAAGATTGATCTGTGTGTGAAAACCTGGAAATGGCTGTTTTGTGCTTAGGATTACTAACACTTCTGGCCTTGATAACGCAGTAATTTGAAACAATGCTTAAACTTTATTGTCCTACAGACTTTCTAGCTGTCAGTGGTAGGTGGAATAGAATCACAGGCTCTAAATGTCTAACAAATCACTGTCAATTTATCTATAACAAGACCTTTTGGAAATGATCTAATTAGCCAATATCTTTTCCCTCAGTATTTGAGATACTCCTGAAAGCTGCATCTTGAATTAAATTGAACATTAAAAACAATATTTGGAAGCATTACCATTTTTTCAAGAAAAAATAAACTGTTTTGAAAAATTTGAACAGTGTTGAAATATGAGCATTAATGTTCCATGTAAGCAATTCAAAACTCTAGTTTAAAATCCAAAAAATTAATAGATATCCTGAAAATTTTTCCTGGTAAATTTTGTGAGCAAAATAATTTGGTATGGGAACTTTAACTTTCAGAAGTCATGACTAGCCCCTTTTCCTTCATCAGCATAACATTGCATTTTAAATATTTCCCTTTAGAAAGGAAAAAAAAAAAAGAACAGTGGTAATACACTTAATTTAACTAGATGGTATCAGCCCCAAATGCCCTTGCATATATAATTGAAGAACCTCCTTCTTCACGTAGGAGTCTATGTACATACAGGATATGTTTCCTTCCAGTATCACCAAACAATAATGTTTATTCTGGGGCTGTTATGCACAGCTTGACTCCAGAGAGGCCACACTTCCCCACGAGGTTTTGTGAATAAACGCTGGTCAGAGGATGTCATGGCCTTGTGAGAAGGGAAGAGGAACTGGGGACTTTACTCTGGTCACAGTGGGTGGGGTTGATGGTCCCTGGTTGTTCTCTGTGGCATGGAGACAATACGAGCCTGTAGAGGCAATCAAAGGAACAGCAGCCTTTACTTAGCAAAGTAGAAAGAAGATGCCTGATTTTTGATTCAGTCTGACTGGGCTGACTGCTCTTGAAATAAATATGATCACAGGTCTGTATACACAACAGACAAATTCTCACTCATGTTAACATTCATTTTGAAATGTTATATGGAAGAATTTTATTCTAAACATTCTTGAAACACAGCTTGATTGCATTGATTGTTAAAAGTAGCATCCCAAATCACATCATCCATTTTTCCTAGAAAATATATGTTGAATACATGAAAAATTTGGAAACATCTGAAGCCCATTTCCTTCTCAAGCTAGGAATGAAATAATGGCCTTAGAAAACTGTGCTTTGTGATTTATGAACACATGTAATAGAGACTATTGTCACACAGTTTCTGACTTTTAAATTTGTTTTTGAATCTTTGAGGTCTAACTTGTCTTTTTCTAACAATTTGGATTTCAGTCAGCGAGCTAAGGTGGCTAAGGTGACATCCTAAGTCCTGTTTGGTGGGGCGGGGGAGGGGGGCTGATACAGACTCTTCCCCCAGCCACCCCACATACACACACACACCTGGGATGCTTTGGAAGGGGGCAGACTTCTGTGCCTTTTGTTTTTTGTTTTGATTTTCTGCTTTTGTTGTAACTGAACGGAATTTTCTCGTGACTAAGGTAATTGTGCTCAATGGTGTAATTAGGTATAATCATTAAAACAATACTGTAAGGAAGGAAGGAAACCTCTTTATTTCCTTCCTCCCAGAACACAAATGGAATCCTGGCCATGCTGGATGAAGAGTGCCTAAGGCCGGGCACCGTCACTGATGAGACCTTCTTAGAAAAGCTGAACCAAGTCTGCGCCACCCACCAGCACTTTGAGAGCAGGATGAGCAAATGCTCTCGGTTCCTCAACGACACATCCCTGCCCCACAGCTGTTTCAGAATTCAGCATTATGCCGGCAAGGTATGGGAGAGCTGTGAGCTCAGTCGGGCCTGTGGAATTATTCCCTTGTGAAGACTGTGCCTCAGATACGGCATCCTGACCACTGCCAACTTGTGAGGATAAATCAAGCTGCTAAAATAGTAGGATCAGTAAATGTTCAATAGGAATAGAAGCTGGACCATGTGGAGCAAAATCCTAATACTGAAAGCGGAAAGGAAAGCTAGGGGACTTAAGGAAAGAGTTTGAATATAATTTAAAAATTGATCTTATTATTTTCAAACTCTAAGCTACCCTATAAAAAAGACCTTTTAACACTAATAAAAGGAGATTTGCCAATAAAAATTGGGAATCACTAAAGACTACAGTAAGATTTTAAAAGCACAAACTATTTAACAGAAATAATGAATTCTTAGAATGAGATTTAGAAATGAAATGGGGGAAAATACTCACTTTTTAAAAACTCTATTCATTTGCTTAATATTTGGGGGAATTAATTTTATGTCATCTAATATATAAACATAATGTTAAAAACAATTTTGAAAATAGATTAAATTTCAGCATTCCAGAAGATTATTGATTGGAATTAATACCTCCTTTCTTATTCATAGATTGCAAACTTCAGAGGGGAAAAAAATTCTTTAATTACATATTTAGTAAAAATTAAGTACTAGTGTCTGATTTACCTTTCATTTCATAATGCTGGAATTTGGTACTTCTTTTTTCATTAGCCTATGTTATTAAAAGATACTTTTCTGATCAATTTCTTTGCTGGCTTAGAATGTCTATGAAAATATCAGAGTTATCTCTGCCTTATTTTTCCAGTCTACTTTTAAACAGAATACAATTGGCACATATGAACTAAAAAAAGTAAGACCTCAAAAATATACTCAAATACCAAAAAAAAGCCCTAAAACCCTTTGAAAATGTTATGATAACATTTTTGGAGTTTATTCTTGCAAATCCTGAAGGGTAATAGAATTTATTTTGAACTCTTCTGTGATGGAGACAGATGGAATTTCAACTTGGAGGCTAATTCAGTATTAGAGTGTGACTAACGTGTTGAGGATTTTTGATGGAGAAAGAAGAGTCTGCAATACAGATAGTCTTGGAATGTTTTTTACAGTTGTTTGGTGTTCCATGTGCAGTGTATCAGCTGTTGAGTCCCCTGTGCTGCTCATAGGTGCTGTACCAGGTGGAAGGGTTTGTTGACAAAAACAACGACCTTCTCTACCGAGACCTGTCCCAGGCCATGTGGAAGGCTGGCCACGCCCTCATCAAGTCTTTGTTTCCGGAAGGGAACCCCGCCAAGATCAACCTGAAAAGGCCTCCCACAGCAGGCTCCCAGTTCAAAGCGTCTGTGGCCACGCTCATGAAAAACCTGCAGACCAAGAATCCAAACTACATCAGGTATTTCTGGCCCGTGAGGTTCTCTGGTCAGTCACGAAGGTGCTCTCAGGGAAGGTCATTTTCCTGTTTGCTCAAGTAGAGGTTAAATGAAGTCTCTTCAGGTCAAATAATACAGTGTCTTGGGTTTGTGTAAAAAGTACTCCAGTACTCCTTCCACCCGCAGAATAAGGAATTTTAAAAAGGGAAAAAAACATGTACTGGGGTATGGGAATAGATACTTAATGAAATAGGGGTTTTGGCATTTAGGGGTTCTTAACTATATATATATATATATATATATATATATATATATATATATATATATGTATATATACACACACACACACATATATATTTAACAAGTTAAAATGTAAACTTTTTTCAGGTGCGGTTTTGCATAACTCTGCTGTTAGATTATTT
This sequence comes from Manis pentadactyla, assembly GCF_030020395.1. NCBI lineage: Eukaryota > Metazoa > Chordata > Mammalia > Pholidota > Manidae > Manis > Manis pentadactyla. Next base: position 36,719,487 of record NC_080024.1, read on the forward strand.
TGGATTCTTGTTACAGTAACGTAGAGCACAGATTAAAGCAAGTGGGGCTTTAGTTACAACTCTGATTTTAGGAAATATGGGTGTCTCGCAGAAATCTTCCTGTGAGAGTTACAGGCCCAGAGAAAATGACTCCTAAAACAATCTGAATTCTTTCAAAGCAATAGAGCATCTGATTTCTTTTTCCTGCCTCTAGGGCATCTGAAATCTTTAGATGCAGGAAAGACCAATTACAATTAGATTTTCCAATATGTGTATTTGTGGAACTAAGTAATAGAAGGTGGTCTAACAGGTCAGATTTCATATAGTGTGCAAACATATGCATACCTTCTGTAGTTCTCTGAAAATTCTGTTAAGAGAAAAGTAGAGTGAAGAACGTTTTTGTGTTTGCCTTGTTTACCTAATATTTATATTAGTAACAAATATTATTTAACTATGTATTATTGAGGTATGATCCACATAAGGTGATATGCACAGACTCAAGGTGAACAGCTCAGTTATTTTTTCATTGTTGTATATACACTTTGGGAACCACTGCCCAGGGCAACCTGGAACATGCTATTACCCTAGAATTCCTTCATTTCCTTTTCCTTTTAGTGGTTTTAATATGTTTCTGAGAAGTCTTAAACTCTAAGCTTATGACTATATTATCACATTGTTTTTCTAGAATTTCATAATTTCATATTAAGGTCTATATTTTTCCTGTAGACATCCTGTTGCTCTAGCACCGTATATTGAAAAGAAAAAAGTCTCTATTTTTTATTCAGTTACCTTGATGCTTTTCTTAAAAATCAACTACATTTATGTGTAGTAGTCTAGGTTAAACTTGCTAGTCTGTCTGTCTATTCATAAGCCAAAGAGTGCACATTATTTTTATAAATGTAAAAGGAAAAGCATAAAAACACCAAGGTCAAACTAGGTAAGATTTAATTGTCCACATAATATATATGTCTGTAGAACTTGGCAGTTGTACCTAGCAGACCTAACCAAAATGTTTCATAGTATATTAATTAAGATATGAGATTGTTTCAATATGATCCAGAAATAACAATGACTGAAACAAGATTGTCATTTATTTCTTACATAACTTCTAAGTGTAAGGACTCTGGCACTAAAAGAGTGGCCCCTTCTGTTTTGTGGCTCTGTGGTTCCCAGGGTGTTTCCCTCATCTGTGTGGTCAAAGGTGGTTCTCTGCCATTTCGACATTCCCACCCAGCAGTTAGCAGAAAAACAACAAGGGTAGAGCAGTGCCCCTCCTTTAAAATGGCTTGCATTACTTATATTACTTCTGCTTTGATCATAGTGGCCAAAATTTTGGTCACAGGGCCACACCTGCTTGCATAGGAGACTGGGAAATGGAGTCTTTCCTTGGGCAGCAAAGTGCCCGGTTAAAAAGGAGGTAGATACAGTCATTCCTTGGAGGTACTGTAAGGTCAGTTCCAGGCTACTACAATAAAGAAAACACTGACTGATGAGGTTAGGGTGGCTGTGGCAATTTCTTAAAATAAGATAACAGTGAAGTTTGCTGCACTGATTGACTCCTACATTCATGAACGATTTCTCTGTAGCATCTAATGCTGTCTGATAGCAATTTACCACAGTAGAACTTTTTTCAAAATTGGCATCTGTGTTTTCAAACCCTGCCTTTATCAATTAAGTTGATAAAGTATTCTGAATCCTTTGTTATCATTTGAACAATCTTCACATCATCTTCAACCAGGAGTAGATTCATCTCAAAAAACTCTTCATCTCTCAAGTTTTATCATGAACCCCTTGAAAGTCATCTAGCAGGGTTGGAATAAACTTCTTCCAAACTCTTGTTCATGTTGCCATTTGGACCTCCTCCCATGAGTCATGAATATTCTTAATGGCATCCACAATGGTGACTCCTTTCCAGAAAGGTTTCAATTTATTTTGACCAGATCCACTAAAAGAATCACTGTCTATGGCAGCTATACCTTAAAAAAATGTATTTCTTAAATAACAAGACTTGAAAGTTGACATTCCTTCTTAATCCATGGGCTGCAGAATGGATGTGTGTTAGCAGGCATGAAAACATGAATCTTGTCCATCTCCATCAGAGCTCTTGAGTGACCAGCTGTATTGTCAGTGGGCAGTAGTATATTGAATGGAGTCTTTTTTTCTGAGCAGTAGGTCTCAACAATGGACTTAAACTATTCCGTAAACCATGTTAACAAATGTGCTGTCATCCAGGCTCTGTTGTTCCTTCCACACAGAGCACAGGCAGAGTAGAATTAGCATAATTCTTAAAAGCCCTAGGATTTTTGGAATGATAAGTGAGCATTGGCTTCAACGTAAAGTCATCAGCTGTATTAGCCCCTAATAAGAGAATCAACCTGTCCTTTGAAGCTTTGAAGCTAGTCACTGACTTCTCCTCTTTATGAAGGTCCTATATCACATCTTCCAATAGAAGGCTGTTGCCTCTACATTCAAAATCTGTTGTTTAGTGTGGCCACCTTCATTAATGATCTCAGCTAGATCTTCCGGATAACTCGCTGCAGCTTCTCCATCAGCACCTGCTGCATCACCTTGTACTTTGATGTTATGGAGGGAGGTGGCTTCTTTCCTTAAACCTCGTGAACCAACCTCTGCTAGCTTCAAACCTTTCTTCTGAAGCTTCCTCACCTCTCAGCTTTCATAGAATTGAAGAGAGTTATTATGCTCTGGATTAGGCTTTGGCTTAAGGGAATGTTGTGGCTAGTGTGATCTTTTATACAAACCAGTAAAACTTTCTCCATATCAGCAGTAAGGCTTTTTCACTTTCATATCCTTCATGTGTTCACTGGAGTAGCTCTTTTAATTTCCTTCAGTAATTTTTCCTTTGCATTCACAGCTTGGCTGACTGGCACAGAAGCCTAGCTTTTGGCCTGACTCAGCTTTTGACATAGCGTCCTTACTAAGCTTAATCATTTCTAGCTTTTGACTTAAAGTTAGAGATGTGTGACCCTTCCTTCACTTGAACACTTAAAAAGGCCATTACAGGGTTATTCATTGGCCTAATTTCAGTATTGTGTCTCTGAATAGAGGCCTGAGGAAAGGGAGAAAGATGTAGAAATGGCTGGTCCATGGACAGTCAGAACACACATTTATTGATGAAGTCTGCCATCTTACATGGATGCGCATCATGGAGCCCCAAAACAATTACAGTAGTGACATCAAAGATCACTGATCACAGATCACTATAACAAATATAAGAACAATGAAAATATTTAAAATATTGAGAGAATTACCGAAATGGAATACTGGGTCACAAAGTGAGAAAATACTGTTGGAAAAAATAAAGTCATTCAGTGCAGGGTTGCCACAAACATTCATTTGGTAAAAAACACAATATCTGCAAAGTGTAAGAACAGCGTATGCTTTTGTAGGGATATAGGGAGACAACAGTGTTTTAAATCTTAAGGAATATAACATGTATATTATATAGTAATGTTTATGAGTCTTAATTATGCAGCTTGTTGAATTTTTACATACACACACACACACACCTGTGAAACCACATCAGATATAAAACAGTTCCATCATCCCAAAAGGTTCCCTTGTACCCTTTCCCCATCAGTCTCCATCCTTACCTCTCCCCAGAGATAACGGCAGCACTGATCTCTAACCATCGTTTAGTTTTTCTTGAACTTCATATAAATGGAATCATAAAATATGTACTCTTTTATGTCAGACTGTGTTCACAAAATACCAGTGATACTCCTCCATATTATTGTATGTATTAGTAATTTATTCTTTTTTTTTATTGCTACATGTATAGTGTTGTATTTACTTTTAGGTCTTTATGTAAAATAATTAAAAGAATTTCAAAAAAAATGACTAGGTTTCCCAAAAATAATAAGTAATGATCTCACCACAGCGTCATTATATATGATACATTGTAAAACACAGATGTTCCTAAGACAGCATTCAAAACCTGAAATCTTTGTAATCTTTTAGGTGTATCAAACCAAATGATAAAAAAGCAGCACACATTTTCAGTGAGGCTCTGGTATGTCATCAGATCAGGTACCTGGGTCTCCTGGAGAATGTCCGCGTGAGGAGAGCAGGCTATGCCTTCCGGCAGGCCTATGAGCCTTGCCTAGAAAGATACAAAATGCTCTGTAAACAAACATGGCCTCATTGGAAAGGACCCGCAAGGTAAGAAAATCGTCGATCGTATTTAATAATGAAGTTCTAAAGTGTTCAGACAACATGTTTTCTTCACATGCTGCCAGATAAAATGGAATTCTATGAAAAGTTGGATGTAACCTCTGTTTTGCGCCCTCTTCCATCAATATGCCATTTTGTGCTAATTCTTGATTAATTGCACAGGTCTTGATTTTCATTGAAGTCAAAACAGGTCTTATCAAACCCACATTTGGAATTTGTATGTCAATAGAATTATTTAAATGTGCTGTGGCCAGTCTGTAGGAGGGGATGTGTAACTGATACATATGTTTGTGTAGCATCATAGAAGATAGAGTTAGCATCTTGGATCACTGTTCTCAGCATTTTGCTTCTCTCTCAGCTTTTCGGATTTTTCCCCCTCTGGGGAATTAACCCCAAACACAGTCATTGAGTGGGGGTGAAGATCCCACTCTTTGCCCAGGTCTACACAAGTTGAGAGATAGGTACAGGAGCAGAGAGGGTTCAGAGTAGAGTGTCAGTGTTTTTGCTAGTAAAGCTGGGTTGGGGAATATGGCCGAACCCAGGGCCATAGGGCTTTCAGCCCATCTTCCCTGAATCGCACTCACCCACTTAGTCCCAGACTGCTCTGACCACTGCAGGCGTCTCCCATGGAGCAGCCCCTCTGAGCTGTCCACACGCAGAGACCTTGTGCGCTGGCATGGGACTGCTGCAGAGAGAAATCAGGCCTTGCCTGTGCAGGGACCTTGTTTCTGCTCTCTCCAGTCAGAGGAGATGCCCCTTTTCTGTGGGCCATAGAGCTCTCCAAACTACTACAGGAAGGCTGGCAGCATGCCTGTTCTACCCTGGGGATTTTCATTTTACTATGTTGGAGTTGCCTCCATATTCTCACTGGACTTGGCCTTTCAAAGGAACATCAGCAGTACTGGATGCTCAGCCTGTATTACAATATTAACTTGAGATGTATGGTGTGGTCTCTGATGCATAATTCAGTGCCCTAATAATGTGGGGTCTGGGTACTGTGTCAGTTCCCATGCTAATTTCCAGGGTGTTATGGTCAGTGTATACCACAATATACAGAACATGTATTCACTCGTGGCCTGGCACCTAGTCTGGATGTTGGTATACAACGTTCAATTTTAAAGATTGGTGTAGAAACAGGGCCCAGGATGGAGAGGTCAGACGAAAGTCCAGGCCTCGCTCCTGCCATGTAAGTCCTACATTCCATTGCACCCCGTTGATCTGGCATTTAGCACTCCCCACACTGAGGGGCAGGAGCAATGTTTAAAATGTTTTCAGGAATTAACTGAGTGGGTTCAAAATAGATCTGAGTTTCTTACACTCCCTCCTGGTCCTGATTGGCACATCATTATGGGTATATTTGATGTAAGTATTGCCTCTGCTAATGAAATCAAGAAATTGACTTTTAATATTGTATTTTGTTAGACTACATAGTTCTAAATCAAAATTTACTTCTTTACAGAATTCTATTGTTGTAAACAACCATTTGATCAATAAATATGAGAGGTGCCCTCTCAAAGATAAAAAAATTAAATAAATATAAATAAAATAAATAAAATTTAATTAAATTTAATTTAATTTTAAAAAATTTACTTCTTTAGCCTTTTCTGGATTTGGTTTAATTTGGGGAATTCAGTCTGAAAATTCTTTGATAAAAAAGGATGCCTAGTGAAGAGCAATTATACTTGGAAGCTATTTTTTGTTTACCATTGAGAACCTGATACCATAATTTAACTTTTTGTAACTCAGAAAAATCAATGTTTTTATTTATTTTTATAGGGCTGGTGTGGAGGTTCTCTTTAATGAATTAGAGATTCCTATGGAAGAATACTCCTTTGGCAGATCAAAGATATTCATCCGAAACCCAAGAACAGTATGTATTCAAAACCTTTATATGCTGAGCTAATTTATAATCATGTAGGCAAGGTCTTAAAGGAGGCTTAACTTTCTAACATGACTTGAGATGCCACCAAGAAATGCCACATTCTTGTGTTTGTCTGCAAATGTCCAAGAGGCAGAGCAAGCAAGGGGCAGTGGAAGAACAGATGTATTTTTTATGAAACATCAAAATCTTTGAAGCGATATATTGTACAACTCTTAAGAAATCATAAACCGCTGTTACAACCATAAATCCTCCCTAATTCATAGGAATTGGAGGTGTTTTCTGGCTATATTTGTAATATCTGAATTACACAGTAATTTTAGGAAATACAATTCTATTATTTAGAGGTGCATGAACGCACTCAAATTAAAAATTTTTTTTAATTAAGAAGAACACTTAAAATACTACCTAATAGAACTCCAAGGGGGTGTTTTTATAAATGAATGTCAACCAGCATGAAGTACAATTAGCATAGCACTTCATTCATAATTTGGAAATTTAGAGAATTTGGGAAATTCATAAATTGTTTAAGAGATAAACTTTGCTAACATCTCCCTCCCATTAATAATTGCATCCTCATATATAGTGTGAAAGTAAATCTAAGCTCAGTTCAGCCCATCTCTGATTTGTTCTAAATTCTAAATCACCATAATCTAAATTGTGGATCTTATGTGAATTCATCAAAATAGTTTTCTCATGGGCTATTGTCTATGTCATCTATAATCAAGACAGTCATTCGTTTTTTTTCTCAATGTGACTGACTCCAGCATCATGACATTTCACCTCCTGAAAGTGTTTATCATGTATGCGATGAATTTTTGTGGATTTTTTGATAAATGCATCTATCATTTCTTCCTAGTTATTCAAATTGGAAGACCTGAGGAAGCAACGTCTTGAGGACTTGGCCACTCTCATCCAGAAGATCTATCGGGGGTGGAAATGCCGCACACGGTTCCTGCTGATGAAGAAAAGCCAAATCGTGATTGCCGCCTGGTACAGGAGATTCGCGGTGAGTCGCTTGTGATCTGTAATGATGATACTCATTTGCAAATATTTGTTATGTGCCTAACAAGGTATGTGATTTTTAACAAATTTTGTCCCCCCAACAATCTCATGAAATGAGTACTTCTGTGATCCTGTTTGTAAAAATGAGAAACCAAGGCAGGAGCCATTAGGTAACTGGGCAATGACCACACAGCTGCTAGGTGGCAGAGGTGGGGTTTGACTCCAAGTTCAAAGCTGTGGTTGAGTGTATCACATGGCCTCCCACGGTCAAGATGTCTGTATTGGGAAGTCTGCTTCTTGAATCTTGTCATCAGATTGGAGGAGACCATGTCATTTAACCCTTTGAGTGTGGTAGGGTCAATATTCCAAGATAGTTGACTGTTCTCCATGTACTGTAGAGGTGCTGAAAATAGCTTTAGTTCTAGAAAGCTATTGTCACATTTTAGCAGAATTCTGGGTTTGGTTGAAGGGTTGGATTTCCTTTAGTCCTCAGACATCTGGCTTTATTAATTATGGGAAAATAGACAAAAATAAAGCATATTTACTTAATTGATATGGAATTTCTTTTTGGAATTTCCCTTCTCACTTGATTATAGATGTTTCATTGGAGGTATAGAGGTTTGAGGGAAACCTAAAGGTTTGCCTCTAGGCTAGCTTGAACTTGGGTTGTGTTCTCATAAAATAAGTTATAGTGGTGAAAACAGTGTCTCCAAGTACTTTTTCACTCTATGGTTTTTCACTAGAGAGTGAGTCAGAAAATGAATTAAATTTGCAATCAGATCTACGTTAGGGTATTCTTCTTCCTTTTTTTTTAGCTATAGAGGAGTTTTGCTATAAGGCAGTATATAATCAAGGTATAATTATGCTGACCTGTTCTCATATACTACATTTTAATGTATTATTTCCAAGTTTTAGAAATTAATGAGGTACTTAAATATTTAAGGTAAAGAAAAACTTCTTGATCTTTAAAAGCGTATTTTTAAAATTCCTTCCTCTCGTTGAAAGATAACCAGTAGGACAACTGTTGAAGTGTAAGCCTATCCAGCAGCTGCACTGATGGTAGTTCATGCCTATGTATTCTGCAGAGGCACAGAGGACTGTTGTTGCCAACCTGGTGGTGGTGGATTCTCCTCTGCGCATGTAGCAAATGTTCTTGGCTCTTTTGCAGAGTCATAATGCCCTATTTTCTGTTTATCTGAGAAAGGGAGGATCAACAAATAGCCAGTCCTTAAGGAACCCTTTTTATCATTTCTTATTTTGAGATCACTAAGAAAATCCAAGTTTGGAAGCACTGAATTCATCTATCTTGAATACTACAAATACTTCTGAAACACCAGCTCTGCCAGGCTCTGGGGATAGCAGGAGGAACAAAACAATCCGATTCCTGACCTATAGAGTTGATATTTAATGAGGGACAATATGCATTTGAGCAAATAAATAATCAGAACAGTTACAGATTGTAGTAAGTACTAGAAAGGAAATAGAGAACTGAGATAAAGATAGTGGGGAGATGAGGTATGATTTTAGATAGGATGATCAAGGAAGATGTTCTGGAAGGGTTGATTTCATCAGAAGGATAGGAAACAGGCAAAGCAAAGAACCAGGAATAGCAAGAGCTATCTATACCTTCCCTTTCAATACAGAGTTTTTATATCTCCAGATTAAAAAAGAGTCACCATGTGGCCTGTCGTTACTGCATGATGGTGAGGGTTTGAAGTAATACTAATTTGTAGAATGGAAACAAATAATAGCCCAACTTTTTGAGATAGTATTAATTTTGCTCTACTCTTTAGTCTGTTTCAGAATTTGAACTAAATTACCTTAACCAGTTAACTATATGTTATCTAGGCCAGTGAATTAAACTCAATATTTTCCCTCAACCAAATGACTCAGAGACCCATTTTCAGTTACTGATTATTTTAAAATCCGTGTTCTATGTTATTCCGTGGTTCCTTGAGATAAAGTGAGGTAGAGTTATTTTCAAGCCATTTGGTAATTTAAAACGAAAACATAGAGGTACCAAATGGATGTCAGAAGTAACAGCGGATACTTCAGATAGAATTCACTCCTGTGGCCATGGAATTTTACTCTGAGCAGGCCTAGAGATTTGCCAGCTCCTCACTGACATGAGGAGACTAAGGCTCAGAGAAGTCCAAGGGCCCCCTTTGCCATTTTCCCAGCTATCCTCTTTTGTTCTGCTGCCCATGAGTTGATAACATCAATCTCCGTTTCCTCTGATCTTCCACATTGTGGCCTGGAATCCTGGAAGGCATGTCCCCCACTGCAGAGAAAGGCAGCTAAGCAGCCTAGCATTTCCAAAGTGAAAGAGTCCCAGCATGACTTTTTCAAACACTTGGTTTGAAAAACAGTGAAATTTCACTGCAGAGGCCCACATTCGAGTGTCTCTTCTACACTAACTACAGTAAGAGCTCCCTTTTCTAGGGTTCATCTTCCAGCACCCCTGGTCTTGGAGGCATCAGTCCTAGAGGCAAGAAGGACCTCTAGGCATTGAGCTTGCTATGCTTGCACTTGGCCTAGAGCCTTCTGCCTGGAGCCTCTGGGGGTCTTCTTGAACCTCCGCCGCCTGGAAGAAACCTCTGCTGCATCTGAACCCCCCTGCTGTGGTTGCCTCTCCTGAGGTGCTCTTTCTATCTTGCCTTGCTGATGTGCATCCCCTGCAAGCCCCTGAGTGTGGGGCTGGAGTTGGATTCATGTTTATGTTCTCACAGTTCTATGGGAGGGCTTTTTGCAGAGCAGGAGCTCAGTAAAGTTCAGTTGATTGATAGTTTACTTAAATGTGTTAGCCGATTTCCCAGCTCAAGGCAGAGTAAAAGCAGCAAACTGAAAAGGAACTGGGGATGTTAGAGGTCAGCCCAGTGAGTAGCATGGTGAGAAACGGCACCAAGAAGAGAAAACACAGAAGCAGATGCAGAACCCAGTGCGTTTTTATTCAATTTTGCGTTTATTGAGTATCTGCTGTGTGTTGGACCCTGTATTATATGTAACTGGCATAATACAAAGAACAGATGTTGATAATGGTGGATCCTGAGCCATTTATAAGTTATTTAGTTATATTTAGCATCCTTGACGCATACTTTGGATGAACTGTAGTGATTTTAGATTGCTTGATGTTTTGGTTTCTTCACATATTGGTTCTCAGAAGGAATGTGGATGATGAAGAGCTAATTGCATTAAATACTCTTTTTCAGTCTTTGCGGTATATGTATTATAGATATGTAAGTAGAACTGCTAATATCTTCCCCTTTCATTCCACAGCAAAAAAAGAGGTATCATCAGATCAAGAGTTCTGCCTTAGTAATTCAGTCTTATATCCGGGGTTGGAAGGTGAGTTGAAAAGAAGCAAGCCTTAGCTATTTGGGGTTTCAAGGTTCTTCACAAAGGGTGATGTCTTTAGGCTCACCCTGCAGTGGCAGGCGGGGGGGCCTTCTTGTTTCCTGCCTAGCCCCATAAACAGTTTAATGGAAAGAATAAATATTGTGGGCCAAATGGGCCCTTGTGGCCACGTCATGGCTGCTTCCTTCTAACTGGCTTTTTTTTTATCAAGAGCTTTGTTTTCCCAGCAGGAAGTCCTTGAAATTAAACTGTACATGATTTCAATATCCTTTTGCCTCCTGTTTGCAAGGGAAGCTATAGTCCAGAAGGCTGCTTCACACTGTTGCCTCCTACCTGTGAGACCTGCAAGACCTCAGCACCCCTGTCTAGTGTGCCAGCAAGTTATAACTTCCTGGTGACCATGTTGCAGGCTGCCCCATAATGATCGAAAGATCCTGAGCTCTGGCCATTCTAGCTGAGATCACAGTGTGCACACCACCTGGTTCCAGGTCCTTCCTTCCAAGACTTGGTTTGAGGATCAGCAAATTACAACCTATTGGCCAAATCTAGCCTACTGGCTATTTTTGTATAACCTGAGAGCTAAGAGTGGTAACTTGAGAGCTAAGAGTGGTTTTTATATTTTTAGGGCATTCTTAAAAAAAAAAAAAAGACAAGAAGAGTATTTCATGACATGTAAAAATTAAATACAGATTCCATATAAATATATACATACATGAAATACAGAGTCATATAAGTGAGATTTTATTGGTACACACCCATGCTCATTTATTTCACACCCTGTCTGTGGCTGAGTTGAGCAGTTGTGATAGAGAACATATGACCTGTGAAGCCAAAAAATAATTGCCACCTGGCCTACGTAAGTTTACTGACCTCTGTTCTAGGTCAAAGATACTTCAGGGCCTGTTCTGAACACTTCCCTACTGGGAAATTTTCTGGAGTGGGCAGGATCGAGAAGGGCTACTTCAAGATAGTTCCTGAGCCTGGAACCCCTTGAGCAGAGTTCCAAGAATCCAGTGGCCTTGACTGACTTTGTCTCGGCCTGTGGGCAATCCAAGGGCCTACTGGCTATCCCACAGCAAAAGCCAAAATACAAATCCAAGCACACAGGTCAAGTGAAATTGCTGCCTGCAAGTTCTTCTGTGACCTTGTTACTGAGTTGTGGGTCCAGGTCTCCAGTCTAGAGGCTTGAGAGACAGAACTCAAAGTGTGCCCCCAAGCTGGGTGTCCTCCTGACCCCACAAAAAAACAGTTTCCAGCAGCTACTGTAAAGAAACTAGTGATTTGGATCAGTGAGAATTTTATTTTAGCAAAATTTTAAACCTCTATTTTGATTTAAAAGTACAGCTACAGTTGTATTCCAGACAGTACCTCTAAAAGTGATAAAATGGATTTTGGTGGCTCATTGGAGATCTTCCAGCCACATTCTGAGAACTGTTCTTTCCTCCTGGTGTGCACCAGCTTGTATTGCTGGGCCTGGGGGCTGCTGTCCCAATGTGGGTAGGGTCCACATTGTCATGCTTCCCTGGTGGCCTCATTTCCCACCTTCTCATAGTCCGTCATGGGCTATTAAAGAACTTCCCCTTTTCCTTTTTTTAAGCTATTGATTTCTCACTTGAGAAGGAGTTAATTATGATTATCTCTTCAGATGTATTTTCAAGTCACTATGGATTGCGTTTTTTTTTTTAACTTTTCTATTTTTCCTTGGTGATTCTGTGCCTTAGGCCCGAAAAATCCTGCGGGAACTGAAGCATCAAAAGCGCTGTGAGGAAGCAGTCACCACCATTGCAGCATATTGGCACGGTACCCAGGTAGGGCAGAGGCCCCCCAGCAGGCCATGGGGCAAGGCGTGAGGGGAACAATGGCCCTCTCATTGGGGGACAGAAAATGCTTCACTGGCTTAAGCTACTGAGCACGCATTTGCCTCTCGCTCTTGCCAACCTTTTGGTGTGGGGTGGTGGCACACTTTTGCATTTACTATGTGGTGGTGACTGGTGTCTTTCCTCTTCTTCCTCCACTGGGAAGCAGCAGTAACCTTTCCTGCCTTACCCTTTTCTGTAACTCCTTTTCAAATGCATCACAGGCGCGAAGGGAACTGAGCCGGCTGAAGGAGGCGGCTAGGAATAAACATGCTATTGCAGTTATTTGGGCTTACTGGCTTGGATCGAAGGTACTTGATTCGCACATCCCGTCACTCCATCCTGGGGTCCGCAGTCATCAGTCCATTTCTCTAGCGTATCTGGGGGCGAAAGACTACCATTAACAGTGGCTCACACTGGTGCATGTCCTAGCAGCCAGATTTAATAAACCCAGAGATGTCGGTGTCAGTAGTGCACGTTAGGAAGCTTAAGCCTGTGTAGTAAGACTAATTGCTTACTAATGAGGCACTAGTATAGTTGCTCTGTGTTTCAAAACCCTCAAATAGACGCATGTTTACTTGTGTTTTCTTTCTTTCTTTCTTCCCCCCACCATTATACACTGGTAGTTTTCTAGAAGTTTTTTTGTGTGGGGGGGTGGGGCATGCTGGGAAGGCTAAGGTCTGGGCTTCAGTTGGTCTTCTGCAACATGTTGGCCATAGAAACACCTGTAACGCATGCCTTAAAAATATTAATCCACAAATGAAATTGTTTTCTTGGCTGTCTATGGCAACTATTGATTATTATAAGCAAAGTATTATATGTGAAAAGAATTATCATCTGTGATTGAACAGAAAGCTATGTTCCTGCAAAGCCAGCTGTAATTGCCACCGAAGAATCCCAGGAATTTCAGCATCAGCTGTTTGCTTTCAGAAACAAAGGCCTCCTGAAATACTCTCACTAATCCCCAGGCAGAGTCGTGGGCTCTGTGAACATTTCACATACCCCAAGGGACGAGCGTTTTAGATGTTTTCATTACTTAGAAAACCAAAGGTCATCTTTTCTAAAAATGCATATTTCAATTAGAAACCCAAATATCAATATAGTCCTGTTTTTAAGTCTACCTTGTCAGCATTGTAAGTCCAACTTGTGAGAAAAATGAGAGAAGTCATATTTGCCTACATAAAGATTTTAGTTTGCCAAAAACTCACCAAAGTTGTTCATTGGCACTTGCCCTTGAAAATCTGTGAAAAACAATCTGGTTCTTTAGTAAACGGAGGGAAATGTCCTAGCAGAGGCAGAGGGACCCTCGGACTGTTATCCCTGGGTTTTTTCCACTGAGAGAGCATATTCCCAGGCTGAGTACTATACTGTAGTGAAAAATCAAAGCCTGTTTGTCCTTGTCTCTTAAAATAACATGGCTCAGATTACTTTTCCCTAAAATTAATTTTTAAACCTGTAAGTTGTTTCCCTTTTTGTCTTGCTTTAGTAGATTTTGCTGTTTGGGGTCTTTAGCTAATACTAAATTTTGATACATGCTGCTTCTAATTTTCTAATTGGAAAGAATGTTGACTTTTGGTGGGGTTTTTGTTTGTTTGAACTTCAGAGAAACAACCTTTATTCCTTTCAGTTTTCTAAATGGTTGTTCACAGGAGTTGTCTTTTTATACATCCTAGTGAGTGAACTCAGAGATTCACAGCCTGTTTGTCTCCACATGCTGACCGCAGAGGGAAGTCTAGTGGTCATTAGGTGCCCCTCCTGGTTCTAAGGCTTTGATAAGGGACCAGAGCGTGCGGGGAAGGAAATGAAGACGGAGAGAGAACAGGGGAGGTTAAAGAAAAAGAAGGGAAGTAAGAGGGTGGGAGAGTGCTCACCTCAGGTGCCACACAGATCGCCCACCTTGGAACAGAGTCTCAATGCATTAAAAATACAACAGACTGCGCCAGCTTGACATTGATTCTTGGGGTTTAAACGATTGTGCACTGTGCCTCTATGCCTCTGAAATCCTTGTTCATAAATTGGCTCTGCTATTTGGTGGGGTATCTCTTTCTGGTCATTTGTGCCGTATGCATTGGGCCGTCTCTTTTATTTACTATCTAAAACATTCTAGGCTCGAAGGGAATTGAAACGCTTGAAGGAGGAGGCTAGGCGTAAGCATGCAGTTGCTGTCATTTGGGCTTACTGGCTTGGACTGAAGGTACTTCCCCACCCCTTCTTTCTGCCCACCGTGAACTCCTTGAAGCCAAGCACCTACTAACCTTGAGAAAATGATCAGTTATGCTTGCTGATGATCTGCACAGTCTTTACAATGTCATGTTGCCTAATTTCATTTCTTTTGGGGAACAAACCTGTATACTAATATTTTCTGATTTTACTGTGGTATATTTGTTCATATAAAGTCACAGTAATGGAGCATCGTTTATCCAAAACACCTTATTATTCAAGTTATATTTTATGTAATCTTGTTTGAAGTTCAGTTGTTGGATTTTTTATTCGGTATTTTTTTTTTTTTTTATTCATGAGACAGTTAAATAGTTGAGCTACAAGCTGACCCACTGTTCACAGTGTCCAGCCTGGGGACATTAGGCTTTTGTTTCCCTTTAGCTGCCTATTCTGTTCCAGTGATGGCTCCTGGAGCAGAGCTTTCTTCAAAGTGACCATCATTCTAATTGTCCAGCATGGAAACCAAGGGTTTTGCATAAATGTACAGATTTTGATGAATAAGACCAGCAGTAGGTCAGTCAGGTTGAAGAGACTCAGATGCCATCTAACTTAGGGAGGGTTTATTTCAAAGTGGTGCTTACTGCCTTAGGTAAGGATGCATGTAACTAAATATGACTCTGAACTCTGGAAAACCTTGAGAACACCCTTTAGGCAGTGTAAGGATTCTGTCTTTCTCATCACCGTAGGGAACCATCCATATTATTTTTTTGATAATTAGACCCCTTTTTGACACTATTCTTCTTCATTATTTTTACTTTAATACTATAAAAATTCATCTTTTTCTAAATGTAGATATTATCCAGGACACCATTGACTCTTGAATCTGAATAGCAATAGCAGTATCTCTAAACTCTGAACAACTGGCATTTTTTCCTGAAAGTTCAGCCTATAAACTTTTAGTAAATTCACTTTTTTTTGGTTATACTGAATATTCATCAAGTAATTTTTGAAGTGAAGTAACTTAAATATGAATTCAAGATGTTCTGTTTTAAGAATTCTGAACAAATTCTATAACTACTTTTTTTAAAGTCAAAGTTAAGGATTTGATTTTCCATTTTATTCTATTTTGTATTCTGATTTTCATAAAAGGAAGGAACAAACAACTGTGAGTCAGGATTTTTACTCTCTTTAATGCTTTCTACAAGCAACATCACATTTAACTTCAGTTTTCTGAAATTAACTAGCTGCATATGACTTCAAAGATACTTCCATGTTAGGAGTGTGTGCTAGCAACCTATAGACCAAATTCAGTTTGTTGGGTAAATGCTGTTTAGTTGACTGGGCTTGCTCTAGTTACAGCTTTTTTGTTTCCAGTTTCCAACAAAGAAGAAGTATTTTAATATGCTACCATTTTTATTATTGTTATGAAATAAGATTAAACTTCTTTGAAGTCCAAGAATGTAATAATTTTGTACTTTTTTTTAAGAACTATGTTGAAATTAGCAGTAGTTTTGCCCTCTTAAATGATTTGATTCCTGTGGAATTGATTACCAAGTTTAACATGAGGACTCCTGGTGCCTATGAGGGGAAAGCATTCTGTATGCTAGCATGTTGTCACCAGGCTTTTCCCAAATGCAGCTGTGTTTCAGATAAAAGGACTTGTCCTCTGAATATCAAAGAGCACGATGCGATAAGCTCAATTACAATGATGTTTGACTAAAGATAGTAGGACTTCTGGTATATTTCTAAGGATACATTTCCATCAAACTGCACTTTAATTTCTCTGCTTTCCTATACTACTAGAATTTTAGGAGCCAATCAGTATGTACTATTTTTTCCCTCTTATCCTTTCTAACCTTGTAAGTTCGAGATGTGAAATGGTTATGAATCCAACAACCCCATGGCTAAAGGAGAAGTGGTAATAAGTAACACAGAATATGAATAAAAGGAAGACCTGCCTATAGAGTGTAGGCGAGAATTTCAAGCTTTAATAATCTGCAGGTATAAGGGAATGGGTCTGGCGCACAAATGCCCGGAGGGACCAGGCGTGTCACCGGGATGAGGAAATTGCAGGTGGAAGGTGGATTACAAACATTGGGGCCTCCTGCAGCCTAGGTGGGGGGCCTCCTGCAGCCTGGGGCATGCTTCTCTCTTCTTAGGCAGCAACAGCTACTCCCGTTTACTCAACCTTTGTCATGTGGGAATGGAGCTCACTGTTGCTAGATTAGAAAATTTTGAGAGAAATCCAAAGTTGCAATTCCTATACTTAATGAAAAGGTGTGTGAAACATGTCTCTACATGAGTTTGTTCAGTAGGTTGCTAGCTTACAAGCCCTAATGTAGAAATATTTTGAACATATGCAACGAAGCCCAGAAAACTAAAGACAAAAAGATACACAGTGTCTGAATTATTCAAATAGGCTGTTTTGTGAATTCTAAATCTCTTTTGTAGGTAGGTGATAGTAAATATTTTAAATATTTTCCCCTCAATTTCAAAATTTAACTCTATCATTCATTCAACAAACATTTAATTAATTTGTTAGACATTATATACAAAGTAAATCTGACCATGTAACAAGGCAGAAATAGGTCAACTAAAACTATAAAGTGATGTCATGAGTATCATGATGGTATTCAGTAGAAAGAATCTAGTGGAAATAGGGATGAGAGAAAAATTAATGCAATTAAATGGATGATAGTGTTCATTCAAGAGCTTCTTTTTAAATTCTTATTTTTAGTCCCACTAAGTTCCCAGTGTACAGTACTAAAGTCCTTTGTTTATATGCAAGGTTTTTGGAAACTGAATGCAATTCCTCAAGTATTTTTCCCCTTTTAAGAACAATTGGAAGTGAAAATTACCTTATATGACTTTTTCTGTAATATATTTTGATTTGTGATGAGTTTGCAGCTATGCCTATAAAGTGTTTCTCATTGAATCATCAGGCTCTCTAAAAACTAGTTAAGAAGATTTTAAAAATCAAACATTCTGATATTATTACTTTTCAAAGCTTAAACCCCTTTCCTCTGACTTAAAATCCACTATTTCAATGTTTCAGTTATTTTTACTATATGTAGAAAAGCATTTATAAATTTACTTATTCCATCTATTTTGAGTTTTAATAGAGGTGTATCATCTTTGTGGGCATCTGCTGGCCACACATCAAACTCTGTATTCTCTTCTTTTTAAAGGTACGGAGGGAGTACAGAAAATTCTTCAGAGCCAATGCTGGAAAGAAAATTTATGAATTTACGCTTCAGAGAATTGTAAGTGTATACCTTTTGCATGGCAAATTAGCATTGCTGGATTAACTAGTTAATACCACCAACTCGGGAATAAATGACTAATTTGCTAACAATTAAATCGTAACAGTAACACTGAGATATTGTGACATTTTTATCCTCTCTCTTCAAATTCAGGTAGAATTGTGTCAGAGGGAGTTATTAGTAGCCCAGATATGATTAATAAAATGTTCTTCTTTGACAGAGAGAACGTATTTGGGGGAACATCAACCCAAGAAAGCCAGGTGTTTTCATTCAGGCTACTATAAGAAAAGTACCATAGACTGTGTGGCTTAAACATAGACATTTACTTCTCACAGTACTAGAGGCTGGGCAGCCCAAGATCAAGATACTAGCATGGTTTGATTCTGGTGAGGACCTTCTCCCCATTTCCTCTCATGGTAGAGAGAAAGAGAAGCAAAGTCTTCCCTGTCTCTTCGAATCAGGGCACTAATCCCATCCTGAGAGCTCTACCCTCATGACCTTATCTAAGCCTGAATACATCCATCCGCAAGGGCCCCATCTCCTAGTATTGTGCCACTGGGGGTTAGGGCTTCGACAGAGGAATCTGAGGGGAATGCCAAGATCTTGCCCTTCTAACCTGTCATAAGCTGCTTCGGGGCAAATTTGCAAAACAAGTTAGTGGGTGATGGGGTGAAGGACAGTGAGGCTGTGCCACTGGATGGATTCTAAAGTTCCCTCTGTCTTCCAGAGGGCATGTCTGTTGTAGTGAACAGGGAAAACTCTGGAGCCAGCTTGCTCAGCCTCTTAGAGATTTATGACTTGAGCAGGTTCCTTAACTTCTGTGAGCCTCATTTTGTCACCTATAATGGGGATAATAACAGCACCAATCTCATAGAGTTATTGTAAGGATTAAGTTGAAGTAATACTGTAAAGCTGTTATAGAATCTGTAAGATTTGGCCATTAAATACTCGAGAGCAGTGCTGTCCAACAGAACTTTCTAGTGATGAAAATGTTCTATGTCATTGCAGTACAGTAGTGTAGCCACTGGCCAGGCCACACTGGCTGTTGAGCACTTGAAATGTAAGTAAGTGACAGATGAAATGCATTTTAATTTTTTTTTAATTACTTTAAATTTATATGTAAATAGCCACATATGACTAACTAGAGGCTACCTATTAAGAAGCTCACTAGTGTTAGCTGGAATCAGTATTAGTGTTAATAGTAAAGTCAGTATTAGTGTTAGTATTCTTGTTTTCTCTTAACCATATTGGGTGGAGCTTAGAGTTCTCCAACCAGTAAGAAAAGTAGAAATAGAAACTTTCCAGAAGAGTTACAAAGTCTTATGGAATAAAACTTGGTCCATCTCACTAAAACTCATTTGCCTGATTCTAGTTTATGTTATACAGTGTTTTTTCTGGTATATTTTACTCACTGGTATTTTTGGTCAAACCCAACACAGATGCAGAAATACTTTTTGGAAATGAAAAATAAGATGCCTTCCTTGTCTCCAATAGACAAGAATTGGCCATCCAGACCTTATCTATTCTTGGATTCTACTCACAAGGAGCTAAAAAGGATTTTCCACTTGTGGAGGGTAAATCTCTTACTATGTTTTTTAGAGGTTGTTTATATCATACAGTTTGAGTGTTGGAGAAATGTTATGTAAATGCAAATTCTCACCAAAAACATTCTCCCTCTAGCCTTGAGGAGAATTCCTTGAGGACTCTGGAACCATGCACTGTACTTGGCTTTCTAGGACAAATCCTAGAGCAGCCAGGCGTTCCCACGACAGGCTCTTCCCACCTGTGGCTGGAAAGGAAGAACACTGGCCGCATTGTCTTGTCCTTCCAGATTCCAGTGGCTTTCAAGGGGTGCAATTTCTTTTGTTTTTGTTTTTGTTTTCATCTTTATCTGAAGGAATATTGCCAGCAATAGAAATAATAAAATTAATAAAATTTGACAGTCTTCACAAGATGTAGTTAAATCCCACAAATTGAGTTTTCTTTCTAAGATTCATTGAACTGATACATAGATGTACATGAGAACACACATATTTTAATGAACTGAGAAAAAAAGCTCTAAAATCTCCCAAAAGACATTAAAGAGATTAAAAATTTGCTCTACCTTAATTAAAGGGAATTAGATAGGTACTGCCTTATATTTTGGCTAACTTAATTTTACATGAGAGCCTAACAAGTGATTTAGGTGTTGCTCAGCGTGGAGTACATGGGGTACGTTTATAGATGTTGACTTTATTTCAGTAACTTAGTTGACATGTGCATTATTCATTACATACAAATATCAGGTATAGTAAAATCATTAGATTGAAGGGCTGGTATTTAGTGACTAATTGGTGGATATGTCTTCTGGGAAACCTACTGCCTAGGACTGTAGGCTTGTTCCCTACCTGAGTCACATTATGTATATAATGACATTTTCATTGATGAGTAATGATTGGTACCAGCACAAAATAGGAACTAGATTCTAACTTCTGTTCCCTAAGTTAGTGAGTCATTTTGGCAAGCCTGGGTCTGCTGTCCATGGCTTATGAATCTTACCCTTACCTCCTTTGGATTGGGGGTGGAGAATGAGGTGCATGTGTTTACTACTGAAAGGGGGACAGCCACGCTAACATTCCTTATACAGTTGTAGTGGTGGTTTAGTCACAGCTCTGAACTGAATTTCTTAGAGAGTTTATCTAAAAAAAACTGGCCCTGCCCCTCTTGCCATCCCCTTTACTCCTTTCAGTGCAGAATCGGGATGAAGGGGAGATTTCTCAGCTCCCAGGTACATGCTGTAAAATGGTAATGGGGATTCAGAGCAGTGTTTTCCAAACTACAGGCCATAGCGTATGTGTGGGTCAGGAAATCAGGTCACTAGGTTACTACCAGTGTTTTAAAATGAAATTCAGTAGGTTAGAAAGTAAAGGAGTGCATGACATGTACAAAGGGTAGTATTATCTTGTGGTGCTTAGTGTCCATTGTCTATGTGTGTGTGTATGTGAGGTGTGCCCTGGCTTGTGAGGTACACTGTTTTCCTTACTGTGAGTCTCTGTGAAGAGTGTGCAGCCTCAGGATTGATGGAGAAATGCTATGTAAAAGGAAACTGCTCCCAGCAAGACCCTTGTGTGTTTTGAAGAAGTGTTCCAAGTCCCACAATGTATAGTTTTTATGACATTTTCCACTTTTAAAATCCAGAAAAGAAAAATGCTTTGGCCTTTTAAATGAGTATTTCATACTCATTTACTCTTATTCTTGCTGCTGTTAAGTTGGCTTAGCTTATTTAAGAATGAGTATGAGTAATGATTTATTTATGTAAATCATGTATTTTTTTTTCTCTTTCCTTCTTTTCATATCTCACAGTGTAAAAAATACAGGGACCAATTCACAGACCAACAGAAACTTATTTATGAAGAGAAACTAGAAGCCAGTGAACTCTTCAAAGACAAGAAGGCTTTATACCCATCTAGGTAGTATGGCTTTGCTTTATCCATAAAAGTCAGTATTTTAAGAATCTCTCAAATATATTTGAGGTCTTTTCTGTAATGGAGTTTGACTTCAGTAATACACAAGAGATTTTTAATTTTATGAGTTATTTTATGATCAGCTGGATATGAATACACAAACACATTTGAACAACGGCTTCTACAGTATACTTCAATAACAGGAGGTTACATTTGTTGGTTTCACTCCATTGGCATAGCTTGAACACTAAATAGTTAGAAATCATCATTTAAAATAAAAATTGTATATATTTCTAAGATAAATTTACATTGTAAATTTCATTTACTTTTCTGAGACTTGCCCAATTTCTGTTGTCATTATGATGTAATCACCTTTGCAATCTTCCTGCTTTAACAAGCTGCGTCAGAAATCTCATTTCTAAGATAAATGAAAACGTGAGCCAGTGTATCATTTTCTGAGTGTTGCTTAAGCACTGGTCTGTGTGGCCTTTGGTCTGCAGACTCATTGGGCATGACATATGCCTGTGAAGCAAGGTCATTGCCTTTCTACTCAATAAAAAAAGGGACATTAATTGCAAGCATGCCAAGTGAAGTCCTTGGTGTTTTTACGTCTGAATATTCTTACATCTCCCAAGTTTATCATTTCCCCCCAGAATTCCTGTCCCTTTTTCATCTGGTATTTATAAAAAAGTAGATAGTATAATTTCAAGCCAAATCTATAAATACTTATAGCTTCTTCCAAAGAATGGCCTAGAATGCTATTTTCACATGCGTTAACATGTGGTGTGTTTATATTTTCTGTGTCTTTACACATGTTTGAAAGCTCTTCCTTTTAAACAATTAAATGAATTAAGATTATCATTGCTGAACATGAGTTGCCAGACTCATTCGGTTTACATGTTGTAAATGACATACTTCCCTGGTCAGCTGATGTGGCTGCTTGAGGTGCTGTATATTCGCTAAGGCAACACAGCATCTGAATCCAGACTTGTCTGGAGTGCCTGCTATATAAAGCATATTCAAACAGGAAAGTTATCTATATGCTTTCTCCAGCAACTAATTTTATGTGACTTTTTCTGTATATATTTTAAAATTGTAGAGTAACCTTCCTAATTAACATTCCCTCTTCAGAAACTGGAGGGAAAAAAATACACAAGAAAGAAAGACTCTTAGCACTTTTTATTAAAAATACATTTGAGTATGAACAAGAAAAAATACTAATGTCAAAGCAAGTTCTTTTTGGGTAGTTTTACCAGTTTTTAGGGAGGGTGGTGTGCTCACCCTACAGCAGTCAAAGGGGTGGAATAATTTACCCTCCCACCACCTCGAAGCAGCAGCCCTTAATGCGAGTTGGCCTTTTATATCCTGGGAGCTGTGAAACACTGACCACCTACGTGGATTTTTCTTCCCTGATCTTCTACCCACAACACAAGCATTTAAAGTTGTATTTGCAAATTGCCAGAACTTTATAGCTCAAAATGAAGCCATAGTCTTTAATTGGTGCCTGTGAGGAAACTGCCCTAAGAGAGTTACCCGCAAGTCCTTAGGGAAATTGACATCTTAGTGCTCTGTGCCACTTATGCCTCTTGTAAGAAGTTGTTTATTTGCAAGAAAACTGCTCTGATCTGAATGTTTACCTTTACCCCTTCTGTCCATTCCAGAAGGCCTGATTCTTCTTCTGTATATTGCCTATTTAGAGCCAGAGTTACGTGGTAATGCTGAGGGCAATGTAGTTTTCTTCTAAAGTGGTTGCTGTGATCTGTTCTGCCCCAGAAAGCCTATTGAATTTCTTACTCTGCAAGAAAATAAAATATTTCTTTGGAGCAGGTGATAGTAATGATTTGTGCTATTTTTCCATTGCCACATATTGTTTAAAGGCATTAATAAATACTTTGTGGGCAGCTGTTAACTTCATACCAACAGATTAATAGCAATTGCTTTTCCTTCACATGAGCCCATGCACTTGGGTCTCAGCTATTGTTTTGTGAGTGATATCTACCTTGCTTGTTACATGTGAAGATTTTTATTAAAATCCTACCTACCAAATGCCATGATCGTTCAAAAAACACATTTGAAATTGGTTTAAAGTTCCATTTCCAACTTATATTTAGGATAGGTGCAAGTACAATATATAAAATTTATAAAATAAATTAATTTTCTTAGGAATGTGTCACTCTCAGAATCAACTGACCTGGTACTTTTTCAGGTAGTACTTGCATTTGAAACCATTTCTAATGTGGGGGAATTTTTTTTCCCATAGTGTTGGGCAGCCATTCCAAGGGGCCTACCTGGAAATCAATAAGAATCCCAAGTATAAGAAACTCAAAGATGCCATTGAAGAAAAGATTATCATTGCTGAAGTTGTGAACAAAATTAACCGTGCTAATGGGAAGGTAAAAAGGCTAGCCCTAAAGACCTGTAAGAGTGTTTATCAGTTGGGACAGTCATCTTTAGTTGTCTGAATGTTCAAATGTGCATATCATATCTTCAGCAGAGCATGTGTAAAGGGAGCTATTTCCCTTTGCCTGTAAGCTTCAGTGGAATTTTGGTTCTCTGAAATTTTTATGACTTAGAATTTATTACCTGTGTTCTTCAGTGTGTTTTCAGTTTACATAGGTGTGCAAACTGAAAGATACTGGAATAAATTGTGCATGTCTGCAAATAACCAGTGCTTTAAACTCATGGACCATTTCTGATCATTAGTTTTACATCCTTTTATGTTTTGCTTTGTTTTAGAGTACATCCCGGATTTTCCTCCTAACAAATAATAATCTTCTTCTTGCTGATCAAAAGTCTGGACAAATCAAATCAGAGGTTCCCCTGGTGGACGTGACTAAAGTATCGATGAGCTCACAGAATGATGGCTTCTTTGCTGTCCACCTCAAAGAGGTAAAGGATTAACTATTGATTTGACTGAAAGATGTCTACCTTTGTCCAATTTCTCAGCCATTGATTTAAAATTTTCCACATCTGAATAGTTCTATTTCTTGAAGTTTATATATCCTTATGGATTTGCAAATCCTGGCTATATTCACTCCCATTTAAAGTCTCAGGCTTGGTTTTTCAATAACTGAATGATACAAATCACTTTTAATGAATTGTTCACTTGAGTTCTAATTTCACCGAGTAGCATATAGGTTTGTACCCACCATGATGTCCATTACTTTGAGATGAATACGTAGAAATATCAAGGTGTTTTAAATTATGCTACCTATTGTTTCTTCTCTATGCCAAGTTAGTAAATGTCTTCTTGATCATCTTTAATTTGGGGGCTTTTAATCAAAGAATACAACTACAATAAAACAACAGCCTAATAATTTTGACATAAAGAATTTTTAAAGTTCTGTGCTTTTAGCTTTAACCAGGACCTCCTCCTGAATGGAGTGGTTAAGAGTGCAGAGTTGGTGTCACTAGCTTTACAATGACCTTGGCCAAGTCATTTAACTTTCATATGCCTGCCTAATTTTTCTTCTCTTTAAAATAGGGAGAATAATAGTACTTACTTCATAGTGTCATTAAAAGGATTTAATGAGACACTGCATAAAGTGACTAGCATAGTGCTTGTCAGCAGTCACTGAATAAGCAGACGTTAGCACTTATTATTCATATTTAGGGACATGCATCTAGCTAGTAGTGCACCTGTCTAGCTGATTCTGAATTTCAGAAAATCCCATAAGCTTAGTTCAGCCCATTTTCCCTACTGTGGATATTAACCTAAAGGGAGAATATCAAATCCTAAGACAGTGATTCTGAACCTTAATTGCACATTAAAATAATGTTAATGCCCAGGCCATACCCCTACTCCAACCAAATTAGAGTTTATAGCACGAGGCACAAGCATGCTCTGTTTGGAAGCTCCCCAGCTGAGCCCCTCGTGCAGATGAGGTTGATAGCCACTACCCCAGGACATTGTGGGAAGTGGTGTTGGTCTTATTTTTTTTAACCAAATCACTGAGGAGTTTTTAAACAGCTCTTTCAGAATGAGTTATGGGTGAGGTCAGTGCTCCTTGAACCTGAATGTGCAAACAGAGCACCCCAGGATCTTGTTCTGCATTCATATTCAGTAGGCCTGCGGTAGGACGGGAGCTTCTGCTTTACTAACAAGCTCCCAGGTGGCACTGATGGTGCGTCTGATCCGCGGACCAACTTTAGATTGCAAGGGGTTAGGTAACCTTGCAAAAGTGCTCTGAGCAATTTGGGAGGAATACCGCTATTGTCCTTTTTGTTTCATTTCTGAGAATGGAATCCAGTAGCTGATGTTTTAAAGAGACTGAAAATACATTTTCAGCCAAACCTGTAACATGTGCCTCCTAAATTGTCCTTAATTATGATTGTCTGACTCTTGATTTGTCCACTTAGGGCTCTGAAGCAGCTAGTAAAGGGGACTTTCTCTTCAGCAGTGATCACCTGATCGAAATGGCCACCAAGCTCTATCGGACGACTCTCAGCCAAACCAAACAGAAGCTCAATATTGAAATTTCTGATGAGTATGTTCATCAATTGTTTGACTATACCTTTTCACTTTAAGCTTTTCTTGTTTTTGTTGAGCAATCTGTCTTCATTCTTTTATACACCACTACTTATTAAGTGCCAAGTGTGTGACATGGTAGATGGCCTATCTGGTAGTTGTTCTAGATGAAGGATGGGCAGAAGGCCTTGAGACAGGAGTGAACTTTGTGGTGGTATGAAATGGTAGCAAAGGACCCTGGAGAGAGAGGCAGGAACCCAGCCATGTAGAGCTTGATAGCTGAGATAAGGAGTTGAGATTTTAGTGAGGATAATCAAAAGCCATTATGAGCAAGGGTGTGGCATGATCTGACCTATGATTTTCAAAGATCACTTTGGTTGTAGTGTACAGAATAACTGGGGAGGCTAGAGTGGAAGCAGAAAACAGTTAGGAGCTTCTCTGAGCTGTCTAGGGTAAGGATGAGGCAGCTTCGGCTAGAGTGTGAGTGGGATACAGTGGGGAGTAGTCAGATTCCAGATGTAATCTGAAGGAAAATAGGAGGATCCATTAGCAGATAGGGTGTTAGGTTTTGGGCCCAAGCCCAAATGGTACCATTTACTGCAGTAGATGACACTGGGGAAAGAGGAGCTTTGGGGTGGCTCAGGTAAGATTAAGTCAAGAGTGCCATTTTGGATGTGTTATACTTGAGATGCCTTCACTTCTGGATAACTAGAATTACAGGACAAGCATTCCATGTTGACAAGGGTTCCCTAGTGCTAAGACAGCTAGAAATTTGGAATTTGCTTTTTTTATTTATTTCACATTCAGGCTCTAATTACAGATTCTGATTATTTGCAGGCAGGTTGGAGCATCCCCCCATGTATTAAATCTATTGATAGATTGTTTGAATGACTGAGTTACTATGTTGATTGGTACTTGTTAGTTTTCAATAGATTGTTTGCTATTTGCCTATATACATCTTTGCATGTATAGTAAAAATTTGCATAATCAGATTGCTCAGGAAATTATTTTATTTTCTGATTAAGATTTTTGCCAGCTTCTTCTATTTCAACTCTTTCTAAAAGTCTTTCTAAAATAAACTCATAGCTATTCCTATCCCTTGGTAAGCCAAACTCACTCTCGATATGTTAGGATTTACATACCCTTGGGTTCAATGTCCACTCTCATTGTACACTAAGAATGGTATTGAGATTAGGTGGGAGATCGGCCCTTATGTATCCTCTGCATTGGAAATTGCAGTTTGGAGTAAATAACTTTCCTTGTTATGAGGTCCTTTCTTATAAGACAAAGACTATTAGGAACAAAGGTAATGGCTAGTTGGATTCCAGTCAGTTAAGGTTTAACCTGTTAGGACCTATTAGAGCCTTATTCTCTGTTTAGTTGAAATTTTTCATAACTTGGGATCCTGTGCCTTTGTTTCGGTGGGTCTGGTAATTCCCACTCGTTGTGGGAAGATTTGTGTATCCCAGATGCAGAAGCTCTTGGTAGATGGAGGAAGCAGCCTCATAGTTGGCACTACATTAAGAAGGCCATCTTTATAAAGAAATCACACCAACACCCAGGCCACAAATGCTTGCTACTTTTAATTTTAAGTATTTCCTAGACTGGTATGCTAAGAATACTGCCTTTGCAGGATGTTAATAGTGATGTGCTGTGAAGAAAGGATTCTCTGGTGGAAATTTACCGTCTTCTTTTACTGCAGCACTTCTCAGAGTCCCTGCAGTCTGGCTGCACATTATGGCTCTCCTGAGGCTCTGGAGGGTGGTATGTAATGTGCTGTGTTTCTCAAACATAGTCAACCACAGAACCCCTCCGGTGGCTCTCACAGTCTGTGTTCAAAGCACCCAATCACAGAACACAGATGGGGAGGTTTGTTTCCGGCTAGCTGGGACTCTGCTGTGGCACAGGGAGGGGTGTGACGTTCTGGGCATGTAAGCTGTCAGTAAACAGGCTTGTCTGAGTGAAGATTTATAAGATGGCCATGTGAAGAAAACATTTTGTAGCATTATAAACCAGTCCATAGGACTTTACCTTCTGCAGTTCCTAATTATTGCTTGGTCTCATAAAAATACAGTATCTGATGGAACCTTGCATAGCACCTGCCATCTGTTACCCAGACAACACAGGAGCCATAGCACAGCAGGGTTCCTCTATGACCTCTTAGCGTGGATTATACACCTCCTTGGAGCATTTGAAATTTGAACAACATTTTACAAAGTCATGGGGAGGAATCTCTTTGATGTATTTTTCTCAGCCTTAAATGGCTTTGGTCCGCCTCACTGCTGGCTGGGTGTGCAGACTAGTGCTGTAAACAGCATGCAACTCAGTGACAGAACCTTCCTCAGTACATCCTTTTCAGAAGTTGAAGTAGTTATTCTGACAAACCTAATCTCCATGGTCATCTGGGTAAGCTGGATGCCAGCCGACAAGAGGCAACTCAAGTCCCTTTCCCTCAGAGCAGTTTTAACCTGCACACGTAGAAGTAAGAATTGAAGTCATTGAGAGACTCAACTGCTTTGTAATTCCCAATACTTCACATCCCAAACTGTTCAATCTGTAAATAAATTGCATTTTAAAGATAACCTTAAATAAGAAGCATAGTTTTTCTAAAAAAGAAGTCTTGGATATATTGGAAACTAAAGTGAATTCAGTAAACATTTTAAGTATTTGTGTGTATATATGTATATATACACACACATAATACACAGACACACATATATATCATTTAAGTTGTATAATTATTTTCTGGATACTTTAAATCCAAACAATTCATCTATAGTCTTTTCGCTGTGAAATTCTAACCACTGCTGAAGGTGTGAAGTAATGCATTTGACATTATTGTTGCTGGAGTTCAACTCTCTGATTCTCTATGTCCTTACTGTGGGCCATACTTCAGTTTTCTCTTTTATGTACTAGAGATAAATGATTGTGCTTACCTCATAGGATTGTTTTAAAGTTGAGTTAATATGTGCAACTGAGAGCAGCATGGTGCATGGTAAACACTCAATACATTTTAGCTATTACTGTTACTTCTAGAGCGCATTGCAAGATCATGAACTGTAAACGTGGAGCCAGTCAATGTATACTCACGTACTTGAGAAAATAAATTCTTGTACTTTCATTACACTATTGGTCTTTGAAAATCAAAGTGCAAAGTATTTGATTTTTTAAGTGTATTTGTGTTCAACTTGAAAGATTCTTTTTTTTTTCTTTGAGGCACGTAGACATAAGTGTATATGCTGGAGAGATACCTTTAAATGGGCAACTTTGGAACTACATCTCCATTTTTCAGTGCTTTCAAAGTGAAAACAAACAACCCACCTAAAAGCTCAAAAGTACTGTCATGTTAGAGCAGCATCGGAAGCCTATGTGTCCACTTCACTCCAATAGATAGTGTTGGCAAAACGTGATCTCCTTAGACCTTGAAACTGAGACTGCGATGTACAGAGCAGAGCTATTTCAATTATTGCTGCTATTGTGAATACCAGTGAACATGCAATCTGTCACATGGATGTTAGAGTGACTCACCTAGTTATATGCTGATACTCAGAAAACTATTCCCTGAGAAACATACTGACAACACGGTAACATTTTACTGATTCTGATGGTGGAGAGGAAAGAGCACTGGCTTTGAGATGGGCAAGCCCAGGTTTTGGTCCTGCCCTGCTGCTCCCCTGCCTTCCCAGTGACACTGTCCTTGAGGGCAGTGACCTCATTTTGTACATCTGGTGTCCCTCACTGCACTCAGCCCAGGAGAAGCTGGTCTGTTTGTTGTAGGAAGCTGTGATGAATAATCTTGTGGACAGCACTTGGCCCTGATGGTCTGTGAAAGGGAAGATTTGACTAGAATATGGTTTCCCACAGTGTACCACATGTATCTCTGGTAGATAAGAGATAGCTTTAGGTATACACTGATAGACTTTAAAAATTTTACAGTTTTATATATATATATATATATTTTTTTTTAAATAGGTATTTAAAAATGTAAGTAAGTGGCAGATCAAACTCATGATTTTATCATTTTTATTATATAGGCCATAGCTATGTTGAAGAACATTTATTTAGGCTCTGGTAACTTGGCACAGTGTGTGGATGTGATAAAAATGGTGTAAGAAGTCTGAGTAACCAATACTTGGAAACCATAGAATGGAGGGTCTCGAGACCCCTTCCTTTTCTGAAATTCTTTGTTTCATTTCCTCAATTTGTTGATAATTTAATAGGATCCTTCCCCCAGTTTATATTTTTGCTCTGTAAAAGTGGAGACAAAAGGAGAAGTAGATGTTGGTCTTTCCATTTGAATGAAACATGGAAATAATTATCTGTAGCTCTTCCTACCTTACTAGAATACGGCGAGGCACTGAGGTCCAGTTTACATAGGGGTCGGTGATGAAGGCTGGAAGTAAAACACAGTGAGCTACCTGATGATATTTGTCTGTGTGGAAGTGCTAATGGGAATGGGGAGACTTGCCGAGATCAATGTCCATGAAAAACAAGCTAGTGTTGGTGTAATCATCATCGGCTGTTTGGTGCGTACTTTTCTTTAATTTGTCTTACTCATTCCTCCTAGGTTCCTGGTGCAGTTCAGACAGGACAAAGTATGTGTGAAGTTTATTCAGGGCAACCAGAAAAATGGGAGTGTTCCAACGTGCAAACGAAAAAACAACCGTCTCCTTGAAGTTGCTGTTCCTTAACTGGCACCCCCTCTCCGCTTTCATGGACTTGTGTCTTTGTAATAGTGCAATTGGGTTTGCTTTCGTTTGGGGCTCATCATGTGTTTGGGAATCGCCAAAGGCTAATACTGTTAGAGTCCTTTGGCAAAATAAAAATATTTGACTAATCAGTTTTTTATTATTGGAATAGTTTTAACCCTTAAAGTACACAATCTGTCCTGGGACAGGATTGTAGAAACTAACAGTGTCTGTGCCATACCATACCTGTTCTTTGTTTAGTCATCATGTACCCAAATCAACATATTATTCATAAATCATTAATATTTCTAAGTATAGGAAATGGTCTTAAATGATAGTACATTCATGCCTCAAATATTTATTGAATGCCTACTCTGTGCTAGGCACTGTGCTAGATGGTATGGAAACTTAGGAGCCTTTTTTTGTTTTTAGGACCATTGCATTCTAGTTAGTTTGTGCTGGCTTTACTGGTGCTGAGAGATTTTGAAAATGTTGAGACCAGACCAGTACCTGCTGATGATGAACAGCATTATTAGTAACCCTGTAGTCTGATCTTTTGACAAAAAGTACTTCAAGAAGGGCTGGTCCTAGGAAGTAGAAATATATGACTGGGTAAAATGCCATTACATGCGATTTCTATTTGAAAAGGGGGAAACTGACATTTGAACAGTACTTTTAATTTGCTTAAATCTCTTATAATTGCTTTTCACCATAGAAAACGGAGTCATTCTTATTTTAGAAAAAGTGACAGAAGCAGTCCAGTAAGATTATATTTTCCTGTTTCTGGTAAACATCATATACCTACGTATGCTGATATCTGCAGAATTTTCACCCTAATTTGTGAAAATATTATTTTAAACAGCTAATACAGTTTAGGGCTGAAAGTCTTTAGGGTGGTGGTATGGTAAGCATTCTGTACAATGTGCAATAAACATCCAAGATCTTTCTTGAAAATTTTATTTATAATAACACTTTTTCGTATGAGAGGTGATTAGTACAGGCTGCATACTTTAGTCAAGGATCAAAATTGTTTGTGTTAATTTGAAGGGCTTTTTTTTTCCTTTCAAATTTACAGTAAGGGTTCACTTTGGAAACTGCATTTTAAACTTTGGAGTCAAATTGTTTCTTATTTGGGAGGATAATTAATATACATTGGTATGTTAAATAATAAAAACTGTTCTAATTTGGTGCCATTTCCTGAATCACAACTGTATTTTTATATTTCAAGCTATTTTCTTATGTTGTATGTCGCTGTATTGTTGCACAGTAAGGCTTTACAATCCAGACATTATATGTTCTCTGTGTAATTAAATTTCACTTACCTTTTTATAAACCAGAAACACTCATTGAAAGTATTTTCTGGAGATTTTCTTTTAATTTTTGTACTTAAAAAATATTGCTCCCATAAAGAAATTCTCAGAAGCCTTTGTGTTTATTGGTGCAGGCAGAGGATACCATTACTTTCTTCTAGTCTTTTCCAACACATGCGTAAAGCAGTAGATTGATGGTTCCTGAAATAGGTGAGTAGAAATTTGGAACTGGAATCTTTTTTAAATATGTTTGTGAAGATGTGTAATTCATTCACATTGTTCAACATACAAATAAGAATAAAATGATACATAATACAAATTCTTCCCCCCATCAATCACCTATCTGCTTAGTTTCCATGCCCCCCTCCCAAAAGTTAACCATTATTTTTAGCTGCTTTGTATTATTTTATGCATATGCTTAAAACAGGAAATGAAGATATAGATTCTTACCTTCTTCCTACTTTAGTAGACAGAAGCTAATGTTACAGATATTATTGTTCACTTTGCCTTTTCACTCTTCATTCTTTTTATAGTGTAGAGTCTCCCATTTTATGGATGCATATAGTGTGTTTATCCAGAGTCTCCTACTGATTATCATTGGATTGTTTCCTGAATGGAAGTTTAAGTCCAGGATGGAGAAGACCGATATTCCAGGGATGTACTTGTTACATTTTCCCAAAAACTCACTTGCAGATTGTTTGTTATCATGATTAGCAGTGATAAGTTTTCCAGAGTTTATTTCCGATAGAGAAACATTTTAATCTCAAACTTCATGATAGGTGTTCTGCAAGGATTTAAAAATGTCTCTATAGAGCACTTTTAAATGAGAATATGTTTACGTATCCATCCATCCCTTGCAGTTTTGTCACTGAAGTATTCAATAATTTTTGGTCATGAAATTCATTCTGGTGGGGTAACTTGGTGGAAAAGGTTTCTGAACGTAGCAAGAAGGCTTCGTCACGTACCAGGGTGGAATTTTCCCCCTGAGAGTTCCCTAAGCCAAGCTAGCCAGCAGGGGAGAGCATCCTTGAAAAATATAATTAAAAGTGAGAGTTCCACCAGATGCATGTAGTGATGCCTCCTTTCTGTAGGGATCAAACTAGCAATTAAGGAAAAAGTAATTGCTAAGAGCAATTACTTAGAGATTTTTAGCTTAGAAATAGAATATTAAGCCCTGGTTTTCAATCCTGAGGTTAGAGTTGACTGCCCCTGGAGGAACCTAAACCGTTTTCTTGTTGCACACCCTTCACATTCAACTGGGGAAAACAGCAGGAGCCTGAACACACTGGAAATGAGCAGAGAGCCACCACCCTCCATGTGACTCGCTGCATAGCAGTGTTTCCGAGAACATCACCAAGTCAACCTGGGCAAAAAATCACAAGGAAAGTTTATTTTAAAAAACAAAACAAATAAACCAGAAAAACCATGCAGATTCCTGGGACATACCCTTTCCAAATGAATCAGAATATCTGGAATGGAGTTTGAAAATAGGCACTTTAAGGAAAATCTCCAGTGATCAGGCATGTTGAAGTTTGAGAACAACCAAGAAAAATATCACAGCTTCTCATAGCTACACACAAGCATCTGCCTTAACAAGTCCTGCAGGGGTGACTGATGTACACGTGGCTCAGCACTGGCCTAGGGCTTTTCTGCAGCTACACATGGCGTTGTTGGCCAGGCCTGCCCATGCTGCCCACTCACCCCAACTAGATTGCCTGACTAGAGGTTACTGGTAAACTGTAACAGTGTCGCATTGTAGCAGGTGAGCAACCAACACTTCATCTCTGAATATCTGTCACTGTCCTACAATGGAAAATTAAAGGATTATTGGCACTCCAGATTTCCAAGGTACCCTGGCCCGGTTGTCGTTCCCAGCCACCACATGGTTGCCCATTTCCTGAGTGACCTAGCTGTACACTAACATGTGCTTGAAAGAAGTAAGCAGGTACCAAACAAGTACCAAAAATCAGACCACAGTAGTTGCCAAGTTTGCTGTCAGTGTGGTTGACACAGTTATTTATTATTGACCTTGACTTCTGAGGAACACGGAGAAGTTACTCTCTAATAGACTGGTTGCAGTTTTGTATTTCACACTGTTGGAATAATAACCCGGACCCAGTACTCAGATGGAAGAACTTCAGCTCAAGTTTGAATAGCCTTTGCCCCGTGCCCCAGGGCTTATGGGGTGTGTCTCTAATGCTAAAGCAGGGCCAAGAGTTACGAGAATCATAAGCACATCCTCAGTATTGAGGATTTGTCTGAAATCTAAGACAATAAATGGTTTTATTACACCATTTCAATTAATATGCTGAGTGAGAACTCTCAAGTTCATGTAATTAAGCATAATTATGATAATTAGAACATGGTTTAAAATTCTTTTCCAAATGTAATAGACAACAGAGGGGTTTTTTTCTTTCTCCTTTTTTATATGCTTTTTTTCATGTAATAGGTATTTTAGGTTCTAAGATACTCAACTGACAGGCACTCTTCTTGAAATGGTGTATGTCTTTGTGGAAGGATTTCATACATTCCTGAATGTGTCTACTAAGTGTTTACCAGGCATTGTAGTAAGAGCCTTTGTTTTTAAGTGGGGCATTGTTTCTCCATTAATACTGCAGCACTCTCAGGCGCAGGGGACAGAATGGAAGGGGACAGAAGAGTCCTGTTCCTCTTCTTTCCTCCTGGTGAGAGAAACAGCTGTGAGTTTTCATTGCCCATCTGAAGATGTGATGTAAGGAAGCTCATGCTACCATCGGAGGTGCTCTCTCTGGCTCTCGTGTTGACCATTCCGTCGCATGCGTCATGTCAGGTTCTGGTTAGTTAAACCTAAGGAAGCCGTGATGTTGACGGCCTGGTGCTTGCTTTCTGGTCTCATCAGCCTCTATTTCAACAGCCTTCAGTAGAAAATTAATTGAATTGTTTTTTAGTTGGTTTCCCCCAGATCTTAGAATTGTTTGCCTTAATTCTCTTTGATTTGAAGATCATTTAAAAAATCTGGAGTACAGTACAGCATAAACCACAATCTCTTCCTCATTAACTTTTTTTTTTTTTTTTTTTAGCCGGCATGGTGGCCAGATCTCCTCTGTTCAGTTTCATAAAATTCAACAAAAATCTGCCTTTGTAACCAAGGAAAATAGTCTCAACTTCTTAGCATTTAAGAACGAAACTGGGAGCGCAGTTTAATTCCATGTTCACCCAAATTCCTGGCAGTACTGAGAAAAAGAAACATCAACTAGCCACCTTATGGATTTTGTCCAGTTTTAAGATATAATTGACATATATTGTATTTAGGTGTGCAACATAGTGATTTGACACACACACACACACACACACACACATATACATATACATATATATAACCATATAACAACCATATCCATACATATATATATACAACCATATATACATATAACAACCATAAGTTTAGTTAACGGTTGTCACCACACAGTTATAATTTTTTTCCTTATAATGAGAATTTTTCAGATTTACTCTCTCAGATCATCTCACTGTATACTCATCCTAACTTTACTTTTTTTCTTTTCTTTTTTCTCTCTTCCTTCCTTTTTCCCTCCCTCCCTTTCTTTCAACAGTAAATGGATCTGGCATATTGTCTTTAAAAATATAAATGTTAATGACATAGACATCAGAAATACACACAAACCAGAAATGTACCTATCTAAGAATTTTCGCAAAGTGAACATAACTATGTAACTAGCACCCAAAACAAGCACCCTAGAGGTAGCCCCCAGAGGTCACCTTTTCCATCCTGGTCATAATCCCCCACAAAAGTAACTTCTCTCTTATTTTCTGGTGCCAGATACTAACTTGGCCCATGTTTTTACTTCATATAGTTGAGTCATATGGTATATGCTTTTACTCCTTCCTCTTTCATTCAACATGACAATTGTGAAATTCATTCTTGTATGTAGCTAAAGTTTGTTCTCCTGGCTATATAATATTTCATCATGTGGGTAAAACTACAATTTTGTAATCCACTTTGTTGTTGACAGGCATTTGACTATTACGCATAGTGCTGCTGCAAACATTGTTGTATATGTCTTTTGGCGATCTTCTGTACACATTTCTGCCAGGTATATACCAAGCAGTAGTGCTGCTGTCTCATGGAGCAAGCATGTTCAGTTTTGGCTGTCCTATCAAACTGACTTCCAAAGGAAC
Organism: Manis pentadactyla; assembly: GCF_030020395.1. Lineage (NCBI taxonomy): Eukaryota > Metazoa > Chordata > Mammalia > Pholidota > Manidae > Manis > Manis pentadactyla. The sequence goes on from NC_080024.1 coordinate 36,755,259, forward strand.
TGTACCAGTATGCCCCTGCCCCACCACTCCCCCAGCAGTTAGTCTATGTCCTTGACACACCTGGTATGAGTCTTTTTCATTTTGGACCCTCTGATGGATCTTAGCTTTAATTTGCATTTTCCTGATGATGAGCTCAGATACCTTTTCAATATTGGCAAATTGTGCACGTTCAAGTATTTTTGCCATGTTTTCTGTTGGGGTTGTCTTTTTGGTTTGCAATTGTATTTTGGATACAAGACCTTTATGAGATAATGCATGTGTCATGTATCTTCTTACAGACTGTGGCTACCTTTTTACTCTCTTACAAGTATCTTTTGATGAACAGACAATCCATTATCATGTATTCCAGTTTACCAGTACTTCCCTTTAGGGTTAGTACTTTCAGTTACCTGTTTAAGAAGTGCTTGTTTGCCCAGTGTTACAAATATACTTTTTTCTTAAATGGTATATTCTTTTACCTTTCACACTTAGCTCTTTAGTCTATGAAACTGTTTTTTTTTTTTGAATGATGTAAACTAGGGAGTCAAGATTCTTTTTTATTCCATATGGATATTTAGTGGATCTGGCACCCTTTATTTAAAGAAAAGGCCATCCTTGCCCCACTGTACTGTTTCTAGATTCTTCTATTTATTTATCTTTGTGTCAATACTAAACAAATATTATAGTTTTGGAACGTGTTGGCATTTAGAAGTGAAATTCATAACTCTTGTGATAGGAGGGAGGAAAATATTAAAACTAATAAACACATTTTCAGGTATTGGAGTAGTGAAAGTTTGAGTTATAAAAATACAAACATAAAATTAGCCCTTTCCTTTAGTCACAGGGATTTGGGCTTGGGAGCTCCTAATGGAATAATATGGGGAAAATATTAAATGTTTGCTTGAATTAAATTAACAATTTCTAATTGTATGATATTTTGGCTTTCTATTGACTCAGTGGTTTCTACCCATATTACTAAATCTCCATTTTAAATTTTCCCTGAAGTCTTCATAAAATTACTATTGTATATATATAAGTGCACATGAACATTTTCTTTTGTTTTTAGGTAAGAGTGTTTCCCTCTCAGATTCAGTTCCTTTGGTAGTGGGAGACTTTGAGTGGTATTTTTAATTCTTTCACAGTCTTTCACGGTATTTTAACATCTTTTACAACTGGTTATCTTGTGCAATGATAATAACTTATAGATGAGGCCAGATGATGACACAGTGGACCTTCTCTAGTACTCCCCTACTCTGTTTTAATTTAAAAAATGATTTTTCTAAATCACTTCCTAGTACTTACCCAGTCCATTCTCTTGCATGTAGTTCTGAGCTAGATAAATTCAGAACTGCCTTTCTTAAGTGATCACTGCAAATTCAGCTTTCCCGAAGCCAAGATTTTAATTAACAGAAAGAAAAGGCATTTAGTAGCATTTTTTCAGTAGCATTACAGGCACATGCATCTTTTTATCATCAGGAGCAAATTGTAGGCAAAGGAAAACATGTTTACCATTAATTTTCATATGCAACTATGATAATCGCCTGGAAATGCACATGTGTCTATAATTCAAATAGGAAATAAGTTTGTATCACTCTAAGTTCATGAACAGAAGGGAGAGAGAGAGTTGGCTGAGGCATTGCATGGCAGAAAATAAAAATTTCTCCATTTGGAAACTTCAAAGTAGTTGTTCAGCTCCAAATTCACCTTTGTTTATTTAGTAATGTATATGGTGATACGGCCATTCTATTTTCTCTTGAATCCTAACTTGTAAGAGATAGTATCATATTTAAGCAGAATAATTATCAAGACTCATTTTTCTTGTTACAGCCCCTAAAAATGACCTGAAAATGAATTTCCTAAGGTTTGAAAATTGCTTTTAGGATAGAAGCTCATGGAAGATAAGACTGTATCTCTCAGGTTGGATTCAGCATTCTTTAATTTAAAAAAAAAATACCTAATACTTCCTGATCGGGGAAAATCAGTACATTTCTATTCAAAGGACCAATCTGGCATTTTTGAGAATGAAGTTCAAAAAAAGCTTTACAAGTTTAATGCCAAACATACCATTTATACAGTAGAAGATAAAACTCCTATCTTGAGCATTATTTTGTAGAATTTGGGTGACTATAAACAAAAATGAAAAGGAAGGCGTTCATAGGTATGTTGTTGTTTATTTTTGTTGGAAACCACCTTCACTTTATCATAGCTTTGAGTATAAATGAGGCAACTGGTGTGAAGGAAGGTAGAAATCCAGGAAATGGCAATAGTTGGAATCTAGTCTTTCTGTTCATCTTGGAGGCTATTTGGTAACAGCTGTCTTTATTTCCTTGCACAATTTGGACTTGGATCTGAAAAACAAATGGGATCTGGTACTATTAAATGAAAAGCACTTGGGAGCCGTTGCTGAGCCATTATAAAAAGGGAAGGAAATCCACCCACCAATTTGTTTTTTCCCCTAGAAAAAATCCCTTAGATAAAGATGGGCGTCTTGAAATACCCCAAACCACACCAGACACACAAAGTTTGTTTGAAAGAGTTTATTTCCCAAGTGTGGCTTGCTACATGCAGATGCAAACACACCATTCATAACCCTGTCTAAGGATGCCATTTCTGATGGGTAGACTTGGCTAACTGAATCAGGAAGATTGGTACAGTTTTGCTGTACTCACCCTGGATTGCTCGGAAGTCGTCATCAGTCACACGGCAGCCACTTACCTCCCAAATAAACCTTTCTTTGAATACTTCATCTTTGGAGCAACCACTTTGGGATTTCATTATATTTTCTGCTGAGACACAGTACAGGCTAGTATTGGGAACAGCTTTGTACTGAAGGTGGAGATTTAAATTCTTGCAATTTTGCCATCGAGTCCTATTGTGATGCGATCAAGTAGCTTATTTTTCAATAGCTCCATCACCGTTCATTCTTTTCATGGAGTTAATAAAATACTACTGAACCAAGGTCAGATCCCTGAATCAGTCATTTTGCTCTATCTCAGACTTGACCTCAACAAGTGTTACCAAATGTGTGTCAACAGACGGAAATGCCAGTTGATGGCTTGGCTGAACCCCAGCGCTGCTGATCAGATGGTGGATTGTGTTTCAGAGGTTGCCATTTTGATTTAGAATGTGAATGCTGAGGATTCATAGTGTGAGGGAAGGAAAAACACTGAAATTCTTACCTAAAAAGGAAGAGAATTTTGCCTTTATACAGTGGAATTTCAAGAATATCAGTGAAATAATAGTAAAAGATTGTCTCTGTCATCTAGTTGGGTGGCGCCTTGTGTTTTCTAGTATGAAGACCCCTTCTTAATTTATTCATGAACACCTGCATGATGGTCATGCTTTCAGCGTTTTGATAGAAAATATTTTTTATACCCTCATGACAAGTAAATTTGCTTTCTTCTTAATCAGCATATCTGAACACATTTGCAAAATGGAATTACATATTGTTTGTAAGTCATTAATATAGTCAGAGTTGGTTAATGCAGACTCATGGATTCCTCTCAAAAACTCCAAAGTTTGGGAATTGCCAATCTGTATCACCCAATTCCTTCACTTTACAGGTAAGAAAAATCAGGGCCCAGAGAGATTCAAAGATTGGTCCAAGGTTTTATGGTCACTGGCAGAATTAGACAGCAATGCATGTCATCTGGTTTTTCCACTCCCCACTACAGGCTCCCTTACAAAGATTAAAATGCCCAAACTTAAAAGAGTTTTTATTTATGAATTTACATGGGGGATATTAACAAAGAATGTGCAATTCAAAAAATTTGCAGGAAAGATGTGACTCCTATGTAGAAGCCAAAACTGGCAATACTTGGTACTTAGTAATGGTTCAATAAATAGAGCAGATGGAAACAACTTTTCCTTGTCCAGCCCTCTGCCGTTCCCGGGCATTCCAGTTCCGTTTTCATTGTTCACCCAAGTTACCCAGTTGAATGTTCAAACTTGCTTTTCCCAAAGATATTTATTTACAGTAATTCAATTCCCACTTCCATCCACTCTCCTCACCACCCATGACTTTGTATAATAACTGTTTATGGGACTTAGCTTCCACACTTGGGGACCATCCCCCAGCAGGAAGTGGGCACAAGCAAATGGACTGTTCTCATGTTGCAGGCAGGCATATATTTCATAAAGAAACTCTCTCTAGTGGTCCTAAGGAAAGTAACATGGATATGAACAACCGAGTAAGTTTCTCCCATCTTTATTCATTTATTCTAGAATTATAGGAGTTATCTCTGAGGTAAATAAGATGGTATATATTCCAAAACCAAATTATATCTTTAATTAAGTATAGACTATCTTAAAGCATAAACACCCATTTGGGAAACATTTGCATCTTCCCTACATCCATGAAGTTATTACTTGAGTCCTAGTGGACTGGTTTTTGTGGGAGAGCCTATGGGGATGTTCCAGGAAGAGAGCTTTGTGTCAGGCAGAGCCGGGCATTATTCAGACGGCGCTCTCCTGGATCGAGGACCCTACAGACCAGTTGAGATTATACTCTTCTAATTTCTCTCAAAGGAAAGAGGAGAGGACAGGTCCCTTCAGCTGCCTGAAAAGACATAGGACATTTAGGTATTAGGGAAAATTGTTATTTCAAGTTTATTTGATAGTGGCCACATATAAAGTAATAGTATTTAAGTCCATGTGAGACTTGGCACTTCTTTTTTTTTTTTTTTTAAGAACAACGCTGGCTTCCAGCAACATACCATTTATTTAATGAGAAGGATCAGGGAAACAGATTGAGTTTCATGAGGCTAAAGTCAATGCCTACCTACCTCTGAGAAAATAATGTTGACTATTTGTACAGATTTGCACTGCTTAGCCTTGGAGGCCCTCTATCTTTTATCTCGTAAGAAGAACATTTTGGAGCAGATTGGAAGCTCCTTCTAGAGTTGATTGGCTTCATTAAATCTTAATCCTGATTTATAAACACGTCTACACAGCCCAGGGCTTCCGTAGCACACACAGACTCGTGTTTGCTGTTTAAAGACAGACCGTCACTAACACTGACGTTGCCTGTTACTCTCCTCTCTCGTCAGCCTAATTCCTCCACCTCAGCCTCCTCAGGACAAGTGCGCAGCAAGAGCCCAGTTACTGGCATTGTGATCTGGCCCTGAAGCAATCCTAAGATACCTCAAGAGGGCTGCTCACAATTTTCTCTTAAGAAATTAATAACTCAGAATCAGTATTTTTAATAAATGGATAAAAAATTGATAAAGATTAAAATGGCACACAGTAAAATTGTGTTGCAGATGAAAATTTGATAGGACAATTACTGTATTAAAACTGCAGTAATAATGTCCACCTTGATTCTCTTCTGAAGCAACTCTGGATTATTCTACCCTCCAGCATAAGAGCACTGTGTCCTCATTTAAAAAGTAGGTTTGCTACCCTCTGTTTCTTTGCCCACGTGTGGTAAGAATCCTGGCCTTGGGTGCCTTGCACACAAGATAGCCAGCAGCCCTCCTAAAATGCAGCCCCAGAACTACACATAGTGTTTCTCATGCTACAACCTGGGGTTATTCTCCTCTTCAGGAGGAGCTGATGTGTTTGAGGCCACTTGCAGTTGGAGGAAAATAAAAAATCAAAACGAGCCATCGAAAAGAAATTTTAAAGGTAAAATGATAAATGAAATTTAGGAAGTGCTAAACTTTTCAGAACATGTCTTAGACATGTTTATAGTATCCCATTAGGGATATACTCTGTCATTGACTGAGTATATTCTGCATGTGTGTTTTTTTTTAAAGTACCCTATTACTTTTTCTGCTGTCTCCCTCTTATTTTCAAAACCTCCTAATAAAATAATTCTGCTCTAGAAGAAAATTAAAATAATAGGATCAGATATATTTTCTACAGACAAAAATGGCTACGGGTTTGAGAATATTCTTTCAGCTATGGAGTGTGGAGTAGGGAAGTACGGAGTCAAAGAACAGTGGTTTCAGCATCTTAAGCATGTCCTTCAGCACTTGGTGTGAATGGCAGCGAATAGTAGAGACAACCCGAGTGCCAAATGGCTCCAAAACCTGCACAGCTGGAGCTTTGGACCATGAAGAGAAACAATTGCATCTGCAAAGTTTAATTTATGCTTCGTTTAAAACCTAGAGGGAATAGTTTACCACTGTTCCCCTTTAAAACCTTGGGGCTCAGATATTAAACAAACTAACAGTATAGACTCTTATTATTCCTTCTATTTCTGACACTCAACATGGGAAGCCTTAATTTGCATTTAAATTTTAGATATGGGGCCTTTCTTGACTTGGCAGTACCGTTCATAAGATTTCCCCGTGCTTGTGACTGACAGATGGATATTTAAAACAATCAAATGTATGTCATTCTTTGAAACCATTTGATTCAGTCTCTCGTGGATAAATTGTTTTTCAAAATAAAACGTGTCTGGACTCCTCAGCCCTGAAGATGGTGTGTGTGCTTGTGCGCATGCACATGCACATGGGTATACATGAGAAAGAAAGGTTGCTACGTGCTTGCTTCTTTGAACTTCAACCTTATTTTGCTAGCAGGCAGATCTCATCTGTCAGGCATCTAATCAGGAAGTAGTAGAGATATTTTTGTAACTATTTTGCAACACAATGCTACATCTTTCTGTCTGCCTTGAAAACATGTCCTGTTCCTCAAAGATCATACATAAGTTAAAATTTTAAAAAGCAAAAGAACAAAATAAAATTTCATGATGCTGGCTTGGACTGTATCCACCATATTCAACCAAGCAAAGTCCCAGATGCCAAGTCCCTAGATCTCACTATTAATTCCTTCCCTGCCACTGGAAAATGTAGCTTCCTTTTGTGCCACCGGGAAGATGCGCCATGGCTTTCTGCGGGGTGGACTGGTGTGTTCGCCCGTGTGGCTCTGGGCCTTTCTGACAGACTTAGGGTGAAAAGGATGAGAGAGCTGGTATTACCAAAGAAGACATCACGGAGGTGGGCGTGGCCAAGCTGCCTGGGCGGTGCAGCCGCAGGCTTAGCCGTCAGGGCTAAGGAGGCCGGTTGGGCGTCAAGTGGGAGGAAACACTGCAGTGATGGCAGAGGCAGTTTGAGTGGATGCCTTAGCATGCTCTCTCATTAATAGTATAAATTATATCCTTCAATTTCTGCTTACAATTCCTCACCTAGAACTCAATTAAAAAATAATTTTATTATCTAAAGTCATTTGTCTATATCATAAGGTTAACTTTTCTGAAAGACTTAAACATGGAAGCTTCCTAAGGGATGAAACATCCTGTGTAGTTGAATGAAGTTGCATTTTGCCTTCCTCATCCCTGCACCACTCCACTCCCACTGACCTACTCTGGACAGCATCGCTCCATGCCCAGGGGCATCGCCCCACCCTTCCTCCCTTTCATCCGCCCTTCCCTGGGGGACGTACATGACTTTGCTTGGCTCTTCATCCCTGTCTCTCTCTTATCTCATCTGGGTTTCACTGTCTATCTGTAGAGTCAGTTCTTTTCTGCTTGCATACACTCTTACAATCTCCTTCTTCTTGCCCCTTAATTTCTCAGGAGAATTATGTTTCTCCAAGTTCATTGCATTTTTGAGGCAAAAAATGTGAGCTAATATCATGGCAAATTAACTCTCTTTTAGAACACCTAGCTAGCTTAAAATGCTTATATCCATTAGTGATATTATTTTGTGTATTTCTCTCTTCCCTATAAGACTCCAGGAAGGTGGAAACTTTGATTTTTTTCTCACTGCTTTTTTTTTTTTTAATATTCTCAGCTTCTAAAGTGGCAGGCACATGGCTGCCTCTCAATAAATATTTGCTGATAAATGAATGAATGAATGAATGAATGCAATATTTATTGAGCCCTTACTATATTTCAGATACTGCCCTGGGTGCTAGGGATATAATGACAAACAGATTGACAAGTCCCTGAGCTCCTGGAGCTTACTTACATCCTAATTGATAAATGCATCAAATTATCCTCATTTAAATAAAAGAAAAAGCAACTGAATGCAGACATCATCAAAAACTAGTATGATCAAGCTCTAAAATCCTTGAAAATAAACATGATTCTATCTCCTTGTCTTTTTATAGTGAAAAACTTCTTTTTAAGTGGCACCTTTCAAGTGGAATTATTCTAATTTAACCTCATTATTTTTCTCTCTTAATGACTAGTTTTATAGAGTGTTATTTTCAATGAAGTGTCTTTTTAAACATGAGTTGTTTTGGCAACATAATAATATGAATAGGCTTTGGATATGATTGTAGGAGCCCAACTATCTTTTAGGACAATTTTTATGGATAAAGATATCCATGAGTCTAATAATGAACTTAACTAACTCTTAAAATAAAGCCTATCTTCATGGTTAGAGGGTATTTCAGCATGGGCAAAGTCCAATGAAATGTTGAAAAAAGTATTACAGAGTGTTAGTAAACTGGTTTTCTTTTTTAAAATAGATGCAAACATTTTATCTACTCATTGCTCCAACAACATTGTTATTAATAGGAAGAACTTGATCCTGGCCCTGCAACATGGATGTTAGTGCTGTGTCTCCCTCCCAGATCACAGGCTATCCATTGCTCAGATTTCCCTTCCAAAGATACAGAACAAACAAAACAGCTGTCACCTCTGTTGACGAGGAAGACCATTCACCATCTAGAAAAGGTGGCAGATCTTTTCAACAAGTCACATAAATTCTCCTAAGGTATTAAAATTAAAAGGCATTTTGGGAAAACTTCCTCCCAGTGAAAATACTATATTGAGTTTGGGGAACTTCTTTTATTTTCTTTATTTTCTTGCATCATGGCCTCCTTTTCATTTCATTTATTCATTCATTCATCAGATACAGAGAAGAACATTATGAAGACTATCTCTGAACACAAAAAGTGTATGATACTTCCTGTAAAAGGCGGGAAATAAAAATTGTACTCCATGTGCAAAAAACATACATATATGTGACATGTTTGCAAACTGAACTAAAAGACCTAATTTAACAGTTATGGTAGCAGTGACTTTGAATTGAGCCTAACTCAAGTTGGAACTTTCACTACCTTCTCTGACATTTATTACTTACAACTGTGAGTGTGGCAAAAAGCAACAAGAATATTAATATTTTAAGATAATAAAGGAATGGCATATATTTATTCAAATGAATTTAATCTTACAGAACATTTTTTAAAATTCTGCCTAAATATTTTCCAATATGCTGATAACGACCCTCTTAAAAACAATATCTGTTTTCTGCTAAGGCAAGTGCTGTGATTCTTGTTATTGCTGAGAATACCTAAGTATATACACCCAAGTAAAATCATGGTATAGTGAGAGGTCTAGTGTGTCTGTCTATTGAATACAGGGAAGCCAAAGTACAAAAAAACATTTACTTATAAATGTGTGCTATTCTGAAGACTCCACCTTTTGTATGAATTAGAATCTTTGACATGTGCCCTTTATTTAAAGAAAAACTGGTATGGAGATCTGTATTTGAAAAAACAATTTAAGGATAGTTTTGCTTCATTCACAGTTTCTTTCTTCCCTTTAGGAAAGAACTTACCATGAGGCTTGTTTAGATAGCCAACAACATCAGTGAATTTTAAGCGCTGAGTTTCTAACTTTTCAGGAAGACTGATACTGTTCAAAGGGGGAGGTAAGATCCTTGGATTTCCTCTACATAATTCTCCCATCCCACTAGAGTCCCCTCTTTCAGTGTCTTTCACGGCTTTAGCATCCCTGACTGAAGGGGCACATTTTCTTTCTTCATGTTTTCAGTCATGAGCCTTTTCTTCATTATGTGAATGTGTAGCCAATACAGCAGCTCTGCACCTCTTAAGAATTTGCACCTTCGACTTGAAACACTCCACTCAGAGCTGGTATTATGATCTCTTTACTAGGAGGTGCTGGCTAAATTTTTTCTAGACGAAAGCTTTCATCTTGACCCAGTAGGGAAAATGACCCATAAATCACTGAGTCAGCGATATCCCTGGAATGCAACACATGCCTCCATCAGAAAGGGCCTGTAGTCTTAAGGGAGAGGAAATACAGTGCTAGGGCTCAGGCTTGCAGAAGGCTGGCCTCCTGAAGATAGTTTCCAATCCTACCTTATTTCCAGGGTGGGAAGTGGGACAAAGAATCCTAGGAGTGAAAGAATCAGACTGGACATGCCTGATGTGGATAGGACGCGAGCAGGCCAGATGTTCCGAGTCACATGTGGAGAAGTGTTTGTGGTTGCATTCTGTTTGAAACTGATTGTTGATAGTCTCATGAGACAGCTTGTGACAAATTGTATAATAAAAATCTTAAAAATAGCATATTTATTCCTTGGAAAAGCTGAGTTCCCACAATTCAGTGAGCTGGGAAAATTGCTAAACTTCTGGACACAAAGTGCTGATTCTCTGTTCTTATAACCCTTTCATTACACTTAGCATTTTTCATTATAATTTTTGTTTTTCTCAACACTGAACAGTGCTCTCGCAAGCTCTTTAAAAAAAACAAATAAGTCAACTTATATTTTTGAATAAAATTTTAAAATTCAAACAAAATGTATGTACAATATCAATAATTACAAAACTATAGTGAATTTTTCAGAAAATTCTCTGTATGTAGTACAGAAATACAATGTGAGACATAAATGCAATTCACATATGTAATTTTGAATTTTCCAGTAGCCACATTAAAAAAGTGAAAAAGAGCAAGTGAAATTGATTTTAATAATATATTTAATGTAGTTTATTTGGCCTCATAAATCCAAAATCTTATCATTTCAACACAGAATCAATGTAAAAGTTTAAGTAAGTGTAAATAAATAATGAATGTCTATAAGGTACTAAGCATCAGCAGTTTCTAAAATCACACACACAAAAAAACAACCAGATATTGTGTATCCTTATAGTCTTCAGAAATACCACCTACAGATTTGTCAAGGGGATGGAACCAGAGTCTGTTGACCCTGTCTCTGGATTCATCTTCCAATTTGTAGGAAATACAGAGAACAGAGGAATAAATCAGGATCATGGTTACTTGCAGGGAACGGAGGGGTTGTGGCTGAGTGAGGGCATATTAAAGGGTTTCTGGGGCCTCGTGAAGTTCTGTTTCATGACCTTGGAGGTGTTCGCCTTATAATAATTCAGTAAGCCATACATTTGATTTGTGGGGTTTTTGGCATTAGTATTTTATAATGCAATAAAATTAAGAATCTTAACATTTCTATTAAATACAATACAATACAATTGCAAAAAAATAAAAAGAAGATGAGGAAAAAGAAGACAAAAACAACCAAAAGTGAATTTTTTACATAATTGTTAGATTGGGAAGGCAGTGCCTCATAGAGGTCAGGGGTTGATCTGACATAGAAAACTTACTTCTAGGGGACTTCGGGTTAAGTTTCCTCCAATTTATCGTAACCTTTTGTGAGCAGTAGGTTTATTTTTAAAAAATAAGTAAACAAAACTGTGATAAGCTTTGTCCCTTGCTCTCCTAGAAGTGGTGAGAAAATAAAGCTATGTGTTTTTTCTTGCAAAAGCATTGCTTCTTATTACCTAAAACATCTTTACAATTTATCAGGGCAATAAATTTCTATGAATCAGTTAGGCAGCATGACAAGAGACATGACTCTGGTTTGTTTATTTATGTCATCTACTAAGTTATATTACTTAGATGGAATCTTTTAGACCTGTTGGCACTTGCACTACAGGCCCATGGAAGCAGTACCTAGCCAATGAAGACACTCAATAAATGCTTGTTTTATAAAATTAAAATATAAACTTATAAAATGTAAGTGAATAAATTAGACAGAAGAACATAATCAACGGCACCATGAGTATGCAAATAACTAAATCCAGACTTGGACTTGCTTGCTGTTTCTAGGTTTAGAGCAGGAAGGTTTTCATGTCCCACCATTCAGTCTTCTGTGTTAATTCCCTACATCCTGTCATGGCCGTAGACAAACTGATGACTACCAAATTTATTTCTGCAGCCTACACCTCTCCCCTGAACTCCAGACATATTTCCAATAGCCCACTGAACAACTCTACTTGGATGGCTAATAGGTATCTCAGACTTACTATGTTGTAGACCAAATTCCAGATTTCCACCTCCATAAACTTTCTCTACCCACAGTTTCCCCTTCTCAGTAAAGGCTAATTCTTCCTTCCAATTGCCTTAGTCCCCTATCTTTGGCCACTTTTGACACCTTTCTGTTTCTCAAACCCCATGACAATCCATTATCAAGTCCTCTTGATTCTACTTTCAAAACAAATGCAGAAAACTCTTATGATATGTACCCCCTACCACTGTGGTTCAAGATGCCATCATTTCCTTTTATTTCAATATAATTTCAAACATTTAAAAAATGTTCCCAAGATAGTATAAGGGACTTCCATATACCCATTATCCAGATTCACCAATGTTTTACATTTGTCTTCAATTACTTGATTTTGTTTGTATAATTACTTTAATTACATTCATTCATGCCTCTTGTCTTCCCTTTCTCAAAAACACAAACACAACACACACACACAAATATACAACATATATTTTATTCTGAACCTTGATCACTTAATTAAAATACCAACTAGTTTTTCAGTGTTGTGTTATAATTAACCTTATATTAATAAATAATTTCTCTCTTTATAATTAATAGTAATTTGTGGGAAGATGCTTCAAAAACTATATAAAGGTGCCATTGCTCATCAAATCTTCAATCACTAGTTTTAGCTTTCACTAATCATTTCAAATTCCGTCATTCTTTCTACATTTATTAGTTGCCATTATTCTGTGAAGAAAAGGTTTCCCATCTTCCCACTTATTTATGTTTATGTATTTGTTTATTTCTGTATGAACTCATGGACATCTTATTCGATTATATTCCATTACTTTTATTATACATATATTTTTAAGATTTATGTATTTACAGTATTTATATTATGTGTTTTAATGGTTAATTGGATTATCCTCGTTCACATTCATCTTATATCTACATATGTTATAAATCCTACAGCATAATATTATACTCTTTGTTTTAAAAAGTGAACAATCTTTAAAAAAATTTGAGAGATAAAAAAATGGTCTTTTATTTTTACCCACATATTTATCATTTTGGTGCTCTTTTCTGCTCCCTGGAAATCTCTGTTTCTAGCTGATGTCTTCTTTACATTTTGAAAAAAAAAATCTTCCTTGTCATTTTAGTGGTGCTGTTCTGTGTTTCTAGTCTTTCTTCTTCTGGAACTCCAGTACACAGATATTACATCACTTGATATTATCCAATGGGCATTTAAACTCTATTCATTTTTGTTGTTGTTGTTTTACTCTTTTCTTTTTGTTCCATGGATTAAATAATTTCTATTTATCTATCTTGAAGGTCACCGACTTCCTTCTCCTATCTCCAGTCTATTGTTAAGCCCATCTAGTGAATTTTTCATTTGAGATATTACACTTTTCAGTTCTATAACTTCTACCTTTTTTATAGTTTCCATTTTTCTGTTAAGATTCACCAATAATTATAGCCACATTTTCCTTTGAGTCCTTGAACACATTTATAATAGCTGCTTTATAGTTTTTCTCCATTAACTCTGCTATCCAGTGGTAGGTTTCCATTGACAGCCTTTCCTCTTGACTATAAGTCACATTGTTTCTCTTTCTTTGCAGACGTACTAATTTGGATTTCAAACTGGGTACTGTAAGTGATACAGAGTAGTAACTTTTGGATTCTGTTATGCAGTTATTCTAGCAAACAATTCAATTGGCTGTGCTTAAACTCCAAGCTCTGCCTCCTCTTCTGTGAGCATTAGTCAAAATTTCTGGTCAGTTCTTCTGGTCTTCCTATTGCTTTCCATTGGACTGTTTTATCCCATGTGTTTATAGTTCAGGAGTCATCCAAGGAGCTGAATGGAGTTCATAGGCAAATTGTGGGGCTCCCCATTCTGTGAAATCTGAGATTTCTCTGCTCAATTTCCAGCTGCTTTTGCAGTTCCTAAACTCTGTCCTTTGTCTCTTCAGCCGAAGACAGTGCTTTCTGAGTGACATATAACATATAACACAGCTGCCCCATGTTATATGGAGCAGTGCCTGCTGTCCAGTAAACACCCGCCATCTCAATGTGATTACTTTTTTTAAGGACTTAATTCTCTTTTGTTTCTACCTGCATCTGATCACTTGACAGTGCCTTAACTTTTTTTTTGGTATCATTAATATAAAATCACATGGACAACATTGTAGTTACTAGATTCCCCCCATTATTAAGTCCCCACCACATACCCCATTACAGTCACTGTCCATCAGTGTAGGAAGATGCTATAGTCACTACTTGTCTTCTCTGTGCTATACTGCCTTCCCCATGCCCCCCACCACGTTATGTATGCTAATCATAATGCCCCTTATTCTCCGTCTCCCTCCCTTCCCACCCATCCTCCCCAAGTCCCTTTCCCTTTGGCAACTGTTAGTCCATTCTTGGGTTCTGTGAGTCTGCTGCTGTTTTGTTCCTTCAGTTTTTGCTTTGTTCTTATGCTCCACAGATGAGTGAAATCATTTGGTACTTGTCTTTCTCCACTTGCTTTATGGACTGAGCATAATACCCTCTAGCTCCATCCATGTTGTTAAAAATAGTAGAATTTGTTTTCTTCTTTTGGCTGAATAATATTCCATTGTATATATGTACCACATCTTCTTCATCCATTCATCTACTGATGGACACTTAGGTTGCTTCCATATCCTGGCTATTGTAAATAGTGCTGCAATAAACATAGGGGTGCATATGTCTTTTTCAAACTGGGCTCCTGCATTCTTAGGGTAAATTCCTAGGAGTGGAATTCCTGGGTCAAATGGTATTCCTATGTTTAGTTTTTTGAGGAACCTCCATACTGATACTGCTTACCACAATGGTTGAACTAGTTTACTAGTGTAGAAGGGTTCCCCTTTCTCCATATCCTTGCCAGTGTTGTTGTTTGTCTTTTGGATGTTGGCAATCCTAACTGGTGTGAGGTGATATCTCATTGTGATTTTAATTTGCATTTCCCTGATAATTAGTGATGTGGAGCATCTTTTCGTGTGCCTATTGGCCATCTGAATTTCTTCTTAGAGAAGTGTCTGTTCATATTCTCTGCCCATTTTTTAATAGGGTTATTTGCTTTTTGGGTGTTGAGGCATGTGAGTTCTTTATATATTTTGTATGTGAACCCCTTGTTATATGTCATTTACAAATATATTCTCCCATACTGTAGGATGCCTTTTTGTTCTACTGATGGTGTCCTTTGCTGTACAGAGCTTTTTAGCATGATGTAGTCCCATTTATTCATTTTTTATTTTGTTTCCCTTGCCCAAGGAGATGCGTTCAGGAAAAAATTGCTCACTCATGTTTATATTCAAGAGATTTTTGCCTATGTTTTCTTCTAAGAGTTTTATGGTTTCATGACTTACATTCAGGTTTTTGATCCATTTTGAGTTTACTTTTGTGTATGGGGTTAAACAATAATCCAGTTTCATTCTCTTGCATGTAGCTGTCCAGTTTTGCCAACACCAGCTGTTGAAGAGGCTGTCATTTCCCCATTGTATGTCCATGGCTCCTTTATCATATATTAATTGACCAAATATGGTTGGGTTTATATCAGGGCTCTCTAGTCTGTTCCGTTGGTCTATGGGTCTGTTCTTGTGCCAGTACCAAATTGTCTTGATTACTGTGGCTTTGTAGTAGAACTTGAAGTCAGGGAGCATAATCCCTGACTTCAAGCTTTATTCTTCCCTCTCAGAAGGGAAGAATTGCTTTGGCTAGTCAGGATCTTTTGTGGTTCCATATGAATTTTAGAACTATTTGCTCTAGTTTGTTGAAGAATGCTGTTGGTATTTTGATAGGAATTGCATTGAATCTATAGATTGCTTTAGGCAGGATGGCCATTTTGACAGTATCAATTCTTCCTATCCATGAGCACAGGATGTGTTTCCATTTATTGGTATCTTCTTTTATTTCTCTCATGAGTGTCTTGTAGTTTTCAAAGTATAGGTCTTTCACTTCCTTGGTTAGGTTTACTCCTAGGTATTTTATTCTTTTTGATGCAATTGTGAATGGAATTGTTTTCCTGATTTCTCTTTCTACTAGTTCATCACTAGTGTATAGGAATGCCACAGATTTCTGTGTATTAATTTTATATCCTGCAACTGTGCTGAATTCAGATATTAGATCAAGTAGTTTTGGAGTGGATTCTTTAGGGTTTTTTATGTCCAATATCATGTCATCTGCAAACAGAGACAGTTTAACTTCTTCTTTACTAATCTGCATGCCTTTTATTTCTTTGTGTTGTCTGATTACCATGACTTGGACCTCCAGAACGATGTTGAATAAAAGTGGGGAGAGTGGGCATCCTTGTTTTGTTCCCAATTTTAAAGGAAAAGCTTTTAGTTTCTCACTGTTAAGTATAATGTTGGCTGTAGGTTTGTCATATATGGCCTTTATATGTTGAGGTACTTGCCCTCTATACTATACCCATTTTGTTGAGAGTTTTTATCATGAATGGATGTTGAATTTTGTCTAATGCTTTTTCAGCATCTATGGAGATGATCATGTGGTTTTTGTCCTTCTTTTTGTTGATGTAGTGGATGATGTTGATGGATTTTCAAATGTTCTACCATCCTTGCATCCCTGGGATGAATCCCACTTGATCATGATGTATGATCTTTTTGATGATAATTTGCTAAAATTTTGTTGAGTATTTTTGCATCTATGTTCATCAGGGATATTGGTCTGCATTTTTTTCTGCTTTTGTGGTGTCTTTGCCTGGTTTTGGTATTAGAGTGATGTTGGCCTCGTAGAATGATTTGGGAAGTATTCCCTTCTACTTTTTGGAAAACTTTAAGGAGGATGGGTATTAGGTCTTCACTAAATGTTTGATAAAATTCAGCAGTGAAACCATCTGGTCCATAGGTTTCATTCTTAGGTGGTTTTTTGATTACCAATTCAATTTCTTTGCTGGTAATTGGTCTATTCAGATTTTCTGTTTCTTCCTGGGTCAGCCTTGGAAGGTTGTACTTTTCTAGAAAGTTGTCCATTTCTTCTGGGTTGTCCAGTTGACAGTGCCTTAACTTTTTTTAAAAAACATTTTGTCCAGAGTTCATAACTGTCATCCATGAGAGGTTTAGTTTGATGCATGTTACTCTGCCATTCCTGGAGCCAGAACCTGTCATCATTTCTTACCTAGAATACAGCCATGGCCATTTAACTGGCCTCCTTGCTCCTACCCTTCCCCCTTCATTCTCTTTCCTACCTGGCAGTCTGTCCAAAGTGTCCTTTTAATCTTTAAGCCATATCATTTCATTTTTCTTTTTTTCCCCCAGACCTAACAATTTTCCTCTATTTAACATAACCCTCTGTTTATTTCTCACCTCATTTAGAGTAAATTCTTTGTAATGACCTACAAGGCCCTCCACCATCTGGGCCCCTCATTATCTCTCTAATTATATCTCATGTTCTGCTCTAGGCACTTGCCTCCTTGCTGTGCTGACACACAGCAGATATACATCTGTCTCAAGGCCTAATCCTGGCTGTTCCCTCTTCCTTCAAATATCTACCTTGCACACACCTTCACTTATTTCCTTTACTTATTTCACTTACTACTCAGCGAGGCCTTCCCTGACTATTTTACTTAAAATGCAAACTCCCCTCTTCCCCTCTCCTCACCGCAACCACCAGAATTCCTTATCTCCCTTCCCTTCTGGAGTTTTCTTCCTAATACTTACCACTGTCTAAAACACTATCATTTTCCTTTATCTATTGTCTAGCTGCAGTGGATAAAAAAAGCTCCATGAGGGCAAGAGTTTTAGTCTCTCTTGTTTATTGTTGTCTCCTACTGCCTGAACAGTGCCCAGCAGTTAGAAGATCCTCATTGGACATTTGTTTAAAGAAGATGGAATACGTTTGTATCATTCCTCATTATCAAACAAGTCAATGCTTAAACTGTAGATACAAATTCAGTGATGGATTTTCCTTCTCCTAAGGATCAGGCAATAAGATAGGTCTACCAAACTCTTACTGTAAGATAAACAAACCGAAGTCATTTTAGTCCCTAATATGGAGAACAGCAAAAATAAGCTTCATTCTCCTAACGACCTGTCCAACTCTAAATTTATACGGTAGTTTAAACACAGTATAATACCAAGCACATAGACTTGGCATTGGACAAAGAGCTCTCTGAACTTTATTAGCTACAGTTTTGGATTATTTAACATGTCTGACCCTCAATTTCCTTGTTTTAGAAAGGAGGATAATTTACACTTCCAGGTTTATTAGTTGAGATTTGATCAAGTTGGGAGTGACAGAAAAATCTCAAATAATAAAGGCTCAAACAAGATAGTTTATTTATCTTTCGTGTGTAAGCTTAGAAATTGGTTTCATGTGTAAGCTTGGAGGTTGGTCCACTCCATGCCATTAGGGACCCAGACTCTTCTCATAATTGTAACTCTGTCCATAGCAGCCTTCATTCCCAAGTTTACCTCAGGTTCCAAGATGGTTGCTCCTGCTCCAGCTACTAGGTCTACTCTCTAGCCAACAGAAAGGAGGACAGAAGCACAGACTCAAAGTCTACTACAAAACACTTATCCCAATAATCAAACCTTAGATAAATAGCCACATACAAAATGACTGGAAAATGTTGTGTTTATTTTGGAGGGCTATCAGCCTAGTTGAGACTTTCATTACCATGGAAGAAGGGAAGAATGACTATTAGGAGGCCAGCAGTAGCCTTCCTCTCTGTTTATTGTAAAGATTTAATGACTAAGATTCATGATATCTAGGGAGCACTAAAATTAACTATCTTCTTCCCATTTAAATTATAAATCATCTCGTTGCCTTTCCCTTTCAAAAAAACTGATATTCTTTAATCCTTTCCTTCTGGTTCTTATTTCTTATACATTTCGGCTGTACTTTGTTAAACCTCTTAAGTCTTCTCCAACTCTTTCAGGCAGAGATGAAATATAATCATCCCAGTCTAAATAGGGTTGTTCCAGGTGATGCTATCATCGGTAGAGGTGTTCCCTTACAACAAAACCATCTTGATTGCTGATTTTCAAAGGGTATCCCTCAGATCCTCAGAGCTCCTTGGGATAAGATGTAATAAGGCAAATGGACATTATTTTATTTGTGTTTGTTCTGATATTTTTAGCTCTTTCTGTGGCACTGCTTGAAAAAGTGAGGTCCTAGGAAGTCATGCACAGTCTCTAAATGGTCAGTGTTTTCATTTTAAGTGGAAGAAATCTTTCTTCAGATAAAATCTTATGAACAAACCAAATTGATTAAAGTCCAATTTCACTGATTGAAGCAAAGGTAGGGCTGTAGGAAAATCACTGGTATAGATCAGCTTAACATGTAGAGAATCATTTAGCAGGGAATGAGTGCCACTGATGATGAAAAGGAATTTGACAAGGAAGTCAAGGTTCTGGTTCACTTTGGTATCTCCAGCTATAAACCAAAGCCTGGTTGTAGCAACTCAACCAAATCTAGGACAAGCTCTGCCAATGCTTCCCCTAGAAACCCACACCAAAAGTGCAGAGTTAATGATTAGAAGTCAAGAAACTAATGTAGTTATAAACAAAACAGAAACGAAAAAATTGCCATCAGGCCCTCAATGTGCTGGGAGCCCGAGGGCAGAGGGGACAGAAGGGGTGAGAGAGTGAGAGCAGCTTGCAACCCTCCAGGACAGACAGTAAATAGGTCTGGTTTCCCAGCCATTCCCTTTCCCGGGCCCCCACGCAGCACTGTGTTTTCACTTCACTTTTCCCATGTTCTCTCCTGCAGTTCACCTAGTTCCAGTCTTTCCTTTTGTTGTCACTTCAAAATTATCTCTCCTGTGTAATAATGCTCTTCTGACTTTTCCTACATTCCTATATTTCCTTCTTGTAGTGGTTTCAAATGGGGCTGATTTTGTCCCCTAGGGGACATTTGACAATGCTGGGGATGTTTTTGGCCATCACACTGGAGCAGAGGAGGGGGGAGCTATGGGCATCTAGCTGGTGGAGCCGGAAATGCTGTATACATCCTACTATGTGGGGTCAGTCCCCCACAGCAAAGAATTATCTGGCCCCAGATGTCAATAGTGCCAAAGCTGAGAAGCCCTGATCTAAAGCACATATACTCAACATGGAGAGTAACTTAAATATTACAATGACTCAGTGCTACCAAACAAGTCTTTATTCTTTAGTTCCTTAGTATTTAATTTCATGGGGAGAGGAGTAGCGATTAGGGGGAAAAAAATGTCAAAGAAGTCTCCTTGTGGGTGCAATAATGAAAAAAAGGTCGAGAGACACTGGTCTAATGTTAAGAAGACCAGTGTTTCTGGGTCAAGAGTTAGTGTATCAAGCCCTTATACAAAGCACACAGCTGCAATTCAACGGAAGCTGGTTCCTGGCATTGTTACAGAGCAACCTCCTGGAATTAAACCCGGGTTTATAATAGGTTGGTCCTGATTTTCCTGGGAAGAAGGGCAGGCAGGTCAACTAGGAGAAACCTCCGAGAAGAGTATGTATTTTTTCAGGTCCCAAAGGCACCTTAAGATGTTTTGGGCCAGTAATTTTGCTTAATGACACCCAGTGACCTAGAAGAATTAACATGCCTTTTAAATGATGAGTTTTTATGGCTTACCCAAGGGCCCTAATTTATTTGGTTGCTGAGCACTGTAATGGAGAAAACAAAGGCCAGAGTTTCAAGAGCATCACATTCCCACCCCTTAAAACATTCTGCTCTCAAAAAAGCATGTTTCTTTTTGCTTAAAGGTATTGAATACAATTCTCCTACTGAAAACACTTGAAAACCAATCACGTTTCTTCTTTGAAGGTCAAAAGCAAGCATATCTTGCTGGGATAGTTTTTCCTACCCAGGGTATTAGAAAAGTCTAATAATAAAATAACTCATATATCACTGTCGACCCTGGCCCAATGTTACCTCTAATCAGGTAACATAAAAAAAAATTATTAATGCAATTTTTTAATCAAAGTTGGTTAGAATCCCCTGAGATAGTTACATCTTCACTAAGAGAAAATGGAGGAGGGCAAGAACAAATAAAACTTGGCAGACTTTCAGTATGATACTCTTTCTTTTAAAGCTGTCCTTAAGACTTCTTTTTAAGGTTTTACCAACCCTTTCCCCCTGTGCCTGGAGTGGTACCAGGAGATGGTTTGCCCAGAGAAAAGCAGCTCTAAGGAGCTTCCTGCTGGGGAGAGCCCACAGCAGTGGCAGGCCTGGAAGAGGTGAGGAGTCAAAACTTATTTTAAACTCACAAACTACTCTTATAACTTTGAGAACAAAGTCTGGGGCTTTGGTGGTCAGAGTAAATACATGGAGGTCGGTCCAGGAATGTGGCCTCCTTGATCCACACAGCTGCAGAAGCCTCTGGGAAGAAAGGCTCCTTACTTCCTGTGACAGTGGGTTGTTCCAGCGGGACTTCCTGTCACAGGCTGCCCTGAGGGCTCCAGCCATCCCCCCACTTAGTTTTCCTCCTACCAGTTTCCATCATCTTTAAACAAAAGAATAAAGGGCGAGTGAGCTCACTGAAATTGATGCCAAAAAAATATTTTACAGCAGAAGTGCTTTCTAAATGAATTCACATGTCTCAAAACATTTTTCTACTAAGCAATTTTAGTTATAGCTTAAAAAATAAAATGATGCAGGAACAGAAAAGAAAGAAAGGCCTTTATAAAGCCAAAATAGAAGTTTTATTGGATCCAGTTCCAGAAATAGAGTCCCTGGGTTCAGCTCCTACTGTGACAATATAGGGCAAAACCATGCAGTTTTACGTGCTTACAAGATTTTCATTTTAAACCTGGTCTGGTGTTCCAACACGGAAATTATTTTGGCATTGTGAAAGTTTGCTTTTCAGAGTCCTTTGAGAACAATTTTAATGGAGCTTCATGTTACTTTATATTTTTAGTTTTAGCATCACCATCATCAGTGTTTATTTAATAGTACATAGAACATGTATTGTCTGTTCAACAAATAAATGATCTAAGGTTCTAGAATGACCATCCCACAAGCCAAATGCAAGAGCATAAATAAAATGCATCTGCAATTTGGTAGGTTTAGACCTTCTCACTTCCAAGTAAGATGCAACCAAGAGAAATTAAGTGTTTTATATTGATTATATGAATCATACACAAAAACAAGTGTTCTGGCCCCAAAGCTCAAAGCCATTGATGATAATGCCTTAAACTCGTGTGCAAATCACCAATTTTCAAACACTTTTCTTACATACATTACCTTGTGGGATGGTCATTCAAGAACCTTAGATCATTTATTTGTTGAACAAAGACAATACATGTTCTATGTACTATTAAATAAACACTGATGATGATTTTTCTCAGTGATCCATCAGGTAAGCCTGGCAAACATTATATAGCGGATTCGGATCTCATCGACATTTCAGGTGTGGAAGGGTAGAACTTGTCTAGAATTCCTTAGTTTGTGATTCTGGGTTGGAAGGACTGAACGTTCAGAGGGCTCCACTAGCATGTAATTTCCACAAAGCACCTCTTCTGGGTGGTGGGAATCACAAAACACACCCTAGGTGGGCAATTCACAAAAACTCTCTTCCTTTAGGTGCAGGGTTTGGGACACAGGGAACACATAGATTGCACTCAACCTGCACCTCCGCTGATGCTTTTGTGTAGGATACAACCCACACATTGGTGTGCAGTAGTCCTGAAACCTTTCCTCTTTCTTGAGCTCTGCCCCCACCCTGTTAGGGTAGGTGCCAGAGCTCTGGGGTACCATGAATTTCCAAGATCTCAGGAAGGGAAGTGAAGAGCATGGGGACAGCTTCCGGTCGTCCACATGCACTGCCACTGTGATGTCCATCGCTCTCGTCTGTTTATCACCTGCAGACCTGGAGGCCCTCTGCTGTTTCTACATACTTGGGGCAGGGGGATGTTTGTCCAGATCATCCCTCCCTAGATGCACCATGAGCCATTTCCCCTTAGAGCTACTGGAAAGAGCTGCTCTGGTACCCTCGGCTTGAGGCGCCCACTGTCTCAGACCTGCCCTCTGTCTCCATCTCTCGCTCTCACTTTCTCCTCTTCCTAGATCCTCTTCTGGCCTGGGGAGAGAGCGGAAGAGGAGAAAAGGAGCGTTCTCTTAAGATTTCTGGTTTCCGTGAGGCAAAGCGAGAACTTTGTCTAAGCTACTTCTGTTCCAGCCCTCTGCCGACCTACCCAGAGATCATGAGAATGGGCTGGCCAGCTGCTTGAATAGAAGGAAGGAAAAAGGAAGATATGCAAGGTGGAGAAAATTATCCAGCCACAATTACAATTTTTAAAATGGGAAATAAACTGCTATAAAGGCGGGAACCAGGATAAAACCAAGGCCAGACTATTCTGGATCTTTCCATCACAGCATGATAAAGCAAGGTAGGCATAAATTACCAGGGGAAAAGGGTGGGTCAAGCCAGCCTGTGTTTTGAATTGACTAGCGCATCAGCATGGGGAAGGATAAGAACCAAGTTGCTGCATGGTTCTCCACTTGACTGGGGAGAAGATCTCCTCTTGGAGTAATGGAGTCCAGCACCTCACAGGATCTCTGCCGGGCTGCCCGGCAGGAGGCTCTCTGGCAAAGCCCAAAGCTGCATTGTCAACCTGGGTGTGTAAACCTTGCTACCTTCCTGTGCCTTCCCCATATGTGGAGCATATTGGGAGGCATGGCATTCTCAAGAGTCCTTTTGATGTGTCATTTTTCCTACGGAGAGTAACATATGTTTTGGAATACACAGGAAGGCTTTAAATCCAGATGGGGGTGGTAGGTGGTGGTGGGAGGGCTCAGCAAAGTGATGTCTTCAAGGAAGGAGTGCCACCTATGGGGAGATGTAAGGATTGAATAGGAATTAACCAAGAGAAGAGTTACAGGGAGAGAAAAGAAATGGAAGGATGAGCATATATAAGGCCTGTAGCTGAGAAGCCATGACTTGTTGAAGAGACTGAAAGTAGTTTTGGCTGTTGTTAGAGCAGAAGGTGCAAAGGCAGAATAAGGGAATGGGATGGGGGAAAATCGGAAATTTCAAATTGAAAAATAAAGGAAGAGAAGTTAGTAGAGGTGAAAACTGGCTGTTCAGGGCAGAAAATCCAAGTAAGAGTAGCTTAAACAAGATAAGCACCAGTTTTTCTCATCTAACAAGCATGGGGTGCGTAGATACTTGCCTGTGTCGGTTGGATGGCTCAACATCATCAAGGCCACGATCTCAGGAAGCCTCTTGGCCCTTTTTTCATGGTTCCAATCAGCACTTTCACTTTTCAGGAATTAAGGAAAAAACATAAAAGGACAACATTGGTGCATGCTTATTGAATCTGACCTTAAAGGAGTTTTTCTCAGAAACTCCCAACTTAGATCTCATTGTTCCCCTTGCCCTCACTCATCCTACGTATTTCACCTTCTTGATTCCAGTGGATCCTTCAGGACCCAGATTCAAGTCCCAGCTTGTCTTGGACGCTATCCTGCACGTTAGCTTTTGAGGCATTCTTTTAATTCACAACACTCATTGTCCAGCACCACTTGACTAGCAATTACAAATAAGACTACCTTGTTGGTACTTGGTTTTTATGATGCCATTAAGCACTTGTTGCCATATAAGCATGTCCTGTCTTAGCTTTATATCTTCTGCATAAAACTTGTAGATATGTTTAATTTTGAAGGAAGGAAACCAGTGGATGAATGAAAGATTACAACTTAATTGCTCCAAAAACATTCAGTGGTAGTTTTAAGATCATTATGAAGCTTCCTTGGATTGGTCACTTGTCCTCAGGACTATGCGGCCAGATTTCCAACGAGAAGGAAATCCAATACAATATTAGTCTGTTATAATTCCAGATACTTCTGTGTATTTGTTACAATCTCTTTCCTCTGTAGACGGAGAAACTGATTTCACAGAGCCTTAAATAAATATTAGCCAGAGCACTAAACAGGTATTAGTAATAAAGGAGGCTCAGTAAGTTAATATCTGATGAAGCAAATGGAACATATGTGATTACTAAATTACTTGTTGAAATAAATTCAGATCCCACCATTACTATCTAGTATTAATGCAGAGCAAATGGACATCTTCAGAAAAGTAACAATTGATTGCCAAGTATAATTATACCTAAATAGTAGTCAAATTGTCTAAGAAAGCCTCATAAAACTCTGGAGAGTTAATCTTGAATATAGCAAAAAATTCAGTCTAACAATGTAAATTAGACTTACATTGTGTCAGTAATCAGTTTAGCTTTATGTTATGATTCTCAAAATACAGAAAGGCGCTTTTGACTTTTAAATAAAAATGATGAGATCTTTAAAGCCTGTGACCATATTCGATTTATCTGTGGAGATAGTGATTAAGTGCAAGATGTGTATGTGAGATTTGTTCTTTTGATATGGCATTTGAAAGGGAATTAGAATTCTTTCCTAGACCTGCAGGCATTGAGTATATATTAACTTGTCTTTAAATACAGAAAAATCTCAGTCATGAATAATGCCTGGAATAATTTTTCCAAAATAGAAAAGAGTTTGCATTCCTACTTCAAATAATTTTTTCCAATGAGACTAGCCTACACACTAAATTTTAATGTTAAAACTTTTCACAATGTGAATTAGTCTCAGCATCTCTAGCTCTTTCTCAAATTGGGTCAAGATTCACCTTGAGGATCTTTTATGTACTCTGGCTCTGGATAGTATCTTGAAGCCCAGGGTTACCAGGCCCTACTAGCAGCATAAAATGGAACAGACAGCAAAAAGCCTCTCCCTAGAGTGTGTGCTCACCTCCACTCTTGCTCTTTGCTTGCAAGACTTCTGAATCCTGACTCTAGACTGATCTGCCTGTCTTATCACCTCCCACATCTACATACTGCTCAGAAACACTTATCTTCTTGTTTTAGTTAAAGTCCTGCAAACTTTTCTGTTCCATTTAGGTCTACTGGGGCACCGAAGAATACTCACACACCAATCACACCTTGATCCAGGCCTCCCATCACACCTTGATCCAAGCCTCCCCTCCCCAGTCAATGCAATGCTGGCTCTTCTATGCCATTTACTTAATGGAACCCTCCACTGTCTATCTTTTGCCTCCTAATGAATTTGGAGCATAGAGTTTTTAAAAGCTGCTTTTTATTCTGTGGGATCAGAGTTGATTATATTATAAAATCATAAAAATGGTATGTACTTATCTTAAACATATTATTTGAACCTAAGAAAAACAATGTACATTTATTCACTATTTTATTTTAGGAAGGGCCAAGTTCTTTTTGATTACAGTTCTGAGTTGCCTTTCTTGCATAAACCATTCCATTGTGTATTGTTTATCATTTCCAGTTTGGGTTTCTCCATGGTGAAGGGAGAACTTAAAGATGCTTTTAAATCTAAATTATATGATTCTTTCACTCTTCCTAAGTATTCTTGCCCACACTTAAATTGATAGAAACTTTATTCTGTGTAGTGCTTTGCTTTTATCAAGTCTTCCCAAAGCATTTGACTCTGTTTTCATAGGCACAATTCTCTTTACACACTCATATATCATTGATTTACACAGCATATATTATATAATTATGGTAAAGAACAGGTGTCATAAACAGGTTTGGGAACAAATGCAACTGACTCTTGGTAAGTATATAACTCAACTGGAAGGAGCACAGATGATTAAGGCACAAGAGTACCTTAGAAGCAGTAAATGAGTATCACAGTGTGATGGGCATCATTCAGTGTGTTCTAGAGAAGGAATAGAGGGCATCAGTTGGAGATACATTGAAAATCAGCTACAAGCATCTACTGGGGCACCTTGCTCTATACCATTTAGGCAACCCAAGAAATTCTTTCTCCCCAACTCTATATTGCAATGCAGGGAAAGAATCTGATTTAGTCATGTGTCTGAGACTGACTACAGTTACCAGCATTCAATGACAGCTCAACTTGGTTCATACTGACTCCTAGGTTCCTGCATAGTCCGCACAGCAGTCCTAAAATAAGTGACTAAATCAGTAGACAAACCCTGACTGAGCTAGAATCAGGGCCTCGTGGAAGGAAATGGTAATGGAAAATTCTTGTAAGGATGTTACATTAGTTCAATATTAAATCTCTCTCCCCTCTGTTTAAGATTTCTTAAGAGCATGGAGTGTGATGTAATAATAACAACAATAGTAGCAAATGGCCACCGATGATTAAATTATGTTCCAGGCACTGCTCCAAGCATTTTATATGATGATTATTTATCATCTTGTGAACATGAATCGCCACTGGTCCCCTTACTGCTGCCCTGCCATTTTATTACTTTTCCTTAGTTTATTCCTATGTCTGTAGAAAACTGTTTCGTACCTGCAGAGCTTTCCTCAACATCCCCACCCCCCATCTTTACTCAGTTGATGAACTTATTTCACTGAGGAAAAAGAAGCTCTGAGAAGAGCTCTCACCTCCTGTACATACCGATTTATACCTGTACTCATGTCCTCTGCCTCCCCTCCTGTTACCATGGATCTACCATCCACATCCCTGAAGGATGTACCACCCACATCCCTCCCTCCTACTTAGGTACTGAATCCCATCCATCCTCTCTCATATTCTAGAGGAATTACCTCCTTCAGTTAACTCCTTTCGTCTTCCCAGGGCATCATCAATTGTCCCTTTCCCTTTACCATTTCCATCAGCTTACAAGTCTGCTATAGTTTCCCCCATCTTTGGAAAAAAATCTCAAAAAACCCTTGTGACCCCATATCCCATGGTAGTTTTTGCCCTAAGTCTCTGCTGTCCTTGATGGAACAAAACTCTGGATGGACTTTTCTGTACTTGCTGATTCCAAGTTCCTTCCTTCCTTTCTCTCTTGAACCTTCGGCAATAATGCTTTTGCTCCTCCCACCCCATCAAGTTATTAACTTTCTGTCTTCAACTTGTTTATCAGCAGGATTGAACAAAGATGATCATTCCCTTCTCCTTAAAAATATTCTTCCCTTTGTTTCTAGAACAATGTTCTATTTTACTCCAACGACACAGGCTACTGTTTCTTAGACTCCTTTGCTAGTTGCTCCTCATACCTCTACCCCCTGCCCTAAA
Organism: Manis pentadactyla; assembly: GCF_030020395.1. Taxonomy (NCBI): domain Eukaryota; kingdom Metazoa; phylum Chordata; class Mammalia; order Pholidota; family Manidae; genus Manis; species Manis pentadactyla. Next base: position 36,783,224 of record NC_080024.1, read on the forward strand.
TGTTTGAATACCTCCGTCTGAATCTCCTCTCCATCTATACTCAATCCCTGGATGATCTCATGGATTTAAATATACGTATAAGCTGAAAGATCCTTAATTATATATCCAGCTTTGACCTCTTCCTTGAATTCTAGATAAATGCCTATTCAATTTTTTTTTCATTTGCTTGACAATAAGCATCTAAAACAATACAGTCGGTTTTGCTATAACATATTTTAAATTTGTGAATTTGTTCTAACTTGATTGATACATTAGGGACTATCTGAGCATAACACTCATTTTTGCCTTTGCTTTGTGCAGTTTCATCTGTGAGGAACACTAAGGGAATGCAGAACACTGCACCTGACTGAGCCCATAGGAACACATAAGCCCATATGCACACACGCTCATAACATCTACCAGCTACCTCAGTTCACACTGCGTGTTATCCTACGAGGTTGTATTCAGCTGTTCTTTCACTTTTGTGAACTTTTCTGTATTAGAAAACACTCATTCAACATTCCAAATATCTGAGTGTCTGAGTGTTCTGGCTCAAAAATGCCATGCAGTGCATGCAAAGAAGAAGTATTTTAGTACTGAGGAGAAGCTTGAAATACTAATTTGCTTTTGTCTAAGTGAGAGAATACAGGCAGTCTTTGCACAGCCCCATGTTAACTGCAACTCATGCAACTAGGAAGGAACTGTGTGCTTTCTTTGCATGGTTTTGTAGTAACTGACATATCTTAGCAAGGATATGGTTCTGAGATGTATGAGTTTCCATTAAGAAAATGTCATGCAAAACAAGGATTGCTTGTATGTGATATCTCCTGAGCAATAGGCAGGAAGGAATCCACCTTGCAGACTGTGACAGACAATGCCACAAAAACAAGAATTTAGAAAGCATGGTTGGAACAACTTTGAATGGTATGAACTCAATAAGAATAAGGCCTAAAGATGTAGATGAAATGGGAAGACAATTGACCATGTGTATTAAAGACCAAATAGTGAAAAATGTTTGCTGAAACACCGTCTTATCAATAAGGCCTTCTCTGACCATCGTATCTAGAATTTCCTCCCCACCCCAGTTCCTCACATCACAGTGCTCTCCCCTTTTTTACTTTAATTTTCTTTATAACATTTATCACCATTAAACAAATTATATATAGTTCACTGGAGCACTTGCTCTTGGAGCCTGACTACCCTAATTCAGTCATGCTGTGAGGAAACCCTGGTCAGATGGAGAGGTCATATGTGGGTGCCAGGTGATACCATCAGGCAGGCCTAGTCTTTGAGTCATACTACCCTAGGTGCTCAGAATCTAGTGGGAAGATGAACATACACATAATTGTAATAAACAACTACAATTCAATGCAAAATAAGCTACAGTGAATCCTCTTCTTTCCATCATAGATTTGAGCGCAGGGCAGTTCCATCCTTCTCACAACAGGGATAGTGAACTGACTGCAAGCATAAATGGAGCTATGTAGTGAGTATTGGTATTAGGTAACCTGATACTACAAGAATAAAACTACCAGGTTTAGGCAAGATGGTAGGTGGAGATGTGCAAGGCATTTCCCCTTTTCTGGGCTTATTTTCTCATTTGTAAAAAATGGGGGTTAGCATAAAAGATGCAGAGTAGGTCACTCTCACTCATCAATTCTGTGATTCTAGTTCCTTCCTGAATCTGATCTTCGTTAAGGTTAAGTAGTCTCCACTCTCTCAACTGTATCTCATATGACGTTTTCCAAGACTTACCCACACACATGTGTCTCCCTTTGCATGAATTCAGCCTTGTCAAAGTCCACTTTAAGACGCAGTGCATGTGCTATATATACCCCAGTGAATGTAATACCCTTGATGTGATCCCACCAGACAGGAGATATGAAGCAGTGCTCCCTTTTACCTAGATTCGTATTGCAATTCGAGCAGCCCAAATCTTCATCAGCTGTTTTCTAGTCACATCTGAGGTTCAAGGCCTTTTTCACACTATTAATTCATCCATGTACAATGTACTGTGGGCTTGTGCAATCGGTTGAACCTAAATGTAGGACTTGACATTCATTCATGTTAAAATATCTTCGTATTCCAGAAGCACATAGCATGGTTAGTCAATAAATTTTTAGTGAATTGATTTTCATTTTACTTTAGGTTGTCAGTACAACTTAACAAAAACCTTTTGAATTGTTATTGATTTTATGTTCCATAACCTTTAAGTCTTTCTACTTTAGAGAGTGATTTGAGGTGTGTTAAAAAAACAACAGGCTCAGAACAGTCACTTAACACTAAGCCCCATATCACCAAACCGAGATTTGACTTACTACAGTTTCAGCTCTCTCAGAAATGGAATCTTAACCTAGTCAATCAGGAATTGCCAGTACAGCCGAGTCAGGTAATCTAACTGATTAGGCCCCTGCCACCCCCTAAAGAAAAGTGACCTAACAGTAACCACCCGCTGGTTGCCCAGGGTAACTTAAACGTGCATGCTCCCTTCTGGTTATAAGAATCTTTCATTTTGTACGGCAACCTGGGGCTCTTTTCTGTCTGTTAGATTGGATGATGTCTGACCAGAATAGATTTTTGCTGAAATAAGCTCTTAAAATTTTCAATCGGCCTCAGTGTATCTTTTAACAGATGAGATCCCTGACTCTGCATTTCCTGTCAGCTAAGTGCTCTCTATAAATCAAAGGCCTATTTCTGTATGCAGAATTAATGTGACCTGCAAACGACGTTAATCTGGTGTTTGCCACCAGCCTTCTCCGTTAACGAGTAAGACATGTGCTGAGGATGCTAGCCACGTGGGGATCGCAAAGCTCGCTGAACAAAATGGCAACTAGATTTGAAAAAACATTACCAATCATAACAGTCATTTCAATGAAGGAGTCACAGGTACAAATCTCCAGAGAGCGGATGTAAATTCCTAAAGAGCCCTGTAGGTACTCGCTGGCCCAAGACTCCATTCATTTTAAGTACAGGGTTGAATCTGAAATTCCAAATCAGGCCATCTTGCTTTTTGTAAAGAATTTAAGAAGTTGTTCTGAATCAGACTGTTCAAGACTGTTTCTATGAGCTCAGATACAGCAGCAGAATGGGAATAAGAACGAACGAGGAGTCTCATTGTCTTCGCTGGTGCCGACGGTCCTTTTCACCCCGGGTCTGTCCACCCTGCGAAGGTCCTGCCTTCCCCTCGCCCCCCGCAGATGGAGGTGTATAAAGAGGTGGAGCTAGAGGAACAAAGGAGGCTAATGATTGTATTTTCCAGCAATTTTTTTCTTTTAATTCTGTGCTGCTCAAAGACTGCAGGAGTGACTGCATGTAAATAGGCCTCTCTAATGGATGTCTGGTTACCACTGACTCTTTTCAGATGTAATCCATTAAGTGCCTTCCATAGAATAAGGACACAATGCCGCACAATGCGCAGGGTCAAGCATAAAAAATAAAACACAGCCTGAATGGGGCAGTGCAAGAAAAGGAATCCAAACAGCCCCTGATGGTAAACGGCTCTTTATAATTTTTTTTTTCCAGAAGAGAAGCTAAATCAGGAGCCTGATGCTTGCGCTAATCTTTTTCTTTCCCTTTTCTCTCCTCCCTCAGGAAGGAAGCCATTGAGGAGACAAGCAGGCTCTTATCCTGGACTTCTTATCATTAACCAGAGGAGCCTGTGCTGGAAGTGATATTCAGAATCCCGGCCAGGAAAGGCTGTTTCCTTAATTGAGTGCCTCCCTTTTGAAGTCCTGTCTCCCTGGCTGAGCCCAGAGCTGGCTGGGGCCCCCTGGCCAGGATCACTCGTGTCTAATCTCTTGCACGCCAGAAGCAGATGCTCCACGACATGGAGCCTTTTTGAAACGCCTTTAATAAGATTTCTCAGTCTTCCACGTGTTGGGCAGGTGGAGGGAGGAATGGTTTTCAGAAAAGCCACTGATCAAAGTGTTCAAGATTCTAGGCATTCTGGGGCTTTCCTGCCAGATACACCTCAGTCAAGAATCTGCAATTCTGGGGGATTTCCAGCACCCTCAGGTTTCTCCCTATCCTGACCCTTTTCCCTGCTTCATCTGCTCTGTCCCCAGGGGCTTAAAGGTCCTTCACTTCATGGAAATCAAAATTAGTATTCTTTGACATTTCTTGGTCTACTTTGGGTTATTTGGAAATACATGAGACTGTCAGGACGCTCAATAAATGAAACAAACACCCCATTTGGAGTTGTGTCGGGGACTATTTTTAAAAATCAGCCAAGCTCACGTGATGTTGGAGTTATTTAAACTCTGAATCCAAATGTCTTCTCTAAGTGAGGATAATACCAGACATAAGGACGCAATTGTCATGGGAATTAGATAATATAAAATGTGAGAAGCCCCTAACACAAATATTCTGAAAAGCTCAGAAATGTTTGTTACTGTTTTATTATTATCCATGTGGGAAGGCAATACCTTAGCTACCGATGAGACAGTCTAAGCCTAACACTGGGTGACGACACTACAGCACAAGAAGCAAAGCTGTGTCAGCCGCTGCCACACGGGCACACCTGGGTGGAGAAATCAGATCATTGTCACACATGAGCGCTATCCGCCCCCACAATCCCCCCGTGACATCTGCACCATCAGCCTCACTCTATCTTCACCCTGTTTCCCCTTTGACATTCTGTCCCCCACACTCAGCAAAAACTCCAAACCAGAGCAAATTAATTGTGTGGATTTTTCCCTTCTGCCTTGGCTGCTGGATTTTACAGAGAAAGCCCCACTGCTTGGGCTGATGTCAGCACAGCATCACAGATTCCAACACCAGGGGGAAATGTCTCTCTATGGCCCCAGTTCACTCCGCAAAGAGCTCCGGCTCCTCAGGTCCTTTCCCTCTTCCTGCCACCTTCGCAGCTGATGACCTCCTCCTCCTAGTTACTGAGCAAACGGAGGCCCCCAGGTAGAGACCCTCAGCCTGCTGCTCCACACCTTCCCCTGCTCCCTCACTGCTCTCTCTCCCTCTCCTGTTTGTGACCCTGGACCCTGGATGTGTCTTTTCTCCTTGTTCTTGGGGCTGCATCTCCTGCATCTTATCCTTTACCAGCTTCCTAAACGCACATCCTGCATTCCTCTCTCTCTCTCACACACACACACTCACACACCTCCCTCCGTTTGTTCCTGCTTCTGCTCTTACTCCCTTTTCTTCCTTTCATGGCCAAGCTCCCCGAAAGGCCTCCCACATCACCTCCATTCTCACTACGTGCTCACTCCTGCAGTCTGCCTTCATCCCCTCTCCCTCCTATCCACCAAATCCACCTTGCTGTTGGGTTGAATAAGCTCTTTCCAGGCCCTGTGTTACTGGATCCACCTGCAGCATTTCCTGTTAACGTCCATAGAGCACTGCATCCTGGTTTCCACGGCAGTGCTCCAACCTGGTTTTCCACCTCTCCAGTCTCTCCTTTTACTATCCTATGGTCAAAATGCACTTAACTGGCTATAGGACATGTCTGCTTCGATATCCCACAGGCACCTGAAAATTATGATCTTGCTCACCAACTCATACCCTCTTACCTAAATCCACTCTGATCTCCCATTTCAGATTAGTCACCAAAGACAGTGGGTTCCACCTCCTAATGTTCTGAGATCCTTCTTCAGCTCCCCACCTCACAGCCCCTATTGAGGACAGAAGCCTATCCTTTCTTGACTAGATCACTGCAACAGCCCATGACTCCTTCCTCTGCCGGGCCCTGGGGCATCCAGTCCATCCTCCACATCCTCCATTGCCTTCAGAGAAAGCCTTCCCAAAGCAGACGTCACAGACCCCTCTGTGGTCCTTCATGACCTCCTTTCCTAAAATCCCAAGGAGGTGGGTCACTGCAACTAAGGTACGATCCTAACCATCCTGGTTACAGGTGATTGGATGGAGGGACACGTGGGATCCAAGTCAATCCAATCAGATTCTCCTAAGAATTTACAATGAGGACCCAGAAGATTCTAGACAGTCATGCCAGCACTTAAAGGAATATTCTCTAGGTAATTTAATATTTCTTCTTTTTCCTTCTCTGTGTTTTTTAAAGTAGAGAAAAATGCGCATGTAATCTTTTTGTAAGAAGTCTTAAAATCATTTTTTGCTGGTTTTAAAATAAAAACTCTCAGATTTGGTCCCTATATTTCCAAGTCAATTCTGATTTGATTGCTTACTTATGGTAAACAAGAAGAACAGACTGGCTATAAGCAATAATATTACTTATGTTGTCAAAACATTCTCAGGGCACAGAATCGAGGAATTGTTCCTGGCACATGCCTTTGCTGCTTTCCTTCTTTTCCTATTCTCCTTCTTCTGGTTCTCCTGCTAAACCTTTGAGCTTCTAGGGGGTTGTGGAGTGGTCAGTGAGAAGTCTGGGCTTTGGAGGCAAATAGATGTAGGTTAAAATCCTAGCTTTACCATCAACAAGGGAACTGTGGGCAAGCTACTTATCCTCTTTGTGTCTCAGTTCTTCCTGTATAAAACAGGAGAATAATGCCTGTGTCACAGGCTTGTGGTCCAGTTTAAATGCCATGGTGTGGAGAAAAGCCTTGACACTGATTAAGTGTGCAGTGATATTACAATAAATGTATTCTGTGTGTCGTCTTGCTAGGGGCAAGTGACAGCTGCTCATCTCTAATTTGTGGCCCTATGATAGAGGCCTCCCCACTCCTCCAAGCCCACCTCCCACCCTTTCCTACTGGTTTCCTGCTCTACAAGTGCACTGTCCTGTGTGCTGTTCTTCTGACTCACCATGAATGTTCCTGCCTCAAGGCCTTCGCCCCTGCTGTTTCCCCTGACTGGGAAGTCCTTTATCTATGCTCTTACCTGGATGGCTCCTTAACTTCATTCAGTTCTCTGCTTAAGGATCACCCAGGCCTTCCCTGGACACTATTTAAAATAGCTCTCCTTCCCCAGTCATCTCTGTGGCCCTACTCTGCATTCACATAGCACTTTCTGCTATCTAAAATTATGCTAGTTCTTTGCTTACCTGTGTGTAGGCTAAGGAGGGCAGAGCCTCTGTCTCGTTCTTTGCTAGTGCCTTGCAGGATGCCTGAAACATAATAGGCATTTAATAAATATTTGTAAGATATCTAAATAAAATGATAGAACTCCCCAAAAACATGGAAGAAAAAGAACTAATTATATAAAAATACATGGGCTTGCGTGCTTGGGAGAAATGATGGGTTGTAGTGATAAAAGAAAACCAGAAAGGTAATCCAAGAATAGGAAATGTCAAGGGGAATGCCATATGGGCTAGAATGGCTAAGACAAGTTTAGGTGATAGCTTAGGAGACTGACCTGACTAGAGCAGAACCACCTTCTTGAAAAAGAAAAAGGGGTCCGGAGACAGTGGTGGCTGTAGTGGTGAACTCAGACTTCCATGTACAGTTCAACAGGTTGTGTGCCACACAAAAAGTGTTGCATTTAAAGTGTTGTCATTCCCATTGGGAAGTTTTTAGCCATTATTTCCATGCTTCTCTCTCCTTCTGGTACTCCCATTATGCATTTGTTGGTTCACTTAAAGGTGTGTCACATTTTTCTGAAGCTCTGTCAATTCTTATGCAGCTAGTTTCTCACGTCTACAGTATGAACAATCTCTATCCATCTATCTTCAAGTTTTCTGGTTGTTTATTCTGCCAGTTCAAATCTGCTGCGGAGTCCTTCTAGTGAATTTTGCTTTTCACTTACTGTACTTTTCAACTTAAAAATCTCCATTAAGCTCTTTTTTAAAAAACAATTTTTATCTCTACTAATATTCTTTACATGATGAGACATTATCATTATGTCTTCCCTTTTTTCTTTAAGTATGGTTCCTTAGGGTCTTTGAGTATCTTTTTAAGTAGTTGCTTCAAAGTCTGTTAAATTCAGCCTCTGGGTCCTATCAAAGGCAATTCTTATTGCTTGCTTTTTTTTTTTTAAGTCTTCTAGGTATGGGTCACACTTTCCTCTTTCTTTGACTGTCTTGTAATTTCTTGTTGAAAACTGGGTATTTTAGGTAATGTGTTAAGCAACTATGGATACTGATTCTTTTTCCTCATCTCTGAGAACTGTTTTTCTAATTTTTTTGTTTATTTATTAGTAACCTGGCTAGACTAATTTAGCAAAGCCTTTTTTGTTCTCCGTTTCACCCTCTGTTGGTGCTGCTTCCCAGAGCCTGGAGACGTGGGTGCACGCACAATCACCCTGGAATGACAATGGTTTTACGAAGACTGTCTCTTTTCCTGATCTCTTTGTGAAGCTGTCTGCCTCGTTTGGCATCATACTCAGCTGTTAGGCTCCATTATTTATTGGCTGATTCCTCAATTGTTTTCTGACAGCAGTTGGTGCATAAATTACTCAATAGTCTGATCTAATTAAATTTGGGCCCTTTTGCAGGGGTAGTTTTTGAGGTTTGTTCTGATCCTAGGAGGGCTCTTTTTAGCTGCCTCTTTCCCTAATCCTCTCTCAATAATTACATGATCTATGTTTTAGCTTATTGCTCTTAATTAAGAGGAGCTATCAAACCATCATAAGCTGGGGACCATCTATAATAATAATACTATAATAATAATAGCTAGCATTGTTGAGCATCTATTATATGCTGTCATTGTTTTATGGGCTTGACATGTATTCACTCCTTAATCTTCATGACAACTCCATGAGGTGGTTATTATTATCATTATTCTCATGCACTAAAAGGTAAGCCACAGGGAGCAGAGATTTCTGTTTTTTATTCACCATAATTCTGCCTGGTACACTGCAGTTCTCAGCAAAGATTGTTGAATGAATGCGCTTTACAGATGAGGAAACGGAGGCACAGGTAGACCTAAGATGACACAGCAGGTACACACTGGGGCCAGGCTGGAGACTAGTTATCCGGCTTCCTATTTTTTATGGTATCACTAACTCACTCCTACTCAGTCTTTAAGACCAGCACAGATGTCACCTCTCCCAGGAAGTTGGAAGGGAAATTTATCTTCTGGGAAAAACTTGCCACTCCTCTCCCCTTCCCATGGGACATCTTAGAAGAAACAATGTGTCCCAGGCTTTAAGCGAGAGCACCAGCCATGTGGCAGCTCGCTCAGTCTTTAAATCTTGCACTGCTTCTTTGTGGTCTTCCTCGCTTCTCCTTGGCTTCTTCGCCTGTTCTTTCTGCGCTTCTATCCCGTCATGTACTCATTTTGGATTCCCAGGATCACACTCCCACCCTCAGCCTTGCCCTTTATCTCCTGTGACCAAATTCTGGCAGTGACACTGTCCATGTAGCTGCTCCCCACCCCCTCCTTCCCTGGGGCCCACTGTGCTAGCTCTGCAGAAGACACCACTTAGGTTTCCATTTCTATCCAACCTTTGATCCTCTCCAAAGCTCTTTTTATAGCCTGCAAATTGCATTTCCTGTTTCCTCTCAACTTTGAAATTAGGCAGACTGGGCTGACCTGGGTGTGGTACTCTAAAACTAGGGCTGACACCACCTCCTTCCTGCCTTCTCATAGAGTTGCAGCAGGCAGAGAACTCTAAGTGAATATTTACTGGACACCTAATAGGAGCCCACTTAGGAGCTCAGGGGAGCCTCCCTGCGTGCAGGGAGGTGGGGGAAGTATTGCCTTAGAGGTACACTGCTATTGCAAAGCCTTGCTTTCAACTACTGTCTTAAAATTTAGCAAAGGAAAAATGCCAAAAGGACAAGTAGGCACATCAGACTTCTCAGATAGAACAGATTGTACCCATGATTATATTCTGTTCAACACAGCATTTGCTATGACTTAATGTCCCATGAAAGAACTGTAGCTCCAACCACTGATAATAATAACGGAAACACAAATCTACATTTTTCCAAGTAGAGAATTAGAATTCATTTCTGGAGCCATGAGTTTATGAGGAAATATTCTGATATTTCATAAACCACAAATGCTGTTTCTCCTTTGGGAAGAAACTCTTCTTAGGAAGCCAGCTATGGAAGGCAAATTGCCTTACGTGGTCTCGATTCCTCTCTCTAAGAGCTTGTGACTCACGACCACAGATTTAGCCTAAGCCCAGACAGCAGTGTGGAGCTGAGATTGGGGGCATTACTAGAGGTGACTAAACAGCACCCAGCTGAGGTAGTGGAATCTGGTGCTGCTAATGAGAAAAGATGACTGCTGCCTTTTCTTTTCCACAGGCTGGGGGTTTTCTTTGGCCCATTTTCATCCTCTGCATAAAATAGCAGACTTGCTGTTCCAGACACAAAGGTTCCACAGATGTAGTTATGGAATGTTAGAATGAGAAAGCTCCTTAAGGATGACCTTCTCGAATTATATAGAGAGAAACAAAGAGAGACCGGGTAACTTAGTTTGTTACTAAAAGCCTGGACTGATGTCTGAGTAGAGTAATTAGAGAGGATAGAATACTCTTTTGTAAATGACACTTTGTTGACTCTCCTGTTGAGGTTTGGAAATATTCTGACAATTAGTGACATCAAACAAAGACAATGTCTTCAGTGCTTCCTGGAAAAGATAGCAGCACAAAGAAAAATGAACAGAGGAATTATGGAGCTATACAGAGCTTGAGTTTGAGCTGATCATGCTGGCCAGAGGAACCTCATGCATTTTTCATGTTTTCAACCTGGAAAATGTACAGACTCTGTGTGGTGGGTTGTGCTGTGTCGACTTATCTCATCTGGGAACTCTGTTTCCCAACCTTCCTTGCATGAGTCAGATTTGAGTTGGCCAGAAATAGAACCTACATGAGATTTGAAAGGCAGAAGAAAGACAGGGACCATTACTTTCTGAAGGTCTTTTGGGGTCATGTGTGGTGACAGATGGACAAATCTTGTCCTCACTCTGCTCTACATCCAGTTCTTGAAACCACTGGCCCTGCTGACTGACAGCAGCCCCAGGCCTACCACCGGACACGGGGCTGCAGGCCACAGGAGGAACGTGCAAGAGCTTCTGTAGATCTCTTCACAGCCCCACCTCACGGTCCCCCTTCAGTTGCTGGATGGGTTAACTCCCCTGTTTGACTAGTTGGTGACTCCTTCCCTCATCCTCCAACTCGCCCTTTCACACCTTCACTTCCCGACCTCCTCCCGCAGTCTAACTCCTGTAAGAGTTCCTTTATCCTGTAGTACAGAGTGACTCTGTCCCTCTGACTGAACCCGGAGTGATTCACACTGGATCTCCACGGTGTGCCGGGGCATCCCAGTGCACTCGCCTCTCCCTGCACTGGAATCCACCAGGAAAGCAGCATGGCAAAGGAGGAACCAGGAAGTGCCCTCACCGTGTACAGGCAAATATATGTTGTCAGCACTTTCCTGTAATACTCAGGTGGATAAAGAATGTGCCTAACTCAGACAGCAAAGGACAATCAAGAGGAATAGAGGAAGCTGAGAGCCACACATCCTGGTGGGCCCTCTCATGGGAACAGTGTTTCTATTATCCAAAAGCCTTTCTTAAGCTTTTGCAACCTTTCCAAGCCTCACCTCCCCACAAAGGCTGAGCTGTATTACAAGACTTTTGATATCCTTATTGTCTAATTGATCTACAGAGCTAAAGACTGGCTTCCTTAATCTCTTTTGACAGTTCCTTGTTTCCAGACCCTTCTGAGATCAGATAAATTGTGAGAAACCAATCTTAAAAGGACTGTGATTAACTGAACTTTTTTAACCCCTTTGAAATGTATAATCTGTAATTTCTCACATTATTATTTTTTTGCCCTGTCATTTAAAAACATGAAATGACAGTGGTAAAAGAATATCATTTGAATGAACTTCCTGATGCCAAAGAAAAAAAGCCCCCAAATCTGAAAACTGCTAAACTCATTATATTTTAATTGAACTCTAAACAGAGGAGGAAGGATGTGACTGAATCTGACAGTAGGATACAAATGGTTTTTTAATACAAATTTACCTTATTTCTTCTTTATTGGGCAATGCAAATTTTCTTTTGAATTTGTGCATTGATTTTTATTTTTTTGAATAGATAAATCAGCAGTTCCTGAGAACATTTAAATGCAAGTTGTTAAAGAGATGTTATAGAAGAAAGGATTCTCTGGTCAAATAAAGTATGAGAAATACTGGCTTCATTTGGAAAAAGTGACTGAATGCCTTCTTGTCTCAGTAGCTGTTGGACATTGAGTAATATACATGGGTCTAGCACAGTTAAGCAAGATTCCTTACTGGAAGATTCTTCAGGGCCTCTGATGTACTGATATGCATCATGAATACCAGGGGGAAATTCTATGCCACATTTTCCCAACTGAACTGACATTTCTGCTACTGCTGCAGATGCTTCTCCTTCCTCCTTTGCTTCCTCCTCCTGAAAGGAAAGGAGTGACACACAGCAGCAATTCACCGGAGAATTCCGCTTTATTAGGGAAAGGTGCTGGGTTATATAGGAAGGGGCATGGGGTGATTGTGGTGTTACTTCTATGGAGCTGGTGGCTATTGGCTAGGTGCTGGGATTGGGAGGGGGGCGAGGGGTGATTGGGCTTCAGGTGGCGCCGGCGGGAACCGAGGACCCGGAAGAGAAGCAGGAGGTTTGCCATTTTACGGGTGGGGGCCCTTCATTCCCCCCTTTCTCCTCTATAGGGTTGTGGACGTTGCTTTCTCTCTGACTGCTTCCTGCTGAACGGGGGCGGAGAAGGGAGTGAGGGCTTGAGGACTGGGAGGAAAGGGCTGATAGGACTCCCCACAGTAAGGACGAGTAGATGTGGACTTCTTCAGGTTGGAAATCAATGAAGGTTCCCTGTAACCATAGGTCGAGGACTTGTTGATTCTAATGGTGCCAGGAGGATATGGGTGCCAGAAGCCAGGTGTCTGCGGCCACTGTTTCCAGGAACAGTTTCCAGCGGAGAGAGGGGTCCATCTCAGCATGTGGTGAGGAGGTTACATGAGGGTGAGGGATCTTCTGTGGCTAAAAGCTGGTAGTTCCTGAGTAAAAGCTGGTTGAAAGTTTGATTAGAGATTTTACCGACTTGGGATTTGATAAACTTTATTATACAAGGTAAGAAGAGACAGGCGAGAAGAATGATTATTATAGGGCCTGCAATGGGCCACAGCCAGGTGAGGAAGGGGTTTGTTAGTATTGAAGAGAATGGGTTGGAATTGGAAGCAGAGTGGAGGCTGGAGGCAAGGTCGGTGAGTTTGGTAATGTCAGTTTCTACAATGCCGGATTCGTTGATGTAATAGCAGCACTCTTCTCCAAGGAAGACGCAGGTGCCGCCCTTCTCCGCTGTAAGCAGATCTAAGTCCCGCCGGTTTTGAAGAGTGACCTTAGCTAGTGAAGTGACCTGTCTTTGGAGAGAGGCCAGGGAATCGGCAGTGGATGTCAGGGCTCCCTCAAGTTTGGCGTTGAGATCTCTAATTGCCCATAGAGAGTGACCCAAGGCTCCTCCCGAAAACCCTGCCCCAATGGCTGAGGTGGTCAAAGAGATACCGACCATGATGGGAAAGAAAGCAGCCCTTTTTGTGAGCGAGGGCAAGGGAGATTGGAGCTCAAGAAATTCTGCCATCCTGTAAAGTGTAAGCTGTGGGATTAGGGTGACAAGAATGCAGGGTATATTGGAGTTGGGAGGCAGTGAGTTGAAAAGACTGCCATTACACCAAAAGAAGTGACCTGGTTGCATAAAAGTCTTAGAGCCGGAGGTAGGGGTGTAGATAGAGAGACAGTGAAGTGCGCTGGAGTGGGGAGGGGTTGGGCCTACACAGTGGTGGATGGTGTGATTGTTTACGTATTCTGGTTCCCATAGGGGTATGTCTGCCAGGGGACGGAAGGGTTGTCCTTCTGCATGGAAGGAGTAGTTGGAAATATTAAGGGGCACGGTGGCCAGCAGTGGGCGCTGCAGTGATGTACACAAGAAACAATTGGCGGTGTTGAGGGTGTGGTTGAGAAAGATGGTGGTGTCTTGAATGAGCTGTAACCAAGAGTAGGAGAAATTAGAAGAGGGGTGGGGATAAGAAGATGAAGAGGCGCCGTCAAGAGTTTGGACAATGACTTTTTCAGAATGTCCGATATCTGATGCAACTTGAGAGATCTGGGAATGAGAGGGAACATACTCTCGAGAGATATGAAGGGTACCATGGGGGGTCAAGGACCCCCCATAGTAAACTGAGGCTGTGACTCCGGTGGCCCATTGAGAGTTCCAGGGATGTGGGATTGATAAGGAGAATGAGCTGTTGGGATATTTTATGAAATGGTTGGAGGAGTAATACTGTGGGTACCGGGAGTTACCCATGTAGTGAATGATGCAAGACCTGTAGGGACATCCCCCGTAGGTGTCTGGCCATCGCCTGCAATAGGCTTGTTTTTGGTCATAGAGGAAGCAGAGGTAGGGAGAATAAAGGTAGCTGCTAGTGAACACTTCGGTGGAAGGAGGAAAGTGGAGGTATAAAGGCTCGGAGCAGCCTTTCAGAGGGCAGTCTGATGTGGCAATGAGGGGAGTAACTTTTGTTTGATGCTGTGTGTAAGTCTGTCTGACTTTGAATTGGCATACAAAGGAGGCTGGGGTGGCGGGGAAGACAATAGGAATGAGAAAAAAAAGCGAGAGAGCAGTAAGGAGGAAAAAGTCATGATTCGGGTATGGATGGCAAAGGGGGTGAACGGGAGATGCGGAGTTTCAAGGGATCAGAGGGATGAGGCGTGGTAGAGTAGACAGCGTCTTGGGCTGTATCCAAAGGACTCTGGATTGTGACTGATGGGTCTTGGGTGTCCAGAGAAGGTGGGTCCTGGGTGTTTGGTTTCAACCTGGAGATATGAATCCAAGGGGTGACAGAGTTATCAGGCAGTAAGAGCTTGGCGGCCGAGGGGGTGCAGAGAATAACTGGGTGTGGACCTTCCCATTTTGGGGTGAGAGAGGGCCGATCCTCTGGTGGCTTATAAAACACTAGTTGGCCGGGCTGTAAGACAGGAGGATTTTGGGAGGTGGATGGATCAGGAAGGAGCCAATCCTGATATTTCCACAATTCGGTGCGGAGGAGAGAGAGTAGTGGAAGGGCCATATTGGGAGGAATCAGTCCTTTGTGGGAAGGGAGCCCTGGGGATAGAATTGGGGGGCCGTACATGATCTCAAAGGGTGACAAGAAGGAAGGTTTCTTTGGGAGGGCCCGGATGCGGAGTAGAGCTAAGGGAAGTAGGCGAACCCAGTCAAGGTGTAGTTCTAGAGATAGTTTGGTCAGGATGTCTTTTAGAGTCCTATTGGCTCTTTCTACTTTTCCCAAAGCCTGTGGTCGATAAGGACAGTGTAGATGCCAGGGGAGTGAGAGTGACTTGGAGAGGTTCTGAATGATTTGGGCAGTGAACTCAGGGCTGTTATCTGATTGGAGGGAAGTGGGCATTCCGAACGTAGGAAAGATCTGGGTGAGGAGGATAGAGGCAACTGTGGACGCTCATTTGTTAGTGGTGGGGAAAGCCTCGACCCATCCTGAAAATGTATCTACTAACACGAGTAGGTATCTGGTACACCGTACAGGGGGCATGTTAGTGAAGTCTATTTGCCAATCTCCAGCGGGGACATTACCCCTTGCTTGATGAGCCGGGAAGGGTCAGGACTTGAGGGGGGTATTAGGGTTAGTGCGTTGGCAAATGGTGCACCTGCGGGTGATTTGGTCAAGTAGGGTTTTGTCTTCAGGAGAAAGAGAAAAAAAGGATTGTAAAAAATGGATTAAGGATTGGGGGCTAGGATGGAACAGATCGTGTAAGAGGCTGAAGAAAGACTCTCTGTCCTGGGAACAGAGGGTGTCTTGTGATAAGGCTAAAACCTCAGGGGCAGACAGATCGCTGTCTGGTGCTTCTTCTGATAGGACAACTGACTGGGCTACTCTGTCAGCTTTATTGTTACCTCTTGTAATGGGGGAGTCGTCCTTTTGATGTGATTTGCAGTGGACTATACCCAGTCGGTGTGGGAGTTGTGAAGCCTCTAGAAGTTTAGTAATTAAGGCTGAATTAGTGATGGAATTTCCTTTTGTGGTGAGGAGGCCTCGTTCTTTCCATACTGCTGTGTGAGATAAGAGAATGTGGAATACATATTTGGAGTCAGCGTACAGTGTGAGACGTGTCCCAGGCCAGAGTGCAAGCTCTGGTGGCTGCAATGAGTTCGGCCTGTTGATTGGTTGTACCGGGGGGTAGGGCTCATGCCTCGATGATGTCTTCGAGGGAGACTACTGCGTATCCTGCATAATGGGTGCCCTCATGTTTAAAGGAGGACCCATCAGTAAACCAGATGAGGTCAGAGTGTGAGAGGGCTCCTTCAGAGATCGTGGAGTGACACGGAAGGAAGTTGTGAAGGGCTTCCAGGCAATCATGCGAGGGAGTATGAGGAGAGTAGGGTAGAGGAAGAAGAGTGGCTGCATTCAGGGCGGGCAGGGGAGGAAAGAAATGTCTGGATTTTGGAGGAAAGAGGACAGTAAGGTCAGGAGTCTGGAGGGAGGGAGAGTCTGTAAACTTTTGTAGGTTAAGAGATCCTTTAGGTGATGTGGGGACAGAATGGTAAGGGGCGCCCCAAATGTCAGTTTATGAGCTTCCTTCTGCAAGAGCTGTCCAACAGCTAATGCCCGTAGGCAGGGGGCCCATCCCCGAACTGTGGGGTCTAATTGCTTGGAAAGATAAGCTACTGGGGCAAAGGATGGGCCATAATATTGGCCTAGGACTCCTAGAGCTTGACTGGACCTCTCATGAATGTATAATGAGAAGGGCTTCGACAAATCAGGAAGATGGAGAGCTGGGGCTTCCACAAGGGCTCGACGGAGCTTAATGAAGGAGTGTTGGGGTGAGGAGGATAATGGTTCTTCAGGGGGGCCCTTGCTGAGGTCGTATAGGGGTCTTGCCAACAGGGATAAGTTAGGGATCCACGCTCTAAAATACCCAGCCAAGCCTAGAAAGGAAAGTATTTCTGTCTTGGTTTTGGGAACAGGCAGGTCAGAGAGGAGCCGTTTTCTGTCTAAGGTAATGGACTTTCTTTGTTGAGATAGAAGGAATCCGAGGTAAGTGACAGAAGGGGAAGAGATTTGAGCTTTGACGGGGGATACCCAGTAACCTCTGAAAGCTAGAAGGTTAAGTAGGGAGGCAGTGTCAAGTTGAGACTGTTCCCACGAGGGACTGCAGAGTAGAAGATCGTCCACGTATTGCAATAAGGTGGACTCGGAGTGATCATGATGAAACTGTTTGAGTTCCTGAACTAGGACCTGTCCAAAAATATGGGGACTATCTCGGAAGCCTTGTGGCAAAACTGTCCAAGTGAGTTGTTCAGAATGTCTTGTGTATGGGTCCGTCCAGGTGAAGGTGAAAAAATCTTGGGAGGAGGGGTCCAGAGGGATAGAAAAAAATGCATCCTTGAGATCTAGGACTGAGAAGTGGGAGGCCGAGGCAGGGATCCTCGATAAAAGGGTGTATGGATTTGGGACTAAGGGATGGATAGGGACGATGGCCATGTTAATGAGGCGGAGATCTTGGACTAGCCGGAAAGATCCGTTGGTTTTTTTAACAGCTAATATGGGGGTATTAAACAGAGAGTGAGTGGGTCTGAGGTAATTTTTGTTTAAAAGATCTTGAATGATGGGTTGGAGGCCTGTGAGGGCTGAAGTGGTTAGGGGGTATTGGGCCTGACAGATATACTGAGAGGGGTCACATAATTTGATAGAGTCAGGAGGACATAGAGCCACGGAGGGGCTTGTAATGTCCCAAACTTTGGGATTTACAGGGTGTATGAGGGTGGAACTGGAGCTTTCATTGGGTAGAGGGGGGTCGTCGGCTATGAGGGCCATCAGAAAGGGAGTACTGGGGGCTGTGCGAGTGGATATAGTTATGGAAACATGGAGGAGAGAAAGGATGTCCTGTCCTAGTAAGGGGATGGGACACTGGGGCATAACCAGGAAGGAGCGGGAGAAAGGTATGGGATTGTCTTGGATTGTGCATTAAAGTGGGGGTTTTTTAATGGGAAAATCTGTTTACCTCCTACCCCGACTATAGGAGTAATGGCAGGCGTGGTAGGGCCCCGGTATTCTCGCAAGACTGAGAAGGTGGCTTCTGTATCTAGGAGGAAGGAGATGGGGCGACCGTCTACTATTAAGGTAACCCTGGGCTCCTGCTTGGCAATGGAAATGGTTGGGTGAGAAGCCCCTGGGCCCCGTCAATCTTCTTCTGCCAGCCCCACTAAGGAAGGCTTAGGATGGGGGTTGTTCGTCCAGCCTCCCCTTCGGGTGGCTGGGCAATCAGACCCCCAGTGGCCTTTTTTGTGGCATCTGCGGCATGGGGTGGTAGCCCTTGACCAATGTCCCTCTTTTCCGCACTTGAGACAAACTCTTGGGGGGGGCTTGTTTGTAGAAGGGTGCCCAGGTTGTGGTTTTATCAGCTGGGCCAACATTTGGAAATTGGCCTGATCAGCCTTTTGTTTACGGCGTTCTTTCTCCTCCTCCCGGTTATGGAAGACTTTAAAGGCCACTGCTAGGATCTCAGTCTGTGGGGTAGCGGGGCCCTGTTCTAACTTTTTGAGTTTAGCTTTAATGTCGGGGTAGCTTTGAGCCAGGAAGTGTGTCATAAGGACATGTCTTCCATCAGGCATTTCTGGGTCCAGGCTGCTAACTGTAATAGGGCTTGAGGGAGTCTGTCTAAGAACTCGGAGGGAGTTTCCTCCCTCCTTTGAATTATGCCTTGGAGCTTTTGAAAGTTGACTACTTTACGAGCTGCCTTTTTCAGACCTGCTATTAAGCAGGAGGCGAAAATATCTCGAGAGCGGAGACCCACGGCGGTGTTATAATCCCAGTGTGGGTCTTGTTTAGGGACAGCGGTGGGGCCAGGGGGATAGGTGGGGTCAGTCCCGTGGGTTTCGGTAGCGTGTGTTTGGGCGAAGTCCCAAACTCATCTACGGAGGGGAAAGGGAGTGAACGGGAGGCTTCTGCGGGGTGGAGGCGGCGGCGACAGTGTTGGAGGAAGGGGGAGGGGCTGTTGTAGGAGAGGAGGGGGAGGCAGCGGCGACAGTGGAAGAGGGTGGAGGGGTTGTAAGAGGGGGGAGGGGCTGAAGGGGGAAGCCTGTATGGCGGAAGTTCATCAGCTGGGTCAAAGGTAATCGAAGAGGGACTGGGAGTGTGTGGAGGGGAGGGAGACGGCTTGCAGGCTAGGAGTACTTGGGGCAGGGAACAGGTGGTGCAGAGGCTGGGATTTTGAGCTAGGAGGCGAAAAGCCTCAATATAGGGAATCTCCTTCCATTTTTTCAGGCGCTGGCAGTAGTTAAAGAGATCGCGAGTGATGTTAGGATCAAGAGTTCCCCCTGCGGACCATTGGTTGTTATTGTGTAGGGGGTATGTCGGCCAATCTTGGGAGCAGTATTTACGGAGAAGTTTTGGTTTTATATCAGGCGTCAGGGAGAGGGTGCCTAGATACTTGAGCAGGCATTCAAGAGGTGAGCTTTCAGGGAGGGATGAGGAGGCTCCCATGGCTAAAGGACAGAGAAGGAGACAAACAGGGGAAGACGAAACGAGATCCTTGGACTGGGAGCAGACCGCACGGAGACAAAGGGCGTCCCCGATGGTCCTTGGTGGTCTGCGGAAACTCATATACGAGTTGGAATTTCTTAGGAAGTGTGAGTTGTCACCCGGACTTCTCTAAGAAGGCAGAGTGCCGGAGTCACGAGGAACCTAGTACTAGGAATTTTCAGCGGAAGGAACGAAGGAGGAGGGGGGGGAGCGTTCTCATCCGCAAAGGAGTCACCTCGTTTGTGGCTGTTGGAGGAGGGGCCTGAGGGTCTGCCGCAGCCGTGAAGGCCTGAGGTGGGGAGAGTTCCCTCCTCGACCCCGAGGGTCAGGGCCTTGCTGGATGATCACAGTCAATGGCGTTGCGATAGCTCGGGGAAGAGTGGCCCGCTCTGGGGGAAAACTTACCCAAAGGCCAGAGAGGAGTGGTGAGTGTGATGAGCCAGCACCGGAAAAAGAGGACAAGGGCAAGGTGCTGCTGGTGTCGGGGGGAAGACAGGGCCCAGTTGGGGTGTCCCATCTCCTGGGTTTCGGCACCAATGAAAGGAAAGGAGCGACACACAGCAGCAATTCACCGGAGAATTCCGCTTTATTAGGGAAAGGTGCTGGGTTATATAGGAAGGGGCATGGGGTGATTGTGGTGTTACTTCTACGGGGCTGGTGGCTATTGGCTAGGTGCTGGGATTAGGGGGGCAAGGGGTGATTGGGGTTCAGGTGGCACCGGCAGGAACCGAGGACCTGGAAGAGAAGCAGGAAGTTCACCATCTTATGGGTGGGGGCCCTTCACCTCCTTCATGGGGTAAGTGTATGTTTATCTGTATGAAAAACTGATAAAGACGTTTCAAAAGTGGCTATGTCATCATCTTGCATTCCCACCAGCAAAGTATGAGATCTCCAGTTGATCCCCGTCCTCACAAGCACTTGATATTGTCAGGTTTTCTTTAAGCAATTCCAATAGATGTATAGTGGTAGCTCTCTATGGTTTTAATTTACTTTCCCTGATGCCAGAGAATTTTGCACATCTTTTCATGTACTTATTTGCCACTCACATATCATTTTTGGTGAAATGTCTGTTCAAATTTTTTGCCCATTTAAAAAAATTGGGTGGTTTGATTTCTTAATATTGAATTTTTAAGGTTGTGGGTAAAATTGCAGTATTTCCAGAATCTCTCACCAGGCCTTAGCACATCTCCATATCAATAGGTGTTTCTAAGGGGTGGACAAAAGTAGTCCATCTCTATATCAGGAGGTAATTACAAGGGGGAGTGAGGGCATATCTGGACCAGAGAGGTTGGGTGGGGTTTCTTTTTGCAGTTAGGTCATGAAAGACCTGGACAAGCAGAAATGGACAACTGCTTGTAAGCAATAAATGGATTTCTCCCAATTTGTTTCACCCTTTGACTGATTTTGGTTTCAAAGGTAATATGCCCCAGGCTGGGAAAATATGTTCCCCTCAGAGTTACAAAGGTTCTCCATAAATTCTGGATATAAGTGCTTCAACAGACGTTGAAGAACTATTTTGTAAATAGTTCTCCCAGTCTGTGGCTTGTCTATTACTTTTCTTAATTTGTGTCTCTCAAAGAGAAATGGATCATGCCTTTAGGGTGGTATCTAAACATGCTTTGCTTAACTCAAGGTTACAAAGATTTTCCTCTATGTTTTCTTCTAGGAAGTTTACAGTTTAAGATTTAATATCTAGGTTTAGATCCATTTTTGTATAGGGTGCAAGATATGGGTCAAGGTTTGTTTTCCTCCATATTAATGTCCAATCGTTCCACCACAATTTGTTGAAAATACTATCCTTTCTCAATTATATTACTGTATTAGTCAGTTGTAACTCAGGGGAAAGGAAATCCCAGGACAAAATACCTCTAAAACCGAAATCAGTCAAAGGGAGAAATAAAGTTCAAAACCCGTTTGTTGCTTACAAACTGCAGTCTGGGGCCATCTTTTTCCTGCTTGGGCTGAAGCAAGCAAGACCTCCCCCTAACTTCTCAGGTTCACATAAGCCCTTGGTTGCCCAGGTAATTAACCATTGATATGGAGATGAACTACTCTCCACCCCTGAGGAATGCCTATTGATATGCTGATGCACTAAAGCCAGGGGAGATATTCTGGAAATATTACAATTTTCCCACATCAGGGTTCTCCAGAGACTCAGAACCAATAGGAGATATATATACACACACATATATATGTATATACATATATATGTGTGTGTATGTATGATGGCATGTTTTCCTACATATAACAACAATGCTATTAGTATATACACAGCAGTAATAGTAGTATAACTCTTCAGGTTCCTGGACCTGATTCCAGTGTATGTAAGTAAGTGGGAGGGGGTCTTCTCCCACACATACCAAGCAATTCTTGAACATCAGCAGAGTGTCTGAGAATTCAACTCAATTCTGATGCTATCTGTCCAGACACAGCACCATATCCCTCATGTTAAAGGATCTGTCCTACAAGACTGCCCTCCAACCCCCACTCCAGGTGCCAGTCACAAGCCCCAGGCTCTGGAAAACATTTACATTTACCAGTTTAATAAAAGATACCTAAAGGATACAAGTTAAGAGCCAGATGGAGAGATATATAGGGCAAGGTCCCAAATAAAGGAGCTTCTGTCCTCCTTGAGCTTGGGGCCTGGCTTGGTGGCATGTGGAGGTGTTCTTGTACCCCTAGCATAGAAACTCTCTGCGACAGAGAAGCAGGATCCAAGAATGCAGAGACTGATAGCTTTTCTCAGGGGTTTCTGATTGACTAAATTATTGGCCATTGGCTGATTCAATTTCCATCCCCTGCCCTTGAGGGGGTCCAAAAGTCTCTCATTAACATGACAGAATACCCATTTCACCTTTAAGACTGCAATGTTTTCAGGAACTGTGGATGAAAACCAAATCTACCTGGAAAATATATAGTTGGTCATACAAATGACCAACTGTGTATTTCTTATGACTCATTATATCACAGTATGTAATTATAAATTTATTTATATTGTATATTATATAATCATTTATTGTGAGGAATTGGCTAATGAAATTATGCAGGCTAAGTCCCATGTCTACCATAGGCAAGCTGAAGCCCCAGGGAAGCTAATGGTGTAATTCCAGCCCAAGTCCAAAGGTCTTGAAACCAGGAGGAGCACAGATGTTGAAAACCCCAGTCCAGCAGCAGAAGACCAATGTTTAAACTCAAGCAGTCTGGCAGAGAAAGAAAATTTTCCCTTCCTCTGCCTTTTTGTTCTATTTAGGCTCTCAATGGACTGGTTGTGCTCACCCACTTTGGGGAGGGTCATCTGCTTTAGCCTACCAATGCTATTTACCAAATGCTAATATCTTCTGGAAATACCCTCATAGACACACCTAGAAATAATATTTAACCAGATCTCTTAGCATCCCATGGTGCAGTCAGATTAACACATAAAATTATCCATCCCAATTACCTTTGATTCTTTGCCAATAATCAGTTGACCATATATATGGCTCCATTTCTGGACTCTCTATTCTGTTCCATTGATTGCTCCTTTCACCGATACCTCATAGTCTTGATTAATGTTGCTTTACGGTAATTCTTAAAATTAGATAGTATAAGGCCTTACAACCTTGTTCTTCTTTGTCTGAACTGTTTTTGCTTTTTAATTTCTTGACTTTTCTATATACATTTTAGTATCAGCTTGTCTATATTTACAAAATGTCCTGCTGTGATTCCTATTTAGGTCGAGTCTTTAGACAAATTTGTGGAGAACTAATAACTTAATATTGGGCCTTTGAATCTATGAGCACAATAATCTCTCCACTTACTTAATCTTCTTTGGTTTCACCAGTGTTTTGTTGTTTTAAATATATAAATATTCCATATATTTATTAGGTAAATATGTAGAACAAGTATTCCTAAGTATTTTGTGTTTTTCAATGTTGTTTTAAATGGTACATTTAAAAATTCAATTTCCACTTGTTCATTCTTAGCATATAAATTTATGCTGATTTTTGTATATTGACTTTGTATAGAATGTGACCTTGCAAAGCTCTCTCAGTACTCTAGTATGTATTTGGAGACTTTGGGGGATTTTGTATGTAGACAATCATGTCTGCAAACAGAGATAGCTTTACTTCCTCTTTTCTAATCTGTATGCCACATTTTTTCTGGCCATATTGTAGTGGCTAGAATCTCCAGTATGATGTGGTAGGCATGATGAGAGCAAATATTCTTGCCTTATTGCTGATCTTAGGGGGAAAATAATCAGTCTGTCACCATGAAGTATGATGTTAGCTATGGGTTATTAAATGACGTCCTTTATCAGATTAAGGAAGTTCCCCTTCATTCTCAGCTTGCTGAGAGTTTTTAACATGAATAATAATTTTTTCAATTGTTTTTTCCTAAATCTATTAAAATGGTCATATAGTTTTTCTATCTTAGTCTTTTGATATGGGGAATAACATGATTGGTTTTCAAATATATTGAGCAAACCTAGTATTCTTCGGATAAACCCCACTTAGTATGATGTATTATTGTTGAATTTAATTTTCTGATACTGTTTTGAGGATTTTTATATCCAGGTTTATATGGGACATTGGTCTGTAACTTCCTTTTCTCATAATGTCTTTATCTAGTTTTGGTATCAGGCAATGCTTACCTCATAAAATTATTTGGGGAGTATTCTCTCCTCATCTATTTTCTGGAAGAATTTGGAATTCTTAGAATTCTTCTTCTTCAGATATTTGGCAGAACTTGACAGAGATGCCACATGGGCCTGAAGTTATCTGTGGTGAAAAGTTCTTACCTACTAATTCAATTTCTTTAATAAATATAGAATTATTCAGGTTATCTTACTTTACTGAGCAAGCTTTGGTCTATATTATCTAACCTGTCAAATTTATGGGCATGAAGTTGTTGGTAATTGTGAGTAAAATTGTAATATTTCCAGAATATCTCACCTGGCTTTAATATATCTGCGTATCAATAGGCATTCAGAGGTGGAAAGAAGTGTGGTTTTAGTACATTTGCATCATTCCTCAGGGGTGGAGAGAAGTTCATCTCCATATCACTGGGTAATTACCTGGGCAAGGAGGGCTTATTTGTACCCGAGAGATGAGGGGAGGGCCGGTTTTGCTTCTGCTGGAGCAGGAAAGAGAGAAATGGCCCCAGACTAAAGTTTGCAAACAATAAACATTTTAAACTTTATTTCTCCCTTTGACTGATTTTGGTTTTTAGAGGTATTTTGCTCTGGGATTTCCTCTCTCCGGACTTACAGTAATATTCTCCAGTTATCCTTAGAGAGTAAGATCTGTAAGATCTGTAGCAAGTTCCCATGTTTCATTCCAGATATTTGTATATTATATTTACTCTTTTCAAAGAACCAGCTTTTGGTTTCCTTGATTTTCTTTATGGTTTTCTTTTAACAGTTCTTGTAGCCTGAGCTTCTAATAATGAATTCTCTAAGCTTTTGTTTGTCTGAAAAGTATTTATTTCACCTTCATTTTTCACTGGGAGTATAATTCTGTATTGACAGTTTTTCTTTTAGAACTTTAAAAATATTACTTCATTTTCTTCTGACTTATATAACTGCCTTCAGGATTTTTTTCTTTATCTTTGGATTTTTAACAGTTTGAATAGGTTTTTGTTGTTATTTATTGTAGTTCTTTAAGCTCTTGGATCTGTGCTTTGATGTCTTTTCTTATTTAAAAAATTTCTCATCCATAATCTTTTCAAATATTTCTTCTTTCCAGTTCATTCTCTCTTCTCCTGAGATTCCAATGACATGTTTTTATGTCCATTTTAGATTGGCCTATAACTCTTGAATGTTCTTTTTTTTTCCCAGTCATTTTGTGTCTCAGTTTGGGTAATTTCTGTTGACCTCTCTTCAAATTCACTGAATCTTTCCTTAGTTGTAATGAGTCTACTGATAGCTCATTAAAATTATTCTCCATTACTGATACTTTGTTTTCATTTCTACTATTTCCATTTGAATCTTTCAAATAATCTTTCCCTTTCTGCTGAATTCCCTCTGTTTATATATGTTGTCACCTTTACCACAGGACACTTTGACATATTAATCACAGTTATTTTAAATTCCCTGTCTGATATTCTGTGTCATTTCTGAGCCTGGATTTGTTGATTACTTTGCCTTGAAGTTTCTTTTGTTGATTTTCCTTTATAATTTTTGATTGAATGCTAGATGTACTGTAGAGAACAGGAGAGACTGAGGTAAACTGAATTCATGCTTAAAAATGACTATGCCTCTTCTGCTAGGCCATCCATGTGGGGAGTTGAGGAAGTCTAGTCAGACTGTGACAGGTTGGATTGTATTGTTGTGGTTACCCTTAGTATACCATCAACTTTAAATTCCTTTAGCATTATCTTGTGCTTAAGGTGGAGACTGGGTGGCTGGAGGTTATTTCTCAACGCTCTCTTTTCCACCCTTAGCTTTTATCTTCGTGTATTTGTACCTCAGGGTGGATCTACTCCATGCCCTTACCCTTCCCTCAACAGTAAATAGCTGTTGCTTATTATTAGGTGCTTGCTAGCCTGGTGGTAGGGATCAGGGGATGGTTCTCTCTTATCTTGATTCAACATCAGTCTTAGATAAACCCCGTCTCACTGGATCTTGGGGGTCAGTATTTTTTAGGGCTCCTGCTTCTCTTCCCACTAGCAGTCAAACTCCACCTTATATTTTTGAAGGAGAGGGAGAGAGCTTCCTGTCTGCTGCCCCCTGATAGAAGACCACTTAGAGCTTGGGCCCAGAATGTGATAGCAAGCCCACTGTAGTTGAGACTTCCCCATACCATCCAATTCTTGCTCACAACCCCCCACACCTCTTGAGCATCATATCCCTTCAGTCCTGCTCATCCGAGTGGTTCCAGATGCTCTCTGCTGGGGACTCTTCTGGCTGTTTGAAGGCATTAGAGCACTCCCTCCCTAACAGTGTTACTCAGAATAACATTAAATTACATAAGACAGATAAAAGTGGGGCTGTTTTTAAGGGGTGGGGGTAGGGTAGATGTGAAGCTGGGGGATCCAAACCCGGGTGTAGCTCCAGGGAAGCCCCTCTGAAATGGGTGAATGCTAGTGAACAACTCCAGCCTTAAAGGCCATTGACATACGGGAGCACATGGAGGAAGAGGGGGTTCTAATCCAGAGACATCAAGCTCTTGTAGTCAAGGCCAACCACTTTGGTTGGCGTGTGTGTGCCCGCAGAAGGGGGTGGCATCGATAGACCGAGCCCCACTCCACATCACCGAGTGATCTCTCAGATATGTCCTGGGGCTGCTCAGGGCGTGATTTGAAAATGCCCGACTTGCCTGGCCTCATTTAACTCTTAGGATACTCGATAAACCAAGTGTCATTGTCCCCACATACACATGGTGAAGCCAAGGCCACAGTCCCACAGGTCAGTAAGTGGCCGACCAAAGAAGGCTCCTTCTGAAGACCTGCGCTCGCCTTTCAGCGGACACCATGCACTGCTGAAGGGTGGTGCTCAAAGGGAAGAGATGCCTGGGAATCCAAAACAAATCCTGCAACCCACTCTGGCACCCGGAAACAAGGCGCTTTACATCTGTTGGGAAAGCAGCCAAGTTTGGAGAGGCGGAGCCAGAGCCAGACTGGGATCATTCTCATCTCCTGGGAAATCCCACATGGTCGGGTCTCTCCCCTTCGCCTCGCCATCTCGTGGGCTCCTCATCCCCTTCAGCCGGAGACACACAGGCTGCCTGGCGCCCGGTGGAAAGCACACGCAGGAATCCAGGCGGCCCCGCGGCAGCGGCCTCGGTGCCCCGCCGCCCTCGGGTCTGGCTGGGCTCCTCCCGGGCGAAGGCGGGGGCGGCGAACAGGGGCTGAGTGCGCGCCGAGGCTGAGAGCAGGCAGAGGAGGGGTTGGTGCAGGGGAGGAGCAAAGGTCGTGTTGGGAGAGGGTCGTGGCCTTTCTTAAAAGGTCCGCTTGGGAACCAGATTTCAATTCGTATCTCTTTCTAGGCAGGACCCTTTTTTCTAATGGCCACTTGGAAGGTGAGATATAAAGGGAAGAGCACACAAACTGACCCTAAGGGTAGGTAGGGGGCAAGAAAGGAAAATGGGAACTGTCTCAGACCCAGAGAGAGTTGCCTGCATCCTTGGTGAATAGCAACAGATGGAGACAGGCCAGCAGAAGAGACTTCAGTTTGGTTGGGGATGGGGGTACCTGGCAAAGCAGCCCAGGGAGGAAGGGAAGGCATGCGAGGTCCAGCATCTCCTAAACACTAAACCACTTAAATGGAGGAGCTTGCGAAGCTCTCACCAGACAGGGTGGGGGCGACGGCCAGGCTGTGGGTCTGCGTGCAGAGAGCCTGGGACTGCAGCTCATCAGCTCTGTAGCCTGGGTTTGTTTAAAGGACTTCTACTTTGTCCTTCTTAGCCTGCGCTCCTCTTTCTTTTGTTTCTCCCTTTACGGTTTCCTTTTGTTTTTTCTTGCAAGTTGAATCACCCATTGGACATTTGAGTATGTAAGCATCTACGTCTTCAAAGATTGGCTAAGTTGTTCTAAAATACTATATTGTTTCATGGAATAGGAATCTAATAGCCTTAAAACAGTGACTAAACCTAAAATGTCTTGGTAATTTCAAGAAGTCCTTGAACAGAATCATAGTTAAATTTTATTATTTTTCTATCCCTGAGGACATTTAGCATGAACCTGTCTCCCCCTTGTGGATTTAATCTTATCTCTTGGTTGTATAGTATGTAGCAAAATCTGAATGAAATTTTTTTGGGAATTCTTGTCGCCTTGTCTCTCTAATGTTTTTCTTTGAACAAGAAAAGAAGCCTTATTGTAATTATTACATAAAAAACTATAATTTTCTGACTTGAGTATTTTGAAATGAACTTTTGATCTAACATTTTCTAGTACCAAAATTCTGCCTGTGAAATCTAATGCATAAAGATTTAGCATTAGCTTAAAATTACTTGTTTCCTCAATATTAGGCTGAATTTCTTCTCCGATTCATGGTTAAGAAAGGAAAAGTGGACTATGATAAAACTAAATGTATGTCTCCTAGGCCCAGCCTCCAAAGTTCTTTGCAGAATTGCTAGCAAAAATGACACAATACAATACTTGCTCCTTGCCAAGCCTTAGGCCAACCACCTCACTGAAATTATATCACTTACTCTTGGCAATAAAATTATTAGCCTAATTTTACTAGGAAACTGAGGTTTAAAGAGGTTAAATACTTGCCTAAGATTGCACTGATGAATTGATGAAGTTTAAATTGGATTAGCATCAATGATCCTAAATGGAGACCAAGAAACAAAGAATAACAGAAGAACACCTTAAATAGCTCTCCCAAATTTTGGCCTTTGGGAGATGAGCTGAGGGATATGTAAATAATCCATAGGTTTTTTTTTTTTCTTCTGAAATATTTTGAAACATAATGGGCTTGTAAATAATGTGGGTTGATCATATTTTATAATTATTTGCAAGGTTAAATTAAACTTTAAAACATGGAATATTTATGATTAAGTGATAGTGAAATATCACTCATGACACAAAAGATCTGGAACCCAGATGTCAGGAGTGGAGATGGTTGCCTCATGTCACTATTGCTCCATTAACACTTCTAGCCGCACCCACTCCACTGATTGTGTGACACAGATACTACGAAGCAGCATGAGCAAGACATGACAAAGCTGCTTCCCTGATCTGGAAACCCCTGGGGCTGATTAGCAAAAAAGGGTAGGGTAACAGTGGCTCTTTTGAAATAAGCCACTCTTAAAAATTGACTTATGGTGTCTTTGTCAATTTCTATAAAATACCAATCTCATCTTTGAACTGAATTTAGGTCTACATACAAGAGAAAGAATAAATAGATACTGTTAGTGGCCTTCAACAGATTATGGACCCTTGATTGCCCTGGTGATTCATTTTCTTATAAATTTGTCTGTGAGTCCAGAGAAGGCATTCCTGTGATGTGACTGACTTATCACCTTTATAACACCTTTCTCCTTCCAGAGACCATCTGTTATAATGGAGAAAAAAAACAAGGGTTCAATAGTCATTTGTCTGAGCAGAAACAGCTGGTATTAATCACCAAGAGGGTAACATAAACAGAGCAGTTCTAGAGTGACTGGTGAATGAGACCAAGCATCTTTAAGCATGAAAATGAAAATGAAAATGAGAGCCTCTGAGATAGCAGCTCGCATTAACTTAGTGTAAATATTGTGTTCAAAGGGGTTTAGTTTTAGTTAATGGGCTTGAGCACAGCACATGTATATGATTTCTGCACAATAAGCTAAAAAACCCAAACTCAAATGGCTAAATGAGGGCGTAATTTATTTTCTCTCAGAAAAAGTAAGTGTTGACAAAGGTTAGTTAATTCAGAGGTAAGATGATACCATCAAGGATTCAGGTTCTTGCTGTATTTTCACTGTGCCATCTCATCTTGTAAGACTCATCCTCCAGCTTTACTGTACTCATAGTCACAAGATGGCTGCTGAAGCTCCAAGTAATATTACATGCAGACATGAAAACATCCAGTAGAAGAAATACTATCTCTTTGTGTTTTTTCTTTAAAGAGTGAAGGAAACACTTCTCAGCATCCCCAGTAGATATTTACTCATAGCTTTTTGGCCAAGAGTAGATCACATGCCCATGTTTAAAACAATCACTGGTGAAAGAAATTGTACTACCATGACTGGTTTAGACAAATCAAGGTTTATTCTTGAGTCATATGGGAGAAGAATAGCCTCTGGAATGAAATAGGGGCTCTGCCATTGCAACAAAAAGGCAGGGGGATCGTTGTGTTAGCAACCAAAGTCTCCTACATATGGTTTGAAATATGTGAGTATGTGTACATGTATTTACTTTTTTGAAAACCATTTAAGGATCCTGTTTCTAGTCTAGGCCCCATCTCAACTATTTGTTATGTAACTTGGCAGAAATAACCACACCCAAACCCAGAGGAACTGTGAGTGAAACACCTCTTAGAAAAGAAAGAAAGGAAGAAACTTCTGAGTTCAACTCTGTTGACATAATGGAATTACAAAGATTAAACAGTGCTTAGTACTTTAACTTCACATTTCAGTGTGACAATGGACATTCCCCAAGCAACTTCAGCATCATTTTCCTACCAAAAGAGAGAAGAAAGCCTATGAAGTAATTATTTCAAAATACATGTTTATATGTTTTAAAGCACGTTTCCTGAGTATAAAAATAATTTTATATAGTAAAAAAATGTTAACATTCACCACACTACCTATATGTCTGTATGTGTGTGTATGTTTTAGAGACAGAGAGAGAAGAAAGTGATAGAATGAAATTGTAGTTGTTTAAGAAAAGTGCTTAATAAGTCTCTCATATACAGAAAATGAGGTTCTGAGGAGTATTTAGAAGGCACACCAAAGAGACAGGGAAATCGCCTTTCCCGTGAAATGAACAGGAGCATATCTACAGGAAGAGAACAGAGAAGAAGAAAGGGAGATGAGAAGTGAGCCCAGCAGCAGTGTGGGAAGCTGCAGCCTGAATTAAAGATGAGAAATGCCTATGGCAGGGTGATCGGAGGACTTCTGTGAACAAGCATGTCTAAGATTTCATCTGAACTTGTATGATCTATGATCCTTTTTGGTCACCCCAAATCTGTGATGTCTTGCTTCACATCCTAATGCTTTCTGTGGGTGTTTAGGGGGAAATAAAAATGGCTGGATTCCACATCTGGATCAGTATGGAGGAAGAGTCAGAGAGATGCTCCGGTGGTGACGTTTGCATGAGGTCCAGAGTTTAGTAGGTGAAACCTAGCACTACAAGTGACTGACAGGAAACCCCAGAATGCATGGAAATTTTGGAGATGGCTCCAACCTCCCATTGGAATTTAGAAAGGAAGCAAGAACAATTATATTTAAAAAAATCTTAAAGGCAGGATGGTGTCAGAGGACACTTGGGCTGTATTGATAAAATGAAAAATAGTTACAGTGACACTGGGCATAGTTTTATGTATTTTTTCCCCCATGTGTCATAACCATTTGCGTGTTTTTGAAAATATACTCTATCTAAATCCAAATTCTTAAAAACTTTATTATGAGTTATGTCTTATTTCAACTTAAAAATTCATAAACAAATTATTATAGGCCCACTACTCCAGATGATAGTGAAAGATATTTGTACAGTCCTTATAAATTCATTTGAGTAGGCTTGGATAAGTAATTTGTAAAAAGTAGTATTTATACCTGTAAACAAAGAATTGCTGAAATAGCCAATGACTTGCCCTCTTGAATTTTAACTAGTTAAATTGCATAAAATGTATCAAAGTAGATGGATTGAGCTGAATTTAATGGGTGCAGACAATTAAAACAGATTTGTGTGGTTGTTTTCCTCCTTCAAAACATATTTTTATCTTCTACATTGCTCTTCAACTTTTGGAAGTAAGAGCTAAGACAGGTTATGAATCTTCCACCATGAGCGTAGTTTACTTCCTCCCTTCCTTCCTTTCTTTTTTTTTTTTTTTACCAATATAGACAGATTTTCTTAGTAGATGCAAACTCTTTTGTTTTTTTAATGCAAAATATTGATCTTGAATATCAGCTGTTAATACAAACAGATGCATGGGCCTGTGGTAACCTACATGAAAGCATTAACTGGAGCATTTGGTTCAAAACCAGGACTTAAGATTTCCCTCCTTACCTTCATATGACCTGTTCTCTGATGTGCCCTCTCTGAAACTATGATTTCTAACCTTGAGGTTTAAGGATTTTCTTAAGTATTACATAAAACCAATACAGACCACTGACAGCAAATTAATGCCTGCCTTTTATTTTAAGGCACCAATAACACTGTGGTTCTAAAATTTCAGGTAATGTTAATGCCACCTTTTCATGCCTATTGTTGGAACATCCTTCCCAAGTGAGTGCTGCAACCAGACCCTCAATTAGCCTCCATAATTTTTCAGGACATTTGGGAATCATACAGGCACTGAATAGTTTTTCTACCTGGGTTAATGTATGACTACTTATCAAATGTGTGTAGATACTGTTGTGATTAATAAAATACAAATTCATTGATAAGAACTGCTAAATTAATAGTAGCCTTTTGTTTTTAGAAATTTGTTCAGTCAGTGAGACACTAGAAATATGACTATTGTCATTTGGCTATCTGATCATTTCTTTTTATGTTTAAGAAAGGGTTTGTATAATAGCAAAACAAAATGGAAACAACCTAAAAGCCCAACTTTAGGGGATTGGTTAAATAAAAGATGGTGCATTCTTATAAATGGACTATCAGGCAGCAACTAAAAACCATGTGTAGAGTAAAATATTGAATAATGAAGAAAATACATTAGCAGAATATTATTATATTGAAAAAAAAAGCAGGTTATAAACCAGTATCATTGGATACCACCATTTAACAAATTATAGTAAATAGATAGATGATAGCTAGTATACAGAATGAAGGATATCATTATGTCATATTGTTTAGCTCCAGGTAGTGAAATTGCAGTATTTTTCTTTCATTTTTTTTCATTTTCTAAATGTTCTACAATTTCAGTTGTAAGAGAAAATTTAAATTTATTTTTAAGCATTCTTTTATTATAGAGTTTGCTATTGCCCCTTAAATAAATAGTGTTGGCCTTTTCAACCCACTAGAAATTCTAAAGTTGTTTCCTATTTTGAGTGTGTGAGACAACACTGATTAACTTTTGCTTGCAGCCCCCTCTCCCTCACCCCATCATCGGTGGCAGTCCTGCTAATGATGTGACTTGACGCCTGTCACCGTAACTTGGGGAAAAAGTACAGCTGGGCCCTTTTCTCAGGGAACTGGAGAGGTCTTCTCTGATGGCTCTAAGAAGATGGAGAGTCACTTAAAAGATGTGTTGAGATTATTAAAAATCCTCTTTTATCTCTCAACAAAAATGTGTGTGTGAATGGGTGTGTGTAGCATATCATATAGTGTTTTTCAATAAGAGAAAATTCTAATTAAAACCAAGTGCTGCTCTGGGCTATGGTGAGCCATTACTGCCCCTTTTGCTGAGCTGCAGATGGAATGAATTATGTTGCCTTAATAATGCGGCTCTTAAGTGCCAGCTGTCATACGGCATGGCAGCCCTCCATGCTAAGAAAGCCCTCATTAAATGGTTTGTGCAGAATAATTTTCCTGTTCTCTCTGTCTTTTGAGCAACTGACAAGTCCGCCCCTCCCCCTAGCCCTTCGGTGGTCACCCTTAATCACTAAAAGAGAAGCCTGTGCCATGTGTGATGGGATGGTAATTTTTTAAAATATTACACGTCTTCATATTATTTTTTATGCCCTTATTTCAAAAGTTTTTAAATGAGGTTGGTAGCTAACATCCTGTGCTATCATTCATTCCGTGGCAAAATAATAATTGCTAATTTTCTTCTTCAGAGAACCAGAGCTTTATCAGGAATAACATTATGCAAATCACTATGCAAATGTCAACCAGAGGAGTAGCTGGAAAAAAAAGGTACAGATAAAACCTTCAGAATACATCCAAAGTTGCCTGGGAAAAATAACTGAACATTTTAAACTATAAGGTCACCATGGTAGCAAAGGGAATTTATTACTAATAAGAATTCTGTAAGAAAGCTCTGCACTCAAGTAAAAGAGTGAGGGCATACATTAGTGTTTATTTTGGCTTAATTTATTTATGATATTATGGTTGTCCTTGTCAAACTGTTATGTCCCCTCGGGGTGGGTGCCTTCATCCTTTTCATGATGCCCAACAGTCCAAAATGCTTAGTATTCAATATTTTATTGGCATTGAGAATTAGTTCTTTATTTTCTCTATTAGCTATATATTTTTCTTACAATCAGTATCTTTAGCTTTTTTCTTGTTGAATGTTATTGGAGGAAAGTGCATGAAATGTAGAGAAAAATGATCCATTTTCATAATACAACTTTTAGGGTTTTGGTAAAGTGTGTCTTTAAAAACTATATTATTCCTCAGGAAGAATCCTTTGGAGCACTGGGGAAAGAAGCCTGATTACAAGGAAGGATATAAGAAACATTGTTTATTTCACATATGTGATATACATATATATTTAATGATCAAAAAGGAAAAAAATAGTGAGTTTTATGATAATAAATGTAAGGTTTTGCTTTTAATCTTTTTTAAAAATACCAATTCATTGAATTTAATATAAGAAAAGAGTGTTTGAAAGACCCTTACTTTAAAATCTACATATATAAAATCTAGACTCAAGACTGACCTATATGATAGCAGGGGAGGAAAACAAAGACCCTTCTGCTCTAAAATATCTCTCCCACCCTGGTCTGAAATTATCACTGCAAAATCCTCTCTATGATGCAAATCTGTTGCCAGAAAGTAGAGACATATTGGTCTAGTGTAAATGAAGCCAGGCTGCCTGCAGCTGACTGATGGGATACTTACTGAAAATGCACATCCTGGGACCCCACCCGGTTCTGCCTCATCAGAGCCACTCTTTCCCCGGGCCTAGGGTTTGTATTTTTGGCAGACTGAGCCCTCTGAAGTGCTGCATTAGACTGTGAATTAAAAAGGGAGAAATACATTACTTGTTTCCTTCTGGAGCCCTTCCTGAGGACACAAAAGAGAGAGCAATTTCATGATGATGGTTTAGGGGTGACTGGGAAGGGGAAGATGGGTCACAGGGGTTTGGAGATGGAAAGGAGATACAGAATGGAGAAGAGAGACGTGGTCACTCTCAAAGAAAAATGCAGTAAATAGACATTTTTGTCCAAGGCCGGACACCTGCTTTGGGGCTAAGACTTTGGAGTCCAACGGACCTAACAGTTAGCCCAGCTACTACCTATCTTAATTAATGGCTGTGAACCTCAGTTTCCTCATCTGCAAACTGGATATAAAAGTAGAGCTGTTATAAGAATAAAAAGTGGCTGAACAGGGAAGATAAAATAACATGATGGTTAAGGGTGTTGGCTATTGACATTTCCAGATGTCAGGCTTCCTTCCAGATGTCATTTCTCAGCTCCAGCACTTACTACTCATGTGACCTTGGCAGGTAATTTAACCTGTCTGTATCTTTGTTTCCTCATGCATCCAGTGGTACTAAAAACAGTAGTTCATCTGCCTCATAGGGTAGTTGGGGTGGGAGGATTAAAAGAGAAAATATGTGTAAAGAATCTTTAACAGTACCTAGCATATGATAAACAACTCAGTAAATGTTATTTCCCATTATTATTTCATAAATGAAGCAGCTGGCACCTGGGGGAAATTTAATAAATGATAGCTATTATTAGTAGTAATAATCATTCTTGGCTCCCAGACAGGCTCTATTGCCAAAACCCTCTTGTGCAATCCTGGCTGAGCCCTTCTTCCTTGTTCCTAGTTTATCATGAGTGTTACTGAGGTTACTTGTGCTAACATCTAGTTAGGAGGGTGATGATTGCATAGGTGATTATTCCACATGTAACCGAGCAGGGAAATATCTGAATGGTTTATGAAGGTGTGTGGGTGGAGGGGCCAATTGTCTGGGGCAAAGTGAACATTCCCATCCTTCTGTGGGGAGAGCCCAGCAGCTGTGTGGATGCAGACAGCATCAGCTAGGTAAGAGCTGATCTCCTGAAAACTAATCAACATGCTAAAAAAAAAAAAAAAAGGATTTGAAAATCCAAAAATTGTACTCACTTGATTAAATCCTGGCACATTCCCTTAAGTTCTGTTGTTTGACCACTTGATCTGAGCTACACAACAATCACCACACCACTCGTACTTGGTTTTCAAGGCTAGAAATAGGTGTAATATTTTTCTCCCTAGTGAATACTGTTTTTGAATCTCTTGTTCTCAAAATTCTCAATCCTGGAATTGTCGCCCACTTCATTATCTTTTGTTGCCGCAAAAAACCTGAACTCTTTGTAGAAAAATAAAGAATATAGGACAGCTGGTTTATTTGTGCTTCCTGCTGGGCATCGATGTAATTTATTGTTAAATGGCAACTGGGGTGTGGGCAGTATGGTACTCATTGATGAGGGAGACAGAGAGATTGAAAGAGAGAGAAACAGAAGAGCACAGATTATTACAAGAATCTCAAGTTGGGTTTTATTTTGCAAATATGACCCCAGCAGTCCTTTGTAGGGAGCTCTTATAGACATTCAGATGAGAAACCTCTTGAGTAAACATTATGACTTTGGCTGCCATGGGCCTGTTAACTTAGTTTTGCAAAACTGAAATGACTAGATGCTAGTTAGTTTTCATCTATTACATTTAAGTTGTTAAAAAGACAGCATGGATAACCTTAGTGGCTAGAAATTCTTAGAGAAACAGGTCGATTCCTCTCTGATTCAAGCTAAATTCTGCAGCGGGTAGAAATAGAATGCTATAGACTGAAAACTGGTTTCAGTGTTCCTATTGCCTAGTCATTGATTTACTGGGGAATGGGGCTGGAATTTTGTCTAAAAATCTCCCAGACATGGTTCTCATCTTATCAAAACAGACAGCCTGCTTCTTCTCATGGAATGCATGGAAACAGTGAGCAAAAGCGAAAATACACAGCATAAACCACAAAAAATTCTTAAGAGAATTCTGAGGGAGGGAATAGGAAGGATCATTCTTTCCATACAAATAATCTAAAAACAGCTATTATTTGGATCAGGATAAATTAATGTCACTGAAGTTGCAGACAGTCTTTATAATTCAGGCTAATAAATATTACTGAGTACCTATCTATGGTTGAGTGTAGAGTGAGATGACAAAGAGAGAGAGGCTGCCTTCAAAGACTTCACATTCTATTGGGAAAGATTAAAAAAATGCAGAAACCAAAAACCTATGCAAACACAGGATCTATAGTACAAGGGTACACAGCACCTGAGAAGTGGCACTTTGTGGACCATCTGCTAATAGCTACAGAGAATGTGAGGTATTTTTAAGGGATAGGTGATCAGGGAGATTGTCTTGAAGATGGCATTTGAACTGGGCCTTAAAGGAAGCATAGTGCTTGAACAAAGATGTGGAGGGAGAATTCTTTACAAATAAGGCACAGTGTTGGGGGGTGGCTGGGCTTAGCTGACCTGTAGGGTCTCTGTATCAGAGAAGTGAGGTATCGGTGGCTGTTACATTTTGGGTTTGAACTTCGTGGACAAGTAGTGAACCATCATCAGTGTGTTTGAGTAGGGAAGTGACATAATCAAAGTGGTGATTGCAGAAGCATAATCTGATGGGGTTGGACGGGAAGGATTGCATCAGGAAGGGTCTGGAGGTGCTGCAGGTAAAGCAGGTAAAGCAGAAGAATTCTGTAGGGCGTTAAGTGGTATGTGATCCAGTCCAGAGCTGACACAGAGAAGAAAGAAATTTTGACAGTCAAATTTTGTGGCTGAGAAACTAATATTTATTAATGAAAACTAAATTAAGATTAATGAAATATGAGTACCAGCTAGAAAGCATGTAAGTAGTTTTGCTAGAGTTTGAGGCAACAAACTAGTTGCTTCAATCAACTCAGTAGGAATAACTAGATGCCCAGTGATTTAGTCTGTCTGCACGCATCTTAGGTGTTTATGTGTGTGTGTTCATTTGTTAATTTCTGGGTGGAGAAGAGCTTTTTACTTTGAAAATGGTAGTCTTGGCTTCACCAAGGTTGGAGGTTAAGGGGAATTATGAAATATTATTTGGAATGTTCTTTTTTTTTCTTTTCTGAGGTATAACTTCTTATTCTAGAAGAAAAAGATAAAAAAAAAAATCCTGGTAATGAATTATGTGGCAGATGAGGCTTAGCAAGTTGCTCTTTTGAATTTCTGCCACTTGAGAGTCCTGTTACCTGTGACCAACATGACATCTACTACGGTAAGAGCTTTGCTGAAGTCTCCCGAATAAAGGAAGAGAAATTGGAAAATGAGGTTTGACGGGCTGGCTTTAATTTATTATAATAATGGGTATTCAGAGGGGAAAAGAAAAGTGGAATTTTGAGAGAGAGGTGTTGGAAGGAAAGGTAAAGCGCATGATGCTAGCTTCTTCAACAACTATCGCTTCTTATTCATTGATGCTACTTTCCCCCTCTTTCCCTACAAAGAGTTATGAAAAAGAGAAAAATAAAAGAATTGACAAGGGCTTAGCTCCTTGGCCATAATCCATTGTGGGAGCATATGCTCCATATAATATTTATGAGGGATGATCTCTGTAATTGGTAGTAAAGTGGTCTCGAGTGCTGCTGTGAAAAGAAAGTGCATGTAATTATGGATCTATTTCCCTAAGCAATTATCATTTTATAGGTAAAGGTCCTGTTTCTAATCTAAGATCTTTAACCCTTTAATATGATGCTGTTAAAGGAATCACACGGTCTTCAGAGCCTTCAGCATTCTAAGAGGCTGTCTTAAATCCTTCACTTATATATAGTTCTCCTATTGCACTTTTTCAGAAGACTTCTTATTTATAGTATTTGCTAAATATCTCTCTTCTCCCAGTAGTTTTTCAGTTTCTTGGGTATCCCCATCTACGAAGCCGTGACCTCTTTTTTGAATTTCAGATTACTATATCCAGTTGCCAACTCAATTTTTTCTACTTGAATATTTGATTCATCTCAAATTTATCATGGCTAAAGCAACTCTTCCTCCCCAACAAATCTGCTTCTCACTGAGGCTTCTTGGTCTCCAGGTTTCTCAGTGAACATGTAGGAGCCATCCTTGACTTAGCTGTCTCCCCGATACCATAGCTGATCCATCAGAAGTCCCTGTCAGCTCAAACCCTCAAATACATCCTAAATCGGTCTGCTTCCCATCATCCTGACTGCTACAATACTAGCCCAACCACCATCCTATGTTTGCAGTGGCCTCTCAACTTGCCCCTTTGACAACGTGACACTTTAGAAAGGTAAATCGGGTCAACTCATTTCCCTGCTTAAAAACCTCCAGTGGCTTCCCCTTGCAGTTAGAATAAATTCTGAGGCCCTTACCTGGCCTGCCTAGACCCTCTGATACCTGACCACGTCTGTCACTTTCTCCTCCATTCACTTCAGTGGGTCAGTCATAAAGGGCTCCTTTTAGACTCTCAGAAATACAGAGTCTTTGCAAGCCTCTGCCTAGAACTCTTTCCCTAGATCCGATCTATCTTATTTGCCTTGATATCTCTGGTCCCAGAAAGGATGACTGGAGTGTGGTGGACTCAGTCAATGCCTGTTGGCTGAAGGACTGGATACAGTTAGCACTACAGAAGTCACATATTGCAGTCAAGGTATTATCAAGGACAGAGCAAATCCAGGCCACCTGGAAAACTCGGCAAAATGGAGGAAGAGAATGCAGAAAACAAAGGCAATTCTATTTATCTATAAGAAGGTTTTTATACATAAGGTATCATTTCAACGTAGGATACATTATCTTCTAGAGCTCATATCATCACTAAGGAACTATATAATGGTTTTTACAACTCTTTTGTGACAACATTAAAATATTCCTATACAAAATATTAGCATCAATATTGGACAAATAAAATAATATATGAATCCTCCACCTTAGGCCATCTCTTCACCAAGAGCACAATGCTCCTCTCTTTCACAAAGGGCTGACAATTGACTTCATCCATGGTTGAAAGCAAATTACCAAAGAGCAAGCCTGTTTATTATATCATTTAATTCCATTTTCTCTCTTGCCCATTTAAAATCACATACAAAAAACTTTTCTAAAGAAACCTTTTAGCTTTTCTTCCCTCAGGATTGCTATTAATAAGTACACCAAAGCAAGAAAGATTTGAGCTATTTTAAAATATGCAACCCCTAGTAATGAATTAATTACCATATAATACTTAAAGCTTTGATTATTCGTACATGAGAGTTTCCATTATTAATGATTGCTTATGAAATTAATCTTTCTAATTTCCATTATGATTCAAATTAACATGATTAGTTGGTCTCATGATTCACATTTCTATCAACCTCTACTTTTAATTTTTGAAGCATGAAATGACATAAAATGTCTTTGGGGGAAAGAACTTAAAATTAAGATTTTTCTTTTATGTACTAAGTAAATGAACTGAGTTAGATGAATAGTAATTGAACTTTGTTTTCACTCACACAGTGTCCTCTGGTGTTTGAGTGTCTACATTGCATGTCAAAATGAAAACCTCAAATCAAATGCAGGAAGTTCATCATTTTTTGGACTTGGAAAGGTGCATTGCTCTTTGTGTTTAGTCTAACAATTATTTGCCTTATTGAGATTGTAGGCAAATGGATAAAAAAATTCAAATGACATGATGAAAATTAAATGTTTTCTAATAATACAAACTAAAGGCTTATAAATTCATACTTGAGGATATTGACTATCTTGGAGATTTAAAGTAAAAATCACTCAGTACTAAATAGTTCCTTCATTTCCCTCTAGATTTTCTCCTTACGACTCCAGTGTTTTCACCAGAGGTTTTGACAAAAGAGAATTTAGTGGTTATCTAGCAAAGGCGTAAGGAGCAATTCAGCCCTCAATCAGGGCTTTATGCTAATTTAGGAATTATGTAATCCTAACAAATATCCCCCAATTGCTCTAATTGAGCATTTTTTCCCCCCAACATTTTCTGTCCCTTGATTTGAGCTGAAACCAGGGTTAAAACTTTCTAGGTTTTGTCTCTGTTTCAGTTTAAGTACCTTTTGGATTGTCTGGGGGCTAGATTTGTGGATTTAATTTCTTTTTATTGTTTTCATTTAATTTTTTTAGCAGTTTTTTTCCCCCCATTTTCTTCTAAATGATGACTATAATCATTCTGTTCTTTTCAAACATCATGAATCTAATTTTATTTGTCTGGTAGAGTTGACTGAGGAAGCTTAGTGAGGTCCACTACCACGATACTGAATATGATAAATTTCAGCCTGAGGGAATTTATCATTTTATTACAATATGTTCGCTAAGGGCAAGCATTCCAATTAATTTGCATGATGTTATCAGGAAAAATCTACTTTTGGGAGTGACGTGTTTTTGTAGGTAATTGTATTTTTCTGAAGCCTGAAGAACACTTCTCAGATGTATTAATGGGGACATTCCCTGTTCAGGAGCGCAGGTGTACTGGATGACCTATTGTGGGATCGTTGACACTAAGAGTCTGGGGATCCAGAATATCCTTTTATAAATTTTCCACTGCAGGGCAGTTATGATACCCAGCAAAACCTGATCTCCACATGATCTACAAAACATGGGTAATTTATACCCTGGCAAATTAAAATTAGCAATTATTTGATATTATTTCTTGAGGAACATAAAGGATTTATACATTCATACGTTAAGAAAGGAGTACATCTTACAGATCACCAGCTTATGTGACAAAGCCCTGCTGGCTCACTATTGAATCCTCTGTATCTGGCAAAATGTCTAGCATGTAATAAGCATTTGATAAATATTTGTTGCAGGAATGAATGAGTGACAGCTGGCATGGCAAAATCTAAAGCATCCAAATGACAATACTTTTAACATTCTACTGTTTATATCTATCTATTTACTGATCTGTTAATCAATCATCTATCTATATATCTATATCTATCTATCATCTATATATATTATCTATCTATTATCTATCTATATCTATCTATCTATCTATCTGTCTGTCTATCTGTCTGTCTATATTTATCCATCTATCACATATATATTCCATCTATATCTTAGACCTAGAAAAAAAGATTACCATGAAATTTGTGAGGAGTAATATTTGTGGCTTCATTTTTATAAAGATGCTGTTAAAGTCTTTAGCTAGAAACTTGTCAGGAATGTTTAAGAAAGAAGCCAGCTGACTGGCTGGCGAGGGC
Source organism: Manis pentadactyla (assembly GCF_030020395.1). Lineage (NCBI taxonomy): Eukaryota > Metazoa > Chordata > Mammalia > Pholidota > Manidae > Manis > Manis pentadactyla. Next base: position 36,825,271 of record NC_080024.1, read on the forward strand.
ACAATGGTGTGAGGTCTGGCCACCAACATTGCAGATTCAGAACCTGCTTGATGTTGCTCAGACAGTGATGTTCCTACTATCTCAAAAATTACTGCCCCCACCTGCCCCCCACCAGTACTGTTAGTTAACATTTCTTAGAGGTTTAATCATGTACCAGGCTGTATCTTAAATGTTTCATTTAATCCTCATAACAACTTCCTGCGGTCATTGCTCCCACATCTGTCTTCTTATAGATGAAGAACCTGAAGTTTAGAGTGGCTAAGGAATATGCTCTAAGTCACATAGCCTTAGTGAAATAAAAAACAAGAATGTCAATTTTATTAAAAAAAAAGAATGAAGTTCAGGTACTATAATGATGACATAAAAAATGCTCTTGGTAAGTTAAGAGAAACATAAATGCTAATTCAGGGTTACAAAAATTGTGGTTTAGTTAAATATTCAATCTTGTTAGTGTATCTTTGTGACTATAGACCCATCATTTATTTTGTGAATATGAAGCCTAGGTCCAGTGACTGCCTGTGCCCCTTGATAGGCCGTGGAGTACGAATCCCTGGGAAGGTGCAGGCTTGCAAAGACATGAATCATTCTTCTCTACTGGAAGGTCCCTGGCAGCTTCCCTAACACAGCAGTAACTTCCTAGTCCTTTCTCTGGGCAGAGGGGGTGTGATGCCTGTTCTTAGCAATGCTGTGGAGAATACCATGAATTGGATAATGTGCCTTGCCAGATACTGTGTGCAGGGCTCAGCGTGGGGTCCCTGTGGGAATGTGGAGTGGCTTATATCTGGGCCTGCCTTTGTTAAACTCTGTTCTCCACCACTCGGGAATGCCCTAAGCACACTCACCGCTAGCCTGTTGCATTAGGATGTCCCCAGATTTGGGTCCAGTACCTTTTTCAAAAGTTCCACCAAGGATTTGGATTAACTAGAGTGAGGAAACACAAGTTAAAGTCCTTGAAATTCAGACCTGAAAGAATGAGGTCAGGGGAGAGAGTGGAGGTCTACCCACAACACCGCCACCCCTGCCTAAGACATACCGAGTCTCCTGACTGGTCCTTTGCTTTCTGCGATGACAGATGCCAGGGGGCTCCACTCCCATCAGGGAGACCAGACCTGTCCAAGGCCTAAAGTAGTCTTCATTGGGTACAGCGCCGCGATTGCAGACATTTCTTCAGGAGGCAGTAATGATAACAGTGACATTCCCTCAGCACTTACTATGTGCCTGGCTCATAGGTCTTATCTTAATGGATTATATATATATTAATTATAATGAGATATAAAGATTTTATAGATACAATAATTATTATTATGTGAGGACAGATTAGGAGTGTAGTTGGGGAGATAGGTTGTGAGGCAATAGATAGTGAAGCAGAATGCTATTTAGTTATTTGTTTTCTCCTGTATTTCATGTTTCCTGCCCCTGTTTTGGAGAACTGTGAAGGTGGCGGCCACACCTGTCTTAGTCACTTTTCTGTGCCACAATTTCAGTGCATCACACAGAGGAGGCTCAAAATGTTTGTCAAATGCATGAATGAAAGGGGAACAACATGTTCATATCCACTGGTAAAAAGCTTATTTCCTGAGAAAACCTAAATGGGAAGTCAAATTATATTCAGATTCAGAACAAACAGAGTCATCTGTAAGGTGTTGGCCGGTGGCCGCAGTGCTGTCACGGCATCCATCGCCTTGACTCTTTCTGCCAAGACGAATCAACACCAGGGCACCGTAGTCCCTGAACAGAAATGAGTTCTTTATTTTTAAAAAAATAACAGCTTAATGGAGGTATAATTTATATACCATAAAATTCACTTTCCTAAAGAGTAAAATTCAGTGGTTTTTAGTATATTCACAAGGTTGTGCAGCCTTCACCATTATCTAATTTTAGAATATTTTTCTCACCCCAAAAAGAAACCCTGGACCCATTAGCAGTCACTCCTTCCCCTTTTCTCTCTCAGCTTCTGGCAACTACTGATCGACTTTCTGTCTCTATGGCTGTGCCTCTTTTGGACATTTCATATAATGGAATAATACAATATAGGGTCTTTTTTGTCTAGCTTCTTTCACTTAGCACAGTGTGTTCAGGGCTCATCCATGTTTTAGTTTTTCATCCTTTTTATTGTTACATAATATTCCATTGTAGGGATATAATACTGCATTTTGTTTTTTGATTCTTCAGTTGAAGACATTTGAGTTGTTTCTACTTTTCAACTATTATGAATAATGATGCTATGAGCATTTCACATTCACATTTTAGTGTGGACATGTATTTTCAGTTCTCTTGCATATATACCTAGGAGTGGAATTGTTGGATCATATGGTAACTACGTTTTACTTTTTTTAGGAATTACCAGACTGTTTTCCAAAATGACTGTACCTTCTTATAATCCCACCAACATTGTATGAAGGTCCCAATTTCTCCACATACTCTCCAACACTTGTTATTGTCTATCTCTTAAACTTTAACCATCCTAGTGGGAATGAAATGGCATCCCATTGTGATTTTAATTTACATTCCCCTAATGACTAATGATGTTGAGCATCTTTTCATGTACTTATTGTGCATTTGTAGAAAAGACTTTTTTGAAGAAGTGTCTATTAAATCCTTTATCTATTTTTCAGTTGAGTTATTTGTCTTTTTATTTTTGAGCTGTAAGTATTCTTTATATTTTCTGAATATAAGCATTTCTCAGATACATGATTTGTGAATAGTTTTTCCCACTTTGTGCATTCCCTTTTCATTTTCTTGGTGGTATACTTTTAAGCACAAAAGTTTTAAATTTTGATGATGTCCAATTTATAAAGATTTTCTTTTGTTGCTTGTGCTTTTGATGTCATATGTATGAATCCAAGGTCATGAAAATTAATGCTTATATTTTCTTTGAAGAGTTTTATCTCATACTTTTAGGGCTGATCCATTTTAAGTGCATTTTTATATATGGGTGAACTGAAGTGGTTTAACTAATGGAATTCTTTCTTTTTGAAAATTCTAAGCTCAAAGAAGACTTTTTTTCTGTCTTGTTTTTTTTGCTGTTCACATCTTTCTGTAAATATTCAGTAGGTTGCAAATATTTTTTATATCAAGGCCATATTTTAGTATGTTCACATGGTTGCACAGCCATCACCATTATCTAATTTAGAAAAAATTTAAAAACATTTAAAATCATATTTTTAGGCATTGTTATCATTTAATATCCAAAATCTTTTAGAATGTTTCATCATGCTCTTCTGGTATGTTAACCAGAGAGGTAGCCTGTCTTTTAAGGTGACTTTGAGAGAAAATGTGGTTCCATTGTCTTTGGGGTGGGGTAATCTAACAATGGTTTCCTATATGTTGATCATATAGAACAGATTTTTTCGAACTTTTGGTCATAGTAAGAGCTTGTAATTTAGTAAAACATACAACTTTACCTGAACTAAATTGAAAGTCATGACCCAGAAAATAAGTATCTTGATATCCCTTTACTTTTTAGGACCTTAGAAGATAATTTTTTGTTAATGTCAACTCAAATTTGTGGCTGATCGCTAGGGGTTTAAAAAGACAACATTTACCTTGGCACTTGTGGAAATCGCCTGCTTTCTAACTAGGTGACGTGTTTACTTCTGAGGACAAGTACAATTAGCTGGTCAAAGTTTGCAGGTCTGGGCTTCCCAAGCCCCCTGGTGGCGAATATGAGCCATGTGTTCTTGGTAATTGCTCTCTGGGTTACAATCTAAAGAGCTAGAAGCTGACAGTTCACTGTAGACAGTTCTCATTGGCAACTGAGCTTTCCCAAGTCAACAAAGCATAAAGTCATTAATTCTCAGGAGATGGGAAAAGGGAAATTTTAAAAATAAAATCTTATTTGTTGGGAGTGGGTAGAGGGCAGGGACCAAATTAGCTTATTTTCTAATTACAGTACTTAACTGATTTACATACACAATGGCACAGTGGTTTTCCATTGGTCCAAGAATGAGTGAGAATACCATTTTTCTCCAACTAGGATTAAAATAAATTTCCTAAATTTATGACAAGGCTTCCATCATTATTATTTCATGTTCCAGGATCCATATTTGTAGTCTCATTAAAAAATCATGTTGTGTTCTCTTATGTATGTAGATATAAATAGATACTCAAAGCAGAAGCATGCAACATGATAAATGGTTCAGAAAACAGGAACTCAACAGTTTTGATGGATTGTTCCTCCATCTGGTTATACACAACTGATTCATAATTAACTGAGCTAGGGATCAAAGTGGGATTATATCTAGAAAATTTTCTATCCTTCTTTCAAAAAATTTAGCTTGCATGTGGATTTGTCATAAAACTAATGAAGCTTAATTTTTACTACCTTTGATTTGCCAGAGCCCTATCTAGGCCCTATAACAAATTTGCTTTTGTAATCTCGTATTCTTTTCTTTAAAAGGAGGCTCCAAAATGTTTAAGTTTCAGGTTTCACAAATCTAGATTCACTGTTGTCTGAGTTAGCTATGCCTCTTTTCTTTCTTTTTTTTTTTTTTTAGATAATTATTTTTTATTGAAGGGTAGTTGATGCACAGTATTACATTAATTTCAAGTGTACAACACAGTGATAAAACATTTATATACATAATTCTAGGTTCCAGCTATCAACCTACCAAGCTGTTACAATATCTTGACTGTATTCCTTATACTATACATTACATCCCGGTTACTTATTTATTTTACCATTGGAAGTCTGTCCTTTTTTTTCTTTTTTGTGAGGGCATCTCTCATATTTATTGATCAAATGGTTGTTAACGACAATAAAATTCTGTATAGAGGAGTCAATGCTAAATGCACAATCATTAATCCACCCCAAGCCTAATTTTTGTCAGTCTCCAATCTTCTGAGGCATAGCAAACAAGTTCTTACATGGAGAACAAATTCTTACATAATGAATAAGTTACATAGTGAACAGTACAAGGGCAGTCATCACAGAAACTTTCGGTTTTGCTCATGCATTATGAACTCTAAACAGTCAGTTCAAATATGAATGCTCATTTGGTTTTTATACTTGATTTATATGTGGATACCACATTTCTCTCTTTATTATTATTATTTTTAATAAAATGCTGAAGTGGTAGGTAGATACAAGATAAAGGTAGAAAACATAGTTTAGTGTTGTAAGAGAGCAAATGTAGATGATCAGGTGTGTGCCTGTAGACTATGTGTTAATCCAAGTTAGACAAGGGCAATAAAACATCCACGTATGCAGAAGATTTCTCTCAGAACAGGGGGGGTGAGGTTCTAAGCCTCACCTCTGTTGATCCCCAATTTCTCACCTGATGGCCCCCCTGCGACTGTGCCTTTCTTAGGTTGTTCCTCCCTTGAGGAATCTTACCCGTCTCTGGCTAACCAGTCATCTTCCGGGGCCATACAGGGAAATGTAAAGTTGGTAAGTGAGAGAGAAGCCTTATTGTTTGAAATGGTTAGCTTTTTATTTCTTTGCATATTTATGCCCTGTAGCTTCTATGCCCAGCATTTGTCTTGAGGTATCTTTACCACTTGGAAGAATTATGATACTCGGTAAATTTGATATGAGCCACGAATTCTATTTAAGGGTTGTAATTAGGAAGGAAGAAGAAAAGCTATAGAAGTAGCAGGCGGCAGAAAACATGGGAAGATTGATTATTTCTTTGACATATCTTCTTGTAGAGTAACTTCAGCATGTATAGGTTTTAAGCTACTACTTAAATTGCGCGCACACATTAACATAATAGGAGTATAGTTACATAACCAAAGCATATCTGTAATTACCAGCCATCTCCAGTGAAACCAAGAAAACCAGTCAGGCACCTTAGGCATTTGTGAAAACTTATCTATGATATGGTGGATATTGTCCAACTGAAATTGAACAGTCTGAGAGAAATCAGACAAATTAAAACAACCCATTCCTGGGGAATGTTCACATCCCTTATGTTCTATTAATAGTAAATAGTCTGTAGTTGTGAGATTTTGGAGCACTACAATTTGCACTTCTCCTAATTCTTGGTTGAGTTCCAACAGTATAGATCCAGTCAAATTTGTTGTTTTACTGTATGCACAGGCCAGCTTAGATATCTCCTTCATTCCCACAGCAAGTCCAGGAGCTGGTGGGATGAGTGCATCGACAGCTGTAGCAGTGCGTGGATCGTTGTTGGGGTTTTTTGATGATCATCTTCTGGCATGAGTCTTCCCGAGAGTGCTGATGTTGGAAGTTCTCTTTCATATCGTATCTTAGTTCATTTTCGGGGTAGCCCAATTAGGCTTTGATCTTCTGTATAAACGCAAACAGACCCTTTGCCTACACTTTTATATGCCCTTTATACCCTTGTGTAGAACTCATTGGAGGTTACCACACAGGAACTGCCCTTTTTTTGTTTTGATTTGTTTTGTTTTTGGTATCACTAATCTACACTTACATGACGAATATTATGTTTACTAGGCTCTCCCCTATACCAGGTCTCCCCTATAAACCCCTTTACAGTCACTGTCCATCAGCATAGCAAAATGTTGTAGAATCACTACTTGCCTTCTCTGTGTTGTACAGCCCTCCCTTTTCTCCTACCCCCCCATGCATGCTAATCTTAATACCCCCCTACTTCTCCCCCACCCCTTATCCCTCCCTACCCACCCATCCTCCCCAGTCCCTTTCCCTTTGGTATCTGTTAGTCCATTCTTGAGTTCTGTGATTCTGGTGCTGTTTTGTTCCTTCAGTTTTTCCTTTGTTCTTATATTCCACAGATAAGTGAAATCATTTGGTATTTCTCTTTCTCCGCTTGGCTTGTTTCACTGAGCATAATACCCTCCAGCTCCATCCATGTGCTGCAAATGGTTGGATTTGCCCTTTTCTTATGGCTGAGTAGTATTCCATTGTGTATATGTACCACATCTTCTTTATCCATTCATCTATCGATGGACATTTAGGTTGCTTCCAATTCTTGGCTATTGTAAATAGTGCTGCGATAAACATAGGGGTGCACTGATCTTTCTCATACTTGATTGCTGCATTCTTAGGGTAAATTCCTAGGAGTGCAATTCCTGGGTCAAATGGTAAGTCTGTTTTGAGCATTTTGATGTACCTCCATACTGCTTTCCACAATGGTTGAACTAACTTACATTCCCACCAGCAGTGTAGGAGGGTTCCCCTTTCTCCACAGCCTCGCCAACATTTCTTGTTGTTTGTCTTTTGGATGGCAGCCATCCTTACTGGTGTGAGGTGATACCTCATTGTAGTTTTAATTTGCATTTCTCTGATAATTAGCGATGTGGAGCATCTTTTCATGTGTCTGTTGGCCATCTGGATTTATTTTTTGGAGAACTGTCTGTTCAGTTCCTCTGCCAATTTTTTAATTGGGTTATTTGTTTTTTGTTTATTGAGGCGTGTGAGCTCTTTATATATTCTGGACGTCAAGCCTTTATCGGATGTGTCATTTTCAAATATATTCTCCCATACTGTAGGGATCCTTTTTGTTCTATTGAGGTATCTTTTGCTGTACAGAAGCTTTTCAGCTTAATATAGTCCTACTTACTCATTTTTGCTGTTGTTTTCCTTGCCCGGGGAGATATGTTCAAGAAGAGGTCACTCATGTTTATGTCTAAGAGGTTTTTGCCTATGTTTTCTTCCAAGAGTTTAATGGTTTCGTGACTTACATTCAGGTCTTTGATCCATTTTGAGTTTACTTTTGTATATGGGGTTAGACAATGGTCCAGTTTCATTCTCCTACATGTAGCTGTCCAGTTTTGCCAGCACCATCTGTTGAAGAGACTGTCATTTCCCCATTGTATGTCCATGGCTCCTTTATCAAATATTAATTGACCATATATGTCTGGGTTAATGTCTGGATTCTCTAGTCTGTTCCATTGGTCTGTGGCTCTGCTCTTGTGCCAGTACCAAACTGTCTTGATTACTATGGCTTTATAGTAGAGCTTGAAGTTGGGGAGTGGGATCCCCCCTACTTTATTCTTCTTTCTCAGGATTGCTTTGGCTATTCGGGGTCTTTGGTGTTTCCATATGAATTTTTGAATTATTTGTTCCAGTTCATTGAAGAATGTTGCTGGTAGTTTCATAGGGATTGCATCAAATCTGTATATTGCTTTGGGCAGGTTGGCCATTTTGACGATATTAATTCTTCCTAGCCACGAGCATGGGATGAGTTTCCATCTGTTAGTGTCCCCTTTAATTTCTCTTAAGAGTGACTTGTAGTTTTCAGAGTATAAGTCTTTCACTTCTTTGGTTAGGTTTATTCCTAGGTATTTTATTTTTTTTGATGCAATTGTGAATGGAGTTGTTTTCCTGATTTCTCTTTCTGTTGGTTCATTGTTAGTATATAGGAAAGCCACAGATTTCTGTGTGTTGATTTTGTATCCTGCAACTTTGCTGTATTCCGATATCAGTTCTAGTAGTTTTGGGGGTGGAGTCTTTAGGGTTTTTTATGTACAGTATCATGTCATCTGCAAATAGTGACAGTTTAACTTCTTCTTTACCAATCTGGATTCCTTGTATTTCTTTGTTTTGTCTGATTGCCGTGGCTAGGACCTCCAGTACTATGTTAAATAACAGTGGAGAGAGTGGGCATCCCTGTCTAGTTCCCGATCTCGAGGAAATGCTTTCAGCTTCTCGCTGTTCAATATAATGTTGGCTGTGGGTTTATCATAGATGGCCTTTATTATGTTGAGGTACTTGCCCTCTATTCCCATTTTGCTGAGAGTTTTTAATCATGAATGGATGTTGAACTTTGTCAAATGCTTTTCCAGCATCTATGGAGATGATCATGTGGTTTTTGTCTTTCTTTTTGTTGATGTGGTGGATGATGTTGATGGACTTTCGAATGTTGTACCATCCTTGCATCCCTGGGATGAATCCCACTTGGTCATGGTGTACGATCCTCTTGATGTATTTTTGAATTCGGTTTGCTAATATTTTGTTGAATATTTTTGCATCTACGTTCATCAGGGATATTGGTCTGTAGTTTTCTTTTATGGTGGGGTCTTTGCCTAGTTTTGGTATTAGGGTGATGTTAGCTTCATAGAATGAGTTTGGGAGTATCCCCTCCTCCTCTATTTTTTGGAAAACTTTAAGGAGAATGGGTATTATGTCTTCCCTGTATGTCTGATAAAATTCCGAGGTAAATCCATCTGGCCTGGGGGTTTTGTTCTTTGGTAGTTTTTTGATTACCGCTTCAATTTTGTTGCTGGTAATTGGTCTGTTTAGATTTGCTGTTTCTTCCTGGGTCAATCTTGGAAGGTTGTATTTTTCTATGAAGTTGTCCATTTCTCCTAGGTTTCCCAGCTTGTTAGCATATAGGTTTTCATAGTATTCTCTAATAATTCTTTGTATTTCTGTGGGGTCTATCATGATTTTTCCTTTCTCGTTTCTGATACTGTTGATTTTTGTTGACTCTCTTTTCTTCTTAAAAGTCTGGCTAGAGGCTTATCTATTTTGTTAATTTTCTCGAAGAACCAGCTCTTGGTTTCATTGATTTTTGCTATTGTTTTATTCTTCTCAATTTTATTTATTTCTTCTCTGATCTTTATTATGTCCCTCCTTCTGCTGACCTTAGGCCTCATCTGTTCTTCTTTTTCCAATTTCGATAATTGTGACATTAGACCATTCATTTGGGATTGTTCTTCCTTTTTTAAATATGCTTGGATTGCTATATACTTTCCTCTTAAGACTGCTTTTGCTGTGTCCCACAGAAGTTGGGGCTTAGTGTTGTTGTTGTCATTTGTTTCCATATATTGCTGGATCTCCATTTTGATTTGGTCAGTGATCCATTGATTATTTAGGAGCGTGTTGTTAAGCCTCCATGTGTTTGTGAGCCTCTTTGCTTTCTTTGTACAGTTTATTTCTAGTTTTATGCCTTTGTGGTCTGAAAAGTTGGTTGGTAGGATTTCAATCTTTTGGAATTTTCTGAGGCTCTTTTTGTGGCCTAGTATGTGGTCTATTCTGGAGAATGTTCCATGTGCACTTGAGAAGAATGTATATCCCGCTGCTTTTGGATGTAGAGTTCTATAGATGTCTATTAGGTCCATCTGCTCTACTGTGTTGTTCAGTGCTTCCGTGTCCTTACTTATTTTCTGCCCAGTGGATCTATCCTTTGGGGTGAGTGGTGTGTTGAAGTCTCCTAGAATGAATGCACTGCAGTCTATATCCCCCTTTAGTTCTGTTAGTATTTGTTTCACATATGCTGGTGCTCCTGTGTTGGGTGCATATATATTTAGAATGGTTATATCCTCTTGTTTGACTGAGCCCTTTATCATTATGTAGTGTCCTTCTTTATCTCTTGTTACTTTCTTTGTTTTGAAGTCTATTTTGTCTGATATTAGTACTGCAACCCCTGCTTTCTTCTCACTGTTGTTTGCTTGAAATATGTTTTTCCATCCCTTGACTTTTAGTCTGTACATGTCTTTGGGTTTGAGGTGAGTTTCTTGTAAGCAGCATATAGATGGGTCTTGCTTTTTTATCCATTCTGTTACTCTGTGTCTTTTGATTGGTGCATTCAACCCATTAACATTTAGGGTGACTATTGAAAGATATGTACTTATTGCCATTGCAGGCTTTAAATTCGTGGTTACCAAAGGTTCAAGGTTAGCCTCTTTAGTATCTTACTGCCTAACTTAGCTCGCTTATTGGGCTGTTATATACACTGTCTGGAGATTCTTTTCTTCTCTCCCTTCTTGGAGATTCTTTTCTTCTCTCCCTTCTTGTTCCTCCTCCTCCATTCTTCATATGTTTGGTGTTTTGTGCTGTGCTCTTTCTAGGAGTGCTCCCATCTAGAGCAGTCCCTGTAAGATGTTCTGTAGAGGTGGTTTGTGGAAAGCAAATTCCCTCAGCTTTTGTTTGTCTGGGAATTGTTTAATCCCACCGTCATATTTGAATGATAGTCGTGCTGGATACAGTATCCTTGGTTCAAGGCCCTTCTGTTTCATTGTATTAAATATATCATGCCATTGTCTTCTGGCCTGTAGGGTTTCTGTTGAGAAATCTGACGTTAGCCTGATGGGTTTCCCTTTATAGGTGACCTTTTTCTCTCTAGCTGCCTTTAACACTCTTTCCTTGTCCTTGATCTTTGCCATTTTAATTATTATGTGTCTTGGTGTTGCCCTTCTTGGATCCTTTCTGTTGGGGGTTCTGTGTATATCCGTGGTCTGTTCGATTACTTCCTCCCCCAGTGTGGGGAAGTTTTCAGCAATTATTTCTTCTAAGATACTTTCCATCTCTTTTCCTCTCTCTTCTTCTTCTGGGACCCCTATAATACGGATATTGTTCCTTTTGGATTGGTCACACAGTTCTCTTAATATTGTTTTATTCCTGGAGATCCTTTTGTCTCTCTCTATGTCAGCTTCTATGCGTTCCTGTTCTCTGATTTCAATTCCATCAATGGCCTCTTGCATTCTATCCATTCTGCTTATAAACCCTTCCAGAGTTTGTTTCATTTCTGCGATCTCCTTTCTGGCATCTGTGATCTCCTTCCGGACTTCATCCCATTTCTCTTGCGTATTTCTCTGCATCTCTGTCAGCATGTTTATGATTCTTATTTTGAATTCTTTGTCAGGAAGACTGGTTAGGTCTGTCTCCTTCTCTGGTGTTGTCTCTGTGATCTGTGTCTGCCTGTAGCTTTGCCTTTTCATGGTGATAGGAATAGTCTGCAGAACTGGGACGAGTGACGGCTGGAAGGACTTCCTTTCTTGTTGGTTTGTGGCCCTCCTCTCCTGGGAGAACAGCGACCTCTAGTGGCTTGTGCTGCGCAGCTGCGCGCAGACAGGGTTTCTGCTTCCTGCCCGGTTGGTATGGAGTTAATCTCCGCTGTTGCTGTGGGCGTGGCCTGGCTCGGGCAGCTGCTCCAAAGTGGTGGAGTCGCGTTGGAGCAGGAGCTGCTGGGAGGCTATTTATCTCCGTAAGGGGCCTCCCTGCTCCCTGCAGCCCAGGGGTTAGGGTGCCCAGAGATCCCGGATTCCCTACCTCTGGATTAAGTGACCCGCCCTGCCCCTTTAAGACTTCCAAAAAGCACCCGCCAAAACAAAACAACGACCACCAAAAAAAAAAAAGAAAAAATTAAAAAAAAAAAAAATTAAAAAAAAAAAATTTAAAAAAAAAATTTTTTTTGATTAAAAAAAAAAGGTGGTCACTCGTTTTTCTTTATTCTCCGGTGCCAGCCTCGGGCCTCTGCTCACCGGTCTTGCTGCCCTGTTTCCCTAGTATTGGGTCTCTATCCCTTTAAGACTTCCAAAAAGCGCTCTCCAAAACAAAACAGCAAAAAAGCAAAAAAAAAGAAAATGGTCGCGTGCTTTTCTTATGTCCTCCGACACCCGGCCTCCAGTGCCTGCTCACTGTTCTTGCTGCCCTGTTTTCCTAGTATCGAGGGCCCTGCACTCTGGCCCGGATGGCTGGGGCTGGGTGTTCGGCAGCCCTGTGCTCCGTCTCCCTCCCGCTCTGCCTGCTCTTCTCCCACCGGGAGCTGGGGGGAGGGGCGCTCGGCTCCCGCGAGGCCGGGGCTTGTATCTTACCCCCTTCGCGAGGCGCTGGGTTCTCTCAGGTGCGGATGTGGTCTGGATATTGTCCTGTGTCCTCTGGTCTTTATTCTAGGAAGGGTTGTCTTTGTTATATTTTCATAGATATATGTTGTTTGGGGAGGAGATTTCCGCTGCTCTACTCACGCTGCCATCTTCCGCCCCTCTTCATCTCTTTTCTTGATAGGCTGTTTTTTAAATTGTAAAAACAAGTGGCTAAATGCAGATGTTCCTAAAATGAATTATCTATTCAAGTTGTATAACAAGATGACAGAAGAAAAATCCCCAGACTTTGTATTTTAAGAAATTATCTGTTTATCCATTGATTGTCACTCTCTTTTGTTTCAAACCCACAGTGTACTACTGAGTGAGCAGCTGAGGTCTAATGGTTTGGTGGTTAGAAACTTTGGTTTGTTTTTGACTTGGTAGGACTTGTGGAGAAGCCAGTTCTACTTTTCTTGGTGGCTCCACACACCAGGCTGTGTGGGATGCTCTAGTAGGGAGATCTGGATGTGGCTTATCATAATGCCATGACTGGTCTGGGGTGTAGTTTCTATTTGTAAAATAAGCATAAGTAGTTCTCCAACTACAGAGGTTTCACATGAAGTTCAATAGAAGAGATGCTATCAAGGAAAATAAGGTCATTTGAAAATAAGGACTTTTGTATAAACTCTGCAAAGGTTTGACTGTATCTGCTTTTTAAAAAAAATATTTTAGCCCCCAAATTTAGTGCAGGGGCTAGTATATAGGTTGTTCAATGAATATTTACGGCATGAATAATTACTGTAGTAGGTTTGATTATTTTCATCAGTCTCATGCATTAGTTATGGTACCACTAGCTGTTTTAATAGTAATGCCTGAAATATCAATGGCACAATACAAAATAAGTTTATTTCTTATTTACAGAAAGGCCAATAGAGGGAGAAAAAAATTAAAGGCGGGGACCATTGAAGGTCCCAGGGCATCCACACCCAGCCAGCTGAGGCAGAAAATGAGAGCCCAGAGGTGTGGTGTGCCAGGGTCTGGAAGCAGAGTGCATCTATCTTCTCACATTCCACCGGGAAGAACTCAAGTCACCTGGCTTCAACTTACTGCAAGGGAGGCTGGGAAACGCTATCCCTGGCTGGTTAAGCTGCTTCCCAGGAACATCTCTACACCATGGAAGACAAAGGTGGCACAAGGGTGGCTCTGGTCATCTCTGCTGCATTGCAATAGAGGATCTCATGAGAGAGAGGACAGGTGATCCCAGGCAGAAATGATGTGGCATGTGACATGAGAGTAACAAGGACAAAAAGAGTTTCCAGAACATCAGTTAGAGAGAACAAATGGAAGCACAATAAGGATACAAAGTAAAAACAGAAGCAATTAATGCTGGAAATGTCCTTTGATTCCTTACTATAAAAAAAAACCCTGCTGCATGTGGGTCTCTTGCCTGCATTTTTCTCCTAGGACTCAAGCTTCCATTCATTTTCCATGCTTCACTTTGCCAGAGAGACTATGAAAACCTTTCAAAAGCTGTTTTCAGTCTTGACTTGGAGTGAGAATGCTACACAATGCTAAATCCTCAACATGAGACTTATTCCAGTTCCACCTTGGTGCTGTTACTCTGAAAATTTTTATGACGTTGAAAAAAAAATACCAGCACCACATACTTTTTTTTAAAACAGCTTGTCATCCATTAGTCATAGATTATTTTTTTCAGGTGTTACTCAAACAGCGACCTGGAAGTCTCTGAAATAAAATGAATTTCTAAAGAAGGCATCTTCACACCAGAGTACAGGTGGCAGCCTACCTCTGGAAATAAAACTGTGCTGAAGTAGTTGCAAGTGAATCAGCCTCAGTAAGAAACAAATTGTTTGAACAATAGACTTAATTAACTTGTGTTTATGTCTTCCATCACAGCAGGTATGAAGTCCCAGGGCACCTACTGATACACCTGATTTGGAAACCAGAGTTGTTTCTAGAAGAGTGTGAAAAATGACTGGAGTGTTAAATAAAGCCATGATGGTATCATAGCTCCCCACTACTGCCTTCGAGAAGGATCCAAAGGGAGTGGGAACATAGGGCCAAGCCTCCAGGAGCTTTGTCTACTATGACAAAAAAGAAAAAGAATTTCACTTTAAAAGAGCATTTACCACTAATAGAAATGCAGTTTGGGTTACTTATAATGAAGACTCTCTCTGTTAGAGGATACACACTGCTTGTAGATGATAAAGAGGAGTCCCAGAGAGGCGAGGTCGACCTGGCATGTATGGAAACTGAAGTCAAATTGATACCTTTCTCATTTCTAATCTGATTTAGAGAAAGCTCTTGCTTATAAATGAAGCACATTGGGGAAAATGCTTCAAGAGCTTTATCATAGGATTTGCTAAACACTTTTTTCTTTGGAAATCCTGTTCTAAGTCGAGCTTGCCTTCATTAAATGCTCTTTTCCTTAGATGTTTTTAGTGTTTCTTATAATGTGTATTAAATATGGCAATAAAATACCTAGGGACAGATATTACAGAGCACAGACATAACTTCTTGTCTAGTTGTGTTTTCAAGCTTGGCCTCATCCACTAACGATTGGGTTATGAAATCCACTTGGTTTCCTCCTATCCAGTAAAAAACCTCCTTCCACTCTATTTATTAATCTGATGAGATCAACCACATGCAGTGTCAATGATGCAATATATCACCTAGTAGAGAAATAGCTTCTCCCCAAATTCTTATTTTCTGTCAGAAATTTTTCTACTGGTTTATGACATAGTTTTGGGGCGGAAAACATAATTGATAGGTAGAACTTTTTAAAGATTCGGGTGAATTCTAGCAGAAGAGAACAATTCAGTGTATTGTAGCTGTCTTACTTTTATTCAAAACTGACATATAATATGTGTTTTTATGCATGATTTTTTCACTCATTAAATGTACAATCAACATTTATTGAGTGCTTTCTCTGTGACCAGTAGCATGCAATATAAAGGTGGATAATATAGCCATAGTGAGCTTACAGTAGAAGGAATGCTGATCTGGTAAATTTATCAGTTTTATCATTTTGGAATCTGTTCATTAAATGTCACCTCAGGAATAGATTTTGTGAAGTTCCTTTAAGTTGTCCCAGGTAACTGTCAGCCTTTTGAAAATCAAAAGGTATGTTGCAGGTTGGTGTCTCCAGAAGCAGACGCACACATGGAGTTAGGAATGCAGAGGTGGTGTTGGGCAGTGACACCTGTGAAAGGAAAAGGGAGGAAGCCAGCATGGACAGCGCAGATCTGACCGTCTCTGCCAGCCCGCCAGGGAGCTCCGGAGCATGGGCTGCAGGCTGGGGGAGCCCCGCATTGAATAGAAATGGTTAGGCCTGTGATTCCTGGACTGTGCTCTCAGATTCTCCAAGATACTGTGGTGAACACACAGGGGCATTACAGGATATTTTAAATTTCCAGGGAAACACAGCAACATTTGTCAGTCACCCTGCAAATGACTACTATTACCTTGTTTGGACCTATTTCATAAAATGAACTGATAGGCAATTTATTCTGGCTCAAGGAGAGCCGTGAAAGCATTTCTGAGACACGAAGTAAGCCATGAGCTGGGAAAGCTGGAGGACTCCTGGGGCAGGCCCTGGTACCCTGGGACGCTCTCGGAGAATGTGACCGTGGCCGTCACTGCTTTGCTCTGTCATGGGCTGGGGCCACCTGAGGAGTGTGGCCTCAGTTTGAGTGCTGGGCGGCCCTAGCGCAGCTGGCGGCTGGAGGCCATCCACACTACCCACAGCCAAGCACATCCCCACAAATGAAAATGAAGGCTTTTCTGAAGGGGGATCTAAGGGGTCACTTGCTGTCTGCCCAGGATGGGCCTGGCCTCCGGAGACTGCATCCAGGATGCGCTCTTGTCGGCTTCATTCTTTCTGACTTCAGGTGGGCTTTTCCTCTGTAGAGAGAGGAAGAGCTTTGGCTGCCTCCCCATAACCCAAAAGACAAGGTCCCTCTCTTTGGCTTCACATAAAACCCCTCCTGACTGGCCTGGCTTGGGTCACATACTCAGCTCTGGAGCAGTGGCTGAGGCTGGGGAATGTTTGGCTGGTCTCGTCACAGGTCATACTCTCCTTCCCAGGTATTCACACACCGGCTCTTTCTCATGCTTCAGGTCTCTGCTCCAGGTCACTTCTTCGGATCTCACAGGGTCTCCACCAGCCACCTGGCTTCATGGGCCTCCTGACGCTCATCACTGCAGAAATGAGATGACTTGTTATTCTATGTGTAAGGTAAATGAAACCAGACCAGGCAAGTGGCAACAAAGGAGCCAAAAAAAAAAAATGTATTAGCGCAATCCCAGGTGAGGATCACTGGTCCACGTATGGGCTAGGGAAGTTGTGCCCAGCAGGAGGGGCAACAGGCTTACCAAGGGCGCTGCGAGAGCTCTGAGGGTGTGATCACTGATGATTGGTCATGCTGGGTTGCTGGGGAGAGAGTACCGTGGCGCATGTTTTAGGCGGGAATTGTGGCTAGGGACCTCCATTGAATCATTTGAGTGACATTTGCTGTTCTCTTCCTTATTTGGCTCGAGTTGGGTTCCTCCAGTGAGACCCGTCCCTTTCTCTGCTCCCTTCGGTCTTACACTATGGTACCTCTTCCAGCAGGATGCAAGCTCCACACAGGCAGACAGTTTGCCTGCCTGGCTTACTGCTGAAGCCCCAGAGCCAAGACTATGTATTTAATATATATTTATTGGAAGGATGAATGCAAACTCACAGGCATGGCCAGGGAGCATGGTCTCCTGCTACACTGAAGGAACCAACCAGAACTGTTCCCTCCACAGGCAGTGATTGTGGGAAGTGGTTTCCCAAAGGAAGCAGAGATTTTAGGTGGAAAAGAGTGACAGTTGCTGCAGGTGGGAGGCGGTCATGCTCTCCAGGGCTGCCAAGGCAGGACCTCGCCACAGGATGCCAAGCACCTCCTCCACCAGCCCAGCCACTCAGATTAGATTCCGTTCCTTTGATGTAAACAGTCATGGTCATCAGTGGAATTATTAGAGAGCTGCAGTTGGTGATTCCAAACAATTTTGTGGAGAATGAGGAGCTGTTACATAGCTCTAATATCTGTGGACCCCCAGAGATCTCTCATTCTTTGACAACTCATTTCCAAGTCACAAATGTGTTATATGGGTCTTAGTGTGGCTATTAAGTCACTAGACCCAGGCTTATGAATAAGCTTTTATGTGTCAAGCTTTGTATCTCACTTGTGAACTGCTTCTTATCTGGATGATAAAAAGCAATTTCAATAGCACTTAACTTAATTGGTTTGTGACCAGGCAAGGACCCTGGGCCCCACTTAGAGAGCCTGGGCAGTATGACTTGGCAATTCGAGAAAGCACATGTCTTTTATGTTCAGTTACCACCTTCAATCACCCATTACCTCTGAGCCTGAAGGTGGGCAACTTCTCTGCATGTTAAATGAGGTTTGTGGAACTTAATCTCACAAATAACAGAAATAAATTATTAGACAACTGGAAGGTTGGGCTCTATATGAAAAATGTGCCAGAGTTCTCATCTGGCCTGCCTATTCTCATAGTTTCATCCCCTTTACTTATGGAGCTACATTTATTTATGCTCACATTTGCATCCTATTCCCAAGCTCCCATATTTTTCAAAATATTGTGTTTTTCTAAGGCATGTTTACTTGATTGTCAAGCTGGTCAGAGCAGAGCTCATCCTTTCTGACGTTTGTGATAAAAAGAGCCATATGCACATGTCCTTCAACTTTGCCAACAACTCAGTGCATCATCTTGGAAGCCTTACCCCCTGCGTAATGTTCCTTAGTTCTTTCAGCTGTAAAGTGAGGAGGGGGGAAAGGCCTTTTAAGCTTCGGTTAGTCGACCCATCCCAGTGCCCTACCCATGGTGCACTTCCCGCTCCCAGACAGCCTCTTTCTGCTGGGGTGGGGGCCTCTCCCCAGGCTGTCCTTCATCTGGCCTCCTGTCTCCATTCATACTTGGGGCTCAGCTTAAAGCTGCTCTGGAAGCTGCTGGCAACTGCAGCCTCCTTTTTTCTCTGTCACCCACGGGGATTTCTTATCTTCCCCAAAGGAAGTGCCTGTGATAAAGGCAAAGCAGCACAATGGCCCTCTGCACAGCTGGTGACACCAGGCTGTGTTTTCTGCCTGTGGGGGGAGAACAAAAATCTATTTTGATCTGAGATGATGGACAGTAAATCATATGCCTGGTTTATAGTAGTTCAGGGTCAAGAGGAACCCTGCCGCTTAATAGGAGATGCTGACCTACGGCACACGGCCTATCTTCTGAGAGGAAATAACCCACACAAAGGATGCGCAGGGCAGAGCTTGTGACTTTGGGTAGCTTTTCCTTGAACAAGAGGCCAATTAACATAAAAATTAATTTTATGTGGCTATCAAGCAGCCCAGAGTTTATATGCTGTAAAAGAATTACAGCAATGAGCGCAGCCAGCCGGCACAATGCGGGTGTACAGCGACGTCTGTGATTTCCGGCAGCACGTTTGCTACCTGGGCAATTCGCCTTCTGAGTTATCTGTTTCTCAGAAACATGATTTTTAATAGCTTTGACTTGACATTTATATCTTGAGCAAAACTGAAATGGGCAGCTAAAGACTAATTATGCTAAAGATTCCAACAAGTGTAATTACCAGAGCTCTGGCAGGGGCACCAGGAACATGTCTCAGAGTGCCTTTTTCTTTTTTCCCTTTTCTTATTTATTTCTTTATTTATCCTCCAGCTCCTTATTTTAAGCTTATTTAATGGAAGCTGATTACCCTATCCTAATGGTTCTTCTTTCTTTCTTTATTATTTTTTTGCATAATCTACACAGCAATAACTTGGAAGCATTTCTATTTTAGCATAATTAAAATTTTTGGTTTCTGCCCTGTTAGAGTCATTCCATTCAGAAAATAAGATCACAGAAAAAGCAAAATCTTGGCCTGAGCTTCAGTCTTTGCAGGTTTGGAGCAAAACCTCCCGACTCGTTTTCAGGGCCCCGGTGCTGGATCTCATGCTGTGCCCTGTTTGGTGTGGGAGGTAATTGCAGGGGGGCAGAGGCGGGCGTGCAGGCGTCCTTGCACATTCGGTTTACACCAAGCCAACAGCAAAACTGAGAAATTAGCTTTTTACTAGTACATGCTAATTATTATGAAAACCTCCCAAGCATATACACAGGAGAAAAACAGATCTGTAAGTACTGCTCTGGATTTTCCTGAGGATTGCAGTTGGCAGCATTTGACTGCCCAAGTCGAGGACCTGATAGGCAAGATTATCCAGAGAATCCCTTGCTTCAGAAGCCAAAATCCTTTAAGTCTTCAATATTTAAATGCAGCTGTATTGCTGATTAGATGTCAGAACTAGAGCACACTGAAGTGCCCTGTTTAGTGATTAACTCAATGGACCAATTTTGCTTTCAGATACTTGCATAGGAATAATTTGCATACAAATCTGGAAATGACTATCATCTTTCTGGGTTATGCAAGGGCCTGGGGGATGCAAAACTTGTGCAAGCCACAGTAATCCTACCTCCACAGCTGTCTTCTCTCTAACTTAATCTCTTAGTGAATCATATTTATCACCAAGAGCAGGGCATGGCCACGGGGATGCTGCTAGGACCCAATCTCTTCTCATTTTTCAGCACTGTGTTGATCAGTGTATCCCCGCTCCATCTGCTACATAGGAATCAGCGCTTGGAGAGGGCTTCCAATTCTGTAGCGTGGATTAAATCTTCGGCTTTTTGTGGGTGGTTCCCTAGAGCAAATATGTACCTGACTCTTTTTGATTTTATGCTTTTTAATTAATCTACCTAGTGCATCCTAAATTTGGGATATAACCTTAGCATTCTGCCCCACAGATAGAAATTCCTGTCTCAGTTCCCTCCTTCTGAGTTCCTCAAGCAAGGCAGACAGGACCTCTTCCACCACCCACTGCATGGCAGGCAGCTGAAAGCCTGGTATAGGTGTGAAGTGGTTTGACTGTGTGGCCTGGTCTGTCTCAGCCAGCTGGCATGTTCCACAGTGACACCCGGAACATGTCTCCAGGACTTGGAGGCCATACTCCATTTGGAAACTGCATTTCCCACTAAAAAGACAGAGTGAAAATAGAAAGGACTGAGAAAGAGACTAAAGTCTAAGCTCTGAAGCCCTGAATATATAAAAAGCCATAATAAGCGATAAGCAGCAGATGTTTATTAGTGGCATTTGCAGTTGATAAAGACTATATATAAAATCTGAACTGTGAGCAGCTGCAGACACAGAGAATATTCTGCAGTTAGTAAATGGGGGTCTGATATGAGGAAACAATCACGAGGCACACAGAAGTAAGGGGCCAGAGCAGCAGCCTTACTCCTAACATTTGTTGGGACGATTATCCCAGTGACAATCCAGGACAAGAGTACAATGGGAGGACTACATAATGTATGGCTAAATATTAAAAAATTATTAATCAGGCTTAAAAATTCCTAAGTAGAATATGTTCTATCTCCCTATCTTGACAAATGCAATTTCATAAAGATGGGGAGGGTCAGGTTCAAATTGAGACTCCTTATTGTCCTCAGACCTATGACCCTTTCTTATCCTCAGGCTCTCTCCCACCCAGAGAGGGCTTTTCTGTATACTCATGGCCTGTCTGCATGTCCAAGATTCAGACATAACTCCTGCCAGTAGTCATCCTTGTCATTAGGGTTGCATTAGGCCATTAGCAAGGGTCCCACTCTCTAGAGGACAGCCCAGGAAAGAAGTATGTGCAGCTTGGAAGTAGGCTCAGAGCTATTTGAGCAGAGAATTCTAGGGTCTTGGATACTCACAGAGTGACCTAGAAGGGGGCCTGGATTCCAGATGTGCCCCATAGGGAGGGCCGGATGGGCTTCTTTTCAGCTCTGAGTCCAAGGCAGGGCCCACTAGCCTGGATCTCAGGCAGCAGAATTACATACAAGGGGATCTGTGGATCCCACTGTTGAAAGAACAAGAAGAGTATCTGAGCCGGATCAAAGTAGGGGCAGTTTTCCTTAGTCATGCTAAGCGTAGGGTTCCTGCAATTCCTGGTGGAAGGAAATTGGAATCTCATGCAAGAATAGTGCTCTGAGCTATGCTACTTATAATTGTTATATTTGGTTGTGCATTAGTTATCTGCACATGGTTCTCATCTATTGTGTGGTTTCAATAATTTACACTTGATTTTATGTCCTTGAACCAAATGATTCGGTTCAAGCAGACTCCAGCTGACAATGACAGTACACATCTAGCAACCATAGTGGGAAGACCAAGCAGTCTTCCCTTAGAGATTTAAAGGTTTAATACTATCTGGGTGTGCTGCAATCACTCATAATTCTATCATAGGTATGGGGGTGGGAGAGGTGGTAGGAGCAAAAAACTTATATGAAATACATACTAGTTTATGCCAGGTTCTATGCATACAATCTTCTTTTATCCCCTCAATATAAACCTAAGAGATGATATATTACTATACCCACCCCATCTCAAAGAGCTGAAATAATGCCACACAGCTCTTATTCTCTATTATGACACTTAAACATTATTTTATTTTTTAGATTATGATCTTTTCCCTATTGATGTCTTGTATGTAGGGTCCAGGTTTCTACTTGGTGCATGATAGGTGTCCCATAAACATTAAATACACATTACTTTCTCAGCTATTTAATATTAATTATGTCAGTTCTTTGAAAGCCCAGAAGGTGATGTGGTGTAAAGATCAAAGAGAGAGTTGATAGAGATTGAGGTATTCTAGACAAACACAAGACTTGGGCCTGTGAATAACTTTATTTCTAGTCTCATGAATATTTTTGCAAGTTACTTTTGATCCATATGGATTCATCAATGTCATGTTCCTGAAATGCAATTGAACTCTCCCACATAAAGAGCTACTTGGCATTGTTCTACGTGGGTCTAAAGAGTAGAGGAGCACATGATAACCAACTCTGTGCTGAATGGAAAAGAAAAACAGGGTGGTAGCAAGCAGCCTGGGCAGAAGTGATGTTTTCAGTTGACCCAGTGATACACAACCATGCAGAGAGGGTCTGAGCTGAAGTGCGGCCTGCGCCAGAGGGGATGTCTCTTCTCAGCAGAGGGCTAATGTGCAACGGGCTGCCTGATGACCCATCTGTAGTGAGAGAAACTATATCAGATTGTGCCATTTTTGCTGACAAAGAAAAAGGATGTGTTCGAATTTCCTAGCTGTTGGGGTAGGGGACAACCTTGTCCTCTTAGGGAGAGAGACTGACAAAAACTATCTGCCTTTTTATAAATAATGCTGACCAGTGAACAAGCAAAGATCTGTTGCCCAGTGGGCTTCCAAGTATTTTGTCTTTTAAATTATACTTCTCTGCCTCCCTGGCAGGCTGGAGGCCCACAGAATGGCCAAGAGGCAAGAGGCACAGAGCTGGACATGATCAACTCATCCTCCCTGGCTCATGCCTTGTGCATCCCATCGCACTACTTGGGAGCGGTAAGAGAAGGGCAGTGGGTTTTGGCTTCACTGGGGAATGGAGGTTCCCTCCCCTCTGGAATTTCCATGGGAATTCCACAGTGATCTCTGAGTCACCTCCTATTGAATGATTCAAAGATGACTTGAGTGCAGTGAGTTACTAACTTTAAGAACCATAGATAGCTCAGTCTGCCTATTTTTGTCCTGCAACTGCAAACAAAATAAAAAGCAACAGTCTCTTTCTAATGGGTTGTGCTCCTTATCAATATGATTCTCCATCCTCTTTTTCATGACACTTTCCTTCTGCTTGTCCCTCTCACAGGCTTGATGCCATTTTTTGCAGCAATTTGGGGCCAACCACCTGCTTGCAACTCTCATGGCATGTGATCAACTGATAGACTAAAGGGAAATTACCAAGAATAAAACTGTACAGACTCATCACATAGATCTTAACCATGAAACTAAATATAGCAGAAGGTACTGACATAGAATATAAAATATCAAGCTTGCTTTTCTTCCTTTTGGGCTGATTACTTACTGCTTTTCATTAAACTCTAGTGGCCAGCAGTTTCTTCCTGGTTCTCTTGAAATCGCATGGTATCACTGAAACTCTGTCAACTGATAGATGAAACATCTTTTCAGGACATTTATTCTTTTGAGAAAGCACCATGAGAGTTAAAGAGTTAAAGTTAAACCCTTCTCATGGGCTTGTCCCTAGTGCTCTGTGAGCTCAATTGATATTTGCCATTTTTCAGTTATTCAGGATTTTCTCATTATTTACCCAGGAACTAGGGTGTTCTGTGAAGAAATAATTTAGAAGGTAAGAATTTAAGCTAAATTGTCATTACTGACTTGCAAAAAGCTGGAAAAATGCTCTTCTACTTGATTTTTTTATCATTAAAAACAGGATTAAAAGTAAAACTTCCTTCTAGAGTTGATACATGAATATGTTTCTGTTTTTGCTCATAATGATAAAGGGTCCAGAGGTGACAAAAATAAGCAAATTCTTATCTTGGCAATACTTGGCATAGCTGTAGAGGCTGAAGACATTGTTTCTGTTTTAAACTTGGCTTGGGGGATTAGTAAATCTTGTAGTTAAGCCCTAAAATTTCCACATTTTTTCTTCTTCAGATGGTTAGCAGTTTTACTCCTCATGCAAACATTCACCCGGGAGGCAGTTGCTGTCTAGTAAATGTCCCTTTCCAGTATTGGGTTTGGCTGTGGCTCCTGTGGAGCAGTTTTTACTGGCTTTGCAAACAGATCAAAGCTCTTTAAGCACAGGCTGCAGGCTTTTATTCATGTTTGTGGTGCCTGCCTGCCTCTTCCAACCACACTGCACCTCTCAGTCCTGCAGGATTCCCCCAGATACTACAGTTCCTCCCTTCGCAGTGTCAGCTGCCAGCGACGTGCTCAGGGGCCAGCTATTGGCACTGGGGAGTGAGAACAGGCTTGAACCGAAAACCCAGTCCTGTTGGTTAGGCAGCAGGCCTTGAGAAGAACACAAGACTCAGACATTCTGCTTTATTTGCTTTACATTCTGAGGGATTTCTAACTCGAAGACCAAGATGAAAATAGGTCAGTTCACGCATGGAAGATTTTCTCATAGGATGATTGCAGGAGCGGCTGGGTTTTCACAAATGCTAAAGCTTTCCTTTTGCTGTGGGCATCTGTCTTTTTCTGCTCCACATGCCTTGTGCCTCCTGGTTTATGCCCCCACACCTCTGTTTCCTAAGCAGACCCTCCTTGCCCCGGGAGGAAAAGTGAGGAAGTGCTTAGTGCCTAAATGCTTACTTGCTGTGTGACCAACACCCAACCTGTCCAAGTGTCAGATTTCTTATCTGTAATAGAAGTGACATAATGCCACTCATGGGGGACAAGGAGGGTCTGGCACTTAGTAAACACTTAATAAGTGATAGTTCTTATTATTAAGAAAATAGTCTGTTAAGCCAGGGAGATAATAGTTTTCTCACCTTCTGTTCACCTGTTATGTACCCGGTATAGGTGTCAGGAAAGGCCTTAGGAAGCAGACCGTGCAGCCTGGAGGAGTCGGCCCCGTTGGCTGAGGATGCCTGCACAGCTCGGGGCTAGGCATCTGCCTCTTCCTGTTGGTTTCTGGGAGAGTCGCCCTCAGCAGATTCCTGAACCGGAGCCCATGCTTCTGGGGGCCTGCTGAGGTCTGGGACTTCAGCTGGCTGCTCCTTAGACTGCTGTCTCCCCTCACTTCTCAATTCCACCACTCCAGTAATGGTTCGTTCTCTTCCTGCAGCAAGGGAACGTCCTCCATTGTTCCATAACTCTTTTGAAGACATAAAACCAGGTTTTTAATACTTCCACCTGTTCTTGATGCAGCTTAAGGAAAGGTTGGCCCCTCGTCCTTTCTCTTGAGCAGGGCTAGCGTAGCTGCAGGGTGGGACTCTGATTTCCTTTCCCCACTGTCAGTAGCTCTCAAAGCATGGTCCCAGGACCAGCTGCATCAGCAGTACTTGGGAATTTGTTAAATATGCAAATCCTTGGTCCCCACCCCACGCCTAGTGATCAGAAACTCTTGGGTGGGGCCCAGCAGTCTGGGTTTGAACAAGTCCTCCATTCCTCACTGACATGCGAGAACCAGTGCTCGGTGTCCTGAGATTCAGCCTTTACCTCGAACATGCTTCTCTGTGGTTTGTCCTGGGAAGCCCCACAGTGACGGCTGTGAAGTAAGGACTATGTATCTGACGAAAGCATCCATTGTTCCATCTAGTGCTGTTTAAGGACTTCACTAGCCCGAGGTGGACAATCCCATCTGGTAGGGTTCCTCCTGGGCTAGCAACTATGCAGACACTGATTCCTGTCCTAACTGGCTTTTTGTCTTCCCTCAGGATCCTGCCCACCTATGTTCCCCTTTTTCACTGACTCAGTCATCTCAAGACCCCAGTGGTTCTTCCGGTGGGCCACAATGACCTTTCTGGATTTTCTGGATCGAGTTTGTTCAGAGTATCTACTTGGAACAATTACCCCAATCTCTTTTTCCCCCAGTTTTATTGAGTTGACATAATTGTGTAAGGTTTGGGTGTATAGCATGATGACTTGACATACGTATATTGCAAAATGACGACCACCATAAGCTTAGCTAACATCCACCACCTCACAGAGTCACCAGGCAAGCCTGTTTTTTCTTTGTGATCAGAGCTTTTAGAATCTATTCTTAGCAATTTTCAAAAAAGCCACACAGCAATGTTAACTATACATTACCTCCCTAGTACTTCTTTATCTTCTAACTGGAAGTTTGTGCCACAACTACCCTAATCTTTTAGGTGATGCTCTGGTTGCTCGCATTAGGGATGCCACCTGCAGCTTTACGAGGGTCTTACCAAGATTTTCCTGGGTGCTGAGTCCTGTGCTCCATAGAGGATTGTTCTGGTTGGCTCTGGGAAGGGGCCCTTTCTTCCTGTGTTAGGTGTCCTCAGGCCCCAGGGAGCCCTCTTTCCTAGTTCCACCTCAGAAGCAGTGGCACCTGGAACACCTCCCTCTGACCGTATTTGTCCAGCCCAGCCTCTGAGAGCTCATTTTCCTTCTTGGATGTGCCCAAGATCTCAAGCTCCCCCAGAGAAACAGCACGCTTCCCTAGCAGTCCCCTACCCCACAGCCGCCGCTTACCCTTACTGCCTTCCTGTCCTCTGGGGCACATGCCCTGGCAGGGAGTCTGACATGTGTTTTTCCCCCAGTTTTTAATTTTGGAAAATTTCAAACCCACAGAAAAGTAGAGAGAATAGTACAGAGAATAGTACAGCAAAAGCTTGTATACCCTTCCTCTGCACTCATTCGCTGACGTTTTGCCACATTTGCTTTATCCTCTCTACACATATGCACACACATTTTTTTCTGAACCATTTGAAAGTAAGCTACAGATCCCATGACACTTTACCCCTAAGTAGTTCAGCTTGTATTTTTTTTAAAAAAGGACATTCTCTTACATAAGCACAATATCATTATATTATATACCATGTTATATATGTAATTATATGTTGTATATATTTTAACTAATATATAGTTCTAGTCAAATTACTCCAAGTGTCCCAATAGTTGTATGTTATCATGTTTCTCTAATCTCTTTTAATCTGGACGAGTACCTGTGACTTGTTTTGAAAAAATTTCAAATATTCTCTTCCATGCACTGGCATTTTTTGAAAAGGGCAGGCCAGTTGTTTGGTAGACTGTCTCATAGGTGGAACCTGCCTCATTGTTTTCTCATGATAAAGTCTAGGCTAAAGATTTTTGATCAGAATAATAAATTAGTGATATAATCTTTTCCTACCCAAATATTGGTGAGATCTGGTAAAATTCAGGTTATGCATATGTAGGTATATATATATTTTAATCTCAGACTTTTAGAGCAGGAAAGAACCTCACAGTCTGATGCAACCACCTCATGCTACAAACCCATACACGGAAGCACAAAGAAGTCAAAGGCCGGTCCCGTGACACAGAAGCTGGCAGTTAGCTGTTGCAGGCGCCCCGTTCACTACATTCTCCTAAAGTGTTAGCTTTCACTGTCTCTAACTTCTCAGGACCCTAGTGAGTGAGAGATTAATAGTGGTGATAAGGGGCAGGTGACATATTTACACAGATGCCAGAATGTGTTATTGTTAAGTTTTTTCTTTTCCTTGCTTTGAAGTCTGGCAAATTGCCTTAGTGACCTTTTTGTGAGATTCTCAAGAAGCAATGACTGCCTGTTTTCAACAGAAAAGCCAAGTTTTATGTAAGGAGTGGCCTTCTATGGAGTTCCAGAAACACTTTCAGGTTAAGAGAAGCAATAGCCCAGCACTTCTGAGCTGTTTGTGTCGATGTTAAAGGCAGGTGTCTTTCCATTGACCTGTTTTCAGTGCTATAACTCCATTACCTTGGCACTACCCTCAGGAGTTTTGCTTTATTTGGGAATTTTAAATTCCTTTATTTGTAACAGATGAAAAGCTATCTGGCACACGAGATGCATTTGGACGCGGGCTCTCTGACGGGCCTTGCAGCTTCCCAAACGCTCGTGGTGTGCCCGCTACCTCCAATTTTAAACAGCAACTCTATTTGCAAACCTTTCAACTTACTCCCTAAGAGATTAACTGGAAAGTTTGTGGATGAACAGAAGAACATAACTTTCTGTGCCACCCCTCAAGTCGCTTCATGCTGTTGGGCCGGTGTCTCCCACAGTCACGGTGGTCTGGCTCTTGGCAGAGCTGTCGCCATGCTCTGGTATGCTGAGTAGCCTGCGTGGTGGGCTGTATCCCACTCAGTTTTTACACGTGGGGCAGTAGACAGTGCCCAGGCTGAGAACCGTGGTGGGGAATTTGAAGGGCTCAGAGCAGAGTTTGCAAACTATGGCCTGTGGACCAAATCTGGCCACCTCCTGTTCTTGTCCGGCTACTCTAAGAATGGTTGGGAAAAAATTAAACAAAGAATATTATTTCTTGACATATGAAAATGATATGCAATTAAAATTTTCTTGCCCCTGAAGAATTACTGGAACGCACCCATAGGTATTCCTTTATGTACCATCAATGCTGTGTTCATATTACAAAAAAGCAGAGTTGAGTAGTTGTGAAAGACACCAGATGGGCCACAGAGCCTAGAATATAGAGACCACTCATTCATTTATCAAATACCCACTAGGCACTTTTTAATGTGCCAGGCACTCTGCTAGACATTGGAGGTTGAAAGACATGGAAAAACATGAACTCTTCTCTGGGAGAACTCAATCTATCAGATGAAACAAGGTATATAGAAAAACTGAATTCTGAGATAAGTGCTTAGTAGAGATGTATGAAAAATGCCACAAGACCACAGAGTACGCAACCTTTTTTGGGCAGTGGAGGAATGGGCCAGTCTTGACAGGCAGACAGCTGGCATTTCAGCTGTTGGGGTGGGAGTGAGGTGCTCAATATTTCTTCCACTGCACACAATCACCACTGTAACCTTTGTGGTATTTCTTAGCAAACTCCTTTCTAATGTGTATTATATACAGTTGCACTCATAGTTCAAATATAATTTTGTATTCTACAAACTTGTCACCTGCTATGAGTCGTATAGGGCAGTAGAGGGTTAGTAACTGCTAGAGCTTGGATCAAGCTGCCTGGAAAGTCACTTCACTTCCCTAAGCCTTAGTTTCCTCATTTGTGAAGTGAGGATACATTGAAACTTGCTTGAGAGGGTTGTTGGGAGGGCTCAGTGAGACAAAGCATTGAGTCCACAGCACAGGCCCTGATGGGTGATAAGTGCTCAGTAAATGTCCGCTAGGACAGCCTCCTTCTCAGCCACAGTCCATTGCCCTTCTCCATGCAGGAATCTTCTAGGCAGATGAGAAGGGGGTGGAAGTGAAAGAGCAGGAAGAGAGGTTAACTCTGTGTCTTGCCAGTGGGTTTCAACCCCAGACAAGTTCACTATGGATTCAATGAGACTGAAAAAATGACAGTGGAACATTCTTGGGGTGAAAGGATTCATCCCCAACTTTATTCCCATGGTGGCAGGTCAG
Source organism: Manis pentadactyla (assembly GCF_030020395.1). Lineage (NCBI taxonomy): Eukaryota > Metazoa > Chordata > Mammalia > Pholidota > Manidae > Manis > Manis pentadactyla. The sequence goes on from NC_080024.1 coordinate 36,854,686, forward strand.
TTACTAGAATACTGTCCACTCAGAGCAAGTCTGCATGCAGCAAGCCAGTCTCTGCCTCTGGGCCTCTCTGCCCCTGCAGCCATCTCAGTCTCTGTCCTCAGCGCTGCCACCACTCCAGTCTCGTCTCTGCTCTCCTGCAGCCTTGCAGCCCAGAACACTGGGTGGAGCTCTTTATATAGAGTCAGTAACAATGTATTGCCCACACATGTGTAGTGAGCAAGCCAACCAGGGCCAGGTGAGGATCCTGGCCACAGGAACCTCCACTTTCTCCACACTCCACAGGAACCTTCACTTTCTCCACTCTCCACCCCTCCAGGATTCTCTTCACTTTCTCCACACTCCACCCCTCCAGGATTCTCACCTCTCAATCTATGCAAACCTCAATCTTCTGTAATGGTCCCTTGTGTGAGAAAGCTGGGACACTGTAACCAAATTCCACAATAACAACAGAAGCTACAGCAATATACAAATAACAGAAATTATAACTCTCAAACCTGAGGATATCCATTGTCACCAAGTGGTCATCCTGGCTGTACTCAAGCCAGTTCTACGCAGATGAGTTAACCAAAAGGACCAGGGGTGGCCCTTATAATACCCGTTTTCTCCAACCTCTCCAGCAGAAAGTCCTGCAGACACACAGGCTGGTCTGGTTGCTTTGTCTCTGGCTTCTGCTCCTTCATCCTCAGCTGCTGCTAGAACTGCTGCTCCAGTTTTGGTTGTTGCTGCAGCTCCAGTAAGAGTCTATTTGACTTTCCATCCAGTTTCTCTCTCTCTCCTGCCTTTACCAAATCAGCCCACATCTGGGCCCTCAGAACCTTCATGAGGCCCTTTAAATTCTTCCTTTGAGTAGCAGACAGTATTTCCTTTTGTGCTTTCATTGCTTGAGCCTGAGTATAGGAGTGGAGCATAGAGTGCTCCATGCCCTGGGGAGGAGACTGCACCTCTTCTGGAGGAAACCCCAGCTGTTATTTCTTTATAACCAGGCAGGCTTCAACCCAGAAGGGGCTGATGCCTCTGGCACCAGCAGGGCCTCCACCCCCACCTGTTCTTCAAACCTCAGCTCCTCCTTCATTTCTGGGGCTGATGCTCCACTACATCCTTCACCTGCCCCAGGGCACCTCGCAGCCTACATTCTCATGCTGCTTCTTCCTTGGCTGCCACCTCTCAGACTGCTTCCTCTCAGGCTACCATGACATCCTTTACCATTTCCACAGCACCTCATAGCAATGCCATTTCAGTCAGCAACAAATTTTTTCCCTCATTTGCGGCACTTCGTAGCTCATGTACTCATGCTGCTTCTTCTCGTGCTTCCTGCAGGAGGATGTCTTTCTCCCTTATGGCCTTTCTCAGTATCGTGAGAGGAAAACTCCCCACTGTTCCTCTGGCCTCATGGGCACTCTGTCTCTTTAAGGACCTCCTTATACCAAGGGCCATGCCAACTGCCTCAGGTGTTGCCTCCACCTCTTCCCAGTCCTGGGGTGGAGCCTAGCCCTCTAGGAGGCAAGTCACCTCAGACCACATGTCCACTGGGGGACAGCAGGGCAGCCTGCTGAAACACTCCTCCCATGAGCACAGCCTGTTCCCTTCTTATGTCTACAGTGAATCATGCCAATGTTGCCAATTGTCTTGTCAATGGGTCTCAGCCCTGGGCAAACTCACAATGGATTCAATGAGACCAAAAAAATGCCAATGGAACATTCTTGGGGTGAAAGGGTTTAAACCCAACTTTATTCCCATAGTGGCAGATGAATCACTCGAATCCCATCCACTCAGAGCAAGTCTGCATGCAGCAAGCTGGTCTCTGCCTCTGGGCCTCTCTGCCCCCAAAGCTGTCTCAGTCACTGTCTTTGGCACTGCCACCGCCCTAGCCTCTGCTTTCCTGCAGCCATGCAGCAGCCTAGAGCCCTGGGTGGAGCTCTTTATATAGAGTCAATAACAATATATTGCCCACATGGTGTAGTGAGAAAGCCGACCAGGGCCAGGTGAGAATCCTGGCCACAGGAACACTTCATTTTATTCACAGTTCCATATAACCAATTCCTCTTTTTTTCATTTTATTGAATAAATTTGGCATGTAGCATTGTGTAAACTTAAGGTGTACAACGTGTTATTTTGATGCATGTACATATTATAATATGATTACCAAGGTCCAGTTCCTTCTTGTGTCATCAGCTTCTCAGTCTGAAAATAATTTCCCCTTGGCTTATCATATCCAATCCTGCTGTGGGGAAAATGGAAGTTTCCATGGCCAGATCCTCACCTGACCCCAAACTACTTGATGAGGTAACTGACCTGCTGCTAGGCTACTGCTTCCACACCCATAGGCAATGAGCTATTACTGACTGAGTCGCTGTATAAAGAGCTCCACCCAGTGCTCAGGCAGAGGCAGAGATGGAGGTGGATTATGGACCTGCAGACTGCTGGATGCAGATGTGATTCTGGTGTTCTACCTACCACTGTGACAGTAAAGTCAGGTAGAGACCCTTTTACCCCAGGGACATTCTGGTGTGATTTCTAGGTCTCACGGAATCCATAGTGAACTTGTCCAGGGATGACACCTCAGGCAAGACACCTACCATGGGAGAAATAGCACCCAGATTCATCCTCTCTTTATCTACTTCCACTTTCTCTTTCTGTACTTTATTATTTCCCACTTGGACTATTCCTGTAACTTTCTGCCTGGTTCTCCTTAATTCCAGGACATTCCCCTTCTGTTTTCCATAATGCTTTTTAAATCTTGCTAAAATAAAATGTGTTCAAATCTTTTGACATACCACTGTGTACAGAATAAGACACTGGAGAACTTCTACAACAAGGCACAAATTTACCAACAACAGGGCTCAAACCCAATATTTCAGCATCATTTCCTGCCATTCTTGCATGCTTTGTTGTGCCAAATTCTTTCTATCACCTGAAACACCATTCCATGTTTTCATTTTTAAAAAAAATTTACTGAGCATCTGTTATTACACCAGCTCTGAGATGCTGCCAGGAATACAACAGAAATTCAATACCTTTGTCAACTACCCTTAATCCTAGTTCCATGGTCTGGTTTTTATCTAGCTATATAATCTGACTCCATTCTTTTGATAACATAGTAAAATGTGAATAACTAGATCTGTTAAATCTATTGACTTTGTTGGAAACCCTATGATTCAGTGCCTCCATGCTCTTGCTCATGCTGTCCTCATTTCCTGAAGTAACTTCTACCCAGAGCATGGAGAAAGTGGAGGTTCCTGTGGCCAGGATCCTCTCCTGGCCCTGGTCGGCTAGCTCACTACACCCATGTGGGCAATACATTGCTATTGACTCTATTTAAAGAGGTCCGCCTAGTGTTCTGGGCTGCTGTACAGCTGCAGGAGAGCAGAGACGAGACTGGAGTGGTGGCAGCATTGAGGACAGAGCCTGAAATGGCTGTGGGGGCAGAGAGGCCCAGAGGCAGAGACCGGCTTGCTGCATGCAGACTTGCTCTGAGTGGATGGGATTCTAGTGATTGATTTGCTACCGTGGGAATAAAGTTGGGTATAAACCCTTTCACCCCAGGAACGTTCCATTGTCATTTTTCAGTCTCACTGAATCAAGAGTGAACTTGCCTGGGCTCAAACCCATCGGCAAGACAGGACCAAAGTGGTACAATCAGGTTGGTTGAGTTTGCAGTGATGTGGGATGCGATTGAGCTGGACTCCTGGACCTGAGGCTTGGGAAAGGCTGGGGCTAGAGATGTGAAGGTGAGAGTCATCAGCACATAGTCCGAGTGGAGACCACAGGAGCAGAGGTTGGGCTGAGGACAGAAGAGGCGTGGGACAGAACTCTGTGAATGTCCGTGCTGGAGGGGGCAGTGAAGGGTCGGGAATGAGCAAAGAGAGAGAGTATAAAGAAAAGAGAGTATCCACAAACTCCAGGAAGGGACTAGTGGTTACCAAAGAGGAGGTGTTGGATAGCAGCAGGTGGGGAGGGAGGGAGAAGGGGTTTGAGGGCGTCTGGCCAACGGTTTCAGCCCCCGGCAAGTTCGCTATGGATTCAGTGCAACCAAAGAGATTGACAACAAAACGTTCTTTGGGGTGAAAGGGTTTATTACCTGGCTTATTCTCTGGCGGTAGGTCGAGCACTAACATCTCTGCCTCCGCCCAGAGCATGGGCCGAGCTCTCTATACAGCACAATAATAGCTTATTGCCTAAAGGTGTGGAAGCAGTAGCCTAGCAACAGGCCAGTTACATCATCAGGTGGTTTAAGTTCGAGGATCCTGGCCATAGGAACCCCAACTTCCCCACAGAGGGGTATTATGATTAGTATACATGGTGTGTTGGGGGTCATGGGGAAGACAGTGTAGCACAGAGAAGACAAGTAGTGACTCTGTGGCATCTTACTACACTGACGGATGGTGACTTCAGTGGGGTATGTGGGGAACTTGATAATATGGGTGAATGTAGTAGCCACAATATTTTTCATGTGAAACCTTCATAGGAGTGTATATCAATGATACCTTAATAAAAAAAAGAATTTAGATGTCGTATCAACCGAATGCAATGATAGCTTGTTTGGATCCTTAAGTGAGCAAACCCAAAATAAAAAGATCTTTACGTGACAAAAAAGGAAAGCGTCAGTCAGATGAGGGAGGAGAGCCAGAACTGAGGAGGTTCAAAAGGCCGAGGAAGATGTTCAGAGGAAAGCAGGGGATGTGGGGAGCCAGAGCAGGAGAGGAGCCACTCGGGTAAGGCTGGAGAAGAAAGCAGCGCCTTCTCAAGGCACTGGGAGCAGTGATGGACAGTCGTTTCACCAGTATATCAAGGGCGAGATTCAGTGTGTGGCGCTTCAGGGAGTGAATGGTAAGAGGAAAGCAAACCGCCGTTCCCCTTCCTTGATCGTGGCACCAGCACCTAGTCAGCAACCATGAACTTGGATTTAAATAGCAAGATCCCCAAGTCAGAAAAAGCCTCCACCGTAGGCCATCCTCTGCATCCTTGCTGGTCTGCTTACCCAGTGCCCCAGTTTGTGGGAAATTCCCCAAAGAAAAAGACCTACTGTTATCCTAAAGTGGAAAACCTAGGCCAAGCTACTTCCTACATGAACCCTATTAGTGTAACACATTCCCAACTAGTAGATAAATTAAGAAGAAACCAGTGCTGTGGCTGCTCCATGTGTAATTTAGAGTTCAAATTATGTTCTAGATATGTTCACACTAGAATATCCCAGAGGCATTTTTTTTATTGGTTGGAACAGCAAGAAATAAAGATGAAGATAAATTTAATATTCACTCTAAAGCTTTAGTTTCTATCATTAGGCTGACTTGCCCGCAGCCCTATTGCTATAAACTAAACAGCCTAAGCTGGTGTATTGCCAAAATGCACAGCCAGAGAAATGTTAACAGTTTTCTCCTTGTTCTTCCACCATATCAAGTTAAAAACAGAAAAATAATCTGTTTAACATCCAGAAGGGTCATTGGAAAGGATGAGTAAGAAAAAGAAACTCATTTTGCAGTGTATGCAAATATCAAATCATTATTTGTACACCTGCAACTAATGTTCTATGTCTATGATACCTCAATTAAAAAAAAACTGTCAACTTACTTTGGGAGTTGGAAATAGAAAACTTGGTCAGTCTTTGCTCTAAGGTGGTATTTGTAGAAAGCAGCTAATGGAACTTAACATGGAAACTGTTTCTTTTGATGGGGTCTCATCATGGAAGAGTTTCAGAGATGGTTCCCTCAATGGAATCATCATTGCTCAGAGGAGTGAGGAGTGCCTCTGGCCGGCGGAAGTGAGGCAGAGATAGTAATACCTTTGGGTGGAATGACAGAAAAGATCCCAAGACTAGATTTCTCTGATAGGGGAGTCACTGCCCGATCAGAGCAAACGCTTCTTCAGGTGCACGACCAGCCCAAATCTGAGTTCACGTGGAAGTGGGGTTTGGGCCTGTCTTCACTTTTAATTCATTTCATTTATCTTGTTGATCAAGGATGGATAGTTAGTCGTTGTATTGTCCTCCTTTTATATAGTGACAGAAAACAAGAGTTCTGATGGAACAAATACTTACTGAACAGCACAAACTGCTTATAACCAAAGAATAGAGGCGGACATGTTAGCTTTACTTTTGCATTCCCATGTCTATTAGAATAGTGGTGCCAGAGGAAGACACGTTCCTTGATCTGTCAGCCTTAAACTGTCATGACCCTGGATTAATTAGTTAAGCATGTTCTTAAATCAGGTTTTCTAAACCATAACTGTACACTTGAATCACCTGGGTAGCTCTGACAGCATACGGTGCTCTGGCCTCACTCGAGACCTGTTATATCATCATCGCTGGGAGTGTGACCCAGGCATCAGTATTTTTTAATGCTTCCTAAATGATTCAAATAAGCAGCCACATTTGAGAATCTTGCCTGGATTCTCAATTCTGGCCTCAGTTTCACTAGGAAACCAGCCTAGGCTAAGTTTATTAGGGTTCAGAAGTTCCTCAGCTGATTTTAATATGCAATCAGGCCTGAGAACTTCTACTTTGAGACGGTGATTCTCAGTGTGGTTACAGAGCCGGAATTAGAATCTGCTGTGCTCCTCATTAAGCATGTCATTCCCAGCCCCACCCCAGACCTACTGAATCAGAAGTGGGACTGCACCCAGTTTACAAGCTCCCCAGGTGATTCACATCTTCACTGAAGTTTGAAACCCAGTGCCTCAAACCTCCTCTATCCCAGCTTTGCTGATTCCCCAGCTTTTGCAAGGAGAGATTTATTCTTTTAGCCTGAGGAAGATCGTTTTAATTCCTGTTGAAGTGCAAATACTATGACATAATCTCCAAGATAACATTCAGTGAAAAGAGCAAGATGCAGAATAGCTTGTATAGCATTTTTCTTTTAAACATAATAAAAAGTAATATTTGCAGGCATATCCTTGTATGTGGGCAAAACATTTCTGGAAGGATATGGATAAAGAGATGCCTCTGTGGAATAGAACTGGGTGGCTTGGGATGGAGGACACCTTTTGTAATTTGTGCTATGTACATATAATTCCTTTACTAAAAAAAGAGTAATCCAAAATGCAAACAGTGCAGGGAGAGAAGTCACATTAAACCTTATTAGTCATTTATACCATAAAGTGAATTATTTTACCAGAATTCTTTTTCTGAGCAGATTTTGATCTGAGGAAGAACAAATAGGGTATATGTCATGAGGACAAGGGAAATCAAAGATGGTAGGGAGACAAGGAATAGGGAAGAATCTCAGATCCTCAATATCAACCTTTGCCAACTTTACATTTTTGCCCATGGTCAGTCTTGACCTTGATTTATAATCCAAAATACCAGTATGTAGCCGCTTTCCAGACGCCGTTGTTAGAAAATTGTTTATTGTCTTCTTGCTTTCTCTAAGCTCCCTCTAACACAATGTGGGAGCTGGGGGTGCAGGGCAGCCCTTAGCCATTTAGACTGTAGCACTCAAGTTTCTAGGAAACGCTGCCTCAAATTCCCCTTGTGACCATCAGGTGGCAGCAGCAATCCAGTTTCTGGTCCAGCCTGGGCAACGCTGAATTAGGATGGCTCTGTTTTGTTTAATTAGTGTGCTGGTCATAGAATGCATGGAAGAGAATTTCGTAGAAGTTCTACTGATGACCACATATGTTTGAATGAAGGAAAAAGAATGCATATATTAAGAACAGGTCATATCCAGCACAATAAATTCAATCTGTGAAAGGAAGGCAGGGAAATTGTAACGTTTCCTGACACCTCCTATGTGCCAAGCGCTCTACTAAATGCCTTACATGGTATTTCAGTTAATCATCAATATAACCTTGTGAAATGGATACCACTGTCTCTATTTTTACAGATGGGGAAACTGTGGTTGGGGTAGGTTAAATAACTTCAAGTTTCACAGAAGTAAGTGACAGAGGCAGGATGTGAGCTTAGCTGGACCACATAAATCCATGACCTTTCTGTTGTCAGACCATCTCTTGCATTTGGGAGTATTGAGCACTGGCCAAAATAGCCTTTGACGGGTGGCTTGGCATTGGACCACAGTATGCGTTGGCAGGGGGCTTGGGGCGCAGGGTGAACTACCAGTATATAGCAGGATATACACAGCGAGATTTTGATGGTGATGAAATACGATTATTGCTTGTGTACTCTCTGTTTTATGCGCCAGTACTTGTGCTTGTCATAAGTAAGAGATCGATAGTGCTTTCTAAATCTGAGCTGTCTGGATAATCAGGAGGAGCCTCTTAGGGATCTGAGGAGTTCTGACCCAGGGAGAGAACTGTGCTCTGAAGACGGGACAGAGTGATTTTTTTCTTTCTAGGACAATATGAGCCTGAACTACGTTATAGATTTTATGTCATGTTACATGTCTGTGGGAATATTCATGAGTGGGGGGTTCATCTATTCTTGCACTTTTACTAAATAATACACTTAAATCTCTACTTCTTCAAAGTATCTCCTCACTCTTATCAGGCATGATGAAGAAGTTATCTCCCCAGGCTTTCCTATAACTCTACTACTCATAAATTTCCCAGATTTTGGCTGGTTATCAAGTTTGTTGTCAAGTTTTGTAATTTTTACATTTGGTCCTACAACCTTATTGGTAAATAAGAGCAGTCGTGATATAATTACACAAAGAGTATTTACTACAGAACTGAGCACTGTGAATGGCCAGTAGGAAAAACATGTCTTGCTCTTTGACTGACCTCATGTCCTTGTAAGGGGAATTCTTCAATCATCAAAGTCCCATGGATTTTCTTCTCCAACATGTCAAAATCATACGATGTTTGGTTTATTTGCATCTGGACCATGGCATTGTTGTACTATTTTGTTTTCTTAAAGGTTCAGTTTGCCATTTCTTATTCTGATCATTAGAAGAAAATGTGCCTGTTTGTTAAACCACTAGGACTTGGCCCCAGGAGCACATGACCAATTGAATGGCGCAGCATGGACTCGGTGGGTTGGTTCTGCCTCTGTTACTCTGGATTTCCTTGCATTGCACTGTGTGGCTGGTTTCCCTGTTTGTTAGATCTCAGCTTTCCTCCTTAGTTGTATTTGCTTTTGTGTTTTGCTGAAATACATCCTTAATATTTATTCCAGACATAGTGCAAGGGTAGTATATTTTCCGAAGGTTTGCATATCTGGGATGTCCTCTTGTCACTCACCTTTGGTTGAAATTTCATAAAGAAAATGCTTTTCTAATTTCTCTAACAGTTTTTAGTTCTTCCTTATTTTTAATCTAGTAATAAGTCACTGAAATTAATGTTAGCTGTGTCTTAAGTAATTTCTGTGGAAATTATTTCAGTGCCATCTTAATATTATTTTTAACAAAAGAGATTAGATGAGCAAATTATGGTTTTAAATGAATCTTTTTAGCTGCTTCCAGCAAAAAGAAACCCTCTTCCATTTCCTTTACACCTTTGTAACACCAACCAGACATTTTGTTGCCTCATACTTTCTGTTTTGTTACCGTGAAGAATTCTGGAGGGTTTTTAAAGCAATATTTCTGTCATCATTTTGTGAGTCCCATTTCCACAACTCACTCTGAAGCAAAATATTTTGTGAGAAGCTGTGTGGAGCCCAGAATGAGTGAAACACTGGTTGTCAGGCAAGATTTAGAAAATAAAGGCTTCAGTCGACTTTTAGAAGTTAGAAAGTCCATCTGCATAAAGAAGGACCCCTTGAACCCCCACCAACAAAATGCCTACGGGCTTCAGAAGACTCCTTTTCCCCTCTATAAGAGAGAGAAAGTGGTTAAAGCTTTTTATTTATGCCCCAGTCCATAGCTGTTTATACTGTAGGAATCTGCAATTCTCCTGCCAGTAGAACTAAAGTTGTTATTAAATGGTTATAGTAAATAAAGCTCACAGACCAAAATATTTGTTGTATTTCTCTTTCTAATGATCTCAGTAATACCTGAACGGATATACAATTACTTGTTTGTCCTGGTGGGTGAAGTAGCCCACTTCTTTGTCCATCCCCCGACACATGGAGAGGCAGTGTCACACAGCGGTTGGTATGGGACTTGCAGGGCCTGATTGCCTCTGTTCAAATCCTATCTCAGCCACTTCCCTGCTGAGGAACACTGGGCCACCTTGCTCATACTTTCTGCAACTCAGGTGTCTCCTCTGCCTCAGATGACCCCTCTGTGAAGTGATAATAGCAGTAGAACTTAGTGTCAGGTTATTGTAAAGGTTAACCGAGTTCGCCTTTGGGAGAACCAAGAACACTGCTGGGCCCCTGACTAGCCCCCTGTGCATATCTGCAAGCATCAGTATCAAGATGTGAGTTAGGATGACATGCCTTAAGGCGGTCCTGAGGCATACAGGTGTCCAAAGAAAGATGTGGACACTTAGGGTTGATGGAAGAGGAGCCATAGAGATGGGGTCCTTTTTCAAAGATTTGTGGGAATGAAAAGAATAGATTTGAAGTAGAAAAAAAGAAAAAATGCTAGTGACCTGGTCTAGGAGATGTCTAGGAATGCACACATTATGGAAAATGGAGAAAGAAGTTTTGATCAAAATGTGTGTTCAGCCATGGATGCAATGGGTGAAGAAAGGGTGGCATTAGAGAAGAGAAGGGGAAGTCTCTCTCTATAGTATTCAAAGGATACAAAGAAAAATAACAATCAACATTGGTGCACTAAATAGTCCACCAGTATTTTGAGTGCACCCATCTAGTAGGTATTTGAAATGAAGCATTTAGAACTGCATAGCACACAATAAGACACGGGGTAGATTTCTCAGAGTTTTGAATTTCTCTTGAGTTAGGCTTGAGAACAGTGCAGGATGGGACGGTAGTTTGCAGACAGAGAGGGGGCATCCATGAGCTCACCTGACTGGAAGGGGAGCTGCCTTTCCTCATTAGCTCGGGTCCTGTAGGCTGGGCCTTGGCTTCCTAGGCTGAGATTGGAGGGCTGTGTGTAATGAGGTCTATGAGCTTCTGCAGCGCTAGTGTCTGAGGCCCGGAGGAACAGTGGAGCCTTCTCCTAAGCAATTTAATGTGTGGAAAATGCACAAAGATGGATGTTTGGTGGAGAATCCAAAAAGATTAGTCCATTAAAAGCTTTGTTCCTTTGATTCTGTGTTTTAAAGGCTAGATGGAAGAGGGGATAAAAAGTTTCCATGGAGATGAAATCTAGTATTAAAAAGAAAGAAAGAAAGAAGGGCATGAAAATGATGGGGATGGTCAAATTTTCTGCCATGGAATATTGAGGCAGACTTTGAAATAGTATCCAGTGAGTCCCTAGCTGCCTGTGCAGCAACACAAAGACCGAGAACATGAACATAGGGACGGGGAGGGGAGCCCCCATTGATCCACTTCCATCCGAGCTGACAGATTAAAGTCCTTAGCTCGTGGCTCCCGAAGCTCTCCTAAGAACCTACACTTAAAACCTGATATGACTTTGTGTTTAAATAATTACTTTGGAGATTATTTTAAATTCACTTGGCCATGAGGTTTTCATATCATTAAAATGGCTAACTTATTTCTCATAGACTGTGTGCAGTAGGCAGGTTCTGAGTAATTCTCTTGAAAGCAAATATTTAAAAAGAGTTCTTATGCCCATTGAGCTCTCTCTGAGCTGAAATGAGCAGGGCTCAGCTGTGCTTTATCCTTAGCTTCCAAAAATTCAGTGATAACGGTTTATCTTGAGTGAGGTTCCAGCTGCAATTGCAGGCCTCAACCGCTCAGCCACACAACACAAGTTCTTCCTTTGAGACCGTAGTGGTCAGCCCTGCTTAACACTGTGGCCTCCTGGATGCAACAGTGGAGGGGAAGTTAGAAGAGAAACTACTTGACTGTAAATATGGTTTACTAGGGATGGGAAATTTGTCCAATCTCACGATGGCCATCTGTCAAAACTCGGCCCTAGAAGGAGCGACCCCAAGCCAGCGGGGGCTTCAGCACACACCAGGCATTATTTGTTCCTTAAAGTAAAACACTATGTACACTTGTTTATCCACAGTTTAACCAAACAGAAACCAAGAAAATCCTTTCTTCCCATACTCTATCTTTAAAACAAAGAGATAATTACAGTTGTATGGTTTGGGGGATACAGCAAAGCAACAAAGAGCCACCTTCCTTGGCTTAAGCCCATGCTTGAGATGATGTCACTTTTGTGTGATTTCCCTGGTGGTGCCCCCAGGAACACGGGGTGCTTGTACCTGGTTAGAAATTAAGCCACCCCCGTGTCATTTTCCTAGCTGTTTTGTGCTACTTCCCTCCCTTTAATCATCTCTACCCATCCTGGGTAAATTTAAAACCAAGGATAGACTTAATGAGCTAAGCCAAAGGTGTTTACAATGTTCTTGAAGGGTGTAAAATTTCCCCTGATAAAACATGACTTTTGACTCCTCCCACCTTCCCTGCATAATTTACCTTAAACGAATTGATTGACAGATCAATTGACATGGCTGGGCATATTGATTAAACGTAAGACAAGGAAGAGGTTGACTCAAGAAACCATTGACAGCTTTATTTCTTAAAGTTATCACTCCTTTATCTTTTAAAATTTATGAAAATAACCCAGTTTCTAGCAGCAGCTTGTGCTGATAGAAGCAAGTCCAGTTATCCACAGTAAGCCTGTGGTGTGATTTGAGGGGTATGGGAATTAAATGAGATCTCAAGCATTTTGCCTATCATGGATGCACAGAAGGTGTTGGATAAATACTAATTTCCTCAAAGTCCAGAATTTGAATCAATCTTTGGATTCTTTTTTTAAGTCCTCTTGAAATATATTCAACTTATTCTTTCATTCACATAGAGAGATTCATTCATGGCTTACTGTGGGCCAAGCCAGTGCTGGGCATGTGGATAGCAGAGAATGAACCACCCCTGAACCCGCCAAGCAACGAGTCCAGTATCAGTGACTCAGCTGAGATTGCTACCCTGGAGGAGGAATGGAGCCAGGGACCTTTGTGAGAGAGGTGGACACAGTCTGAGAAGGATACTAGATAAACTAAAGGGAGTTTTTGGTCCCTCAATCTACCTCTCACTGTGGTCCCGCCCGGGCCTGAATGCCACCCGTGACTCTGTACCCAAAGACCGAGGTGACAATGGTATTCCTTCCTTAACTCTGGCTCAGATCCAAGGGCAGTGAAGCCAGGGGGAATGCTGCCTTAAAACAAAGAAAAAGAACAAAACAATAACCATAATGAAATAAAAGCCTTCAAGCTAAGGAAAAACAAAATGTTATGATTTGTGCATTTTTTTCTCCAAAACCGATTTGTTCTGCGGTGGAAGATAGAGTCTGCATTTGATTTCTACAAGATATGCAGTAATGGGTTATGTACTCCGGGGAAAAACTATTCTTAAGGGAGCAAGGATGTGATGGATTCACTTCCGCGGTGAGGTTTATAATATGTGGCAGTTTTAGTGCGAGCAGGTATTTGGTCTATAAACTGGGAGAGCACAGCATTAGTGGTAGCTCGCTTCTAAATAAAGAAGAATGCAGCTCTCCCTCTCCCTCTGGTTATTAGTCCTTCTGGGGATAAACAGGAAGATTAAGTGTTTTCCTGATGTTGTGTTTGCCTGTCACGGTAACGTGCACACGCCCCACTGCCAGCACCTTTACCCAGCCCCGCAGACCTGCAATTTTTATCTGTAGGAGCTGTTCATTGTGAGGCCCAGGTCTCCTTCTGCCCTGAAGGGAGTCAGGGTTATTTCTGCTGCTTGTTCAAATGCTCCCTCTCAATTAGATGCTCTACGATTAGCTGCTTTGCAATTAGAGACCAGATCTCTTAGTCTGTGAACATCCAGTTTCTTGGCCTCTGGAGGCCATTTCATGTCCTCGCTCCTCCAAGCCTGCTGTTCTGCTTGTTGCCGTTTAAACGGTGCTAAAGAGAGGCAGACCTGGCAACCAGCTGGCTTCCTGCAGGGCCTCTGAGGATCCCTGGAGCTGGTGGGCTGCTGGAGACCCAGGTCTGGTCCTCTGGTGGGTGTGGAGGAACTCGAGTTGTCAACTGCAAAAATGATTTCATATTGTGGACTGTACTGATGTAAACTCATTTCATAAAAGACTGCCTGATAAATTAAAACGCCAATTTTCTTACTTACTATTAGAAATATACTTACCAAGCAATATAGCTGTGTCAGTTCCTCAGTTCATTCTCTTCACACAATTAAAGTCTGTGGGAAACCAAATTATAGGTCATGAGTTTTCTTGGTGAGCGGAAAACAGACTCTGATACACTGCTCACTGGAATGTAAATTGAGACAACTTTTCTGGAAGACAATGTTTTATTATATGGATACTTTACACTGCATAAGCATGTTGAGTTCTTTATTTATGTCTTCTGTCAGCTGTTGAAAATTTATGCCCCTGTCACTGGCTGAAAACTTGGCTGGGCCCCCTGACATTCCCAATTACACATATGGAATAGACTGGCCAGTGGTCAAAGTCGCCAAAACTGGCTCAATTCAGAAATGACAAGTGTACAGTCCAAGCTATTAATCAAGCTTCAGTCTTCATTGAGAGGTCAGCCTTTCCCTCCTCTTCCCCAGCCGAGGCCTGTGGTTGATGGGCCACCTACCTTGGGCGGCCCCCTTCTCTCCTTCCTCTCTTCCCCTCTTTCCACTGGCTAATTGCCCCTTTTGGCCTCTCAGAAGATGGACCATGGTTAAGGCAGAGGAAATCAAGCGTGAGGTCGGGGTCACTGTGCTCGTCCCTCCCCACCCCCATGGTGGGCTCCACGGCGCAGCTGAGCCAGAGAAACCTTGTCACAGATCCACTTCCCCTTCCAAACTCTCAGTCCTTTTGCCCAAGTGATCCAAGGGAGGAGGAATAGCTTTGTTTCCATCCTTTGAATATTTTGTTTGGACACCTAACTTTGGTGTGGAACATTTGTTAGTTAAGGTCCATGTACGTCAGTTTATGTGTGTCTGTCTATTTTCTCAGACTTAGTGCCTAGAACTGGAAGTTGTGTTCACAAGAGCTAGTAAGCACAGTGGGCAAGAGTGCGGGTTCTGGAGTCTATTGTTTCCAAGTGCCACACTCGAAACTTCACCTACATCCCGTTAATGTCTGCATCGAAAGGCTTCAAGATGTAATAATAATAGCAAATGCTTATTTAGCCCTTATGATTCCCAGGGACTGTTCCAAGAGCTTTATCTGTGCTAACAGGTTTAGTTTCTCAATAATCCAGTGAGTTATAATCATCTCCATTTTGCAGATAAATAAACTGAGGCAAGGAAGACTATCTAACTTGCCTATAGCCACACTACTAGAGAGTGATAAATCTAGAGTTCAATCCAAGCATTCTGACTCCAGAACCCACACCCTTAATCTCTCTGCTTTCTAATGCTCATGAACATGATTTCCATTCCATGAATTTAGTCTGAGTAAATTGTTAGATACAGAAAATGATGCACCTGGCCCTTAATTGCAATATCTCTAATTACTTGAAAAAACTGAATACAAGTCTTTTGTTTGATAAGAGCTGAATGATTAAATAAGCAATGGCATTTGTGTTAGAACTCAGAGCCTTTAAGCAATATTCACACACACAAAATGCAAAACTTCACTAGTCAGGAAAATGCAAAGGAAGAACCAGATACCATTTCTTTTACCCATCAGAATGGAAAAAATGAAGCGGAGACGTAACATTCAGTGCTAACAAGGATGCAGGAACAGGCATGTTCCTACACTGCTGATGAGAGTGGGTATTGTGATGACCTCTGTAAAGGAATTTGACAAAAACTTCTAAAATGTTTAAAAATTAGAAATGTGCAACGCTTTGACCAACAATTCTTATTTATGAGACTATATATAATAGAATGTGACCTAGTTACATAAGGAAAAACTCTGGAAATAATTGAATGTCCATCAATAGGCCAATGACTAATTATGGTACATCCATGTTATGTTATATTAATGCAGCTCTTTAAAAATGAATTAGATCTTAATATATTGTCTATGATACATTGTGTGTGAAAAGTGCTTTCACAGTAATGTGTAGAGCAAGATCCCATTTTGTAAAAACAAACAGGAACCTGTATTTGTGTGTGAAAGTTTATTTGTGGAGAAACGTGTGGATGGTTACAAACCAGGATATTAACTGTGGCTACCTCAGGTGGTTAATATAAAGGGGAGTGTGGGTGCATGTGTGTGCGTGTGCATATGTGCGTGTGTGTGTGTGTGTGTGTGTGTGTGCACCTTTATGCATCTTAGGTTGTTTCATTGGTTGCAGCAAGTATGTATATTTAGAAAGTAAAATTTTTTATTAAAGATAAAATAATGTTAAATAATATAAGTTATTTATAATCTATTGTTAAGTGAAAAGAAAAAATATATAAATCCCATTTTGAAAAGCAATTCAAAATTAGATATGTGTGCATGTCTGTGTGTGTTGATTTATATGGGTGTAGAGAAAAAGACTGGAAGGACTATCAATTTCAAAGTGTTAACAGTGATTATTTCTGACTCATGGGATTTTTATTATCTTTGATCTGTCTTCTGAATAACAAGCAATTAAAATGTATCAGTTCTATAAAGAAAAATTGTTAGAAATAAAATGAGGAACTGGTTTGTTAGAAAAAAGGTGAAGAGTTAGAATTTAGTTTGAAGTGAAAAAGAATTTTTTTAAAGAGTCAGAACCAATTTTAAATGGAGTCAGAACAAAAAGTTGAATGACCTTGAGGATGGTACATTTGAATAGTTCATCTCCTGAAAACGTTTCTCCATTAGGGGGCGACCTTTGGGTCATTAGCCAACAATCTTCTTGTCACACAATATGTGACCTTAAAAGATTAGGGGAGACCCAGTTTTGAGATTTCTTTTTTTTCACATAAGCAACATTTTCATCTAAAATTCTCTGGCTTATTCTCAAGAACGATTATGTATAGAAAAGGGGAAGATAAATAATGTGGAATGAAAGTTTAACAAGAAATGAAGATGCATCCAGGCTTTGCGGATGTGGGATCCAAGCTGAGCCCAGAGTGGGAGGCGGGCTGGCTGACGGCAGAGGAACCCTGACGAGGACACCGCACGGCTTGGCGCACTGTGGTCGTCAAGCTGTCAAATGTGTCTAATCAGAACATCAAAGACTCAAGCATACGTTTTGTTTAAAATTGGTCGTAGCTCTTTCTGCCAAAGGCATGTGGTGTTCGTGCCATTCATCACTTGCCATTTGCAGAACTTTTTAAGGTACATTTGGGGACAGTAGGGGGATATATGCAACATTCTTCAAATCCTCATTGTATTAGGAGGCAAGTGGTTTAGGAAAAATAATTCTTTTTCATTTCTCCCTCTTCTAGATAATATCCAAACCAAAGCTTCAGTTATACAGAACCTCAGCTTTGGTATCTTTTTAGGATAAGGATAGTACATGGAGATAAGGAAGTAGGATAATTATTATAAAATTAGAGAAATAAACTTACGACAAAATCTGAAGCTTCTTTGCCACGTAAAATGGTGACTGAAGTAAACCCTCATTGGTTGGGGTGTATCATAAAACTGAAGCTGTGAAAAACCATAGAGTCCCGAATTCTTGCTCTTTTAGAAGGATCCCATTTAGGAAGAGAACTGTAAAGTGAAATGAGGAGTAGAAGCAATTTATTTTTTCCTGTCTGTAATGTCAGCAGTATGGTTTGAGCCCCATTGTTTTGAAGAATGTCAGTGGCCCCTTATTGGTCCCGCACAACCGAGAGGTGGAGAGGTTCAGAGAAGGGCTGCAGTGCTGCTTACCGCAGCAGTTGAGCGGTAGTATTTCCTGGAAGGCTGAGTTAATGGTGAAACCGAATGCCTTTTCTTTTTATGTCGCTTTTTGTCTGGTATTTTCAGTTGTTAACTCAAGGTTGAAATAGAACAAAATAAAAGCCTGAAAATAAGAGCTGCAAGTAAAATCTCTGGCCTATGCCAAATAGAACTGAAAACCCAGACTTCTGGCTTTTCAACATCAAGCAAGCATTAGAGCAAGTGCTATGGAAGGTTTTTCCAACTAGGCACTTCTGGAGAAATTCATGACATGAAATCAAGATGTGACATGAAATTAGATGTGAGCATGGCCTCCACAAGTCACTCCCCCACCTCTTCTCTTTAGCTTATCCTCACATAATCCACCAACTTTTATCTATGGCCTCTCTCTTTGTCCACCAAAGCCATTTCCCCTGCCCATAAACACACTTTAGTCTATTTCATCCTTTAAAACAGATGTATCCACCCAATGCAGAAACCGTCCCTCCAATCCCAACCCTTTGTACCTCCTGTCTGTAAATCTTAAATTCACTGGCAGCGTAGTCTGAATTTTCCTCTTCTATTGCTCTATCTCCCATTCTCCTTTGATTGTTTCCAAACAAGCCTTCACATTTCTCTCTCTGTGAAGATAAAAATGACCCCAGGTTGCCAAATTCTCCTCTCCCCTGAGCTCTAAGGCACTTGACATTCCCAGCCCTTCCTCTTTCCTGGGATTCTTCTTCCTTGGCTTTTGCAGTACCAAGCCCATTGCTCTCTCTCAGCCTTTGCTGGCTCATTCTCATTCTGCCTGTCCGTAGAATCTAGTGTTTTCCAGATTCTGCCCTTTTCTAGTTTCTCTGGCTTTGGGATCACGGAGTGAAATATTTATTAACTTCAGGTACCATAATAAAACCCAGGGACTCAAGATGATTAAAACGTCACCACCTACTAGGGATTCTTAGACATATTATCTAACATTTCCTAGTCTCAGTTTTCTCATACAAAAACAGGTCTTCCCCTGAAAAAAAAATGTCTTCCCCTCCGGTAACCATCAATCTGTTTTTTTGTATTTATGAGTTGGCTTTTGTATTGTTTTGTCTTTTTAGATTCCCCATTTGATATGAGTGAAATCATATGGTATTTGTCTTACTCCAACTTATTTCACTTAGCATAATACCTTCAAGGTCCATCCATGTTGTTGCAAATGGCAAGGGTTCATTCTTTTTTATGGTTGAGTAGTATTCCATGATCCATATACCACATCCTCTTAATCCATTCATCTATTGATGGATACAAGCTTGTTTCCCTACTTTGGCTACTGTAAATAATGCTGCAATGGACATGGGGGTGCATATATATTTTTGAATGAATGTTTTCATATGCTTCAGATAAATACCCAGAAGTAGAATAGCTACATTCTAAAATAGACCTATTCCTAATTTTTCTAGGAAGCTCCATACTGTTTTCCACATGGCTGCACCACTTTACATTCCCTCCAGCAATCTATGAGGGTTCTCTTTTCCCCAGATCCTCTCCAACAGTTGATATTTCTTATCTTTTTGATAATGACCATTCTAACAGGTGTAAGGTGACATCTCATCATAAATTTGATTTGCATTTCCCTGATGATTAGTGATGTTGAGCATCTTTCATGTACCTCTTGGTTTTCTATATATGTTCTTTGGAAAATGTCTACTATTCAAATCCTCCTTTTTAATCAGTTTGTTTTTTTATTATTGAGTTGTGTGAGATATATGTTTTGGGTACTAACTCCTTATTGGATATATGATTTATAAAATACATTTGCTCAATCAGTAGCTTGACTTTTGTTTTGATGATTTTTTTTCTTTGTGGTACAGAAGTTTTTTAGTTTGATGTAGTTTCATTTGTTTATTTTTGCTTTTGTTTCCCTTGACTTTGGAGTCAGATCCACAAACATATCACTAAGACCAGTGTCAAGGAGCTCACCACCTATGTTTTCTTCAAGGAATTTTATAATTTGGGTTTTTCATTCAAGTCTATAATTCATTTTAAGTAAATTTTTGTATATGGTATAAGATATGGGTCCAGTTTCATTCTTGTGCATGTAGCTGTCCAATTTTCCCAGCACTATTTACTGAAGAGACTGTCCTCTCTCCATTGCATATTCTTTGCTCATTTATCATGAATTAATTGACCATATATGTGTGGGTTTATTTCTGGGGTTTCAGTTGTGTTCCACTGATCTGCATGTCTGTTTTTATGCCATTAACATACTGTCTCTATTACTATGGCTTTGTAACAGTTTGAAATCAGTGAGTGTGATACCTCCAGCTTTGTTCTTCATTCTTGATTGCTTTAGCTCTTTGGGATCTTTTTTGGTTCCATACAAATTTTAGAATTATTTATTCTAAAAATAATTATTGTGAAAAATGCCATTGGAATTTTGACAGGGATTGCATTGAATCTGTAGGTTGCTTTGGGTGGTATAAAACAAAAAATTATGTGTGGGGGTTAATCATAAAGTGCTTGTTCCCAAGCACTAGAGTAAGTTTAAATTACTCACTGTGTTCCTAAATAATGAAAAAACCTCTGCGTGAAGCAGCACCATCATGCCCCCAGATAGGCAATGCCTTTTTTTGTGAGTGCCCGGATGTGTGTGATGAGCCCTAAGGAGAGCCACATTAATGCTCTGTAGGGTTTTATGCTGGTTAAAGACAAGTGGGTGATTACATAGCCTAGAACAAGCATCTCTACCATCAATAGTACTACTAACTTTTCCATAAAAGTAACTTCT
Organism: Manis pentadactyla; assembly: GCF_030020395.1. NCBI lineage: Eukaryota > Metazoa > Chordata > Mammalia > Pholidota > Manidae > Manis > Manis pentadactyla. The sequence goes on from NC_080024.1 coordinate 36,875,098, forward strand.
GTCACATTCCTACTTTTAAGATCAGGCAGCCACAGCTGTGACCAGTATGACATTTCTTTTTATGTGTTTTTAATAATGCCTCTTGAGTTAGTTTGTGAAAAGATTCTCAACTTAGATTTTTTCTTCCTATCTTCTAAAGTGTTTATTACTAGAAGATTCAACTTTTTCAGATTCTCTGAGGAAAATTCTTTCCTAGGAAAGGTAAGAGGTTAAAGGAGATGTAGCTAAAATTAGTCTCTTTTTTGGCTCTGCAAAAGAGATTGCAGTCATGGCGATAGTCAGAAGCAATAACAACAAATGGCTTCAGAAATGAGCTTTTCAATGTGATTTGAAAGAGCCCTCCATGAATGCTATTTTATAATTACTGCCTGATTTTTATGGGGCACTTAAAAGCTTGAGTGTCTACCAGTTTCATTCCTCAGGTGAACCTTCTGGTTAACTGTGTCCAACTTCATGCATCAACACTGAACTCTCATCCTGCAGTTTATTTGCTGATGACTATTTAATTACAGCTGCCAGCCTTCAGAAATCTCAATGATTAAAAATTATAATACTTTGTTTTATTAATCTGCCTGGATTCCTTTTCATCTGAGGAAATCAAAGTGTTTTGTTAATGATTTTCCATATACCTAGAGGAATTTGGTAGTGAGTGTTAGAAGAAAATGGAGTTACAATGATGGTAATTGACCTCCTCAAGCTCACTCCAAGTCACCAGCAATTGGGGTAAGATTTGAGTGGCCTGGTTGCTTAGGTAAGATGAACTTTGACCATACCATCTGTCACCATATAGGCTCAACTATTTCTTGACTCTGTGAGCAGGAAATTCTGTGTCTGTGTATATACAGTGCGTGTCTGTATAAATACAGGAAATACTCCACCCTGAAGTCAGTACTTCTCATCTCTAAAATGCAGAGAGAATAGGAAAACTGGACCAAAGTTGGTCCACAAACTTCCAACTCTTCTGAGGTTATCGTGCTCTTTACCAAACAAGACCCACCAAGATTTGCAAAACAATCAACAGCTAACATCTGGAATTTAGAATTTATCATTTCTATTTATCCAACAAAAGTCTTTGTTGTAAGTGAGGCTGCGTGCTCTGCTGAAATGGAAGGAAAGGTGAAGGACAACCCTGATCCAGAGCTTAATGTTGCCACTGATTTCTGTGTAATTAACCTGACTTTCTATTCTTTAATAAAGGTGATAAGATTCTATCAAGTTGATTGTTCCTGGAGTTTGGAAATGTGATGTGGTGGTAATGGGGGGAAGGGAGAAGAGTGCTCCACAAATACATGCCTCCCCAGTACTGGTCAGGTAAAATGTGCACCTGCCGCTTGAGATAAATATTAGCTGCTAAGGAAACAAAAATAAATGCCTTCTCCAAAAACTAGAGAATATGGGCAGAACTTGTGTGTAATATTTGTATTATTATTCTCAAAGTTAGTTGAATGGACATACAAAATCTAATCACCTAGCTAGTTTGAGGATATTATGTATTTGGGGGGAATTTGTTCTATTTTCAGTGCCCTGAAAGATCTCCAAAAATTTTCAACTGAATTTAGGTTGTCCTTTTAATTATCTCTTTATATTGCCACCCTTTACTTCCTCTGAATAATGGCTTTATCCATTTTTCACTTAAGGGTAATGAACTTCTCTCTTAATCTAGGGCCATCATTCAACTTTGTTTCAAGGAGTTTCTTTATAGACATTTTCCATTTTAATCAGAAATGAATGGGACTATTGCATTTAAAGTGGACCATCTGTGGGTTTACCAGGAATTTTATCAACTTTGATCTTTATTCAATTTCACTTTCTGCCAGAGCTTCCAGTAAGTTCTTTCAAGTCTGCAGAAAGCAGAACTCAGAGCTTAGGGTTCAGGCAATTCCCTTGCACTCCCATGTCAGTGTACACACTCCACCCCAAATGAGGCCAGTTATTTTTAGGTTTCCCCCATGTGGAAGGGGTGGGGGAAGCCAGCTGGGTAGAAGGAAACAGCTGGATGCAAACGGCAGCACCAGTGTCAATCTAGGTGACAGCGGTGGCTGGGGACTTCCGGAAGAACTTGTAGCATGTCCTCAACATGGCCTCAGTTTGAGAGTCCTTCGTGCCAGAAAGGCCATCTTAAATGGGCACTATCTCCCTGGTATTAGAGTCTCAAAAGCCCTGGTGCCAGCCCGGGCTGAATGGTGGGCAGTCCATTCAGGTTCAGGCACTCTCCTGTCTCAGGCAGGACCAGGAGACAGTGAGGAGTAGCCAGGTGGTGCTGGCAACGGGGCTCAACAGGCTGGGCAGCAGGCAGAGTCTTCCGGCACCCGTCTGTATACAGGCCACAGCACAGGCTTTTCTTTTATAGTTTCCAGATGACTTCTCTGGTCTTTGAAGTGGAACAATTTACAACGCCTGCAGATCCTCTGTGTGTAATGAATGCCCCCTGCACTCTATCCAGGCACACTTGTTCTTTCTGCCCTCAAACTCAGTCATCCTCCATACTAGGACAGGAAATCTTGGATAACCAAGCTTCCCCAAGCTCCTAGTCTGTTTCTTTCCTTGTTTTTATTTTTTAAAATCTTTTTTTTGAGGCAATTGACATACAATAAACTATACAGATTTAAAGTGTACAGTTTCATAAATTTTGACATGTGCATTTATGCCAAAAACTGTCACCACAATCAAGATAATGAACATATCCTTCACCCTAAAAGTTTTATAGTGACCCTTGGTAATTCCTATCCTTAAACAACTACTGTGACTATAGATTACACTGCATTTCTAGGATCTTATGTAAGTGGAATCTCTCTTCTTTTGGCCTGGTTTCTTTCACTTAGCATAATAACTTTGAGATTCATCCATGTCACTGCATGTATCAATAATTCATCCCTTTTTACTGCCAAGAAGTTATCCATTGTATGGACATGTCATAATTTGTTAACCTGTTCGATAATCATTCCTTTTGTTTTGTGAAATCACAAAAAGTGTTAAACCTGTGAGGGGCTTTATAGGTTACTTATCTGAAAATCATTGTACAGATCAGAAAACTGAAGCTAGAACATAACTTAAGAATTTCCTTGGAGATTATTTAAAATTCAGATTTATCCCTCTTCCTGACGTTCCATTCCAACAATGGAGTAGACCCAGGATTCTGCGCTTTTAACAATACCCTCTGGTGATTCTAATCCAGATCTGTGGCCTTCCATACTGAAGACACTGAACCAAAGGATTTAAATAATATACCCAAGATCATAGAAGGTTAGGAGCAAAAGCTGGATTTAAATCCAAAGTTCCTAATTTTTAAGTCCAGGGCCCTGTCACTACATCATGCCAAAGCCAAGCGACGTGCGACACCCGGCAGCCAGATGCTGTCTGCTGGCGGGAGCCGCTTTGCTCTCTGATGAAAGCTTTGGGATTCTGAGTCACCCTCAGCTTGTTTCCAAATGCGGGCACTAATAACAAATCCTTTTATGCATTTTTCTCCCCCTCTTTCCTTCTTTCTCTCTCTTTCCCTCCCCCTTGCCTTCCTCCTTTTCTCTCCCTCCCTTCCAGCCTCCCTTCCTACCTTCCTCTTCTTCTTTTATTTTTTGGTCACCAATGCTGCAAGTGGAAAGCCGTGAAGTGAGACAACCACAGCAGGGGGGATCGTGTTGCCTCAGTGAAAAGACAACTTCTTGACTTCACTACATCTTACTGTGACACCCATAGGTGTTCTCAGCTGTTTGCCTCTGATGTCCGATTTGGTGACTCATCACTTTCTCTTAGCGACCATCCCAACACTGCGGAGATACCTGGGGCTGAGCAGGACATGTGGAGTCACAGAAGCTGAAAATTTACCTAGAGCTGAAGAAACTGTGACCTGTAGGAACAGCAACAAAAAGTGTCATGCAAGCCATCTTATTTCCTACCTTTCTCTTGGGTGTGCTGGGGGGTAAGACATAAAGCCTCACTTGGCGTGTTTTTCCCTTTGGGTATTATTATTTCAGTGACCTTTGCGCTGCGTTCCTCCTAACCCTGAACATTTGAACTCAGACAGGACGACCTGAACACTGACTTGATACCTGGGGGCTGGGGGTGTTGCCTCTAGGACATAGAGGTAGCTAAGCTGAGTTATCCAGATTGCGAAAACCCAAGTAATAACAAATCCATATCCAGTAACATGAGTCTGACTCAAGAGTTAGAAAAATTAAATTCATCTTTGATAGTGTTGGCAATCCTTCACAATTATTTGGGTAATTCAAATGTGCTTAATATTTTTGAAGCTCTAGAATGAAAGTGGGATTTTTCAGTCAATGAGATGAAATAAAGGGCTTTGAGAACTCACAAGGTTTCTTGGACAGAATTGTGAGGAAGGATGCTGTGTTCCTAGGCCCTCAGACACACCTGCCTCTTCTCCCAGAACCTCTTCCTGCCCCATCTTTACCAGGTATTGGCTTTCCATTGTTTTCCTTACTAGATCCGTAGGGTGAGTTACACAGACTCTTAAGTATCAGTGTTATGTACATTTATGGTTTAACATTAATTGTAGGCATGAAGGACTTTGTCATTGCGTCACAAGGCTTGGTAATGAGACAGAAAATTGGTAATAACACAGAAGTTTTAATCTGTGTTCATCTATCACCTGTGAGCCTGTAGGCAAGTCATTTAACCTTTATGGTTCTGTTTGCTTATCTGTAAAGTGCTGATGATATTATAATCTGCACATTTTGGCTGTAGGAATTATAGATCATATACATAAAGTGTCTGGTGACTAAATGATAGTCTAGGAATGTCACCCATGTAAGTGTCAGGTATGCAGGGGATGGAAACTTTGGGCTTTTCTTTTCCTTTTGACAAGAGGACCTTTCAAGAACAATGGAAACTGGGTCACCAGAACGGGCAGTGATGGTTGCTTACCCAATTAGAGTGGATGTGTGTGTTATGCCCTACTGTGTATGTCTGCTTAAGTTGTCTTTGTGCTCTTTGTGATCTTGAGTTTTTGGAACATTTGTGAGTGTCATAAAATTAACTAGGTGAGTGTTGGACTAGGAAGGGACCCCAGCATACTTGTGAGTTTAGCTGTTTTGGTGTTGCTGTATCTGAAATACAATTATAGAATACATACATATGCAGAATGACAAACGATTTCCTCAAGTCTGATGAGGAAATGAATCTTGTCACTTTATGGTCACACTTCTATGACAGTACAATTTTATTTTGCCAAAATGTGTATCTGTGTTTATGCCTATATACATGCTCCTTTATGGCCTATTTCTATACCCAACCCAAAACAAATGCAATAAAAACTGTCTCTTTACAATCCAGTTAGTTATTTCTTCATGTGTTATGACAGAAGCATTCACTGTGATTTCTGTTCTTGGGTAATGAGAAGCTGTGACAGACATTAACAGAAGAGGCTTCAAGTGGAAAGTTCCCCCAGATTTTTCTCACTGCCTCCCTCCAAATTTGATACTCAGTGATGTTTTTAGTTTTATTATTACAGTGTCAGGGTGGAGATGCTGAGAAAGAAGAGATGAAGTGCTGGAATCTAAAAATGAGTAAACAGTTGTCAAGAGAAATTCTGAAGTGTCCTGAAGCTTGGAGAAGGTTTAAAGAATTCATTCTTGGCATCATTGCATGTAATCAGTAATTAGTAACTCATTGAAATGGTATTTGTTAAATACCTACATTATAGATAAAGACTATTGAAATTGCATTAAGCTAGTGGGAAAACATACTGCCATATTCACTCTAGAATAGATTTCAGTCTCTGGGAGTGGGTAGCTCGTCTGAAGCCAAATTGTTCTTGGGAATCAATACTGTAATTAGCTCCAGGAGACTGGGATCTTTAGACTTAGAGGGGTACAGTTGCCAGAATATCTGAGCACGGGCACCCGCCTTAGCGGGGAGATCATGTTTGAGTAGGTTTTAAAGCTCAGAAGAATTCGGAAAACAGCTCTCCAGGTGCTGAATAACTACTTATCAATATAATAGGTGGGCTCATTGCTGTCCCTGCCCTGAAGCTTTTGCTGAAGTCCCCTTGCAATCAGCCAGCTCAGGGTCCACTCTGGTCAATCCCACTGAGCGCTGGAGTCCTCTTCTGCTGTAGCTCTTCCTCAGTCCCAGGTGAAGGGAGAAATATTTAGATTTACAAGAGGTCTGTGTTTTCCAGCATACTGCACCAATATCAGACCTATGTGGCAAAAAGGAAGCAAACTGTTTTCCTTCAATGGATACACGAGAAATATTTGTAGTTTCTCAAACTCAGGTACAGTTGAACTCTGTGTGTTTCTGCTGCAGGCTTCCCTGATGGCCAGGTGTGGTAAGGACGCAGCTGATGATGACAGTCAGCACGTCAGCATTTTCCCATTTCAGAAGTGAGTAGACAGTGAGTACAAAGCATAGGGCCTGTAAGACCAGGCCCTAGTAAAACTCGGGTTAGAAGATTGTCTTTGCACTGCCTATCAACCTCTTCTCCCAGCAATCAAAATTTTGAGGAAATTAATGGTGGTCTGAATTATGTCAGTGGCATGAGATGGAGATAAAGGGATGACTTCAAAGGTCCTGGAAGGCAGTGTCCAGAGGATTTGGTGACTGCATTAGTTCTCTACAGCTGCTGCCACAAACTTGATGACTTCAAACAGCAGATGTTTATTCTCTCCACCTGAAGGCCTGAAGTGTGAAATCAAAGTATTGGCAAGACGAGGTTCCCTGCAAAGGCTTTAGACAAGAATCTTTCCCTACTTCTCAGCTGTCAGTGACTCAGGCGATCCTTGGCTTGTGGCCGAACGACTCCAATCTCTGCCTCATCTTTACACGGCCTTCTTCTCATTCTCTGTCTTCTATGTCAAATGTTCTGCCTTTCTCTTAAAAGGACACTTGTCATTGCATTTAGGGACCACCCAGATAATCCAGGATGTTCTCATCTCAAAACCCTTAACTTGATTGTATCTGAAAGACCTTTTGTTTGAATAAGGCCCTAGTCACGTGTTCGGGGGTTAGGTCATGGACACTTTTTCAAGGTCACCATTCAGCTCATGACAGTGGCCACTTGAGTACATTAGTTTGTTTGACTGGGAAAGTGCCAGTGAGGGTGAACCCCAAATCTCTGATCTGGATAGATGGGAAGATTGTAGTGGTAAACACCTAGAAAGGGGACATTAGAAGAGATGTTGTTTTTATCATGCAGTTTTGGATGCCAAATTTAAGGTGGGGGATAAAGAAAGTAGAAACTTGACTCACCATTTTGCCTATGTCAATGCAGCCTTGGGATTTCCGATAATGCTGTCAGTGTTAATCAATTATCAGTCATGTATATAGATAAAAAGCTACAGCATTCCAGAGTTGAGTCTTCGATTATTTTATCACCATTGTAAAACTTTACTTTAAAAACACCTCATGGAAGTCAAGTAGTGATTCTATAGCATCTTACTATGCTGATGGACAGTGACTGTAATGGGGTATGTGGGGGGGACTTGATAATAGGGGGAGTCTAGTAACCATAATGTTGCTCATGTAATTGTAGATTTAAATAAAAAAAAAACCCACCTCATGATAAATAGTATGATGTATGGATGAAATTAAATTTTCATTTATATCCCAGAGGCAGTTAGTTAGCACTGAGGTGTCCTGATCAGGGTACTCAAGCCGTGATTACCAAACACTTCAAATATTGCTATGGAAATCTGCACATGAGGGATTGTTAATTAGCACAAGAAATGTAAAAAGTAATTTTTCACTGCTGAAATGGGTGGTGTTCAATATATAGAGTGACTCCCATGTCCAACCATTCTCGCATGAAAACTTATGGAAATCTGGCAAGCTTGACCACCAATTGGTTTGGAAAAGCCCTTCTGCATAGAGCGCATGTAGTCCTGGGCCCCACGCTTCACAAGCACCACTGTCTTGATTAGAATAGTGCTGCTCTCACCATTAGAGCATCGTGGCTTCAAGCTTTGAGTGAAAGCTTCTGTGCAAAGTGCTTGCTGGCATGTCTGAGGACAGAGTGGAACATCCCCAAGCTTACCAGTTTAAGGAGACTATTTTTGTGCTTGCTTGCTAATAAGTATTTGACTGTTTGGTAGCATTTGGCTCAAGAATGACTTTCTTCTTAAGCCTAGCAGTTGTTGAGGACATGGGGAAGCTTTCCCTCACACCGAGTCCAGTTACCTCACCTACCTCTAATACCCAGTGGCTATTGACCAAAAGTTTTATTTACCAAAAGCTTCAGGCATTTGTTGAATGAACACATTAGGTTGGATAAGTTTGCAAC